>NC_084795.1:30196126-31396126 GCF_963169125.1 Humulus lupulus | reverse complement strand
TAAGAAGATTTCACTGGTTAAGGTCTTGTGGAGAAGTTCAAACATTGAGGAAATGACATGGGAACGGGAAGATGAAATGAGATCTAAATACCCAGAGCTATTTGGGTAAGAGAAATTTCGAGGACGAAATTTTTATAAGGTGTAGAGGATTGTAGCACCCACATTATTTTGATATATATAGCCAATAATCACATGATTGCATTGCATTACATATCATACAATATGTATAATTTGAGCATATGCATATTCTTATAAGTGTTTTCATGTATAAGTATAAAAGTTGTGTATGTGATGTCTATATGTATGCTCAATATTATTAACCTTGTGGCATTTGAGTTGTCTTTTATGGGTGTTTGATGTGCTCAAGATATAAGAAAGTATGAAAAATATGGACAAGGCATGGAATTAAGTGTTGAAAGTGAGATATAGAAGGCAAAATAGGTTAAGTAGTGGAAAATAGTACAATGTCGATTACTAGTATTTCGGTGTAAAATTGAGTATTTATGGATTTACCAAATGTAATCGAGGTAGGATTAAGGTCTCATTGATGATGTAAAAATGGTTTTAGAACCATTAGATCAATTCTTGATGGGAGGTATACATAATCAGTGGTATGGATGCAAAGTCAAAACGAGCTTAGCATAAGTGCGCTACGCTCGATCGGGTAAGCATAACTATTGGGTATGAAGTCATATGGACCTAAGGTTTGGTGTGAGTGTTTTACACATAAGGATAATAGGCCTAGCAGATGATTAAGTCGAAATTATTGAAGTGATAAGGTTTTCATAAGTCAAAAGGTGAAATGATGAGATGAAAGGTGTCAACTTTTGACAATAAGGCTAAATCATTGAAAATAAGGAATTTTCATCAAACCTTATCACTTTGCACGACCATTATTCTGAAAAACAGAGAGAAAAGAAAACCAAAAACCATTTCTTGGCTGGTTTGAAGAAATTCTAAGGAGATCCAAGTGAAAGCAAAGCCAAAGAAGTAGATTAAGCTTAGTTCTAGCCTTTTTATGGTAAGTTCTTGTACTTGGAAGTTAAACTATGTTTTTGAATTTTTCTGAGAACTTATATATGGTGTTTTATCCTTTTTAAGATATTTCTTGGGGTTTCCAAGTGGTTTGAGGTTTAGAAAAGCTTGAAGAGATTGTTTTCGCCGAAAAGTTGCTCGGTAAGTGAAATTTTGTGTTTTATGAGGTTTTTGGGGTTCTTGGAGTACAAGAAGATTTTTGGTTATTTGATTGAGTTTATAAGAGAGTATATATGTTTATAAATGTTTGAATATATGTGGAGACTCATTTAATTTGGGTGATGATCTAGGAGATAAGAATTTTATCAAAATCGGTATATGATAACATTATGATGAATCATGTTGGTATTTGGGATATATGGTTATGGCAGGTTAATTGATGTTGATTATTGGTGTATTTTGATATTTGAGGATAGCTAAAATTAAGGGGAAACTCTGTCAAAATTTCCCCAAATGTCTAAGATAAATCTAATGCTCGATCTAGGTGGTTTAAGGCATTTTAGGCATGTTTTGGGTATGAAATTTGATATGAAGTCTTATGGGTATTTTTTAAATGAGAGTTCAATGTATTACTGCCATCATTATGATGAGAAATCCATGCTATTGTCAGGATAAGCACATCAATACCTAAGACATCACTTGTTACACGGTGAAATATATTGTGGACAAAAGGTAAGTAAAGTACTCAACTGCAACACAAGAATTATGTGTTATGTGAAAGTATGCATTATATGAATATTTTGTGAGTAAGTGGTATTAACATACAGTGACACTTCATCATAAATTTGTATGCATGGCATAATAGTGATATGGTAAATTATTATATGATATAAGACCATGCATGATATTATGATGATTAATTATATGATGTCTTTGCAAGTTTTGTGCAACATAAAAGAAAGTTGTAATAAGAAGTTTAAGTTCAGTGCCACTGTTTTGAAAAGGCAAATGAAAGTGTTAATAAGTGTAAACGGAGGCCTATAGTAGGCTTATAGTGGCTGCCCAATAATTTGGGCTAGGTTTTAGTGAACCAATTATATTGTTTGCCATAATTCCGTTTTTATTTCTCCTCCATATGAGTTATTGTTATATGTATTGACACCACAGTGTGTGGCCGCCTTAACTCTTGAGCCTGACGGGGCAACGATGGAATAAGGTTTTTAATGTGCCCTACTGTGGTGAAGGCTAGCCGGAGGAGAACCCATGGGATTTTGTATTATATGTGTAACAAGCCCTGCAGGCATTGACCAATTCAAACAGTGTGCACAATATTAAGGGGCCCAAAATTTAAAAAGAAGTTGTATATGTCCATTGATATTGGGTAATCATTAGCATTGCATGCATTACTTTGCTTACTGAGCTTTAGGCTCACAGTTGTCTTGTGTTGCAGGTAGAGAAAGAAATATGTGAATGATATGAGGAGAACTGAAGCATGGTCCTGACCCTGATTTGTACATATGAACACATCGACCTTTTTGTGGGTTATTTCAGTTATCAGTGAGATGTTTGTAATAAAGTGTGAAGTTATGTTTTGAAAATAAATTGGGTTATTTAATACTTATGTATAATATGTTTGAGACACACTTTATGTTTAATGTAAATAAGGTGAAATAAGTTTTCAAGTTTTAAAAAAAAAATAAAATAAAAAAATAAAAAAATATGTCCAGACTTCCGCAGAAATAAATTATGATATAGTTTTAAAATGTAACACCTCAAATATGGTTTTTAACTAAAATAAGTGAGGGTGTTACACTGGGAGACAGGGAGTATTGGCCGCGGCCAACATGATCTCCTGGCCGCGGCCTCCGCGCGAATATGGCCCAGAATATGACCCGTGGCCGCGGCCATCAAGAATCACTGGCCGCGGCCGTGCGACAAATTTTTCTTTAAAATTTAAATTTTAAATATAATTATTGGGGGCTATAAAAGGGATTAGGGTTAACTTTTATCATAACTTTGGATTGCGATTTTTAGAGGCTAGAGCAGCAGAGGAGGAGGAAAAAACATCATCATCTATATTCTTCAATCTAGTTTTTCTTTCTTCTCAAAACACTTTTATTTTCATTGAATATTTATGTTTATGAATATGAATATGATTATGGAGTAGTTTTCTTTATAGTTAAGGGTTATTTCAAAACCCTAGACATGATATCTTGAATGCATTGATGAATTTTTTTTTTTTTATTCCCTTATATTAAATTGCTTCTATTTTTCTATTTGAATGCCATGGATCTTGTAAAATCTTGTTTAGATGGCCACTAATTAAGGTTTTGCATTGTTCTACTATCATCTTAGGATTTATATTCACCTAATAGTTTAGGATTCTAAGTAAAGTGACAAATTGCAATTAAGGTATTGTGACGGGTATTCTAATTGTGATGAGAAATAGAACCTAGGTTAAATGAATTGCATGCTTAATGAATTTGTTGCCTAGATTAACCTGTTTCCACAAAGTGTAATGCTTTTACTAGGTTAAATAAATTGCATGCTTAATGGGTTTATTGCTGGGTAAAAAGGGTTAATTAAGAGCGCTTAGCTTTAATTAATTATATTAGGGAAACTGGGAAAATTGACTGCTTAAGTGTTATCTGCGGGGTTAATAGTTTAATTGGGAATAGGGAATATTATTCATCATTGTTGATAGATTGATTGTTGAAGGTGGAGAGTAATTCTTCACTATTTCTTTAATATCGTTATATCCTTAGTTATTCAATCATTGATATTTATTTCATTTTATCTTTTCAGCTATTAAAACTAAAACCCCTTTTTAATTTTAATCTAGTATTAGCATTGGTCTAGAATTAACTGTCAGCGTTGGGGTCACTAGCGACACATTTTAACTGTCGGCATTGGTCTCGAATTAGCTGTCGGCGTTGGGGTCAATAGCGACAGTCAAAAGCAACAGTGATAGTTATTAGCTGTCGGCGTTGGTCTCTATGCCTACAGTTTTTAACTGTCGGCGTAGAGTCACACTAAGCAACTACGACAGTCAACAGAGTTGACTGTCGTGGTTGGGTGTCGGGAAAGCCCAATTTTGTAGTAGTGAGTGAGAGTGAGGGTGAGGGTGAGGTGCGGCGATGGTGGCGGTGAGGCTGAGATCGAGAGTGAGGGTGAGGGTGAGGGTGAGGGTGAAGGTGAGGGTGCAGCGGCGGTGCGGCGGCGGTGAGGCTGAGATCGAGAGTGAGAGTGATAGTGAGGGTGCAACGGCGACGGTGGCGGTGAGGCTGAGATCGAGAGTGAGGGTGAGGGTGCATCGACGGTGCGGCGGCGGTGAGGCTGAGATCGAGAGTGAGAGTGAGAGTGAGGGTGAGGGTGAGGGTGAGGTCTGCGGCAATAAAGAAATCGAAACTATAAGGCAAAGAGGAAAATGAGGGTTTGCAGCTGTGTAATTAGGTTTTATTAAGTGGAGGAGAATGATAAAATGTATCAGGGGCGACAACTTATAATATTAGGGGCGACACGTCGTCCCTAATAATTTTCAGAAATGGGGAAAATTTCTCAACATCAGGGGCGATTTATACCAATATCAAGGGCGACTAATGATGTGTCGCCCCTAATAATTTTTACAAATGGCGAAAATTTCTCAACATCAGGGGCGATTTATACCAATATCAGGGGCGAGTAATGATGTGTCGCCCTTGATTTCTAGAATATTAGGGGCAACATGTCGCCCCTAATAATTTTTACAAATGGCGAAAATTTCTCAACATCAGGGGCAAATTATACCAATATCAGGGGCGACTAATGATGTGTCGCCCCTGATTTCTAGAGTATTAGGGGCGACACGTCGCCCCTAATACTTTTTACAAATGGCAAAAAATTTCTCAACATCAGGGGCGACTAATGATGTGTCGCCCCTGATTTCTAGAATATTAGGGGCGACATGTCGCCCCTAATAATTTTCACAAATGGGGAAAATTTCTCAACATCAGGGTCGATTTATACCAATATCAGGGGCGACTAATGATGTGTCGCCCCTGATTTCTAGAATATTAGGGGCGACATATAGTCGCCCCTAATAGAGTCGCCTCTAAAACCAATATTTCTTGTAGTGAGTAATTACTACTAAGTCTCACACACAAATGAAAATCCAAAATAATAATAAGGAAAATTTGCGGCAATAATACCTATGTAGTTAGATTTTTTGCACTTAAATGCCTATGTAAAAATTTTGGCGGCAAAAATACCTACCGTTAGTATTTTTGTGCAGTAGTAGGTCCATGGCTATTAACTCTAACTGAGAACCTAGTTGGCGGACACGTGGCAGCATCTAATTGGTGAAATTAATTTTAGTTTATTTAATACATTAAAAATCATTAAAAAAAATTAATTTAAAAAATATAATTGATTTACAATGATAAAAAATTCAATAAATTAAAATTATAGATAACTAAAAACATAAATTTTAACTAAGAAATTCTTGAGAACTAAATCTGGAAAAGAAAAAAAATGGGTTCATCTTCAAGGGTAGACCTCGACTTCTTCTTCCTCCCGTCCTTCTTCTTCTTCTTCTTCTTCTCGTCTTATTCTTCTTCTTTTCCAGTAGTAGATCTCGACTGCAACTTTGACTATCTGGGCGAAGCTTTGAAGGCCGGCGACAGACAAGTTTGAAGCTTTGAAGTTCTCGATGGCGACTTCGAAGCTTTGGGCAGATCTTGACAATGACTGCAACTTCGACTACCTGGGCGGAGCTTTGAAGACTGACGACAGACGAGTTTGTAGCTTTGAAGATCTCGACAGCGACTTCGACACTTTGGGCAGATCTGGGTGATTGAGACCTTGGACAACAATGGGGACTTCGAGGCTTTGGGCAGATTTGGGCGACTGAGACCTTGGACAACAACGATGACTTCGAAGCTTGGGGCAAATCTGGGCGACAGGACTTGGGCAACTGAGACAGCAACGAGATTTGGGGGATGGAGATTTCTGGGTATCTTAATTTCTTCTTTGAAAAAATTTATTGGTTTTTTTTTTTTAAATTATATTTTGATTTGGGTATTTAAACTTCTAAGATTGTATCAGATTTGGGTATTAAGATTTCTAGATTTGTATTTGATTTGGGTATTTTGTAATGGTATTTTTGTTGGTTTTTATTGATCAAATCAGAGATTATGCGCATCGGAACAACAATCAAATTGTTAGTTTAATCGCATAAGATTTCTAGATCTACTTCTTCACATGCATATATATATTGAATCAAAGACATAAATAGAAAATTTACCTCAGGTCCTTCCTTGCTGCTATCTATTTGTATGACTAAATCCTTGAGATCTCACACCAAGATCTTCCAAAATGTTCTCAGCACACAAAGAACAAGTGTGGGCTCGCTATACAAACAATAGGCAAAAAAAAATATTTATCAGATGTTCTCAACACATGAGATCTGATAAAGTTTTGGACCTAGGTTTTGTGAAGAATAGTGACTTTTGTTTGTGTCACTGTTCTCTTTCTCTGAGAGAGATTTCTAGATATTTTTCTATCCCTGAAAAGTTACGTTCTGAAAAACTGATATCATATATTTAATATATCCAATATATTAAAATAAAATCTTAGTTATTTTAAATAATTTGAAATAACTAATGAGTTATCAGATTTTTGTTTAAATAATAATATTTTAATCAAGTTACAATATCTCATTATTTATTTAATATTTAAATTACTAAAATTGTGGAACCTAGAAACTGATCACAGTCTCTTATGCGTGTAGCACAGTGACTGTGCACTGTGCTACACGTGTACCACATGCCAGTGATGGCATGTGATTTTTCCCAATTTTTATTATTATTTAAATACCAAAAATCCCAAAAATAAATTAATTCAAAATTAATTATATTTTTGTTAAATCAAATAATTAATTAATTACACATAATTATACAATAATTATGTTTGATACATAGAAAAATATTTTACTTATCACATAAGTCATTTTTGCCCATTTTTGTATTTACCTTTATCAGTGATTGTTTGAGCCATTTCGAGTACCATGGACCTATAACATTAAGCTCCAATAAATAAACTAAATAATTAAACTCTTTAATTATAATAGTTAATTTATTAATTATGATATTACTCCACTATAAATTCAGAATTGCACTCTTTATGTTATAGATATACTTTTACAGAAATCTTATCTTAAGTCGTCCATTGATATACCCATCTTACAATAGTTTAACCCTCTAATTATAGATTTAAGCTAAAAATCATTCAGTTCCAGAATTAACTCTTAAGGGAACTATTATACGATCCATTAGGAAATATTAGATTCCATATTGTTGATACATGTTCCCAGCCATCCATGATATTAAATCTCCAAAACAAAAGTCATTAGCCTCATTCTTTGAAGAGACCTTAACGAATGAATCAAAAGATTTAATAAACATGAACAGGAGTTCATGAACATTCAGGATTTATGTAATGCTCTGAATTTCCTAATAAGGGTTAGGACCTTGATTAGGAGACCGGGAGGGCCATAATTGAATTATGATGTTATTTAATGATCATATGCACGTTTATGTGAATTATATTATTATATGATGGTAAATGCATGCATATGGGAGTATTTATAATTATGAGGGCATTTTGGTAATTTGGCCGCTGTGGGCGTAATTGCGTATTCTGGTGCATGTTTGTGATTAATTAATATAGCCACATTATAAGGTGGATTGGTTCGAGCTATTCGACATGAGACGATCATGAAATGCAAGTGTTCGATCTAGTCATAACATGTTTAAGTTCGAGGCTCGGGGTGAGTCTCGAGGTGAATTTAATGATTAGAGCATTACCATGAATTAAAGGGTAATGGGACAAGGATTATTGGTGTTTGAGGTTATTGAGAATAGCGAGAATTGGAGGGTGTTAATTGTGATTAATGAAATAGGTGCGAAAGGACGGTTTTGCCCTTGGTGGCTGTTAAGGTTTTACTTTAGACCTAAGGGCATTTAGGTCTTTTCACCCTAAGAGATTTATATCAGCCATTAAGGCTGTAGAAGAGTAACAAAAACAGAGCTTCTTTTCTCTTCTCTCCCGATATTTTTCTCCTCCATTTTCTCTTTGGATTTTCAAGCTTCTTTTGAGGAATTAAGTCAAGGAACCAAGCTTTTCCAAGTAAGGATTATGCTCCACCATTGAAGAGGGTGCTAAGCTGAGATTGAGGTGAGTTTTTAGCCAGTAGAACTCTTGATTTTGCTCTGTTTTCTTGGATAAGTTTCAACTGGTTTTTGGGTTGGAAACTTGGGGAATTGGTTGGAGTTTTGGCTAGGGTTCTTGGGGTTGTGGTCCCTAGGACATGTGGAGGTGGTATTTGGGTTCATTTGGGACTTAATTTGATGTTTGGAAGTGTAATGCCCCGAATTTCCTAATAGGTTTTAGGACCTTGATTAGGAGGCCGGGAAGGCCATAATTGATTTATCAGGGTATTAAATGATTATATGCATGTTAATGTGAATTATATTATTATATGATGATAAATGCATGCATATGGGTGTATTTATAATCATAAGGGCATTTTGGTAATTTGGCCTGTTGATGGCATATTTGTAAATTGGGTGCATATTGTAATATGTGAATGAGATTTTATTATTATGGAGATATATTCGAGCTATTCGGCATGAGACGATCCTAGATTATGAGTTAGCGGTTTTGTCATAACGGGGTCAATTATTGGGTAATAGAATGTTTATTTGATGATAAATTGGGAGTATTTGAGATTATGATGGAATTTTGGAAGTTTTGACTATAATGTCCCCGGGGGTGTTTTCGGGACCCCGAGCCCTAGGTTTTATTTGAGGTTACTTAAGCTCGAAGTAGCTTGTCAGATAAGAACGTACGTTAGAAAATCTCTCTCTCCCTTCCCGATAGATTATTTTACCGTTTGAAGCCTTTCTGAAGGAATCTCGAGTTCTAGGAGTCGGAATCAAGCGAGGATCGAGGCATAGCGATCCTAGGAAAGATTAGAAGCTTCTTAACCGAAGGATTTGACGGAAAACAACCTAATCAAAGGTAATCTAAGTTTGAAGTTTTGAGTTTCTAAAGTTTTTAAGCTTAGAATTGGACTTTGTGAATTGTTGAGTTTTTGGTTGGTTTGAACCTTGGGTTTTGAGGGTTATGGAGCTTTAGGAAGTTTGGGAACTTTGTTTGCGCTTGCCTAGTCTAAGACTAGTTATTCAGAGCCAGGGCATATGGCCCCGGTGACGGTTTGTCACATGGCTAGGAGGGTATGGGACCTCCGAGATGGACTTATTAGTCATCTAATCGGGATGGACTTATTAGTCATCTGACCGGGATAGACTTATCAGTCATCTATCTTTTATCCAGGGCTATCAGCCCGATATGGTTACCAGAACCACAAGTGTTAAATCACTTATCTGATTGAGACTGACTTGATAGTCGTCCATTCAGGAGGGTAGGATTCTTTATCCTGGACACCCATTTCTACGTGGGTTTTCTTGCCTGCTTGGCTAGGACTATATCTGCTAGGCGTGTGCCTTATATTTCGATGACATGTTATAACTGTTCATGAGCATATTAAGTTTTCTTGCTGGGCTTCGGCTCACGGGTGCTATGTGGTGCAGGTAAAGGCAAAAGAAAGCTGGACCATCCTTGAGTTGGAGAGCTTAGGTGACGACGTGTACATATGCAGCTGCTCGACCACCACGGCCGAGGTTTGAAGGGGAATTAGGGTTAAACCCTGTTTTGCTGCTTAGATCGGCCTGTTGTAAATATTTTCTTGTAATAGACTCTGAAATTATATTTTCGGGATCCCAATGTATATATTAAACGTTCTAATGAAACGTTATATCTTAACCAAAATTTTTAATCCCTAAACCGCTAATCATACTTATTTACAGGATTTTGGCCAAATGACTCGATTAGTGAGTTTAGCACTGTTTACAAGGCACACCGTAACGGTCCCTGGAGTTTAGGGCGTTACAATTTAGGTTGATCTATAAATGATCATCAGTTATGATATGAATTACAAGTCTTTATTGTTAAATGTTTTTTGGATAAAGACTTTAATTCATATCGGTTCATGTTATATATAATCATATTAATTAAAGCACCTTTACCGAGATGTCTTTCCACATCAATAATTCGAATCTAGATTATTTGTATCATTATAATACTCAGTAAACCGTACTTACAACTCCAATTAAAGAATTCCATAACTTTAATTTGTTGTTGTTGACTATTTTTATTCATTCATGTGATCTTAATTCTCTCGTACTAATACAATATCACATCCTCAATAATGAATATGGAATTTTTCTGATATTTACAAAATTATTCAAACAATAATTTAACAATCTAAATATAATAATAATAATAAACCATTGTATTTATTTATTCATAGAAAAAACAAATGTCTTTTACATGCTTTTAGGACACACTCCTAACAATTTTCTGAGGTGTTCTTGAAGAGTTTTTGGTTAATGATTTGGGTGTTCTTAAGATTTGGAGTTGTTTTCTTAAAATTCAATGAAAGGATTATTGATGAAAAATGGTTTGATTCATATCTCTGTGATTTTTTTAGGCTACAGGGATTCCAATTTGTAGTATATTACCATGTTTTGGTGATCTTGAAAACATGATAAAATTGTGTTGATGGTGATATTAAGATATTAATTAGTTTTTAATTTTTCAATTAAATTTAGTTTTTATGTTAAAAAATTTCAATTAGTTAAATTTTCAGTTTTTATTCTTTTGATTTATTTATTTTGATTTTGTTGATTTTTTTATTATTTTAAGCCAATTATATTTTTAAAAATAATTTTTTTAATGATTTTTAGTATATTAAATAAACTAAATTTAATTTCACCAATTAGATGTTGCCACGTGTCCGCCAACTAGGTTCTCAGTTAGAGTTAACGGCCAGGGACCTACTACTGCACCAAAATACTAACGATAGGTATTTTTGTCGCCAAAATGTTTACATAGGCATTTAAGTGCAACAATTCTAACTACATAACTATTATTGCCGCAAATTTCCCTAATAATAATAATAAGAAGAAGAAGAAGAAGAAGAAGAAGAAGAAGAAGAAAACTAAAACAAACACAACAAAACTAAACCTAAATCATCATATTTGAAAACTAGACTAAGCAAAACAAATAACACAAAACAGTTGGGACAATATTTGTAAAAACACCCAAGTCACCCATCCAACTACTAAGGTGATTCTTAACTAGGCTTAGAGAAAATGCAACCCATTGCAACCACGTCATCTCAAAACCACCCTCACGTCCAATAAAACTCCATTGGGCAAGCAAACGACAACAAAAACCAATAAACTGGCGGCATACAAGCCAACACCATAAATCATTGCGAAAAACCATACTATACAAGAATTAAAAAAAAACCTCTCTTCGGAGCTCCCTTCAACTAATGGTGAAGAATCTTAACAAAAACGTCCTGAAGAACCTGTGATAGAAGAACCTGAAGGGTTAGGGTTTACGGAAGAACAGGAGTATGATGTTCGGTCTTTGGATGAAGGTTCGAAGAAGGGCTACGATCTTGATATGAATCACGATACAACAACCTGGGCTGCAGAAGTTGAAGAGCAATCCTTCCAGGATTCAGCCAAGGAAACTTGGGCTAAGTTTCGTGAATCGATTCCCTCTCATGGGGGTACGAAGCTTCACTACTCAGAACCATATCAGAAGGATGGCCAGATTATTGCGAAATTGGACATGGAGGAGATCGAAGTAGAAGCTTCATTATGGAAATCTACGATAATTTGTGTTGTAATTGGGGCAAATCCTCCTCTGGCAGTGTTTGAGGGATTTGTTAAAAGGATTTGGGGAAACCTTGGCATTGTGACTGTTGCCCGAATGAATGCTGACTTTACTATGGTGAAATTCAGAGATGAGGCAACAAGGGATCTAGTGTTAGAATCAGGGGTAGTGCACTTTGATAGGAAACCAGTTGTCCTCTGCCCTTGGACCACTGATATTGAGTCTCTGAAATCCATCAAATCAGTTCCAATATGGATTAGGCTGCCTGATCTTGGGTTGCAATACTGGGGAGTGAACTGTTTGAGTGCTCTTGTTAGCACAATAGGAACACCCATAATGATTGACAAAATTACTCAGAATCGTTTTATGATTAAGTTCGCTAGAATCTTAGTTGAGATGGAGATTGCTGATACACTTCCGAAGTTCATTAGCTATTTTAACGAGAAGGGGCAAATTGTGGAACAGATTATTGACTATGAATGGCTGCCAACAAAGTGTTCTAATTGTAAGAAATTGGGTCACTCAGTCTCTTCATGTAAGTTTGTTTCTAAAGCTGTTTGGAGGAAGAAAGAGGTGAAGGAAATGGAAGGAAATGCTAGTAGTTTTAGTACAGAACAAGAAGTGGTAGAGAAGGCAGATTTCCAAAATGGAAATACATCTGAGTCTAAAATCAATGTTAGTTCGACTGATGCTGGTTTAGTTCATCAAACCAGCTCCTCTCAATTAGCTGATGTCCAAGTTTCTCCTAATCCAGTAGAGGCTAACTGGATTTCTCTGAAAACGAAAAAAGTCAAGAGGCATGGAGTCCAAAATTCTGTTAAACAAGCCATAAACCAGTTTAGTGTTCTTCAGGAAGGTCAAAAAACAGCAATTACAGTCCCAACCAAATCAAATAATCATGGATTGCATCAATATAATGAGTTGGAATGTTAGAGGTTTGAATAAGGTGAATAAATAGAAGATCATTCTGGATGTGTGTAGGCTGAATAAAGTTGGGCTTGGGGCTCTTCTTGAAACAAAAATCAAGGGAGTTAAACTAAAAGAAGTTATGAGCACTATGTTTTATGGTTGGGAGTATTACAGTAGTAAAATTGTGGAAGGTCGAATTTTAGTGATTTGGAATTCTAAAATGGTGCATCTTGAAGTGTTACAGGAAAGTGATCAGCTCTTACACTGTCAAGTAAGGTTGCACAATAAGTCTGTTTTCTGTATTACTTTTTTTTACGGCTCTAATAATTTGGAAATGAGGAGGTCCTTATGGATGGATTTGGCCCATTTGTCTTGGCCTAGCAAAGCTTGGATGGTCCTAGGGGATTTCAACGCTGTTTTTAATCCAAATGATAGACTGGGTGGCCGTCCAATCATAGTGAAAGAAATGGAGGATGCTAGACAATGGTTAGATCTTGGTCTGGTTAAAGAAATGAAGACTATGGGTCCGTTTTACACTTGGTCTAATAATCAAGAAGGAGGGGCTCGTATTTTTTCTAAGTTGGATAGGGTGTTTGTTAATGAGTCTTGGCTGGATGAGCATCCTTTAGCTTCGGCTGGGGTTCAATGGGAGATTGGTTCAGATCACTCTCTGATTTTGATAAAACAGTTGCCTGCTTTGAGGGTGGGGGTGCAACCATTTCGTTTTTACAACATGTGGATTTCTCACCCTCAATTTAGAGGAGTAGTTCTTAATAACTGGAGGCAATCTCTGAGGTTTTCTGGCAGGGGTTTAGAGAAAATTAGCTGGAAGTTAATCCGTCTTAAGCATATCTTGAAGAATTTTAACTGGAAGATTATGGGGAATGTTACTTGTAATTATGAGAGAAGCAAACTTGATTATCAGCAAGGTCGCTCTAAATGTCTTGTTGATTCGTCCAATAGAGTGTTATGCAATGATGATCGGGTGGCTTATCTTGAGTTTAAGAGGCATGAGAAGTTATATGCTAGCTATCTTTATCAAAAGAGTAAAATTGATTGGTTTTGGTTTGGGGATGCCAACTCCTCATTTTTTCATGCTAGTTTAAAGAAAAGAAAGTTAGCTAATAGGATTGTCTCATTTGTTTCTGATGAAGGGCAGATTGTTGATGAGTATGATAAAGTAACCGCTCACTTTCTGAACCATTTCAAAAGCTTTCTGGGTACAGCTAGTAAAGCTTCAGGGGTTATTGATACTCAAGCTATCTGTTATGGTTCGGTTTTGAGTAGTGATAACCAGCTGCGTTTGATTAAACCATTCACTATCAAGGAGGTTAAAGAAGCTATGTTTAGCATCCATTCTCTCAAAAGCCCAGGTCCAGATGGGTATGGGGCAGGCTTCTTTAAAGCTTTATGGAAGGATATCGGTAAGGAAATTGCTTTGGCTGTTCTAGAATTCTTTGAGACAACTAGCATTCCCCAGTCTTTGAACAATACTTTATTATCTCTAATTTCGAAAGTTGATCAACCAGTTAATGCCTCAGAGTTTAGGCCTATTGCTTGTTGCAATACTTTATATAAATGCATTTCCAAAATGTTGTGCAATAGGCTTAAACTTGTGCTTCCTTCTTTGATAAGTCAGAATCAAGGGGCTTTTATTAAGAATCGCTTTCTAGCCCATAATGTTCTTATTCTCCAAGACTTACTTAAAGGTTATAATAGGAGAAATATATCTCCTCGATATCTTATGAAGATTGATATAAGCAAAGCTTATGACTCAATTGACTGGGATTTTTTGGAAAACCTTCTTAATGCTTTTTGCTTTCCGAAGAGGTTTATTAGATGGATTATGGTTTGTCTTAGGGGTTCTTCTTATTCCTTAGTGTTGAATGGTAGTATTCAAGGGTGATTTCAAGGTGCTAGAGGTCTTAAACAAGGAGACCCAATCTCGCCTTTATTGTTTTTTATGGTGATGGATTACCTTACTCGTTTGCTGTTAAATACTTCTAAGGAAAAATAGTTCAGATTTCATCCCTTATGTAAGTCTTTAAATCTGGTTAATCTTTGTTTCACTGATGACCTTCTCTTGTTTTGCAAAGCTAACCAGAAATCAGTCAAGCTAATTCAGCAAGCTTTTACTATGTTTACAAACACTTCGGGGCTCTCTATAAATCAAAACAAATCCAGAATTTACATTGGTGGGCTTGCTGCTGGGGATAAAGATAGTTTGCTTCAGGAGTCTTGTCTATTTGAAGGGCAGTTTCCCATGAGTTTTTTGGGAGTTTCCTTGAGACCGACCAAATGGAGGGCTAGTGACTGTGAAATCCTTATTGAAAAAATGAGATCTCGTCTGAAAGGGTGGGCTAGTCGTCACTTATCATATGTTGGTCAAGTTCAACTAATAAATTATGTTTTTTTGGGGATTCGTTCCTATTGGATTAGTATTTTCATATTGCCTCAAAAATTTGTTAGAGCAATTGATAGTCTTTGTAGAAAGTTCCTTTGGGGTAAGAAGGATAATAGAAGCAAAATTCATAGGATCTCTTGGGAGCATGTCTGCAGACCAAAGTGCTTTGGTGGGTTGGGTTTCAGGGACAGCTCTTCTTGGAACAAAATTGTGTTGGCTAAGTACATTTGGGCAGTCTCTTCCAAACAGGATATGCTATGGGTTAAATGGGTTAATTGTGTTTATCTAAAAGGAGATTCAATTAGGGAGTATCGGTTAAAGCAGGATACCAGTTGGTATTGGAGGAAAATCATTAAATTTAGTCATATCTGGTCTGGTTCTGTGTTGAATGCTGCTGTTAGGAATGGGAAAATTCATATGGGCACTCTGTACTTGATTGTTTTTCCTGGAGATCTGGTACTGTATGAGAAGGTTGTCTGGTGTAGACTCTCGGCTCCTAAGCACCAGTTCATTCTTTGGCTTGCTGTGAACCAGAAATTACTTACCAGAGATTGGCTGCAGACCTGTCATGTGCCTCTTAATTCTTTAAGCTGCCCAGTCTGTTGTCAAGCGGATGAAAATCATACCCATCTGTTTTTTTTATTGTGTTTTCTCCAGAAAAGTTCTGCTTGCTGTCCAAGGGTGGTTGAGAGGTTTTTCTTGGCCGGTTCAGTATAAGAATTGGATCCAGTGGCTGTCTTTGCCTCGGTCTAGTTGGCTTTTGATGATTCTTCATGCAGCAGCTGTGTATCATATTTGGCTGAATAGGAACCATTGTTGGCTTGAAAATTATTGCTTGTCAGTGCACAAGATTGACCATTTGATTAGATATTCAATCAAAGCTAGAGTAATGAATTTAATTGGTTGTAACTGTACTTATAGAGAAAAACAGATGCTTAAGTTTGTTAGTAATTTGTAACTGGTGAGTTGTTTTGCTGAGGTGGGTTGTATCCTTCCTCTGTTTTGTTGTAATTGTTTGTTGATCAATATAATTTTTCTTTTGATCAAAAAAAAAAAAAAAAAAACCAAAACCAAAACCAAAACAAACCCAAAAAAACCAAATCTAAATCATCATATTTGAAAACTAGACTAAGCAAAACAAATAATACCAAAAAGCTGGGACAATATTTGTAAAAACACCAAAGCCACCCATTCAACAACTAAGATGATTCTTAACTGGGCTTAGAGAAAAATGCACCCCATTTCAATCACATCATCCTGAAGCCACCCTCACGCCGAAATTAGACACTACCAGAGTCACGAACCACTCCGCTATAACCACACCCCAAACACAAAAGCCAAACTCCTTGGGGAAAAATCACACTACTGCAAAGAAACACACTCCACCTATGCCAAGAAACATTAACACACCTAAAAGATTGATGCCTAGCCACTATGAAAGATCCTCCCCATCACAACTTGCTGTAGAGCAATCCTCTCTCAACTAGAGCACGAATGACACAAATAGTGGTGATAGCCGAGAGAGAAAAAATAAAATAGCAAAACACACTCTAGTTTTCAAGGAAAGAAGAAAAGTCTCAAGGTGAAAAAGAGCCAAAAAAATGTTCCCAACAAATTCAATTAAAATTACTCTTATTCATAATGGTCATATATTTTAATTGTTAGATTCTTATATAATGATTATGATCAATTTGTTAATTTATAAAATAATATTTAATAAATTATAATAACTCAACCAATTTCAAAATTACTAACCACACGTTAATATAAATATAAGGGTGCTTTAGCAAAATGACTTATTTTTTGAAGTCATTTTGCACTTTGGCTTAGTTTTAATAATTTTTTGCAAAATAACATCTGACACTCCAAACAGCTGGTCGAAAATTTTCAGACAGCTAGTCAAAAAATTCAGACAGTTGGTCAAAATTTTAAATAAATATCATTTTGCAAAAAATTATTAAAACTAGGCTAGAGTACAAAATAACTTATTAAAAGAGATCATTTTCACCAATTACTCTAAATACAATTACTATGGAGACTTAATCATTCAAATAGTGCGTCAATATTTATTGATACAATAAATATATGTTTCTGTTTTTTTTTTTTTAAATCTATTGATAAAGAGGCAAACTTCAACTACCCAATGGTATATAAACACTAATCTCGATTTGTAGATAAGATGCAACTCATCTTAGAATCCTCTCACAAAAAACAATAATAAAGACTAACATGACAAAGTGAATGAAACACTACCACATAAAGTGGACTACAACCTCTTAAGTAGGGAACATTATTCACTACAATATATTTAAAATTAATGATAATGATAATTATTATTTTTGCTGATAAAAAAACTTCTATACATTTTTTTATGTATGAATTAATTGAAATAGTTACTAGCAAGTAAGAGTTGGATAACATGGTTGTACTCTATTAACCGATGTATATTCACCACTATATAGAGTATAAGTTATTATAACCCATAATCCACTGAAGAATATGAGCAGGGAAATTTCATGTTATATGCATGATAACTTGTTGAAATTTTTTTAATATATTAACATAAGTTACTATCTCAAATATATAATTTTTTGGACAAAAATACCCCTAACATTCAAACACTCATTTTGTCTCTCAGTCCGATCTCTCTTTCTCTAATGTCTCTCATTTTCTCACTCTCTCTCTCTCTCATTCTAATCTTGTAGATCTCGAAAAAAATACCAAAATTAAAAAAAAATAAGTTGAAACGAATATTTGAGTGAAAAAATATGAACCTCCAAAGTTTTCGTCAAATTTCATTGCAGAGCATCGAAATTGCATCGTTTTGGCCAAAAATCAAGTTTTCATGATTGCATCGCAAAAACATCGAAACACCATCGATTTGCATTGAAAAAGCATTGTTTTAGCCAAAAAATAAGTTTTCATGATTACATTGCAAAAGCATCGAAACACCATCGATTTTGCATCAAAATTGCATCGAAAAGGCATCATTTTGGTCAAAATAAAGTTTCATGATTTCATCGCAAGAGCATTGAAAAAACATCGTTTTTGCCAAAAATCAAGTTTCAGGATTGCATCGCAAGAGCATCAAAATTGCATCGAAAAAGCATCGTTTTGGCAAAAAAAAAAACAAGTTTTCATGATTGCATCGCAAGAGTACCGAAATGTCATCAATTTTGCATCGAAACACCATCGATTTCGCATCAAAATTTCATCGAAAAAGCATTGTTTTGACCAAAAATCAAGTTTTATGATTGCATCGCAAGAGCATCGAAACACCATTGATTTTGCATTTAAAAACCATAATTTTGGATTTGCATCGATGGTGTTTCGATGATCTTGCGATGCAATCATGAAAACTTGATTTTGGCCAAAACGATGCTTTTTCGATGCAATTTCAATGCCAAATCGATAGTGTTTCGATGCTTTTGCTCATGAAAGCTTGTTTTTTTTTTTTGCCAAAACAATGCTTTTTCGATGCAAAATCGATGATGTTTCGATGTTTTTGCGATACAATCATGAAAACTTGATTTTTGGCCAAAACGATGATTTTTCGATGCAATTTCGATGTTCTGCATTGAAATTTGACGAAAACTTTGGAGGTTCATATTTTTTCACTCAAATATATGTTTCAGCTGATTTTTTTTTTTTAATTTTGGTGTTTTTTTGAGATCTACAAGATTAGAATGAGGGAGAAAGTGAGAGAGTGAGAGAATGAGAGAATGAGAGACGCTAGAGAGAGAGAGAGAGTTCAAACTGAGAGAGAAAATGAGTGTTTGAATGTTATGGGTATTTTGCTCATGAAAGCTTGTTTTTTTTTTGCCAAAACGATGCTTTTTCGATGCAAAATCGATGATGTTTCGATGTTTTTGCGATACAATCATGAAAACTTGATTTTTCGATGCAATTTCAATGTTATGCACTGAAATTTGACGAAAACTTTGGAGGTTCATATTTTTTCACTCAAATATCTGTTTCAGCTGATTTTTTTTTTTTAGTTTTGGTGTTTTTTTGAGATCTACATGATTAGAATGAGGGAGAAAGTGAGAGAGTGAGACAATGAGAGAATGAGAGACGCAAGAGAGAGAGAGTTCGGACTGAGAGAGAAAATGAGTGTTTGAATGTTATGGGTATTTTTGTCCAAAAAAATGAAATTGTCATATATTTGGGATAGTAACTTATGTTGGCATATTAAAAAATTTCACTAAATTATCATGCATAGAACATGAAATTTCCCTATGAGTACCACTTGTGCTCATGGAACATTTATTTTTCGTTTTTTTTTTGGACCAGTAGAAATTTTCCCCTTAATTATAGTCTTTGTAGAGTTTTGCTCCCTGAACTACTTTTTGCGGCAAAAATGCCCCCTGAACTATGGAAATCATTGCAATCATGCTCCTTTTGTTACATTTTGTTCGTTTTTTTAAGCAGTTTACTATGTAGCCACATATCACATGCATAGTTACTGCACAAGAGTCTATTTAACTAATTGAAGTTAGTCGAAATTGAGATTATCAACGTTAAACCTGCAAAAGTTAGTTCTAAGAATGCATATACATATTCTCAAAAAATTTCATTACACCACTATATATGTATGTATTTGTCTGTTAGGACTGTCGATTAATCTCACCACATTAGCACAACATCAGTGTTATATGAGCAAATTGCTTCAAAACAATGAATGATTTGAGGGGCACATTTACAATAGTTGCTATAGTTCAGGAATGATTTTTGCCACGAAAAAAAATTCAGGGGGAAAAACTCTACAAAGACCATAATTAAGGGGGAAATTTTACTATTTACCTTTTTTTTTTTAATTTTTATAGAAAATGAACTATTGTATATTATGATGGTATGCTTTTAACAAAAAAAGTATGGGTTTTGACAGTACGTGGTCTTTAGTTTTTTGTCTTTTTGGACACCTATATATATGCTCGAATCTCCAAACAAATTTCATTTTTTTATTATAAATTTATTAATATTGTTTTTCTTTATATAAATATCTTATTATTTAAATATATTTTTTTTGCTGGAAATAGCTGGGGTAAATCCATGGATATATTAAAATTAAACATAAAAGTGGAACTAAGTCCAATACAACAACTCTGATAAGCCATAAATCTCTACTCCCAAAGGGTGAGCAACAAAACTTAGGCCAGACAGAACCTAGAACGACATACAGCCTATAGAAAGCCAATTTATCAAAGATAGTGGCACTTGGAGAACACTCATTATAACTATTACATTTCTCACAAGGTTCTTCATTTTAATCTGACACAAGGTGAGACCAATTCTAGATAACTAATCAAAACTGATCGAACAAATCATATTCCTATTGGAAAATATGATAGACACCATTACATAAAAACAACGAAATAAATCAGGAACAGAAAACCTATAACAATAAAAGACCAAAATAAAATCACAAGTGAAAACATAGTCGAGATCCGCGACATCCAACCCCTCCAAACTCCATCCACTTGGCCAGAGGACCACCTAATCCTAGGAACAACAAGATACACCAGAGTCACGCTGCAACAACCGCTCGCCATCTCGCTGATCTGTTGGGAAATCTTATACAAGATCTTAATTATTTTCATGTAAATCTTATATTAAACAAATTAATATAAGACAACCTAGAACATGTTTCTACAATTGAATTTAAACATAGATAATGATAAGAACACTTACATTATATGCAGCGGAATGTATTAGTCATTCCTTCAGTTTCTCTAACCCTTGAATCATTTCTGTCGCATAGTATCACCAAGAAACTGAACCGTTCTTCAATTTTCTTCATAGCTTTCCAAAGTATCCTTAGAATCACCTAGACTAGAGTGGGCAATTCTCAACACATGAGATAGATACAAAGAGAAGAAGAATAGAAGAGAATATTGAGGCTTAGAAAATGAATTATGTTGTAGAAAGAATCTAAAACCTAGAGCATCAAGAATATATCTTCTGATGTTCTAAAAAACAAGTGATTCAAAAATATGATTTCAACTCTCACTTAATATTCATTTTAAAGGCTCAATTAGGTCATTTATTTTAATTTTAAAAATCAATGAAATAATATATACTATCAGCTATTAGGTCGAAATTATCATGGGCTTTAGGCCCGTGAAATTTCACATTTAATTATATGCATGTTGGACTTAAAATCAAGGTCTGTATTATTTTCTATTGATTAATTAATTAAATAATTATTTAAATCCTTTATCAAATCAATTATTTATAATTTGAACCTTGATTTAAGATTATTTATTAATTTAGACATCAATTTGTCTTAATTAATAAATTTGCCCTAAAATCTTTTTTCTTCTCTAAATTGTATAACTCTATAATACTATCCAAAATTGACATGGTCAACTTTGATAATTCTAATTGATAATTAAATCAATTAATTGAGACTATCTAGATGATTTTATCCAAGGTACAGTGGGGACCATGGGCGTATGAAATCAAGCTCTAATAAGTTATCATAAATTTAACAAATAAATTTACTAACTTATTAATTCCTCGTGACTCCACTAAAGACTCAGAATTGCACTCTTGAATTCATAGAACACTCTATAACAAATATAGATACGTTATTAATTATCCATTGTTACAACCATAATTGTCACTCAATCCTCTATAGACGGTCTATAATGAGATGGGACTAAAAATATTGTTTTACTCCTCATTGTATTTTATCCTTAAAACACTTAGTTCATTGTAAATGATATATCAGTAAACTAATATTAATTACTGAAATGAGATCTCTATCATTTAGCACATCGAACCAAACTAAAAGGAAACCATCGTTTTACTTCATCAAAAGCTATAGATGTTCATATCTATGATTAACACTCCCACTCAATTACACTACCGAGTTCCAAAGATGTAAGTATGGGCTAGTCCGCAAGGTAAGTGTAATGCCCCGAATTCTCTGATGTGGTTTAATGGCGGGATTAGTAGGCCGGGAGGGCCATACTTGTTTAATTAAGCCATTAAATGATATTATGCATGTATATGTGAATTATATTATAATATGATGTTAAATGCATGCATGTGAGTCCACATTTTAATTACAGGGGTGTGATGGTAATTTGGCCCGTTGCGGGTATAATCGTGTATTTGTATGCATGTCAATGATATGTGTTGAGACCACATTATAATGTGGGTTTGTTTGAGCTATTCGGCATGAGACGATCTTGGAATATTAATTAGCAGTTTAGTCACAACAGGTTTAAGTGCGGGGCTCGGGTTGAGTCTCGGGGTGTTTATAATGATTAGAGCGTTACCGGGAATTAAAGAGTAACGGGTTATGAATTTTTGGTGTTTGGGATTATTGAGAATAGCGGGAATTGGAGAGCGTTAATTATGATTAACGAGATAGGTTGGAAAGGACAGATTTTCCCTTAGGAGCCTTTGGAAACCCTTAAATGACCTAGGGGTATAATGGTCTTTTTACCCCTAGGATAGATATAAACTGAGTTCAGCAGTAAAGTTGATGAGAAAAAACAGAGCAAGTTTGGAGCTTACCCGTACCTTCTTCTTCTTCCATTTTCTTTGTGATTTTTGGTGATCCTGTTGAGGATTCAAGCTTGGGAAGTAGACCTTGGGAGTTTGGGAGAGTGTTCCACCATTGAAGAGCATCATAACCTGCGTGTGAGGTAAGTTTTCAGCCATTAGTTTTCTGATATACTCTGTTTTGGTGTTTAGTTTAAGCTCATGTTTTTGTGGTGGGTTGTTGGAATTGATGGAAGTTTTGGTTGGGGTTTAACTTGGGTTTTGCTAAGGGAGTGATATAGATCAAGTCTAGGGGTTGTATTGGAGGTTTGCATGGTGTTTAAGCTTGGTTTGAAAGGTTGGTTCCAAGAGAAATCGCCAGGGAAGAAAAACAGGGATTTTGGCTGAACTGGAGGTTGGGTCGCGGCATGGCCAGGGAGGGCCGCGGCCCTTGATGAGTGCTGAAGTTGGCCGCCTCTGTTTGAAGGGCGGGCCGTGGCCCTTAGTGGCTTTTTGGCTCGGGGATGTTAGTCTTAGGCCTCGGGGTCGATCCTACTACCCGGTTTAGTAGTATTTGATGTTTCGGAGGCTAGGTTTGGGTTTGGGAACCCTTTATTATTCAATTTATTGATAGAATCCCATAATTGGTTATGACCAGGTAACCGCTAAAGGACCAAAAAGTTGATCGTTCTCAAGGGTCGTTCTTATTATTAATTCTCGCTCGAACCTGAGGTAAGAAAATTGCACCCTGTGTATATGTGACATGAAAGGTTGTATTGAGGCATGTTGATTGATAAATGTGGACATGGATTGCCTATTAAAATGCTAGCGAATGTTGTATACTTGTATATGTACTGACTAGTTAGGGACACTGACCTAAAGAGTCAGAAATGGCATAGCGTCATGAACGCCGAGCCAAATGAAGTTTAGATTTAATCGATATCAGCGTTGAATGACTCATATGGGGTATTACCGCTGGATCGACCCTAAGGTCGATGAACTTATAAGCGCTTGTCTGGTCTAAGACCAGTTATTCAGAGCCAGGGCATATGGCCCCGGTGACTGTTTGTCTCATGGCTAGGGAACGCTATTCCAGGGTTATAACTGTAAGTCATGAGGAAGGTTATGTTGGTGACTATTCACCATACACCTATCCTGTTCAAATTTATGAAAGGTTCTCTTCTCAGTTAAGCCCGAGTGACCCTAACGTCACATGGATAGAGGGGGCTGTACCCACTTTTGTGACTGTTGCGACTGTGACCTATTTGTTTGGACTGATGGTCCTGAATGATTATTATGATCATTGTTGATATTATATCATGTTTTATTGTGTTTTCTTGCTGGGCCTTGGCTCATGGGTGCTATGTGGTGCAGGTAAAGGGAAAGAAAAGCTCACCCAGCCTTGAGTGGAGAGCTTAGGTGGTGATGTGTACATATGCGGCCGCTTGACCACCACGGCCAAGGCGTTCTCAGAGGAACTACGGGGTTTACCCTAATTTTGCCGCTTAGGTCGGCGGGATTGTAAATTTGAAATAGTAATGACCATTTTGTACTGAGAACAACTTGTAAATGTTTTGATTAGCTCTGCAGAGCAGTTTGTAATGAAAAATATCCATTCCTTTTGATTGGTTTTCCACCTTAACCTGGTAATTACACTTAGAGCACGTTTTTAACCAAAGGACTCGGGTAGCGGGTCAAATTTCCGGTTCACCGTAACTGTTCTGGGGTAACCAAGGCGTTACAGTAAGCTGGTAACGAACAAGTCAAAGAACTCAAATAATACAATCAGTTAGAATACTAACCACTCAGAATTGATATTGAATTGACCTATGGTCAACTATATGATATGACTAGAATAAATAATAACAGTATGTTTTCTTATCCTATCTACTGTCAATATCGGCCCAGTCCGATGTAACAAATACATCCGATCTTATCTACTTTGCTAATGTTCTGAAAGGAACATAACACTACAATGTATAAGTAGATCATATAGTAGATTGGCAAGTTAGTGTAAAACTTTAATTTTGATTTACCATCTTAACTAGTTAAGACTAAATTTATTATTATATTAATTATCATATATAAACATATAATAAAATATAGGATGTTCCTAATAGTGTGTTTCTACATGAATGTAATGCATGCTAATTGCATATTGTATGGGTATATGAATGACATGTTATAATGCATGACAAAATATTAAACACTTTAATCACATTCAAACATAAATAAAAGTGGGTTGATAACTTTTGGTTATTTTTAGAAAAATTACAACACTTGCAAAAAAATACATGGAAATGTAACCTAGACTATTTAAGGCCTGATGAAGAGCACATTGATCTTGAACCTTGATATGTAGCCTTGTTGAGCCAATGCCACCCTTTTCCATATCCATTTCGAATTATACAACTTTTTAATTATTTTAAACAAACTTTTAAAATAATTAAACTTTGGGTTTTAACACCCAAATAGTTTCTAATGCCCAATTGAATTTGGGTAATTTAATTCAAAAGTAAAATTAAACAATTTAACTTTAATAAATTAAAATTCAAAATAATTTTAATTTTGGATATTTTAATTAAAACAATTTTAATTGTGGAAGAGAACAATTAAAACAGTTTTAATTAAAGAAAATAATCAATATTATTTCAATTAAAGAAATTTCCAAATTAAAATCATTTTAATTCAATTTCAGATTTTTAATTAAATGAATAATTAAAACAATTATGGTAACAACACATTAGGGTTTGTAAGATACAAACCCTAGGTGTGTACCAATGTGGTGTGGCAGCAAGGGTGTGGCAAGGGATGCAGCTGGGCAGACAGGCGCATAGGGGGTGCGGCTGGGCAGAAAGGCGCACAGGGGTTCGGCTGGGCAGGGGCGCGGCCTGGGCAGGTAAGCGCGCAGGTCCAGGGGCACGGCTTGGGGTTCGGGCTCGGGGCTCGATCCATCTCTTGGAATTTCATTCAGAATTTTAAAAGAAAAAATAACAAAATTCCTATGCCCGGAAATTGGCTTACATATTTCATCTATACATTTTAAGAACAATTCCTAAACCCAAAAGAACCATTATAAACAACCCTTAAGTAACTAATATCATAAATACAAACATGCATCCATTCAAACATATATCACATATATTATAAAAATGCACATAGTCCCACACAGCACTTAATAATATGCAGAGATTAATGACCTGCTCTCGTACCAATTTTTGGAAAAAATAATCAGAGTGCGCAGCGAAATGGGCGTGGTGGGCCCGATGTTTATAACAAAAAAAAATTCCATCTCTCGTATAAACAGTTTATAAGTTCAAGAAAATATCTAGACAGAAACACTAATATACAATATTATTAATCATGCAACATATATATAAATATGCACATATTTATATATATATCATATACACAAATATTCAAGAACCAAAGTATTTACCTCTTGAAGCCTATCAAGTGTCCTTGAGTCTTTTCGTATATATATCAATCTTCCTATCCAACGCTTCGAGTACTCAAACTAGAGCTGTAAATATGGGCCGAGATTTCTAGCACGACACGAAACCGGCACGAGCATGACACGACACGAAAAAATATGGGCTTGGGCTAGGCACGACATGAATTGAAAATTAGCACGGCACGGCACGGCACGACAAGCCCGAAGGCATGACACGAAAGCACGAACAAACTAGCCCGAAAGCATGCCACGATGAAAAGCCCAATATTTTGACATTAATAATGATAATAAATTTTTATTTGTCAATTATCTATAAATTATTTTTTTCAATGTTTATATTTTTATAATTATATTAATTTATTTTAAGATTTGTTAGTTAAAATTTTTAGCATTTATTAGTAGGTATTTAAATTCTAATAATTATCTTTGATATAATTTTGGGTAAAATATTGTTAAAAATTATATAAGGATATCTAAAACTATAATTTAAACAAAGAAATGTATTTGAATTGGTGGTGAGTCCATTGATTGTTAAAGAGGAGGTGGAGGGTTCAATTCCTCATCCTTATATTTTTTTGGCAATAATAAAATTGGCTTAAAAGTGGGCAGCCCGAATAAGGAAAGTGGGTCGACCCGACTTGGGCCCGACACAACACGAGCACGGCACGTCATGGGCCGGCCTATGGGCCATACTGGGCTTACTCTTTCAAATATGGGCCGGGCCAGGCTGGCCCGAATTATTCGAAGGCACGAAAATGTGGGTCGGGTTGGGCCGGGCTGGCCCATATTTACAGCTCTAACTCAAACCACGATCTTCCGGAGTGTTCTCTATACTTCAGGATGTATGTGGGCATAGGGAACATGAATTTTAATTTAGGAATCACAAGTATAACTCAACACATGAGAACTTGGATTATGGCCTGAGAAAGGTTAGAATAAAAGAAGAAGAAGAAGAAGAAGAAGAAAAAGAAGAAGATAATCTTTGTCTGACAAATTTTGAAACTTTTCTGAATTCTCACTGACTTGTATATTTTTTCTTGTTATTCTATAGAGATTATGTATTACCTTATTATTCCTAATAATAATAGTAATATAATAATAATATCATAATGATGATAGGAATTGATTTAGGTAAATATTTAACTTACCAAATTTGAAAATATCTATTTTCAAATTATTAATTAATTAAATAAATAAAGTAAAAAAAACATAGATACATTATTTATATACTGGTACACGCATGGCACAGTCCCTGGACTGTGTCATGCGTGAATAGTAGTATTCCCTTTTCCGGGATATTGCATTTTTCTTTTATTTATTTATTTAACTAAAATCAATCATTCCACAAAATATGGTATTATCTTTTTAAGGAAAAATATCACAATCATATTTCAAAATTTAAATTTTAAATTCAAAATTCAAATTGATGATCATTATCATCATATTTTAAAATTCAATAAATCAAAATCTATTTTTGACTTACCAATTTTATTTTCTCCTACTCAAATAAAATAATTAATTTAAAAATTTTATTTATTTATGTATATATATATTTCAAAATTATATATTTAAAATTAATAAACATATTTTTGAAAATTTAATAATTAATTCCAAATTAATTATTCAATCTCAATTATCATATAATTGTATACTTGACCCGAAAAATAAAATTCTTCTCAAATTTCCAAATTACAATTTACCTTTGTATCAACTCTTACCTTGATATGGTGTTGATAGAGCCACCCTGGGGACATATGGACCTATATTATCATGCTCCAAAAAATATTACATTATTAATCAAAGCTCTTTGATTAAATAATCTTATTTATTAATCTCATGATTACTCCACTATAAATATCAGATTGAACTCTTGATAATTATAGACATATATTTACAGAGTACTTTATTAGAGAATAAAGTGTCCATAGATATAATCATTGCATACAACATTAATCATCTATTAATGGTTCATAATTAAAAGGGAATAAAATTATCGTTTTACCCTTTTAACTATATCTTGTTCCTAGAGTACCATTGACTTTACTAGTGAAGGCCGTGTCACAACAAGTTTGCGACGTGAGCGCTCATAACATTTTCAGTTCCAATAGTCAACCCAATAGGGAATCATTATTCAATCTATAAGAAGGTATAGATTCCATATCTATTAAACTATGTCCCCAGCCATATATATCATTGAGTCCCCAAAATAATTGTTCTTAGCCTGATCATTCTGACAAACTTTAACGCATGAATCAAAGGATCAAATGAAATATATAAGAGTTCATAGTAACCTCAGGATTAAGATCATCGTGTATATGATCATCGTTTGATGTGTTTGATTAATACTATGAAATGGTTTTTAAACAAGTATTAACAAATCACATCTGGTTCAGTTATATATATATCACTATATATAAAAAGTACATTCACTAAAGTGCCACGATGCCTGGACAATTTCAGAGGCCCTAAGGCCTTCTGGGTTCATGCGAGCCGCGGCGCCTGAAGAACAGGGTTACGGCTCAAGCCCCAAAACCCAGAAATTCCACCATTTTTGTACGTTTTTCCTCAAGACTAAATCATCAAAATCCAACTTAAACACGCATCAAAGCCAGAATTGAGCCTATACACCCCAATAGTACACTCAGAGCAGTACCATCAAGTAACAATCTAACCAAAAAACCCCTTAGGAACCCATAATTCAGCAAGACCTTCAAAACTAAAACAAACCTAAGAAACTAAAAACTAAAACTTCAGATTACCTTGATTGAGTTAATCCTAGATGCTCCCTTTAAGTCTAGAAGTTCCCAGCCTCAATTGAGCTTCAATCCCCAACAATTCTTGCCTTGGTTTCAGAAATTTCAGTGATTTACCCTTAGAATTTCCCAAACCTCACCAAATGGAGTGAGAGAGAGCGAAACGTGAGAGAGAAAGCAAAGAGGTTAACTTAGTTCTAGTTGTTTCTCATAACTACCTAAGTCTATCCTAAGCTATCCCTTAGATAGTAGTAGCAGAAATAGTTATGTATTTTATAAATTTAACGTATGGTTTAGAAATATTAATTTTAACATAATGTTTGATTAATATAAAAGTTCCTAGAAATATTATTTATAATAACCTAAGGTTTAGATAGAATAATTAAGAACGTGACACTTGTTACATGCATGTTTATTAAGGATTTAAGTATTTTTTGATGAATAGTTTAAAAAAAAGAAAGATCTAGAAGCTCTAGAACCTTCCATCATCTGTTAGGATCACGTTTTACTTAGTCAAAGTGGTTTAAACAAACTTCAAATATGCTAAGTGTGCAAAAACGTGTTTAAAATATCAGTGTATGCCAATATATCGCATCTATAGGGGATGATATGTCGCCTATGTTTGATACAGAAAACACGTCGACTTCGCACGAACGGAACCACGGACCCAAGGGGAATAGGTAGGGGCAATATATTGTTGTGTAAAATCAATACGTAAGTGCACGTAATCGTAACAAGTAATAAAGAGTAAGTGAGATCGTTCCCGCGAGGACTGTATATTAAGTACCAAAACTTAATTCCTATTTCTATTTGGCTAACGATAATTGAGTCTCAAGAATTAACTAAAATTATAAAACAAAAATCTGAAATTAATTTCAAAAACTGAAAATAAACAACGTTAAGAAAGTTCAATGGATTAAAAACTAGGGCAATGAATTTCATCAACCATCCTCTTTAAGTCTTATTAACACAAATCTTACTATTCAATTATTCTCTGGTGATAGCAAGTCAACAATAATAACTTATATTCGTACTAGGATATATAAGTCTCAATCCTATGCAAATTTTCTACATCTCTGTGATAAATAAACATAAGATAGGCATTAAGATTAACAACCCTAAAACTACACAGACCACACAGTACTCTCGTCCTAATATGAAATCTATGTTTATTCAATTCCAGCATATTCAATTCTCACTTCTCAGATTTCGAATCAAAATCATATATTTCATGTCAATGGTGATCAATCATTCACAAGCATTAGATTCAAATTGAATAAATCACAAGATAAAATTGAAATCATAAAACTTGCATTAATTTAAAATAAAGGTTCACGAGAATCCATTAACACCCTAGAAAAATAGTTTAGTTCATGATCAAATTCATAATAACCATAGAAGAAATAAAAAGCATCCAAAATATAGAAATTCAAAGTAGAAAAGAAGAAAACTGTGATGAATTCTTCGATTCCACTTGCAATCCTCCACAATGTGCCTTCAGCCGTCTCCTATGGTTAATCTCCTCCTTAAAAACGTCATTAAGAAAGCTTTTATAATCCCTAATTAATTAAGGACAAAATTGCCCTTGAAAAATGCCCTAAATTTGGCTTCCGTACGGACTGGCGCTGCAGCTCCATGTGATAGAGCCGCAGCTCTAATGCATTTTGCGATCCAGATTCTGTCTCTGGATTTTGTAGCGCTGCTTGATAGAGCCGCAGCTCTAATTTAGATTTTAATAGAGCCTCAGCTCTGTCTGATAGAGTTGCAACTCTAATGCTGACAGATTTTTTTTTCTTCTCTGAAACTCTTAGGGCTGCGGCTCTAATTCCAACTTTTCACCAAATCATCAATTTGACCACCGGTTTCGCCTAGTTTCCATTCCTTAGCCCGTTTAACACAGTTTCTTCAAGAATTAAGCAATTTTCCTCCAATTTCAAGCTATTTCCTTCATAACCACACTTAATCCTGAAAACGCAACAAACACCGGCATAATATCGCACAAAACCAAATAAAAGAATAAAATTGCATCTTAAAACATGCCACAAAAACATACCAAAACTAGTCCTAACAAATTCCCCCAAACTTATCATTTACTCGTCCTCGAGTAAAGAACACAACTAAGACTCGATAAAACCTAAACAAACCAAATTGACAACCATTAAAATAGCCTAAAAAATCATGAATACCATATGCATATAATTCTAAAGAAAAGTAACATGCCACTTCAAAAATTAATCCAGAATTTCAATCAAAATACTTCACCTATTCACTGTAATTCATCGATACTCATGCTCATTCACTCATAACCAATAAATGTAAAGAATTTAACCAATCTATGCATGCCAAATTCTCACTATCAATCCACTCAACATGGTTATTCCATATGCTTGCTATACTTACTATTCTCCACTAATGTAAACAAATACACACTTAAAAAATCAATAGGACTTTACAAAGCTTGTAATAGATGGCTTAGGTAAAGGTGGATAAGAAGACATTTTAGGCTCAAGTATACCATAAGCATTCAAACCAAGCAACATATCCCTTTAACTCAACTTCGCATCCCATTGTTACTCTTTTTTTTCAAGATTAAGAAGAGTTGACTATTTATTCATCACATTTTTTTTTCTTTTCAAACTACATTCCCCCAAACTTAGATTTTTCGGTAAATAACTTAAGGAATGTAGTTTATTCTGAATTTATAATTTCTTTTCTCCTTTTGTTTCTTTCTTCTTCACTCTTTTTTTTTTATTTCACTGAGTAACCAAATATTTCTACATATGTCCCTTAAACATTCACTCCTCCGTCCAATCAAAAGATATGTTTTATGTTCATGGTATAAGACAAAGGGAATAATGAATATACAGATACAAGTATAGGCTCAACACATGTGTTAAGCAATGAAAAAGGTCAATTGTAAGGCTCAAATAGGGTAACTAGTGATAAAAATATATAAGGGTTAGCTTGAAAGGCTCAAACGTTCCAAAGATGGCCTATATCCTCTTCTTAAGTGTGTATTGTTTAGGATTTCATTTCAAATAGCAAGCAAGCAAGTTTTAGAAAAAATTCAACTTGTACAATCCACAGTCCAAATTCAACATGCATATACAAAGTTCAATTCCCACATTTACAACTATGAGCAATAGTTCAAACAAGTATCCAATTAACCACAGTGAAGTGACAGAGTATTTCAATCAAGCACACAGATTTTTTATATGCACAACTCTTCATTTGGATTATACAACATAGCAATCATTCAATCTCATCAGCAACAAATTATCAACTTGGTTTACACTCTAACAACCCTGTGAAAACTAGACTCAAACACAATAACAACTAATACTAAACTTGAAAAACAACAAATAACAGCAAAGCTACAAATAAATCCCTTCCCCCAAACTTAAGACTAACATTGTCCTCAATGTTAAACTCAAATAAAAAGAAGAGACTTACTTGAGACCCCATTGTATAACATTAAAATGGAGAAGGAGGTGGAATGGGAGTCATGCTAAAAAATTCTGATGGAAACCCTTAAATTGCGTTTCTGGGCCCAATTGGCGCCGCAACGCTGGTGTATAGAGCTGCGCTCTAATTTTAACTTTTCTCAGCACTTGCTCTCTGACTTTCCTAGAGCTGCGACTCTAATTCAACTTTTGTGCTATTTTGTTGCTATTTTTTTTTCATGTTTTTCACAGTTCTAATTACATAAAATATTAAAAAAACTAAACAAAAATAAAAAAAAAAAATTCAACTAAAAATAGAATAAAAATAAAAATAATAAAATAAAAATAAAAACAAAAACATAAACATAAACTTGAGATGCCTCTCAAGAGCGCTTTTGTTAACGTTATTTAGCCGGACGCTGACCACTTTCTTAAATTCAACTCGGATCCAAACCACCCCTCATGTCCTTAAGAGCCATAATATCATGAAAAGACACACGTTTCTTGATATTGCACATTTTTGGAACTTTCCATCGCTCATGAACACAATCGAGCTTTCTCACTAAAGATCTTTTTCACTTTATGACGAATTGTTCGCTTGCCACCTTCAACCATAGATTTCTTCTTAGTAAAATTCAGCTTATCACCCTTACTTTCCACCACATCAACTCTACAAGAAGTTGGAACCTCCGTTACTGCAAAAACATTAAATGTTACCTCTTCTTTTTGCACTCGCAACTTCAACTCGCCTTTCTGCACATCTATTAAGGCCCTACCAGTTGCTAAAAATGGCCTTCCAAGAATAATTGGAATATTTTCATCTTCATCCATATCAAGAATAATAAAATCTGCAGGAAAGATGAATTTATCGACCTTTACTAACACATCTTCTATGATCCCCCTCGGATGAGCCAGTGATCAATCTGCCATTTGCAAAGACACGGTAGTAGGTCGAGCTTCTCCCAATTTTAACTTTCAAAAAATAGATAGAGGCATTAGATTTATATTAGCCCCTAAATCACATAAAGCCTTTGTCACCATTGAACCCCCTATAGAGCATGGAATGTTGAAACTACCCGGATCTTTAAGCTTTGGAGGTAGCTTCTTTTGAAGTATCGCACTGCACTCCTCAGTAAGTGTCACTGTCTCATAATCCTCTAGTGTCCTTTTCTTACTCAAAATTTCTTTCATAAACTTCACATTACTCAGCATCTGTTCAAGTGCTTCGACAAAAGGAATGTTGATGTGTAGCTTTCAAAAGATATCCAAAAATTTAGAAAACTGCTTGTCAAGCTTATTCTTTTGAAGCCTCTGAGGATATGGGATCTTTATATGGTGATCTATGCTTATTTCTGGCTACTTTTTCTCAAGGTTCTCATTAGCCTCTTCTTCAACTTTACCCATTTTCTGCTTGTTCTCTGTGATAGGTGCCTGTTGATGCTGCTTCTGCTCAACTTTCTTCTCTATACTTGGTCCCTCATACACTGTTCCGCTCCTCAAGGTAATAACTTGACATTGTTCATTAAGATTTCCCTTTGGATTCACTTCAGTAGTGCTTGGCAAGTTCCCTTGAGCTCGGCTTGCCATTAATTTGGCCAAGTGTCCAATATGAGTTTCCAAGCTTCAAATAGATGCCCTCGTTTCTGTCAAAAATTGATTAAGTACATCAGGTTGTGCTTCAGGTTGCCTCATAGGTATTTGCTGTTGTGGTGGTCTATTTTGTGATTGATAAAATCCAGGAGGAGGCCTTGAGTACTAAGGTTGGCTCTGCTGAAACTGCTGCTGACTACCTTGACCACTTGTCCACGAGAAATTAGGGTGATTCCTCCACCCTTGATTGTAGTTCATTGAGTATGGGTTATTTGAGGGCCTTTGAAAATTACCTATTGTTTGCGTTTGCTCCAGAGGCATATTGTTAAGATCCCTCATTGTGCATTGTTCAAATAAATGAGGTCCCCCACATAACTCACATATAATATGCATCTGCATAACTGGAGCTTGAGCTTCAATGTTGTTCTGCTGTAACTGTTTGGTTAATGTTGCCACTTGAGCGGACAACATTGAGATGGCATCCAATTCATGCACTCCAGCCACCTTCTTAGTGGTTTCTCTTTTTGATGGCCACTGATAGTTATTCATAACCATTTCTTCCAACAGATCATAAGCTTCATTAGCACTCTTACTCATGAACGCTCCTCCAGACGCTGCATCTATGATTGTGCGAGTAGTACCACACAAACTGTTGTAAAAAATATGGACTAACATCCATTTTTCGATTCCATGATGGGGACATTTTCTCAACAGCTCCTTGAACCTCTCCCATGCATCATACAATGATTCACCATCTTTTTGGTGAAAATTTTTGATTTCACCTCTATACCTTGTAGACAGTGATGGTGGGAAAAATTTTGCTAAAAATTTCTGAGTTAGCTCCTCCCATATTGTGATAGAATTGGCTTCCAGATAAATAAGCCAACTATTTGCTCAGTCCCTTAATGAAAATAGGAAAGTCTCAACCTCACTGCATCATGTGTCACTCCGTTCATCTTGAATGTGGCGCAGAGCTCTAGGAAATTAGCCAAATGTAAGTTTGGGTCTTCCGTTGGTGATCCCCCAAACTGAACTGATGATTGTACCATTTGCAAAATAGCAGGCTTAATTTCAAAATTATTAGCCTCAACCGCTGGAGGTCTAATGCATGACTATGCGTCCGTTACAGTAGGTAGCACATAGTCCCTCAAACTTCTTTGCATTGGTTGCTGAACTGGTACAACTCGTTCAGCAACTCCTACTCCTCCAACAATACCCGCTGCTATCCCCGCATTTATATTCTCAACGTTGTCATGGGCAATGTTGCCAACCCCTCTGTTAGCTTTGTTCTGAGCCATTCTTTCTACCCATTTCTGTTTCCGATTTCTTCTACAGGTTTTCTCAATTTCAGGATCAACAGGCACCCTTGATTCAGACCCCTGTCGTCGCATAAACTATATGAATACCTGAAATCACAAATTGCAAAAGAAAACCATAATGAGAACGATATAAAAGAAAAGCAACCAAATTAGAAAAAGAATTAATTTCTTGATATTAGTAAAAACAGTCCCCGGCAACGGCGCCAAAAACTTGTTGTGTAAAATTGATACGCAAGTGCACGTAATCGTAACAAGTAATAAATAGTAAGCGAGATTGTTCCCGCGAGGACTGTATATTAAGTACCAAAACTTAATTCCTATTTCTATTTGGCTAACGATAATTGAGTCTCAAGAATTAACTAAAATTATAAAACAAAAATCTGAAATTAATTTCAAAAACTGAAAATAAACAACGTTAAGAAAATTCAATGGATTAAAAACTAGGGCAATCAATTTCATCAATCATCCTCTTTAAGTCTTATTAACACAAATCTTACTATTCAATTATTCTCTGGTGATAGCAGGTCAACAATAATAACTTATATTCGTACTAGGATATATAAGTCTCAATCCTATGCAAATTTTCTACATCTCTGTGATAAATAAACATAAGATAGGCATTAAGATTAACAACCCTAAAACTACACAGACCACACAGGTACTCTCGTCCTAATATGAAATCTATGTTTATTCAATTCCAGCATATTCAATTCTTACTTCTCAGATTTCGAATCAAAATCATATATTTCATGTCAATGGTGATCAATCATTCACAAGCATTAGATTCAAATTGAATAAATCACAAGATAAAATTGAAATCATAAAACTTGCATTAATTTAAAATAAAGGTTCACGAGAATCCATTAACACCCTAGAAAAATAGTTTAGTTCATGATCAAATTCATAATAACCATAGAAGAAATAAAAAGCATCCAAAATACAAAAATTCAAAGTAGAAAAGAAGAAAACTGTGATGAATTCTTCGATTCCACTTGCAATCCTCCACAATGTGCCTTCAGCCGTCTCCTATGGTTAATCTCCTCCTTAAAAACGTCATTAAGAAAGCTTTTATAATCCCTAATTAATTAAGGACAAAATTGCCCTTGAAAAATGCCCTAAATTTGGCTTCCGTACGGACTGGCGCTGCAGCTCCATGTGATAGAGCCGCAGCTCTAATGCATTTTGCGATCCAGATTCTATCTCTGGATTTTGTAGCGCTGCTTAATAGAGCCACAGCTCTAATTTAGATTTTAATAGAGCCTCAGCTCTGTCTGATAGAGCTGCAGCTCTAATGCTGACAGATTTTTTTTTCTTCTCTGAAACTCTTAGGGTTGCGGCTCCACACCATAGAGTTGCGACTCTAATTCCAACTTTTCACCAAATCATCAATTTGACCACCGGTTTCGCCTAGTTTCCATTCCTTAGCCCGTTTAACACAGTTTCTTCAAGAATTAAGCAATTTTCCTCCAATTTCAAGCTATTTCCTTCATAACCACACTTAATCCTGAAAACACAATAAACACTGGCATAATATCGCACAAAACCAAATAAAAGACTAAAATTGCATCTTAAAACACGCCATAAAAACATATCAAAACTAGTCCAAACATATATCGCCTACCACAGGTGATATATCGGCTCCAATGACCATTTTTGAATTTTCATAGAATTTTGAACTAGAAACCACCCCCAACAACTTTGACTCGTTCCTGAATGTTTTTGACCAAGTTCTGGGCATCTGATGAACAAACAATTCAAATTTATTCAATTTTTAATCATTTATTTATTCATTTTAAAAGGAGTTAGTTTCACTCATTGAACTCTATAAATAGGACCCTTCACTCAGCCATTCTATTCATCATTAAAACACAGTACAGAGCCTCCAAGTTGCTAAGTTCATTCTAGAGAGAAACACTAGGGTTTTGGGGTTAAAGCTTTCAAATCTAAAGCTTTTATAAACACTTGGGAAGTATGTTTTTTGTGATTTCGGTGTTCGAGGTATAGATCAAGGTTTTAAGCTATCCAAGGTATTCTTTATCTTCAAGTTTAGTTCATTATAGTTTCCATTATTCTTTCATTTTCTAAAAATCCTAACTTGTGATAGTGACTTTTGGTTAGGTGTTCAATTTCTTTGAAACATAAAGTTTTCAGTAAGTTCTTATCCCGATGGTTTAGATCTTCTCTTCATCTTATTTTTCTTTAGGAAACTTATTGTAACGCCCTGGATAGCCAAGACCTTTACGCTATGTGTTTACAAATGTGCAAGACTTGTTAATCAAGCCATTTAGTTAGAAACGTGTTACAGAAACTAAAGTTGAACTAGGGTTATAAGATCTCGGTCTCAAAAGTTTCATTTCTTATAACCAAACATTTTTACATGGGATCCCAAAAGTAGTGGCGTTAAAAGACACTTTACAAAATTTATGGATAAAAGTACAGTTACTAGCCACTCTAAGGGGAAAACAGACAATTAGGCTTTTCTCTTCCTGTACCACTCCTCGGCCGTGGCGGTCGATCAGCTGGCTATGTATATTCAACCCCAAAGCTCTCCATCTCAGGACTGGTCCACTTTTCCCTTGCGTTTACCTGCACCATGTAGCACCCGTGAGCCAATGCCCAGCAAGAAAACAAAATAACAGAGGATAATCATCAAGCAAACAACCAAATAACTCATGAAGTATAATCATATACTCAACATTCCAAATATTCATGTTAATCAAGTATTCAACATACCAAGCACATCATTTCATACTAATAATCAATTCACACATGATAACCAGAGTCAACGCCCTTAGGCCGCACCCTCTATTTATCCCACTGACTCCGGCCCGCTTAAACCGAGCTCAATGAATATTAAGCTGTCCTCAGCTACCAGTGGCCGAGCCGCGCCTTGTGCGAAAATATTATTTACGGCACTCTTAGGCCGTTTATCACATGTCCCATGGCATAATACCATCTATGACATCATACAGATATAAGGAGCTCTTAGTCCCAACACAATTACATAATCGAGTGTAGTTCTCTTACCTTTAGATTCTGATAGCTTTGTTCAATTCAATCCTCAAGCACGATCCTGCCTGAGCCCTAACGTACACTTAGACACGGTTACAAGGTAGAACCAACTCCAAACTTACATTCCAAAACCTAGCCTTGGGACCAATCCCGAGCTCTCGGGAAGCCCTAATTCCACCAAACGGGGTGGTGGAATCAAACCCCGAGCCCCTGGGCAAAAATCCTAAGAAATAACCCAAAAATCCCCTTCTGGGAAAAGGGTAGCGCTACAGCGCCTTAAAGTGGGCGCTACTGTGCTACAAACAGAGCCAAAAACGCCCCAAGCATCCAAGCCTAGCGCTGTGGCGCCCTAAGACTAGCGCTACAGCGTTAGTCACAGCCAGACAATCCCCAGATTCCTCCTCTTCGAACCTCCTCGAGCCAAAACCCTCCAAAATCCTTTCAAACCTCAACCAAACTCCAAAACAAGCCTATCAACATCTATATCTCACCCCATAAGACCCAACCATACAAAACTCAATCACATGCACCCCAAAACAAAGAAATCACCATAGTTGAGCTTAAAGCTCAAAACTTAGCAGTGCAACAGAAATCTCATAACTTAAAGCCAGAACTTCTTACCTTTGATTGATGAATTCGACCTAGGTTATCTTCCACACTTCCTTAGCCTTCACCTCCTTAAACCCTTAGGCTTAATTCCCTAGAATTCCCACAAAAACTCAGCTTAGAAAACCAATTCAACACCAAAACCAAGAACTGAATAACAACCTCGAAACCTTACCTCAAATGGATGAATTACCTTTGCCAATTCCTCAAGTCAAATCAAGAACCCTGGTGGTGAGCCTTAGCCTAAGCCTTCTCTGAAGCTTAGCTCCAAATTCTAGAAAAATTGGTGAAGAAAAGCCTAAACCGCATAAGGGAATAGTGCCCTGTTTTTCCCTTCTTTCTTTTCTCCTTCTTTTCTTTTTTCTTTTTCTTTTCTTCAGTCTTCTAAAACTTTCTACATAATCCACTAAGGCATAAAGCAACATGACCCTTATCTCTGAATCTAAACACCAAAAGACCATATTGCCCTCCCACTTAAAACTAAGATTTTAAACATCTTAAGGGCATTTTGGTCATTACTCCCAATTCCCGCTAATTCCTCGAGTGTCTCTAATATTTACTGCTTACTTCCCGACACCTAACTAATCACCAATTATATTCCTCAATATCAAAATAGACTCCAATATATTTCCTAAATCCCCAGAAATACCCCCAGGCTCGCCCCGAGCCGGGTATAAATCCTCGTCGTGACTTTTTCGCTAAACCGCTCACTAGGATTGCCTCAAGTCACAAGCTACAAATATATCCACATAATAATGTGATCTCAACAATTTATCACAGATATTTACAGTTATGCTCTCAACAAGCCAAAATTAAAAATATGCCCTTCTAACCTAATTAGGGCCTATATGCATACTAATACACATAGTCACGCATCACAGATATCCAAATAATCATATAACATGCTTTTAATCATTTAATTCACATATAATCCAGCTATGCCCTCCTGGCACACTACTCAAGGCCCTTAAGCCCTATTAGTAAATTTGGGTTGTTACAATTATCCTCTCCTAATACAATTATCCCAATGAATGGGTGATCTACACTTCCTCCCATATAACATCTCGTAGGGAGCCACTCCAATCGTTGATTGGTAACTATTGTTATACAAAAATTCAATCAACGGGAGATACTTACTCCATGACCCCTCAAAGTAGATCACACACGCTCTGACATATCCTCCAATACCTGAATCGTCCTCTTAGACTGTCCATCAGTCTGATGATGAAAGGCTGTGCTGAACTTCAACTGAGTCCCCATAGCCTTCTGCAAACTACTCCAAAACTTGGAGGTAAAGATAGGATCCTGGTCTGACACTATAGACTTAGGAACCCCATGGAGACGTTCGATCTCCCTCACATACAACTCTGCATACTGATCCACAGTATATGTCGACCTCTTTGAAAGAAAATGGGCTGACTTGGTGTATCTGTCCACTATTACCCACACCAAGTCATGAAGTCCTACTGTTCTGGGTAAACCTCCCACAAAATCCATCGTAATATCCTCCCATTTCCACTCGGGGATACCCAAAGGCTAAAGCAACCCTGCCGGTCGTTGATGCTCAGCTTTCACCTGCTGACAGGTTAAACATCTGGCTACGTACTCTACCACACCCTTCTTCATCCCGGGCCACCAATACATCGTCTGTAGATCCTGGTACATCTTCGTGGTACCCAGATGAAGTGAGTATGGCGTCGTATGTGACTCATCCAGTATCTCTCGTCTAATCACCTCATCAGCTGGAACACAAATCCGTCCCTGATACTGAAGCAAACCAACCTCAGAAATTGAATAATCCTTAGCTACGACATTCTCTCTAACCTCCTGTAACTGAGCGTCTACCAATTGACCTTCTTTAATACGCTCTAGCAGGGTCGACTGCAGAGTAATATTGGCTAATCGGCCCACCACCAATTCTATCCCCGCTCTGACCATCTCATCAGCTAACTCTCTCGAGATCTGGGTGGAGCTATATAACTATCCTGGGCCTCTCCGACTCAATGCATCTGCCACTACATTTGCTTTCCTTGGATGGTAAAGAATATCACAATCATAGTCTTTCAACAACTCTAGCCAACGTCTCTGCCTCATGTTCAGGTCCTTCTGGGCGAAAAAGTACTTCAAACTCGTGTGAACAGTGTATATCTCGCACTTCTCCCCATATAGATAATGTCGCCAAACCTTCATTGCGAATACCACTGTTGCTAACTTCAAATCACGGGTAGGATACCGCTGCTCATACTCCTTCAGCTGTCGTGATGTATAAGCTATGGCCTTCTCATTCTGCATCAACACACAGCCTAAACCCAACCTCGATGCATCGCAGTAGACAACAAACTTCCCTTCCCCCGAAGGAAGACTCAACACAGGTACGGTAATAAGTCGTCGCTTCAATTCTTGGAAATTGTTCTCATACTTGTCTGACCAGATAAACTTCAAATTCTTCCGTGTCAATTCTGTCATCGGTGCTGCTAACTTCGAGAAGCCTTCCACAAACCGTCTGTAGTAACCTGCTAGACCAAGAAAACTCCGTACCTCCGAGGCGTTCCTTGGCCTCGACCAATCCCTAACTACCTTTACCTTAGATGGATCCACCTTAATCCTATCTGCACCGACAATATTTCCAAAGAATGTCACTTCAGGTAACCAAAATTCACATTTCTTAAACTTGGCGTACAACCGATGCTCCCTCAACCTCTGCAAAACTTGTCGAAGATGAATCTCGTGCTCTGCCTCTGAACTGGAGTACACTAAGATGTCATCGATGAAGACAATAACAAACTAATCCAGAAAGTCCTTGAACACTCTGTTCATTAGATCCATAAAGGCTGCTAGGGCATTGGTCAAACCAAATGACATGACCAGAAATTCATAGTACCCATACCACGTTCGGAAGGCCATCTTCGGTATGTCCTCATCCTTGATCCTCAACTAGTGATAACCAGATCGAAGATCAATCTTCGAGAACACCGTCTTACCTTGCAGCTGATTGAACAAGTAGTCAATCCTTGGTAGGGGATACTTATTCTTGATAGTTAACTTATTCAATTCCCGGTAATCTATACACATCATCAATGTCCCGTCCTTCTTCTTCACAAACAAAATTGGAGCACCCCATGGCGAGTAGCTAGGCCTGATGAACCCCAAATCTAGAAGCTCTTGTAGCTATATCTTCAATTCCTTCAGTTCTGTCGGTGCCATTCTATATGGTGCCCTCGACACTGGCTTTTTCCCCAGCGCCAACTCCATAACAACCTAAATCTCCCTACACGGCGCCAATCCAAGTAAGTCCTCAGGAAACACATCCAAGAACTCGCAAACCATCCTGGTCTCCTCCGGTCTAGTTGGCGAAACCCTGGTGGTATCCACCACACTAGCCAGAAAACCTATACATCCTCCTTGTAACAGATCTCTGGCTCTCAGTGCTGATATCATGGGTATACGGGGTCCATGCACCACTCCCACAAAGACAAAGGGATCCTCGCCCTCCGGCTCAAAGGTCACCATCTTCTTTCTGCAGTCAATAGTAGCTCCGTATCTAACCAGCCAATCCATGCCTAAAATCATATCAAATTCCTCCATACTCAACTCAATCAAGTCTACTGACAATTCCCTACCATAAATCATCACTGGCAGTGCTCTAATCCACCTCCTAGAAACTACCAGTTCTCCTATAGGCAAAATAGTCCCAAACCCTGAAGTATAATACTCACTAGGTCTACACAGTCTGTCAATTACCTTACTAGAAACAAACGAATGTGTAGCACCAGAGTCAATCAATACAGTAAAAGGAGAGCCAGCGCTAGAAAGCTGCCCTGTCACTACCGAGGGATTAGCCTCGGCCTCCGCCTGCGTCAGGGTGAACACTTGAGCTGGAGTCAAGCTGTCCACCTTCCCTATATCTCCCTTCTTCACTATCGGGCAGTCTTTCTTGAGGTGTCCTACCACCCCACACACATAAAGGGCCTTAGCCCGGCACTTGCCCGGATGACGTCTTCTGCACCTTGTGCACTCAAGATAGGTCCTCCATGTATCACCGCCTCCCTGACGACCACCCTGAGTACCCCGACCTATCCTATCAGAACCAGGAGAGGTCGGAGCATCAAGGGTCTTTCTCTTCAGATCACTGGGGCCTCCGCCCCTACCAGAACCAGAAGATGGAGGCACCGCCCTGCGACCCTCCCGCCTCGCTGCACTCTCTCTCCATATCTTATTCTCCGCTTCCTCTGCGGTAAGAGCCTTCTCTACAGCCTGGGCATAAGTTGTCCCCCCAGGAACTGTTGTAATCCTCACATCTCGGGCTATCATAGCATTAATCCCTCTGATAAACCTATCTTGCCTAGCTGCATCAGTGGGCACAAGATCTGGTGCAAACTTTGCAAGTATGTCAAACTTTAGGGCATATTCTGTGACTGTCATGCTGCCTTGAACCAACCCCACAAACTCATTTACTTTCGCTGCCCTGATGGCAACATTGTAATACTTCTGACTGAATAAATCTTTGAATGCTTCCCAACTCAAAGCAGTAACATCTCTAGTCTGTGATGCCACTTCCCACTAGATGCATGCATCCTCTCTCAGCATATATGTGTCACATGCCACTCTGTCATGTCCCTCTACCCTCATGAAATCCAGGATAGTAGTAATCATGGTCATCCACTGTTCGACCTTCGGTGGATCAGGTCCTCCCTCAAAGATCGGGGGCTGCTATTTCCTGAACCGCTCATAAAATGGCTCCCATATGTTCCCAACCTCTACTGGTTGTACAACTGGTACCACTGCAGGTGGCACAATAGGGGCAGCACTCCCTCATGGAGCCTTCTCTTGCAGAATGCAGATCTGCTCATCCTGGCTCTGTAACCGTGCTTGCATGTCTGCCATAAGTTGCTGCTAGTTCTCAGGGACTGACGGAGGGGTCTGGCCCTTGTCATCATCTCTAGTCTCAACCTGGTGCTGGCTAGTCGCGTAGATTTTCTTGGACGCATAATTATCCAAGTTAATCTGCAATCAATGACTCGGCGGTTAGACTATGATGACAGGGTAATAATCCTTTCATGATCCACCATTAGAACCCAAACATTCACAAACAATCAAAATGTAACAGTTTATCCAAGTATTCATCCATATATTCATTCACATGCATAGCAATGCTAATAAGCATGCCTCAATATCATCACACAATAGTCAAGGGCCAGGCCCTATCAGTATCTCATGCTCCCTATTAATCAAGAAAATATTAACAGTCATATTCCATTCTAATCATTTAAACATATAATCATGTATGCACAATTACCAAACCTTGAGTCGAGCTTGTCTTTAATGACGAATGTACACGTCCAGCCAGTCTTTAGGAACCATTAAACCTAGGACGCTCTGATACCAAGTTGTAACGCCCTGGATAGCCAAGATTGTACACTGTGTGTTTACAAATGTGCAACACTTGCTAATCAAGCCATTTAGTAAGAAACGTGTTACTAAAACTAAAGTTGAACTAGGGTTAAAAGATCTCGATCTAAAAAGTTTCATTTCTTATAACCAAACATTTTTACATGGGATCCCAAAAGTAGTAGCGTTAAAAGACATTTTACAAAATTTATGGATAAAAGTATAGTTACTAGCCACTCTAAGAGCAAAACAGACAATTAGGATTTTCTCGTCCTGTACCACTCCTCGGCCGTGGCGGCCGATCAGCTGGCTATGTACATTCAGCCCCAAATCTCTCCTTCTTAGGACTGGTCCAATTTTCCCTTGCCTTTACCTGCACCACGTAGCACCCATGAGCCAAGGCCCAGCAAGAAAACAAAATAACAGAGCATAATCATCAAGCAAACAACCAGATAACTCATGCAATATACTCATATACTCAACATTCCAAATATTCACATTAATCAAGTATTCAGCATACCAAGTACATCATTTCATACTAATAATCAATTCACACATGATAACCAGGGTCAACGCCCTTAGGCCGCACCCTCTATTTATCCCACAGACTCTAGCCCTCTTAAACCGAGCTAAGTGAATATTAAGCTGTCCTCAGTTACCAGTGGCCGAGCCGCGCCCTATGTGCAAATATTATTTACGGCACCCTTAGGCCGTTTATCACATGCCCCATGGCATAATACCATCTCTGACATCATACAGATATAGGGAGCTCTTAGTCCCAACACAATTACATAACCGGGTGCAGTTTTCTTACCTTTAGATTCTGATAACTTTGTTCAATTCAATCCTTAAGCACGATCCCGCCTGAGCCCTAGCGTACACCTAGACATGGTTACAAGTTAGAACCAACTCCAAACTTCAATTCCAAAACCTAGCCTTGGGACCAATCCCGAGCCCTCGGGAAGCCCTGATTCCACCAAACGGGGTGGTGGAATCAAACCCCAAGCCCCCAGGCAAAAATCCTAAGAAATAACCCAAAAATCCCCTTCTGGGAACAGGGTAGTGCTACAACACTACAAACAGAGCCAAAAATGCCCCAAGCATCCAAGCCTAGCGCTGTAGCGCCCTAAGGCTAGCGCTACAGCGCTAATCACAGCCAGACAATCCCCAGATTTCTCCTCTTCGAACCTCCTCGAGCCAAAACCCTCCAAAATACTTCCAAACTCCAAAACAAGCCTATCAACATCTATATCTCACCCCATAAGACCCAACCATACAAAACTCAATCACATGCACCCCAAAACAAAGAAATCACCATAGTTGAGCTTAAAGCTCAAAACTTAGCAGTGCAACAGAAATCTCAGAACTTAAAGCCAGAACTTCTTACCTTTGATGGATGAATTTGAATTAGGTTATCTTCAACACTTCCTTAGCCTTCACCTCCTCAAACCCTTAGGCTTAATTCCCAAGAATTCCCACAGAAACTCAGCTTAGAAAACCAATTCAACACCAAAACCAAGAACTGAATAACAACCTCAAAACCTTACCTCAAATGGATGAATAACCTCTGCCAATTCGTCAAGACAAATCAATAACCCTAGTGGTGAGCCTTAGCCTAAGCCTTCTCTGAAGTTTAGCTCCAAATTCCAGAAAAATTGGTGAAGAAAAACCTAAACCGCATAAGGGAATAGTGCCCTGTTTTTCCCTTCTTTGTTTTCTTTTTTCTTTTTCTTTTCTTCAATCTTCTAAAACTTTCTACATAATCCACTAAGGCATAAAGTAGCATGACCCTTATCTCTTATTCTAAACACCAAAATACCATATAGCCCTCTGAATGCCCCGAAATCTCTAATGCGATTTAATGGTTGGATACTAAGGCCGAGAGGGCCATAATTGTTTAATTATGCCATTAACTGATTATATGCATGTTTATGTGAATTATATTATAATATGATGTTAAATGCATGCATGTGGGTCCACATTTCATTTCAGGGGTGTTTTGGTAATCTGGCCCGTTGAGAGCGTAATTGTATATTTGTATGCATGTCGGTGACCTATTTTTGAGACCACATTATAATGTGGATTTGTTCGAGCTATTCGGCATGAGACGATCTTTGAATATAAATTAGCGGTTTAGTCATAACATGTTTAAGCTCGGGGGTAAGTCTCGAGGTGATTTTAATGATCAGAGCGTTGCCGGGAATTTAAACGGTAACGGGTTATGAATTATTGGTGTTTTAGAATATCGAGAATAGCAGGAATTAGAGAGTGTTAATTATGATTAACGGAATAGGTGGAAAATGTCAATTTTGTCCTTGGGGGCCTTTAGAAATCCGTACTTGACCTAGGAGTATTTTGGTCTCTTCACCCCTATGATGGTATTAAGCCATTGAGGGTTGTAGAAGGAAGGGGAAATAGAGCATTGAAAAGCCTTCTCCCGTACCTGTTTTCTCTCATTTTCTCTTGGGATTTTTGAGCTTAAGTTGGGGATTCAAGCTTGGGAAGTAAGTATTGAGAGCTTGGGAGTGTGTTCCACCATTGAAGAGCATCATAATTTGAACTTGAGGTAAGTTTCTAGCCATTAAAATTCCTGGTTTGCTCTGTTTTATCTTTGGTTTTCAATTGAGATTTCTCGGTTGGATGATTGGTTTTGTTGGGAGTTTTGGTTAGGGTTCTTGTGGTTTTGATGCTTAGGGCTTGTGGGGATGGTTGTTGGGTTCACTTGGCACCAAAAATGAGGTTTGGAAGCATTGGAATCAAGTTGGAATTGAAGGAGTCGAAGGAAGAGGTTTCAGGAGTGGATCTGGCTAGGTGTAGCGCTATAGCGCCCGGACGCTATAGCGCCACCCAGGGTTGTCTTGGGCGATTTGGGGTTCTGAGAATAGCGCTGGGGCGCTAGTGAGTAGCGCTACTCTGTTCCTTCATAATCCCGTTTTGAGTATTTTTAGGGGTTTTTGGCTCGGGGTTTCAATCCTTAAGGCCCGGGATCGAATCTACTCACCGTGTGGGTACGTTTCAAGGTCCCGAGAGTGGGGTTTAGGTCAAGACCCTTTCCTTGTTGATTTTCATTAATGGAGGTTATAATTGGTTATGATTAGGTAACTGCTAAGGAATCAAAAGGTCGATCGTTCTCAGGAGTCGTTCTTGTTCTATTTCTTGCTCGAACCAGAGGTAAGAAAACTGCACCCTGTGTATATGACATGCGTGATCGTTATAGAAACATGTTGGTTGTTAAATGTGGACATGGGATTGCATATTAAATGCTGGCAGAGGTTGTTTACTTGTGTATGGTACTGACTATTCAAAATCGGCATTGGTCGTGTATTACTGACCTAAGAGTCAGAAACGGCATAAGCATCCTAAACGCAGGGCCGATTAAAAGATTAGATCTAATCGATATCAGTGTTGAATGACTCTAGGAGCATTAATTCTGGACCGACCCTAAGGTCGATGAAACTTATAAGCGCTTGACTAGTCTAGGACTAGTTACTCAGAGCCAGGGCCTATGGCCTAGGTGACTGCTTGACACGTGGCTAGGGAGCAGAATCCCATGGTTGTGACTCTATGGTCATGCGGTAGGTTATATTGATGACTGGTTCATCAAGCACCTATCTTGATAAGCTAGTGAAAGGATCACTTATTTGTAAAGCCTAGGTGATCCTATCGTCACTTGGCTAAAGGGAATGGAACCCACTTTAGTGACTTTTCTAATTTTCACTCCTTTATTTTTGACTTAGAATCCTGAACGATTATTATGATCATTGTTAATATTATATTCATGCAATATTGTGTTTTCTTGCTGGGCCTTGGCTCATGGGTGCTATGTGGTGCAGGTAAAGGGAAAGAAAAGCTCACCCAGCCTTGAGTGGAGAGCTTAGGTGGTGTTGTGTACATATGCGGCCACTTGACCACCACGGCCAAGGAGTTCTTAGAGGAACTAGGGGGTTTACCCTATTTTTTTCGCTTAGGTCGGCGAGTTGTAAATTTAAACAATAATGACCATTTTGAGTTGTAAATAACTTGTAAATGTTTTGATGGGCCCATGAACAGTTTTATGTTTTAAATAAAATACATCCTTCCCTTTTGATTGGTTTTCCACCTTAACCTATTAATAACACCTATAAGCATGTTTTTAACCAAAGAACTCGAGTAGCGAGTTAAATTCACGGTTCATCGTTCACCATAACTGTTCTGGGGTAACCAGGGCATTTCAACTTGGTGTCAGAGTGTGCCAAGGTTGTGGTTCCTGTAGACTGGCTGGGCATGTACACTCATCACTGAAGTCAAGCTCGACTTATGGTTTGGTAACAATTTATGTAGTTATACGTATAACTGCTTAAATATAGTATATATGCTTTACCTGTATACATGAGACACCATGTTAAATCTGTGCCCTGAATACTATGTCTTCAGCAGCCGTGTGCTAAATAGTACTGAAATTGCTGGAACATACTTATTAGTATTGTTGATTGTGAATTATTATGTGATACATGTTAAGTGCTAAATGCTATAATCATGTATCTATTTGTGTATATTTGTATGACTGTGGAATATTATAGTTATCTATTTGTTCTTGGTCCGTAAGGCGGCAAGAGGTTTAGTTATTGCTACCTGACTGGCCGTATTGGCTATTGTTTCAGCAAGGTATAAGTGATAAGAATGAATCCAGGGTAGAAAGATACATCAGTTGGCCAGAGTGATCAAGGCTAGAATAATAATAATCAGGGTAAAGAGTATGACCAAGGATAGATTCCACAGCCAGCTCCTGCAAACTGGCAGCAGTTATTTAACGATCTGCAGGCTACAATATTGAGACAGGGAGAAGAACTTCGTCTCCTGAGACAACAGCAAGCACCTGCAGTGGCCAGTTTATCAGAGGCACCTCATGTGTCGGTGCCAGCAGTTGAGCAGCTGCCTGAGGTTGGTAATAAATGGGAACCTCTCTATGAAAGGTTCAGGAAGCAGCAACCTCCAATTTTTGAAGGCAGTGCAGATTCTGCGAAGGCAGAGCAGTGGATGAGTATGATTACCACCATCCTGGACTTCATGAGGGTGACTGGTAATGAGAGGGTGGCTTGTGCCACTTATATGTTTCAGGAGGATGCCCGAATTTGGTGGGAGGTTATTACCCAGACCAGAAATGTTAATGCCCTAAGTTGGGAAGAGTTTTAGACTCTGTTCAACGAGAAATATTATAATGATGCCATCAGGGCGGCAAAGGCTGAGGAGTTCATCAGGCTACTTTAAGGAGGTTTATTAGTCACTCAGTATGCCTTGAAGTTTGATTGTTTGGTAAAATTTTCCATGGAGCTGGTGCCCACTAATGGAACCAGGAGGGAGAGATTTCTCCAAGGGCTACAGCCCAGATTAGCCCGTGATGTTCGTATTACCATTGTGGCTGGGGTTATTACCTATGCACAGGGGGTTGAGAAGGCACTCACAGCTGAGAGTGCAGAGAACAAGATCTAGCGAGACAATGCTGCCAGAAAGGAGTTCAGGAGGACAGGTTCTCCATTTGTGGGTTCTGGTAGGGGTGTAGGCCCCAGTGATCAGAAGAGGAAGGTTCCGGACACCTTCCCAGTTCCAGGTCCTGATAGGCGACCCCGTGGTATTTCAATGGGTCATCCAGGTAGTAATGAAGCCTGGAAGTCCTATCCTGAATGACCTAGATGCAAGAGGCATCATTTGGGAGAGTGTAGAGTAAGGGCCTGCTTTTCAAGCGGAGCAGTGGGTCATCTTAAGAAAGATTTCCCTAAGGCCAGAAAAGAAGAACCCAGAAAAGCGGACAGCTCGGCCCCAGCTCGAGTGTTCGCATTGACACAAGCAAAAGCTGAGGCTTCTCCCTTAGTAGTGACAGGTCAGCTTCTTAGTGCTGGAACCCCTTATAATGTTTTGATTGATTCTGGTGCTACACATTCTTTTGTTGCTAGTATAATTATTGATAGATTGTGTAGACCTTGTGATTTTTATGCTGTGGGGTTCGGAACTTTGTTGCCCACTAAGGATTTAGTGGTATCCCGGAGATGGGTCAGATCTTTTCCAGTGACAGTGGAGGGCAGAGAGTTGTCAGTGGATTTGATAGAGTTAGTTAAGACTGACTTCGATATGATATTGGGTATGGACTGGTTAGCGAAGTATGGGGCAACCATTGATTGTAGAAGGAAGATGGTCACCTTTGAGCCTGAAGGTGAGGATCCTTTTGTGTTTGTTGGTACTGTGCATGGACCTCGCATACCTATGGTTTCTGTTTTGAGGGCTAGGGATCTATTGCAAGGAGGTTGCATTGGATTCTTGGAAAGTGTGGTTGATACCACTCAGGTCGTGCCAGTGAGACCAGAAAAGACCAGACTTGTTTGTGAATTCCTGGATGTATTTCCAGAAGATTTGCCAGGGTTGCCACTGCACAGAGAAATAGAGTTCGTGATAGAACAGGCACCAAGGATGGAGCCAGTGTCTAGAGCACCTTACAGAATGGCCCCAGCTGAGTTGAAAGAACTAAAAGTACAGTTGCAAGAGCTGTTAGATTTGGGTTTTATCAGACCTAGTTTCTCACCTTGGGGTGCGTCAGTTCTGTTTGTGAAAAAGAAGGATGGTTCTCTGAGAATGTGCATTGATTACAGATAATTGAATAAGTTAACAATTAAGAACAAGTATTCTTTGCCAATGATAGATGATCTGTTTGATCAGTTGCAAGGTAAGACGGTATTCTCAAAGATCGACCTTCGTTCTGGTTATCATCAGTTGAGGTCAAGGAGGGAGATATACCGAAGACTGCTTTTCGTACCAGGTATGGGCATTATGAGTTCTTAGTCATGTCTTTTGGATTGACTAATGCCCCTGCTGCTTTTATGGATATGATGAACAGAGTGTTCAAGGATTATCTGGACTAGTTTGTTATTGTCTTCATCGATGATATCCTGGTATATTCTCAGTCCGAGTCAAAGCATGAGCAACATCTAAGGTTGGTTCTACAGAGATTGAGGGAACACAGATTGTTTGCCAAGTTCAAGAAATGTGAGTTCTGGTTATCTCAGGTATCCTTTCTTGGGCACATTGTCAGTAAAGAGGGGATCGAGGTAGATCCAACAAAGATTGAAGCGGTTAGGGATTGGCCAAGGCCAAAGAATGCTTCTGAGGTTAGAAGTTTCCTTGGATTGACAGGTTATTATAGGTGTTTCGTGGAAGGGTTCTCAAAGACTGCTACTGCATTGACTGAGCTGACACGCAAGAGTCAGAAATTTGTGTGGTCAGATAAATGTGAGAACAGCTTCCAGGAACTGTAGCAGAGATTGATTACAGCTTCAATTATGAGTCTTCTGATAGATCAGGAGAAGTTTGTGATTTATTGCGATGCTTCTCATCAGAGTTTGGGCTATGTTCTGATGCAATCAGAGAAGGTAATTGCTTATGCCTTTCGTCAGTTGAAAGAGTATGAAAAGAGATATCCCACTCATGATTTGGAGTTAGCGGCTGTGGTCTTTGCTTTAAAGATATGGAGGCATTATCTCTATGGAGAGAAGTGTGAAATCTATACAAACCACAAGAGCCTGAAATACTTCTTCACTCAGAAAGATTTGAATATGAGACAAAGGCGTTGGCTAGAGCTAGTAAAAAATTATGACTGTGAGATTCTGTATCATCCAGGAAAAGCCAACGTGGTAGCTGATGCTTTAAGCCGGAAGGGTCCGGGGCAGATTTATGGTATAAAGCTGATAGCCAGAGAGTTAGCTGATGACATGACCAGAGCTGATATAGAGTTGCTGGTGGGCCAGTTGGCCAATATTATGCTACAGTCTACACTGTTGGAGGGAATCAAGGAGGGTCAGTTGGCTGATCCACAACTGATCAAGATCAGAGAGGATGTTTTGGCTAGAGCATCCAGAGATTATACAATGTCTGATTTGGGCTTGTTGAGATACAAGGGATGGATATGTGTTCTGTTAGACACTGCTTTGAGGTGAGGGATTCTGGATGAATCTCATACTACACCTTTTTCTTTGCATCCAGGCACCACGAAGATGTATTAGGATGTGAGATCATTGTATTGGTGGCCGGGGATGAAGAGGGATGTAGTGGAGTATGTGGCTAAGTGCTTGATATGTCAGCAAATCAAGGCTGAGCATCAGAGGCCAGCAGGGTTATTGCAGCCTCTGGATATCCCAGAATGGAAGTGTGAGGACATCACGATGGATTTCATCGTGGGCTTACCCAGGGCTGTTGGTCAGCATGATTCTATTTGAGTGATAGTGGATCGCTACACCAATTCAGCACACTTCTTGCTAGTGAGGACTACTTATACAGTTGATCGGTATGCAGATCTCCATGTGAGAGAGATCGTGCGCCTCCATGGAGTGCCAATGTCGATTGTGTCAAATCGGGACCCTACTTTTACTTCCAAGTTCTAGGGAAGTTTACAGAAGGCCATGGGAACACAATTGAAGTTCAGTACTGCTTATCATCCTCAGACAAAGAGGACGATCCAGATATTAGAAGACATGCTGCGAGCATGTGTGCTGGACTTCAGTGGATCTTGGAATAAGTATCTACCTTTGATAGAGTTTTCTTACAACAACAGTTATCAGTCTACCATTGGAGTTGCACCTTATGAGATGTTGTATGGTAGGAAGTGTAGGTCTCCCATTCATTTGGGATGAGACAAGTGAAAGGAGATACTTGGGTCCTGAGGTAGTTTAGAGGACCAGTGAGGCCATTGAGAAGATTAGTGCTCGGATGCTTGCTTCTCAGAGTAGGCAAAAAAGTTATGCAGATCCCAAGCGCAGGAACATGGAGTTCCAAGTGGGAGACTATGTCTTCCTTAGAGTCTCGCCATGGAAAGGGGTGAGAAGGTTTGGGAAGAAAGGCAAGCTGAGCCCTAGATTTGTAGGTCCATTTGAGATCCTGGAGAGGATTGGTCAAGTGGCTTACAGGTTGGCCTTGCCATCGGCGTTGTCAACCATGCATAACGTGTTTCATCTTTCAACTCTTCAGAGGTATGTATCTGATGTGAATCATATTTTGAGTTATGAAGATCTGGAGCTTGAGGCAGATCTCTCCTTTGAGGAGCAGCCGGTCCAGATACTTGACAGAAAGGATAAGGACCTCATAAATAAGACAATACCTTTGGTTAAGGTATTGTGGAGGAACAGCAAGGTCGAGGAAGCAGCCTGGGAGCTAGAATAAGATATGCAAAGTCAGTATCCCGAGCTGTTCAGGTAAATTTCGAGGACGAAATTTCTGTAAGGAGGGGATAGTTGTAATGCCCTGAAATCTCTAATGCGGTTTAATGGTAGGATTAGTAGGCCAAGAGGGCCATAGTTGTTTAATCATGCCATTAAATGATTACATTCATGTTTATGTGAATTATTTATATTGTGATATTAAATGTATGCATGTGGGTCCACATTTCATTTCAGGGGTGTTTTGGTAATTTGGCCCGTTGAGGGCGTAATTGTATATTTGTATGCATGTCAGTGACCTATTGTTGAGACCACATTATAATGTGGATTTGTTCAAGCTATTCAGCATGAGACGATCTTTGAATATAAATTAGCGATTTAGTCATAACAGTTTTAAGCTCGGGGCTCGGGGTGAGTCTCGGGGTGATTTTAATGATTAGAGCGTTTCCAGGAATTTAAAGGGTAACGAGTTATGAATTATTGGTGTTTGAGAATATCGAGAATAGGAGAGCGTTAATTATGATTAACGAAATAGGTGGAAAATGTCAATTTTTCCCTTGGGAGCCTTTAGAAGTCCTTATTTGACCTAGGGGTATTTTGTTCTTTTCACCCCTAGGATGGTATTAAGCCATTGAAGGCTGTAGAAGGAAGGGAAAAAACAGAGCATTGAAAAGCCTTCTCCCGTACCTGTTTTCTCTCATTTTCTCTTGGGATTTTTGGCTTAAGTTGGGGATTCAAGCTTGGGAAGTAAGTCTTGAGAGCTTGGGAGTGTGTTCCACCATTGAAGAGCATCATAATCTGAACTTGAGGTAAGTTTCTAGCCATTAAAATTCCTGGTTTGCTCTGTTTTAGCTTTGGTTTTCAGTTGAGATTTCTAGGTTGGATGATTGGTTTTGTTGGGAGTTTTGGCTAGGGTTCTTGTGGTTGTGATGCTTAGGGCTTGTGGGGATGATTTTTGGGTTCACTTGGAACCAAAAATAAGGTTTGGAAGCATTGGAATCGAGTTGGAATTGAAGGAGTCAAAGGAAGAGGTTTAAAGGGTGGATCTGGCTGGGTGTAGCGCTACAGCGCCCACAAAGGGGCGCTATAGCGCTACCCAGGGTTGTCTTGGGCGATTTGGGGTTATGAGAATAGCGCTGGGGCACTAGTGAGTAGCGCTACTCTGTTCCTTCAGAATCCCGTTTTGAGTGTTTTTAAGGGTTTTTGGCTCGAGGTTTCAATCCTTAAGGCCCGGGATCGAATCTACTCACCGTGTGGGTACGTTTCAAGGTCCCGAGAGTGGGATTTTGGTCAAGAACCTTTCCTTGTTGATTTTCTTTAATGGAGGTTATAATTGGTTATAATTAGGTTACTTCTAAGGAATCAAAAGGTCGATCGTTCTCAGGAGTCGTTCTTGTTCTATTTCTCGCTCGAACCAGAGGTAAGAAAACTACACCATGTGTATATGACATGCGTGATCGTTATATAGACATGTTGGTTGTTAAACTTGGACATGGATTGCATATTAAATGCTAGCAGAGGTTGTTTACTTGTGTATGGTACTGACTATTCAGAATCGGCATTTGTCGTGTATACTGACCTAAGAGTTAGAAACGGCATAAGCATCCTGAACGCAGGGCCGATTAAAAGATTAGATCTAATCGATATCAACGTTGAATGACTCTAGGAGCATTAATGCTGGACCGACCCTAAGGTCGATAAAACTTATAAGCGCTTGACTAGTCTAGGACTAGTTACTCAGAGCCAGGGCCTAAGGCCTAGGTGACTGCTTGACACGTCTAGGGAGCGGAATCCCACGGTTGTGACTTTATGGTCATGCGATAGGTTATATTGGTGACTGGTTCATCAAGCACATATCTTGATAAGCTAGTGAAAGGATCACTTATTTGTAAAGCCTAGGTGACCCTATCGTCGCATGGCTAAAGGGAATGGAACCCACTTTAGTGACTTTTCTAATTGTCACTCCTTCATTATGATCATTGTTAATATTATATTCATGCAATATTGTGTTTTCTTGCTAGGCCTTGGCTCGTGGGTGCTATGTGGTGCAGGTAAAGGGAAAGAAAAGCTCACTCAGCCTTAAGTGGAGAGCTTAGGTGGTGATGTGTACATATGCGGCCGCTTGACCACCACGACCAAGGAGTTCTCAGAGGAACTAGGGGGTTTACCCTATTTTTGCCGCTTAGGTCGGCGGGTTGTAAATTTAAACAATAATGACCATTTTAAGTTGTAAATAACTTGTAAATGTGTTTGATGGGCCCATGAACAGTTTTATGTTTTAAATAAAATACATTCTTCCTTTTTGATTGGTTTTCCACCTTAACCTATTAATAACACCTAGACGCACATTTTTAACCAAAGAACTCGTGTAGCGAGTTAAATTCACGGTTCACCGTAACTGTTCTGGGGTAACTAGGGCGTTACACCTTCCCACTTAAAACTAAGCTTTTAAACATCTTAAGGGCATTTTGGTCATTACTCCCAATTCCCGCTAATTCCTCGAGTGTCTCTAATATTTACCGCTTACTTCCCGACAACTAACTAATCACCAATTATATTCCTTAATATCAAAATAGACTCCAATATATTTCCTAAATCCCCAGAAATAACCCCAGGCTCGCCCCGAGCTGGGTATAAATCCCCGCCGTGACTTTTTCGCTAAACTGCTCACTAGAATCGCCTCGAGTCACAAGCTACAAATATATCCACATAATAATGTGGTCTCAACAATTTATCACAGATATTTACAGTTATGCCCTCAACGGGCCAAAATTACAAATATGTCATTCTAACCTAATCAGGTCCTACATGCATACTAATACACATAGTCACGCATCACAGATATCCAAATAATCATATAACATGCTTTTAATCATTTAATTCACATATAATCCAGTTATGCCATCTTGGCACACTAATCAAGGCCCTTAAGCCCTATTAGTAAATTTGGGTCGTTACAACTATCTCCTCCTAATGAGAATTTCGTCCTCAAAATTTACCTGAACAACTCGGGATACCGATCCCGCATCGCGGACTCAAGCTCCCAGGTCGCCTCCTCGACCCTACTATTCCTCCAAAAAACTTTAACAAGAGGAATTGTCTTATTCCATTGTACTTTATCCTTCCGATCCAAAATTTGAACCGGTTGCTCCTCATAAGCTAAATCTGTCTACAATTCCACGTCTTCATACCTCAACACATGTGTCGTATTCGAGACATACTTCCGGAGCATAGAGACATGGAATACGTCATGGACTCCTGACAACGATGGTAGCAAGCCTAACCTGTAAGCCACCTGACCGATCCTTTCAAGGATCTCAAAAGGTCCAATGAATCTAGAGCTTAGCTTTCCCTTCTTTCCAAACCTCCTCACCCCTCGCAATGGTGAAACTCAGAGAAACACATGGTCCCCAACCTGGAACTCCACATCCCTACGCTTGGGATCAGCGTAGCTCTTTTGTCTACTCTGTGAGGCAAGCATCCTAGCTCCAATCTTCTCTATAGCTTCATTTGTCTTCTGAACCATATCTGGCCCCAAATACTTCCTCTCACCCATCTCATCCCAATGAATGGGTGATCTACACTTCCTCCCATATATCATCTCGTAGGGAGCCACTCCAATCGTTGATTGGTAACTATTGTTATACGAAAATTCAATCAACGGGAGATACTTACTCCATGACCCCTCAAAGTCGATCACACACGCTCTGAGCATATCTTCCAAAACCTGAATCGTCCTCTCAGACTGTCCATCAATCTGAGGATGAAAGGCTGTGCTGAACTTCAACTGAGTCCCCATAGCCTTCTGCAAACTACCCCAAAACTTGGAGGTAAAGATACGATCCCAGTCTGACACTATAGACTTAGGAACCCCATGGAGACGTACGATCATCCTCACATAAAACTATGCATACTGATCCACAGTATATGTCAACCTCACTAGAAGAAAATGAGCTGACTTGGTGTATCTGTCCACTATCACCCACACCGAGTCATGAAGCACTACTGTTCTGGGTAAACCTCCCACAAAATCCATCGTAATATCCTCTCATTTCCACTCGGGGATACCCAAAGGCTGAAGCAACCCTGCCAGTCGCTGATGCTCAGCTTTCACCTGCTGACAGGTTAAACATCTGGCTACATACTCTACCACACCCTTCTTCATCCCAGGCCACCAATACAATGTCTGTAGATCCTGGTACATCTTCGTGGTACCCGGATGAAGTGAGTACGGCGTCGTATGTGACTCATCCAGTATCTCTCGTCTGATCCCCTCATCAGCTGGAACACAAATCCGTCCCTGATACCGAAGCAAACCAAACTCAGAAATAGAATAGTCCATAGCTACTCCCGCTAAGACATTCTCTCTAACCTCCTGTAACTGAGCGTCTACCAATTGACCTTCTTTAATCCGCTCTAGCAGGGTTGACTGCAGAGTAATATTGGCTAATCAGCCCACCACCATTTCTATCCCCGCTCTGACCATCTCATCAGCTAACTCTCTCGAGATCTGGGTGGAGCTATATAACTTACCTGGGCCTCTCCAACTTAATGCATCTGCCACTACATTGGCTTTCCCCGGATGGTAAAGAATATCACAATCATAGTCTTTCACCAACCCTAGCCAACGTCTCTGCCTTATGTTCAGGTCCTTCTGGGTGAAAAAGTACTTCAAGCTCTTGTGATCAATGTATATCTCGAACTTCTCCCCATATAGATAATGTCGCCAAACCTTCAGTGCGAATACCACTGCTGCTAACTCCAAATCATGGGTAGGATACTGCTACTCATACTCCTTCAACTGTCGTGATGCATAAGCTATGACCTTCTTGATCTACATCAACACACAGCCTAAACCCAACCTCGATGCATCACAGTAGACAACAAACTTCCCTTCCCCCGAAGGAAGACTCAACACAGGTGTGGTAATAAGTCATCACTTCAATTCTTGGAAATTGTTCTCACACCTGTCTGACCAGATAAAATTCAAATTCTTCCGTGCCAATTCTGTCATCGGTGCCGCTAACTTCGAGAAGCCTTCCACAAATCGCCTGTAGTAACCTGCTAGACCAAGAAAACTCTGCACCTCTGAGGCATTCCTTGGCCTTGGCCAATCCCTAACTGCCTCCACCTTAGATGGATCCACCTTAATCCCATCTGCACCGACAATATGTCCAAGGAATGTCACTTCTGGTAACCAAAATTCACATTTCTTAAACTTGGCATACAACTGATGCTCCCTCAACCACTACAAAACCTGTCGGAGATGAATCTCGTGCTCTGCCTCTAAACTGGAGTACACTAAGATGTCGTCGATGAAGACAATAATGAACTGATCCAGAAAGTCCTTGAACACTTTGTTCATTAGATCCACAAAGGTTGCTGGGGTATTGGTCAAACCAAATGACATGACCAGAAACTCATTGTACCCATACCTCGTTCGGAAGGCCATCTTCGGTATGTCCTCATCCTTGATCCTCAGCTGGTAATAACCAGATCGAAGATCAATCTTCGAGAACATCGTCTTACCCTGCAGCTGATCGAACAAGTCGTCAATCCTTGGTAGGGGATACTTATTCTTGATAGTTAACTTGTTCAATTCCCGGTAATCTATAAACATCCTCAATGTCTCGTCCTTCTTCTTCACAAACAAAACTGGAGCACCCCATGGCAAGTAGCTAGGCCTGATGAACCCCAAATCCAGAAGCTCCTGTAGTTGTATCTTCAATTCCTTCAGTTCTGCCGGTGCCATTCTATATGGTGCCCTTGACACTGGCTCTGTCCCCGGCGCCAACTCAATAACAAATTGAATCTACCTACATGGCGGAAATCCAGGTAAGTCCTCAGGAAACACATCCAAGAACTCGCACACCATCCTGGTCTCCTCTGATCCTGTTGGCGAAACCCTGGTGGTATCCACCACACTAGCAAGAAAACCTATACATCCTCCTTGTAACAGATCTCTGGCTCTCAGTGCTAATATCATGGGTATACGGGGTCCATGCACCACTCCCACAAAGACAAAGGGATCCTCGCCCTCCGGCTCATAGGTCACCATCTTCTTTCTACAGTCGATAGTAGCTCCGTATCTAAGCTCTCCAACTCAAGGATGGTCCAGCTTTCTTTTGCCTTTACCTGCACCACATAGCACCCGTGAGTCGAAGCCCAGCAAGAAAACTCAATATGCTCATGATCAGTAATAACATGTCATCAAATCATAAAGTGCATGCCTAGAAATAATAGTCTTAATCACGCATGCAAACAAGTTCAGACAATGAACGAGTGACTGATAACCAAGTCACTAACAGGGGGTGTGTACCTTTAAACGAGTGACTAATTCACAAGTCACTAACAGGGGATTTGTACCTTTAAACGAGTGACTAATTAACAAGTCGCTAACAGGGGGTCAGTACCTTTAAACGAGTAACTAATTAATAAGTCATTAACAGGGAGTTTGTACCTTTAAACGAGTGACTAATTAACAAGTCACTAACAGGGGGTATGTACCTTTAAATGAGTGACTAATTCACAAATTACTAAGAGGGGGTCTTCACCTTTAGCCATGTGACGAAGCAGTCACCTGAGCCTTCTGGCCCTGACTCTGAGTAACTAGTCATAGACTAGACAAGCGCTTATAATTTTTCATCGAACTTAGGGTCGGTCCAGCATTAATACTCCATATGAGTCATTCAATGCTGATGTCGATTAGATCTAATCTTTTATGGGCTCTGCGTTCATGACGCTTATGCCGCTTCTGACTCTTAGGTTAGTAACACACGACTAATGTCGATTGTGACTTGTAAGTCAGTGCCACACACATGTAAGCAATGCTACCAGGCATATATCATATGTCAAATATGTTGGAAAATGCTTATACAGGATCTTTATTTATTTTCATGTATATCTAATATTAAACAAATTAATACGAGATAGCCTAAAACATGTTTCTAAAATTGAATTCAAAGAGAAACAAAGAATAGAATACTTACAGTATACGCAGCGGAATTTAGAGTCTTTCCTTCAGTTTCTCTAACTCTTGTATCCTTTCTGTCGCAGAGTATTATCAAGAAACTGAACCGATCTTCTATTTTCTTCACAATCTTCCAATGTATCCTTAGAACCACCTAGACTAGTGTGGGCAATTCTCAACACATGAGATAGATATAGAGAGAAGAAAAGAAAATAGCAAAGAGGCTTAGAAAATGACTTGTGTTTAGAGAGAATCTAAAACTATCAGAAAATCTGACTTGTGACTTACAAACTTATGTTTTGACTTCTCTCTAAGCACTCCTTTTATAGACTAAATTAGGCCATTTAATTTAATTAAAAAATCAATAAAATAATAGCCATTTTGAAGCCCTAGGTCGAAATTATCATGGGCTATAGGCCCGTGAAATTTCCCATTTGATTATAAGTCCATTGGACTTAAAATCAAGACCTCTATTATTTTCTATTGATTTAATTAATTAAATAATTATTTAAATCCTTTATCAAATTAATTATTTGTAATTTGAATCTTGATTTAAATTTATTTATTAATTCAGATACCAATTTATCTTAATTAATAAATCTGCTATAATTTCTCTTTTCTTCTCAAAATTACACAACTTTGTGAAACTTTCCAAAATTGACCTGGTCAACTTTGATAATTCTAATTGATGATTAAATCAATTAATTGAGACTATCTAGATGATTTTATCCAAGGTACAATGGGGACCATGGGCCTATGAAATCAAGCTCCAATAATTTATCATAAATCTAACAAATAAATTTACTAACTCATTAATTCCTCGTGACTCCACTATAGACTTGGAATTGCACTCTTGAATTCATAGAACGCTCTATAACAAATATAGATACGCTATTAATTATCCATTGTTACAACCATAATTGTCACTTAATCCTCTATACACGGTCTACAATGAGATAGGACTAAAATACCGTTTTACCCCTCATTGTATTTTATCCTTAAAACACTCAGTTCCTTGTAAATGATATTTCAGTAAACTAATTTAATTACTGAAATGATATCTCTATCATTTATCACCTTGAACCAAACTAAAAGGAAACCATCGTTTCACTTCTTCATCAGAAGCTATAGATGTTCATATCTATGATTAACAATCCCACTCAAATATACTACCGAGTTCCCAAGATGTAAGTATGGGCTAGTCCGTAGGGTAAGCTGGTAACGAACAAGTCAAAGAACTCAAATAATACAATCAGTTAGAATACTAACCACTCAGAATTGAGATTGAATTGACCTATGGTCAACTATATGATATGACTAGAATAGATAATAACGGCATGTTTACTTATCTTATCAACTGTCAATATCGGTCCTGTCCGATGTAACATATACATTCGATCTTATCTACTTTGCTAATGTTTTGGAAAGAACATAACACTGTAATGTGTAAGTAGATCATATCGTAGATTGGCAAGTCAGTGTAAATCCGGTGCACTAACTAATCTTAGGACTAACTTATTTTGAACATATAATCATATTTATGTTCTACTGTGATTACGTCACTATAAATAAGATTAGCTATATGCTCGGGATTTAATAGAAGTTTATATTAAACAAATAATCATGAAAATAAAACATGTGAGCAAAGTGATTGACCAAGTCAAAAAATGATTTCTATTCTTTTATTGATAATAAAATGAGATTACAAAGAATTTGGGTTTTAATTAGGGCATAAAACCCTAACAAAATATCCGAATACAGAGCATTCAGCATGCTTACTTAACAATTGCTAGCATAATTAGGATCATGCACAAACACAGAGACCCAAGTTCTTATCAATCTCATATTTAACATTCATGGCATGCCCTAACCACATGTTCCCCGTGCATCACATGCATCCCATTTAAATACCCGACATGCCTCAATAATAACCATGCATGTCATACATATAGGGTGCAGTTTTCTTACCTTTGGTCCAAGCACAGGTTACCAATAAACGAGCCACAAGAACGATCTTGATTCCAAGCCCCTAGTGAAAACCTAGTCACAACCATAATATAAAACCTCATCAAAAACTATATAAAAAAAAATACTTCCAAACCCAACCAAAGCCTCTGAGACATCAAATCCCACTCAACTAGGTAGCAGGATCGATCCCAGGCCCTTAGAGTTAAATTCTCACGACTAAAACACAATTTTGGCAACTTTTTTCCCTTAAGTGTCGTGGCCCTCCATACACCATTCCGCGGCCCGCCCTTTGACAGAGCCTTCCTCCTTCTTCAGCAAGCTTGGGTCGCGGCGCCCTAGAACAGGGTCGCGGCCCAACCACGAACCAGCCTAAAAACCTCATTTCCCCCTTTTTAAAACCTTCCAAAAACCTATCCAAACATCTCCAAACTCAAAAATCAAAGTTCCCAAACATCCCCATGATCCAAAGCCAACAAAACCCAAGCCTTAATTCAATCAAAAACTCATCAAAACACAAAATCCAATTCAAGCTTAAAAACTTTAAAAACTTAGAACTTACAACTTGAATTACCTCTAATTGAGTTGTTTCCAAACTAAATCCTCTGGCTAATAAGCTTCTAATCCTCCCTAGAGTCCCTATGCCTCGATCCTCGCTTGAATCCGAGTCCTAGAACTCAAGTTTTCTTCGAAAATGCGATCGGGACACAAAAATGGAACTTTGAAGGAGAGAGAATGTTCTGAACGTTCTTTTTATTTCTTAGCAGGTTACTTCAAGCTTAAGTAGCCTCAAAAAAATCCTAATACTCGGGGTCCCGAAAACGTCCCCGGGGGAAAAATAGTCAAAACCTCCAAAATTTCTTCCTAATCTTACTAACTCCCAATTTATCATCAAATATGTATTCCCATTACCCAATAACCCGATAATGCTAAAAACTCCTTGACTTACTCCGAATCAAGCATAAATCCCGTTGTGACTATTCCACTAGCTTACCTCCTAGGATCGTCTCGTGCTGAGTAACCTTAGCATAACCAAATAATAATAAAGCACCACACACATATCACATATATGCCAAATATGCCCGAAATGGCCAAAATATGAAAATCACCCAATTAATCAGAAATGGGTTCACATGCATATTTAATACACCTAAACATGCATATAATCATTTAATAACATAATAAATCAATTATGGCCCTCCCAGCCTCCTAATCAAGGTCCTAAACCTTATTATGAAATTTGGGGCATTACACTCACTATCCAATAAATCCCAAACACATGCCGAATTCCCAAAATACCCCTAGGCTCACCCTGAGCCGGGTATTTGACCCTATTGTGACTATTTTGCTACTCCGCTCTCTAGGACCATCTCAGATCACACATCACAAGTATATCTCCACAATATTTTGGTTCCATTCATAACAAACACATTATCACAATTATGCCCTCAACATGCTAAAATTACAAATATGCCCCTATTGATAAAAATGGGCCCACATGCATATTTAATTCACCTAAACATGCATTTATAATCACATAATCATTTAATCCATGTAATAACATAATTAAATCAATTATTACCCTACTGACACGCTAATCAAGGCACTAAGCCTTATTAGCAAATTTGGGACGTTACATTGTTCTTTCTGTCTAGTACTTGGACTGGATGTTCCTCATCGGAGAGATTTGCCTGAAGCTCCAGGTCCTCGTAACTCAATACACGAGTCACGTCTAATACTTATTTTCGAAGGGCCGAAATATGAAATACATTGTGTACGGTCGACAGTGACAAAGGTAAGGCCAACCTATAGGCCACTTGACCAATCCTCTCCAAGATCTCAAATGGTCCCACAAACCTAGGGCTCAACTTGCCCTTCTTCCCAAATCTCCTCACCTCTTTCGATGGTGAGACTCTAAGGAAGACATAGTCTCGCACTTGGAACTCCACGTTCTTACGTTTGGGATCAACATAAGTTTTATGCCTGCTCTGAGAAGCGGGCATCTTAGCTTTCATGTTCTCAATAGCCTCATTGGTCCTCTAAACTGCCTCAGGACCCAAGTATTTCATTTCTCCTATCTCATCCCAATGAATGGGTGATCTACATTTCCTACCCTAAAATATCTCATAAGGAGCCACTCCAATAGTCGACTGATAGCTATTATTGTAGGAAAACTTTATCAAAGGCAAATACTTACTCTAGGACCCTTCAAAGTCCAGCACACAGGCTTGTAGCATGTCCTCTAATATCTGTATCATCCTCTCAGATTGTCCATCTTCTTGAGGATGATAGGCAGTACTAAATTTTAGTTGCATACCCATAGGCTTCCGTAAACCTCCCCAAAACTTGGAAGTGAATGTGGGGTCCCTATCTGACACAATCGACTTCGGAGCTCCATGAAGGCGCATTATCTTTCTCACATAGAGATCTGCATACTAGTCAACTGTGTATGTTGTCCTCATTGGTAAGAAATGAGCTGATTTGGTGTATCGATCCACGATAACCCACACTAAATCATGTTGACCCATGGTCCTGGGTAACCCAACCACGAAATCCATCGTGATGTCCTCCCATTTCCACTTTGGGATGTCCAGAGGCTGTAATAGTCCTGCTGGTCTCTGATGCTCAGCCTTGACCTGTTGACATGTCAAGCACTTAGCCACATATTCTGTCACATCCATCTTCATCACAGGCCACCAATATAGCGATCTTACATCCTGATACATCTTCGTGGTGCCTGGATGCAAAGAGTAAGGGGTAGTATGAGATTCATCCAGAATCTCCCATTTGATAACAATGTCCATCGGAACACAAATCCGACCCTTGTACCACAACAAGCCCATATCTGATACTGTATAATCTCTAGCCACTCCAGCTAGGACGTCCCCTCTTATCATTTTCATTTGTGGATCACCCAACTGACCTTCCTTTATCCTATCCAACAATGTAGACTGTAGCATAATTTTTACCAACTAGCCCACCAATAACTTTATTCCAGCTCTGGTCATATCCTCTGCCAACTCCCTGGATATCTGTCTCACACTGTATAACTGTCCCTGACCTTTCCGGCTTAAGGCATCTGCCACCACGTGGGCCTTCCCTGGATGATACAGGATTTCATAGTCATAATCCTTCACCAACTCCAGCCAACTCCTTTGTCTCATGTTCAGGTATTTCTAGATAAAGAAGTAATTCAGGCTCTTGTGGTTAGTGTATATCTCACCCTTTTCCCCATAGAGGTAATGCCTTCAAACCTTAATGCAAAGACCACTGGTTCTAACTCCAGATGAGTGGGGTATCTCTGTTCATACTCTCTCAACCGACGTGATGCATAGGCAATCACCTTCCTTGACTGCATAAGAACACAACCCAAACCCTGTTGTGAGGCATCACAGTATATCACAAACTTCTCCTGATCTATTGGAAGACTCAGAATTGGAGCTATAATCAATCACTGCTTCAACTCCTAAAAGTTGTTCTCACACTTATCTGACCACGCAAACTTTTGATTCTTGTGTGTCAGTTCCATCATTGCAGTAGCAATCCTTGAGAACCCTTACACAAAATGCTTGTAATAACCTATCAATCCAAGGAAACTGTTGATCTCAGAGGCGTTCCTTGGCCTTGGCCAATCTCTGACTGCCTCAATCTTAGCTGGGTCCACCTTGATCCTCTCCCAACTGACAATATGACCAAGGAAAATCACTTGTGGTAACCACAACTCACATTTCTTGAGCTTTGCAAATAGTTTGTGTTCCCTTAGCCTCTGAAGAACCAACTTGAGATGCTTCTCATGTTTTGACTCTGACTGAGAATAAACCAGAATATCTTCGATGAAGATGATCTGATCTAGATAATAACTCATAATGCCAACCTTGTTCATCAGATCAATAAAAGCAGCTGGGGCATTAGTCAACCCAAAGGACATGACTAAGAACTCATAATGTCCATATCTGGTACAAAAGGCAGTCTTCAGTAAATCTCCCTCTTTGATCCTCAGTTGGTGGTAACTTGATCGAAGATCTATCTTTAAGAATACCATCTTACCCTGTAACTGATCAAAAAAGTCATCTATCCTTGGCAGAGGATACTTGTTCTCAATTGTTAACTTGTTCAGTTCCCTGTAGTCAATGCACATTCTCACAGAACCCTCTTTCTTCTTTACAAATAGGACTGGTGCACCCTATGGTGAGAAACTAGGTCTAAAAAAACTCAATTATAACAGCTCATGCAGTTGTACCTTTAATTTTTTTTTAACTCTGTTGGGGTCATTATGTACGGTTCCCTAGACACTGGCTTTGTCCCTAGTGCCAGTTCAATAACAAAGTATATCTCTTTATGTGGCGACAACCCTGAAAAATCCTCTGGAAACACATCCAGAAACTCACAGACTAATCTAGTCTCTTGTGGTCCCACTGGCACGACCTGAGTGGTATCTACCACACTGCTAAGAATCCTATGCAACCACCTTGTAATAGATCTCTAGCCCTCAATATAGATATCATAGGCACACAGGGTCCATGCACAGTGCCCCCAAATACAAAGGGATCTTCTCCCTCAGGCTCAAAGGTTTCTATCTTCCTCCTGCAATCTATGGTAGCCCCATACTTCACTAACCAGTCCATACCCAGAATCATATCAAAGTCGGTCATAACCAACTCTATCAAATCAACTGACAACTATCTGCCCTCCACTGTCACTGGAAATGATTTAAACGATCTACTAGAAACTACTAACTCCCCAGTAGGCAATAAGGTCCCGAACCCCACAGCATAATAATCACATGGCCTACATAGTCTATCAATAATTCTACTAGCAACAAAAGAATGTATAGCACCAGAATCAATCAAAACAGTATAAGGGGTTCCAACACTAAAAAGCTGACATGTGACTACTGAGGGACAAACCTCATCTTCTGCCTGTGTCAATGCAAACACTTGAGCTGGGGTCGAGCTGTCCACCTTTCTTGGTTCTTCCATTCTTGCCTTTGGGCATTCTTTCTTTAAGTGTCCCACTATCCCGTGTAAAAAGCATACCTTTGCCTGACAGTCCCCTATATGGTGCCTCTTACATCTAGCGCACTCTGGAAAAGTCCTACAACCCTCATTGCCGCCTTGGCGGCCTATTTGAATACCACATGGTCTCCTGTCAGGGCCTGTAGCTGGAAAGGCATCAGGAGCCTTCCTTTTATGATCACTGGGGCCTCTGCCCCAACCTGAACTCATAAATGGAGGTCCCACCCTCCTAGTGTCTCTCATGGTTGCGTTCGCGCGCCATATTTTGTTCTTTGCGCTCTCACCTGTGAGCGCCCTCTCAACCACCTGTGCGTAAGTAGTCACTCCTGGCACAACAGTGATACAAACATCCTGGGCTATCATAGGCTATAGCCCCTAGAGAAACCTCTCCCTGATGGTCCCATCAGTGGGCACCAATTCCCCGACAAACTTTACCAATTTGTCAAACTTCAAGGCATAATCGGTCACTGACATATTGCCCTGGAGTAACATGCTGAACTCTTCATCTTTTGCAGCTCTGATGGCATCATTGTAATACTTTTCATTAAAACAGAGTCTTAAACATTTCCTAATCCAGGGTATTAACATTCCTGGTCTGGGATATCACCTCCCACCAAATTTGGCCATCCTCCATAAACATGTATGTGGCACAGACCACCCTCTCATTACCAACCACCCTCATGAAATCCAGGATGGTGGTAATCATGCTCATCCATTGTTTGTCCCTAGCCAGATCGACACTACCCTCAAAGACTGGAGGGTGATGTAACATGAACCTTTCATAAAGAGGTCCCCATCTGTTCCTAGCCTCTGGCGACTGTTCTACTGTTGGCACCATCACAGGTGGTGCCTCTGGAAAAATGTTCCCTACAGGAACCTATTGTTGTCTCAAGAGGTAGATTTCTTCCTCCTACCTCAATAACCTAGCTTGCAGATCAGCAAGCACTTGCTGCCAGTTTTCAGGAGCTGGCGGAGGGGTCTAACCCTGTCTGTCATTCTGGCCCTGATCTTTCTGGCTAGTTCATGATTATATCTAACTTGGAAGCATACTCCCAAGCTTATACCTGCTGCAATAATCAATTCGGCCAGTTAGGTAGTAATAAATAAACTTCTTGCCACCTCACGGTCCAAGACCAAGTATAATCATTCACATTCAACCGGCATGCTAATAAGCATGTCAATTCATGTTCATATTCAAGCCTGGTGCTAATAAGCACTTCCTAACATTCATAACAAATAACAATGCTAATAACCATTTTTGACATTCATAACCAAGTAACAATGTTAATAAACATCTTCTAGCATACATGTATCTATGACATCACTAATGAGTGTGTCCTGGCCTACATGTCCATATAACAATGTTAATAAGCGTTTCATTTGCACTCACAAGCAATATCAGTGCTAATAAGCACGTCCTTATTATTCACGCAATAGTCAAGTGCCAGACCCTATCAGAATATCTCATGCTACCTAATAAGGCAGGCAGATAAGGCATTTATATCCTATTTAAGCAGTTAAACACAAAACCACATAAATAGTTACCAAACCTTGAGTTGAGCTTGTCTTTAGTGGCAAGTGTACATGTCTAGTCTGTCTTCAGAAATCCTTAACCTTGGCACGCTCTGATACCAAGTTGCAATGCCCTGGTTAGCCAAGACTGTTACACTGTGTATTTTAAATAGTGCTAGGCTCACTAATCGAGTCATTTGGCCATAAACGTGCAACTAAACATGATTAACAATTTAGGGTTAAAAATTTTGGTCAAAAGGAATAATTATTTCGTTAAAATGTTAAGTAGTACATGGGATTCCATAATAAACGTTTACAAAGTTGTTTTGCAGCTCCAAAATGGTAATTACAACTCAAAAGTTACAATTCGCCGTCCTAAGAGGCAAAAATAGGGTTTAACCCTAGTTCCTCTGAGAAACCTTGGTCGTGGTGATCAAGCGGCCGCACATGTACACGTCGCCACCAAAGCTCTCCAACTCATGGCTGGTCCAGCTTTCCTTTCCCCTTACCTGCACCACATAGTACCCTGAGCCAAGGCTCAACGAGAAAACTTAAACATGCTCATATGCAGTTAATAACACGTTACCAAATCGTAATAAGCATGCCTAGCAGTAATAACCATACTCATGCATGCATACCATTCAAATAAATGACTACAGAGTCATATGGGCCAGCAACCCTAATTAAATGATTAATGAATCATACTGGGGCCCGTTGCCCAAAACACATGATTAATAAACCACACTGGGGCTCAACGCCTTAGGATATGAGACTAAGAAGTCACCTCGGGGCCCATTGCCCAATCCTCTATATAACTAGTCTTGGAGCTTGCCCAGCGTACCTGGGGCTTAATTTTCCACGACCATTGGATCAGACAAGTGTTTGATGCGCTCTTGATTAGATCTAACCATATCTACTAGCGCTCAGCACTATTGTCGTCCTTGACTAATAAGTTAATGCTTTTTTACTAGCGCTCAGCGATATTGCCATCCTTGACTCATAAGTCAATGCTTTTTGACCAGCGCTCAGCGCTATTGCCGTCCTTGTCTCATAACTCAAGCCTTTCTCAATCAGATAATACAGATAGGCATTCATTATATAACAAATATCCAAATTCAAAGCATTCAACATGGTTAATCAATCAATCACATGCATAATCATAATCATGCGCATTTACAAGGGTCCACGCCCTAATCAAATCTTTATTCAATATTCAGGCTAAGCCCTAATCATGTACATCACGTATTGGGTGCAGCTTTCTTACCTCAGGTCTAAGTGTAATGTAAAATAAGAACGACCTTCGAGCACATTCCTAATTTTGAGCCCCTAGCGGTAACCTAGTCATAACGAAATATAAAATCTCGTCAATAACGGGCGAATAAAGGCTTTTGGACCGAGTCCTAGCCTCCGGGACCTCGAATTCTACTAAACCGGGTAGTAGGATCAATCCCGAGCCCTTAGGTTTAAGTTCCCGTTACTCAAAACCTAACTTGTCTAAAACCAACTATGCAGGTCGCGACTTTCCCCTGAGGGTCACAATACGCCTCCAATCCGAGGCCTCCCCATGCCTCTGTCCAGGGACACACACTGCGACTTGACCTTGAGGGTCGCGGTACGCCTACTCCAAACAAAGCCCCTACACTCTGGGTTGACATGGGTCGCGACGCGACTCTATGAACCCAGAAATTCCCTTATTTTCCTCAACCAAAACTCCCCCCAAAACCATCCCAAATCATACCCAAAGCAAGAATTTAAATCCTAGTACAACATCAACATCAAACTAGTAACTAAAACCCAGCTCAATCTCCCTCAAAACTCCACCAAAAACTCAAACTCATGACCTTGAGCCTTTAAGCTCAAGAACAACAAAAACCAAAGCATAACTGAAGCAAAACAGGGATTGGTGCTTACCTCAACTGTGGATTAAATCTTCTTAGCTGCAGCTAATCAATCATAAACCTCAAACTTTCAATTCCCAAGCCTTGAATTCACTTAGTTTTCCTCCAAAATTCAAACACCAATGATAGAGAGAAAGAGGGAGAACGATCAAGAGAGAGAGAGAAAGAGCTACTATGTTCTTAGGGTTCCTTTAGCTAAAGGAAAGAGTGACTAAGTCACTAAATTGGCACAAAATGACCTAAATTCCCCTAGGGCCAAATCTCTCTCTCAAAGTCCCTCAAGGGCAGGTTTGTCATTTGCCACATAGCACGCTAATCATAATTAACACCTTATAATTCCCATTAATTCTATTATCCTCAAATAATTACCAAACAAATTCCCATTACCCGATTAATCCTGGTAATGTACTAAGTTACCAAATTATTTCTAGGCTCACCCCGAGCACGATATTTGACCACATTATGACTAAACCGCTAACTTGCTCCCTAGGATCACCTCGTGCCAAGTAACTCAAATATATCCACATAATAATGTGGTCTCACACATATATCACATATATGCACAGATATACAATTATGCCATCAACGGGCCAAAATTACTAAAATGTCATTCTAATAAGAAATGGCCCATATACATGTCAATTCAGTCATATAATAATATAACTCACATAATTCATATAATCATGCATTAAAATCACATAATAATGCAATAAACCAGTTATTGCCCTCATGGTCCCCTAATCAAGGCACTAAGCCACATTAGGGAATTTGGGACGTTACAATATGTTTGTGTACCATTATAATAGTGATTGTTTTTAATCACTACCTATAGTTATTTTTGATATTTTTGGTACATTGATAAGTTGTAATTCCATTTTTTTAAATGACATGATATAGTGTAAATGGAGAGGACATCCCACAAATTTTCAAGAAATTTTGGATAATTTAGGATGCCGAAATCAGGATTCAAACAGCATGTTGTACATGCGTATAAATATCAAAACAATCACCCGGGTAATATGTTGTTTAAATTATGATTTTGACATCCTAAATTATTCAGAAATTCCTGAAAATTTGTGAGAGATCTCCTGTAACTATATTATATATCATCATGTAAAAAAATGTATTATACCATTTTAAACTCCGTGTTTTGTCACATTACCTGTTTCAACCCTCTGTTTTGATAAATTACCTTTTGGACCTTGTGTTTTGTAAAATTATTCAAATAGAACCCTAAACCCAATTTTGATCAATGATTTTTGAACTAAAATCTTAAATAATTCACCAAACTAACAACTCTGAACAAAATCTCAACCATTTGGCTTAACAACTGTGTTGTTATATTTAATTTTTTTTGTTCATCAAAATTGGGTTTAGGGGTCTATTTGAACTATTTTACAAAATACAGGGTCTAACAAGTAATTTGATAAAACACATGGTCCAAATAAGTAATAGTACAAAATTCAGGGTCTAAAATAGTATAAACCCTAAAAAATAGACTTGCAACTTATTAATATAACGGAAATACTAAAAGTGCCAATAGATATTGATTAAAAGCAATAACTACCCAATAATTTTTTTTTATAAATGTATATATATATATATATATAAAGAGATATATTTATATAACCAGTTTGCAACAATGGAGGGTTCAAACTTTTTTTTTTTTTTTGAGGTTGTTTTTTTTTTTTTTGGAAATTATTTATTTATTTTTGGGTAATTTGTGGTGAAACTACCCAACCTTTTTGGTTTTTACATTTAACTACCCAAGCTTTTTTTTTTGCAGAAAAACTACCCAATGTTACAAAAACACCGTTTCTGTAGCTACCCACTTAACACTGTTAACTACATAGAAGGAAAATTTGCGACAAATCTACCTAACCTTTTTTTTTCTTTACGGCAAAACTACCTTTTTTTTTTTGCAGCAAAACTACCCAACACTTTTTTTACAAAAAAAAAAGGTAGGTAACCATTTGGTACCCTGAATTTTTGTAAAGTATCGTTTTGATGTCATGTGTTTACAATAATGCGCATTTGGTACCCTGCATTTTGAAATCGTACATATTTGGTACCCTATTTTTTAAATCGTACATATTTGGTACCCTAAACTCAAACTTTATTAATTTAATCAAACTGCTCTCAATTATATAAGTTCCAAATTCAAATTTAATTACACAATTCATATAACTGATGACAGTTTGGTCATATTGACAAAATTTTATTTATCAATTTGAATCTAGGGTACCAAATATGTATGATTTTAAAACATAGTACCATATGATGATTATTGAAAAAAGAGGGTATCAAAACGATACTTTGCAAAAACACATTGTATCAAATGAGTAAATTCCCAAAAAAAAAACTACACATTTTAAATGTTTAGATATAAAAAAAAATTAAATAAAAAGAAAAAAATATTAAAATAAAAAATTAACAAAATGGATAAAAAAAAATGATTAAAATTAACACAAAAAAGAAAGTAAAGAATATCAAAAAAAAATTTTAAAAATCATTCATTATTTTTTAGAAAATTATGAAGACAAGTTAAAAAAAAAGGTTAAAATTAACACAAAAAAGAAAATAAAGAATATCAAAAAGTTGAAAAAATTATTCATTATTTTTTTTTTAAATTATGAAGACAAGAAAAAAAAAAAGTGATTAAAATTAACACAAAAAAAAAGTAAAAAATGTCAAAGACTAACACAAAAAAGAAGGTAAAGAATGTAAAATATATATTCATAAAAAAATTAAAACATTATTTATTATTTTCTAGAAAATTATGAAGACAAGATAAAAAAAATTATTAAAATTAAAATGAAGACAAGTTTTCATATATATTTTTGTCTTTTTGTTTAAATTTTTTTATGTCTAAACATTTAAATAGGTAATTTTTTGTAAAAGAAAAAAGTTGAGTAGTTTTGGCGCAAAAAAAAGCTTGGGTAGTTTTGTCGTAAAGAAAAAAAAAGATAGGTAGTTTTGCCACAAACTTTTCTTTTATGTAATTAACAATGTTAAGTGAATAGCATCAAAAACTATATTTTTGTAACTTTAGGTAGTTTTGTCGAAAAAAAAATGAGTAGTAAATTCTAAAATATAAAAAAGTTTTGGTAGTTTTACCATAAATTATTTTAAATTTTATTATATTTTTTTTATATTATATTTTAAAAGAATATATATATATCTATTATATAAATATATGCGGTGATGTTCAATATGACATATAAAATATTCCTTAGTGAAAGAATATTCCTTGTCTACTATATAAATATTTTTTGTTTTCCTAAAAAAATATATATACATTTGTACCATGAAGCTCAATCACTTTGATAATTTGGATTCTGTGTGATTTTCACCACTTATTTGATAGTACTCGTGTCAATGTCAACTTCACTTTCAGCATTGTGTTACATACTGCTGTTGACACGTGCGAGTCAGCCTCTTCTGTCTTCTGTATGGTGAGGAAGAAATGATAGGAATAGATATATACTTTTGACACAAAGTAAAATTATTGGAACAAACATGAAAATAATTAAAATTAATTTCAAGAAATTATCACTTTGACCCCTCAATATCAATCTGAATAGATTTTGGGGAAAAAAAATTAAAATTAATTCTATGTTATTTTAAAATACTCAAATTTTAAAATACTGAATAGATTTGGGATTAGATATTACTTTCATGTTTCATTCTCAAATTTTTAATCTACAATATCAGTTATTAATGATATATATATTATTAAACAAACTTTATATTTATTATGCAGTATTTTTTAGGTTTGACTGTGTTTATTATACTTTTTTATATAATATGAATATTAAATTACAAATAACCTAATAAAATAAATTACTAATTTATTATAAAGTGATTAAATTTTTAATTCTTTACACACCGAGGTATATACATTTTGAATAATATATTCCGTAATTAATATAAGTGATACACTAATAATAAGAGATGGATAAATAAATAAAATCAATAATAATATGAAAAAATTGTAATAATTGAATTGATAATTATTTATTTAGATAATTACTTATTTTATTTGTTATAATTTCTCATTTTCAAAAATTGAATTAAAATTAAATTAATATAATCTAAACAAATAAAAATGACAATTTTTTTTTACAAAAATATTAAAAAATAATAATTAACAAAAATATATATTTTTTTAAATTACCGGGTACGTGCCTGGCACGTATCTATTAACTAGTATATATATATATATATATATATATATATATATAGAGAGAGAGAGAGAGAGCGCTTTTGTTAAAACTTTTTAATATTAATAAAAAAAGGGCTACTGCCCTAACCTTAGTTGAAGGGTCAAATTTGGATGATACGATACGATGATGAAAAATAATTTGAGAGAGAGATATATGCAATGCAAGGCCAAAGCAAATCACATGGCAGTCATAGCTAGCTACTTTATATTAATACATAATTTATTTTATATTATATAAATTAACGTCACTCTCAGCTAGGTCTGCTCTGGTCTGGTCTATATATATAAATATATTTATATGGGTTCAAATTTTAATATAGAATATAGCCAAGTAAATGTTAAAAAAAACTCAACTTGAAAACGTTGTCTTTATTTCCTGAAATAGATCACCATGCCCCACCCCCAAAAGCTTTTTCAGCTCGTCTATTCAATACACACTACGCATTATAATCTCACTCCGATTATACTATGCTCTATGCTTTCATATATACACATATATATACAGCTGAGCATCATGTAATTTCATAGCAAATTTAGTAAAAAATATTAATTACCCATGAAAATAGATGAGTAGTCATATATACGTAATATATATATATATATATATATAACTATTGAGGATTATTAGATCGATATTAAATGGTTAGATTAATTTTAAAATATTTTAATCAGTGACCTAGTTATGCTATATTATTTATTTAAAATATTTTATTTTCTTATAAACCACTAATTAAGATTTATTTTATTTTTATTATAAATTTAATTATAATTAGTAATTAATTATAAAAATTAAGTTTTTTTAATCAAAGTATTAGAGAGGGTTCATTTAGCAATTGAAATTCATGATTATTTTTACTTAAGTTCCCGATGTAATTTTTTAGCACCTCAATTCGTGATCAAACTTTTTTAGAAATATATTTAACTTGGCTAGCCAAGAATAAAAATAGAAAAAATATTTGAGGACTATTTTTTGTTTTTAAAAGTTAAAAATTATTTTTTGAAAATAAATTAGGCTGTTTGGATTTATTTTTTAAAAATAAAATTAAAAACAAAGTTACAAAAAACAAAAAATTTAAGAATAACAAAAAGTTGTTTTTTGTTATTCTAAAAAAAAAAATTCTATTTTTTTTTGTCACATCACTTTTTTAATTATTATTATCTAACATCATTTATTTTCACATCATTTTCTCTCTTATTAGTTTCTTTCTCTTCACTTTCTCTCATATTATTTTCTCTCTCATTACTTTCTATCTCCTTATTTCTCTCTCATCACTTTCTCTCTCCTTACATTTTCTCTCTTCTCACTTTCTATCTTTTAATTTTCTCTTGCATCACTTATTATGTCATCATTTTCTCTTTCATCACTTACTATATCTTTATTTTCTCTCTCATCGCTTAATATATCTTCATTTTCTCTCTCATCATTTTTTATCTACTCACTTCTCTCTTTTCACTTTCTTTCTCACCACATTCTCTCTCATTTTTTCTTAGATCAATTTCTCTCTTCTCAATTTTTATTTCTTCAAATTTTCTCTCATTACTTTCTCACTCCTTATTTTTCATCTTTTTTCTTTCAAATTATTTTATCTCATTATTTATTACAAACTTTTAAAAGATTTTTCTCTTTGTAAATATATTTGTTAATTTTTTATTTAAGATTTAAAAAAAATAAAACTAAAAAATTATTTTTAGAAAATATTAACCAAACACCTCTTATTTTTTTAAAACTACAAAAACTATTTTTTGTTCTTATTTCTAAGAACACGGTTTTGAAAACAAAAAACAAAAAATTAAAAATTAGTATTTATCTTATAGTGTAAGAGTTAATTATATAAAGTTAAATATTAAAAATTTAAATAAGACTAAAGTATAAAATAATTGAAGGTTCTTACTTGTAAAAAAAATTAAAAAAACTAATTAATTATTAAAATTGCACAAATTATAATTATATAATTATTATATTAATAAATAATTAATTTAATTCTTAAAATATAAACTTTTTAAATGTTAACATAACAACCTGATATAAAAGGTCACTAAAAATGTAAATATCATGGTTACGTAACTATTGATTACTTCGCCGTACATACATATATATATATATACTAGATACATTACATGCAAGTTTTCTTAGTTTTATTTATATAATTTATTAAATTTGTGTCATTGTCATATAAACTTTTGTTTACAATTTTTTTAAATATATATATATAATATGATAACTTTTTAAACATAAATAATAATTTTTTTAATAAAAATTAAGATTATGTATTATATATTATTATTATTATAATAATAATTTATAATATTTGAATTTGTATTGATATAAGTATTAAATATTTAGTCTTGTATTATAATAATAATATTTTATAATATTTGAATTCATATTAATATAATTAGTAAAAAAATAGGATTATATATTATTATCATAATAATTTTTTATAACATTTAAATTTATATTAATATAGTTATTAAATATCTAGTCTTGTTTGATAATTTTTAATAAAAATTAAGATTATGTATTATATATTATTATTATTATTATAATATTATATAATATTTAAATTTATATTGATATAAGTATTAAATATTTAGCCTTGTATATAATAATATTTGAATTCATATTAATATAATTAGTAAAAAAATAGGATTATATATTATTATCATAATAATTTTTTATAACATTTAAATTTATATAAATATAGTTATTAAATATCTATTTTTGTATTATATAATATTTCATAATATTTGAATTTGAATTTATATTAATATAATTATTATATATGTAGTATTATATTAAATATTATTATAATAATAAAATTTTATAATATTTAAATTTATATTAATATAATTGATAAATATTTATTTTTAATTCAGTTTTAAAGGTATATTCCGTTAAATATTTAAAATATTCCGTTAAAATTAACAAAAGAAACCATTAAAACTAAAAAAATTCGTTATCTACACACTTATTATATAGAAGATATATATATATATAAATATACTAGTGGTGGAAGCATAAACAAAGTATGTCCTGTAATTATAATTAGAATTTAATTTACATAGATAAAAAAATATAATAATAAAAGTGTGATCCAAAAATGTAAATATTAAAATAATGATTTTTTTAAATATAATAAAATTATTTACAACTGAAATTGAATACAACATCACATAGCTACATGTAGAATTATAACAAGTTATTCCAAGAAAAAATAAAATAGTGTACAAGAACTGACACTATTAATACAATTATAACATTGGAAAATTTGAAATTTCACGACAAATAACCAAGGCATGTGTGGCTATTGAATAGTTTTTTTATTAAAATTATATATCTTTCACTTAGCTAAAATTAATGGTCATAATAATTTAAATTTTAGTATATTTTTATGTTTTGATTCAAATATTATATATATGTGCATTCTAGTTTTAAATTAGGGAATTTACAAGTTTGGCCCTGTATTTTTTCCGAATATGCGATCGATTTGTTTTATTAAAGGGTTTATACTTTTTTAGACTTTGTGTTTTGTCTCATTACCTGTTTGGACCCTGTGTTTTGTCAAATTATTTTTTGGACCCTATGTTTTTGTAAAATGGTTCAAATAGAACCTTAAACCCGATTTTGGTCAAAGTTTTCTCAACTGAAATCACAAATAATTCACTAAACTAACAATTCAGAACAAAAATAAAATCATTCTTCTTAAAAACTGTGTTGTTATATTCAATCTTTTCTTCATAAAAATTGAGTTTAGGGGCTTATTTGAACTATTTTACAAAATATAGGGTCTTCCGTTGGTGATCCCCCAAACTGAACTGATGATTGTACCATTTGCAATACAGCTGGCTTAATTTCAAAATTATTAGCCTCAACCACTGGAGGTCTAATGCATGACTGTGCCCCCGTTACAGTAGGTAGCACATAGTCCCTCAAACTTTTTTGCATTGGTTGTTGAACTGGTGCAACTCGTTCAGGAACTCATACTCCTCCAACATTACCCACTGCTATCCTAGCATTAATATTCTTAGCGTTGTCATGGGCAATGTTGTCAACCCCTCTGTTACCTCTGTTCTGAGCCATTCTTTCTAACATTTTCTGTTTCCGATTTCTTCTACAGGTTTTCTCAATTTCAGGATCAACATGCACCCTTAATTCAGACCCCTGTCGTCGCATAAACTATGTGAATACCTGAAATCACAAATTGCTAAAAAAAAAAAACCAGAATGAGAACAGTATCAAAGAAAAGCAACCAAATTAGAAAAAGAATTCATTTCTTGATATTAGTAAAAACAGTCCCCGGCAACGGCGCCAAAAACTTGTTGTGTAAAATCGATATGCAAGTGCACGTAATCGTAACAAGTAATAAAGAGTAAGTGAGATCGTTCCCACGAGTATTGTATATTAAGTACCAAAACTTAACTCCTATTTCTATTTGGCTAACGATAATTGAGTCACAAGAATTAACTAAAATTATAAAACAAAAACCTAAAATTAACTTCAATAACTGAAAATAAACAACGTTAAGAAAGTTCAATGGATTAAGAACTAGGGCAATCAATTTCATCAACCATCCTCTTTAATTCTTATTAACACAAATCTTACTATTCAATTTTTCTCTTGTGATAGCAGGTCAACAATAATAACTTATATTCGTACTAGGATATATAAGTCTCAATCTTATGCAAATTTTCTACATCTCTGTGATAAATAAACATGAGATAAGCATTAAGATTAACAACCCTAAAACTACACAGATCACACAGGTACTCTCGTCCTAATATGAAATCTATGTTTATTCAATTATGGCATATTCAATTCCCACTTCTCAGATTTCGAATCAAAATCATATATTTCATGTCAATGGTGATCAATCATTCATAAGCATTAGATTCAAATTGAATAAATCACAAGATAAAATTGAAATCATAAAACTTGCATTAATTTAAAATAAAGATTCAGGGGAATCCATTAACACCATAGAAAAAGAGTTTAGTTCATGACAAAATTCATAATAACTATAGAAGAATTAAAAAGCATCCAAAAATACAGAAATTCCAAGTAGAAAAGATGAAAACTGTGATGAATTCTTTTATTCCACTTGCAATCCTCCACAATGTGCCTCCAGCTGTCCCCTAGGGTTAATCTTCTCCTAAAGACGTCATTAAGAAATCTTTTATAATCCCTAATTAATTATGTGCGAAAGGACAAAATTGCCCTTGAAAAATACCCTAAATTTGGCTTCTGTACGGACTGGCGCCGCAGCTCTAATGCATTTCGCGATCCAGATTTCGTCTCTGGATTTTGTAGCGCTGCAGCGCTGTCTGATAGAACCGTAGCTCTAATTCTGGCAGATTCTTTTCTTCTTCTCTGAAACTCTTAAGGCTGCGGCTCTACACCATAGAGCTGCGACTCTAATTCCAATTTTTCACCAAATCATCAATTCAACCCCCAGTTTCGCCTAGTTTCCATTCCTTAGCCCGTTTAACATCGTTTCTTCAAGAATTAAGCGCTTTTCCTGCAATTTCAAGCTATTTCCTTAATGACCACACTTAATTCTGAAAATACAATAAACACCGACATAATATCGCACAAAACCAAATAAAAGACTAAAATGCATCTTAAAACACGCCATAAAAACATACCAAAACTAGTCCTAACAAACATATCATCATCTATTTCTTCATAATCATCATTGCTATGAGCCTCAAAACTACCTCGGGAAATTTTCATTAAGATATTATGCTTTTGTTCATTAATGAATTGAAATTCAAACTTAGAGGTGAACCTTAGTATACGGAAATAATATCTCATGGCTACCGACAAATCATCTTTATCATCCATAGTCTCCCATATTTCTTCTAATTTTGAAACCACACTAGGAAAATCCTTAAAAAGCCTAATTACTAGGACATATTGTTCCGTGGCTCTCATCATAATTTTCCTATTGATTTGAAGGTGAACTATCTCTTTGTGAAACAAGATCAATCTTTGAGTGATTCTTTCTAGCACTCTTATTGTATTCCTTGGCTCTCTAATCCATTTCAATGCCTTAATGGCTCGGATATCTTGATAGGTCAAAGCTCCATTAATTTTTAACTAAAAACATAATGACTAAAACATTAGCTATTAACATAAACATACTATTCATAGCATAAACACTTACATTGGCGGTTAGATCCGGAGCTTGTTCATGTGTATCAAGGAGAACTTCATGCATATGAACTGTGGGCTCTGATACCAATTGTAATGACCCGACTAATTCTAAGACCTCGGACCATTAAAAACTACTAAGACATAGCTACTAATTTGGAATACATATATGCTTAATTAAACTAATAGAACTTTATTAAAAATCCAAAATACGGAACGAAATACAAAATATGGTATAAGATTCCATTGTTATTTATATAAAAAACATAAACATAATCTTTAATTAATTGTTTAAAAAAACTAAGTGCGGAAATACATAAAATCATAAATTAAAAGACTTGAAACAACTTCATCCTCGATCTTCTAGCAGTCTATTCAATCAATCCATCCCCAATACACATGCCAAGCTGCCACGAATCCATCCGCCTTCCAAGCTCATTTTCCTGCACCATCTAAAATAAAAGGAATGAGCTTAATGCCCAACAAGGAAAATTTACTAAAAGCATATATCATAAATCATAAAACATATGACGTAAAAACGTATATCATATAGGACTATAATATTAATGGTCATTAACTCATTACCGTAGCATGTGATAAAACTATCTAGGTCATCAGTCTATTAATCAAGGTAGGTTAGATCACAAGGTAGTATATGATAACCCATCTAGGTCCTCAGTCTACTAATCGAGGTAGGGTAAATCATAACTCTAAACCACGATAATGATAAAAATCTTGGGGTTTGCTATCTAAGCAACTATAAGCCCCAAGCAACTAAAAACATATTCATACATATATACATAGCACATAACATATCATAGCATATAAACATATCATGACACATATAATCTAACCTATTCTCCTTACCAAAAACCGGGATAATGGAGACAAAAACGGGATTGAAAAACTCCTAAAAATCAACAGTAAGAACCATGAGTTTCTAAAGAAATGGAGATGAAAAAGAGATCTAAACCATCAAGAAAGAAACTTACCTAAGAACCTTAAGTTTCAAGAACTTAAACACCTAACCAAAAGCCCTAATGATGAGTTAGAATCTGAAAGAAAATAAAAGAACAGTGATGAACTAAATCTAAGGATAAGAATACCTTGATAGACTAGAACTTGGATCTACACCTCGATACCAAAATAACACTCTATCTTACTTCCCAAGTGTTTATAAAAGCTTAGATTGGAAAAATCCTTTTAACCCGAAACCCTGGTATTTTCTCTCTTAGAATAACTTAGCAGCTTGGAGCCTCTGAAGAATGCTTGAATGAAATGGCTGAGTACTAGGTTCTATTTATAGAGTTCAAAGAGTGAAACTAACCCCTTTTAAAAAAGTAATAAATAAATGAATAATAATTTAATATATTTGAATTTTTGGTTCAACAGATGCCTAGAACTCGGTCAAAAATGTTCAAGAGCAAGTTCAAGCGGTTAAGGGCTGTTTCTAATTTAAATCCACAAAGTTTCAAAAAAGTCTCCAGGAGCCGATATATCGCCTACCCTAGGCAATATATTGCCCCTACCTATGCCCCGAGCTTTCATGGTTTCGTTCGTGCGAATTCGACGGGTTTTTTGTATCTTCCGTAGGCGGTATATCGGCCCCTATAGCTGCGATATATCGACATATGCTGATATTTTAAACACGTTTTTGCACACTTTCAGCATATTTGAAGTTTGTTAAAACAATTTTGACTGAGTAAAACATGATCCTAACAGCTGCTAAAAGGTTCTAAATTCATCCATTATTAATTAATTCATCTAAAATCCTTAAATCCTTAAATAAACAAGCATGTGACAAGTGTCATGCTCTTCATAATTCTATCTAAAACTTAGGTTATAATAAATAATATTTTTAGGATTTTCCAACTAAATTCTGGCTTGAACCAATAATCACGAAAACTAAAATACTACAAACTACTACTACTATTACTACTACTACTAATACTATCTAGCTAAGTAAAATTGTGAGACGCTACAAATATGTAAGCCAATTTTGGGGCATAGGAATTTTGTAATTTTTCTTTTAAAAAATTATGGCTGAAATTTTGAAATGGCCAAAGCCCGAAGCCCGAGCCTAGCCCCGAGCCATGCCCCTGCGCCCCCCTGCGTGCATGCCCGAGCCTGTGTGTGCCTGCACCTCGCGCCCCTGCACGCTAGCCCACGATCGTCTGCACCTCCCTGCGCCAGGTTCGTGCCCCAACACCTCCAAGACCTGCGCCTGCCACGCGCCCTTGCGCCCAGCTGAGCCTCCACTGCCAGACCACCATGTTGTCGCCGCACCACTTGGTACACACCTAGGGTTTGTATCTTACAAACCCTAATGTGTTGTTACCATAATTGTTTTAATTATTCATTTAATTAAAAATCAGAAATTGAATTAAAATGGTTTTAATTTGGAAATTTCTTTAATTGAAATAATATTAATTACTTTTCTTAATTAAAATGTTTTAATTGTTATCTTCCATAATTAAAACTATTTTAATTAATATATCCAAAATCAAAATTATCTTGAATTTTAATTTATTAAAATTAATTTGTTTAATTTTAATTTATTAAAATTAATTTGTTTAATTTTAATTTTGAATTAAATTACTTAAATGCAAATTGGGCCTTATGAACTTTTGGGTGTTAAAACCCAAAGTTTAATTATTTTAAAAGTTTGTTTAAAATAATTAAAAAGTTGTATAATTCAAAATGGATATGGAAAAAGGTGGCATTGGCTCAACAAGACTGCATCTTAAGGTTCAAGATCAATGAGCTCTTCATCAGGCCTTAAATAGTCTAGGTTACATTTTCATGTATTTTTTACAAGTGTTGTAATATTTTTATAAATACCCAAAAGTTACCATACCTGTTTTTATTTATTTATTATAAATGTTTGCATGTGATTAAAGTATTTAATATTTTGTCATGCATTGTAACATGTCATTCATATACCCACACAGTATGCAATTAGCATGCATTACATTCGTGTAGAAACATGCTATTAGGAACGTCCTATAATTTTTGTTATATGTTTATATATGATAAATCATATAATAATAAATTTAGTCTTAATTAGTTAAGATGGTAAATTAAAATTAATGTTGTTTAATTTGTTGTTTTAATGAAAAATGTTTTGTTAAAATAAAAATGATATTCTCTTAATTTAAGCAAAATTAAAATTAAGGGCGCAATTTTGTTTTGCTTAAATGGATTAGTAATTATTAGAATATCATTTGGCAAAAATAATTAAATTTATTTTTACAACTAAATTAAAAAAATATTGATTTTGTGAAAAAGACATGATGGACCCAAAACTGGTATGCTTTAAAAATTTATACTCGCAAGCGCACGAATCGTATATGAAATATAGTGTTCATGTAAGTACGAGATCGAACCCAAAGGAGTTTTCTAAAATCGAAAACAAACTATTTTAAATCAAAATTAATAAATTCTAACCTAGCTCCAAAGATTGATGAGATTTAATGTCATGAATATAAAATAAAATATTTAAAATAAAGCTATTTAAGAGAATGAAAATAACTCAATAATGATTTTAAAATAAGTGGTAAAAGGAAAGATTATTAAGATACTAGAATCCACAAAATATAAGTTCAATAATATTTATAAGTACATTGATTCCCAAGTTTTAGTGATAGTTAAAATAAATTAAACTATCATTTTCCAAATATATTTATAATTTTAAGCACAAATTACTTCTAAAAAGATAAGATTTTTCTTCACTTTTCAAAAATTATAATTTCAAAGTATTTAATGTGAAACAACAAAAAATCAAATAACATTATTTATAAGGCAAAACATAATATATTTTTTCTAAGCATTGGATGTGTACAATTTAATGACACATCTTACACAAAGAATATTATGTTTTTGCACTAATGAAGAACAAAGTGTAAATATGTGCTAACAATCAAAACTACATGATATTTAAGATGAAAGAAGATATTTGAAAAAGACAAATCCATAAACTTTGTTGCACAAAATGGGAAATCAATCATACAAAATAAATACTATCTAGTTACATATTGTTTCATCATCACCTTAATAATCTTAAAAGGATTAGAAACTCATAACTAGAATAGAAATTACAAACATAAATAGGAAAATTTGGAGGAGGAACCCCCAAATTTTTCCTCTAAAAACACATAGAAAATTAATCAAAAAGAAGAAGAATAAGAAGAAGAAGATAAAGAAAATTGAGTGGTCTTGAAAATGAGATAAGTGTGTAGTGTAACCTCTCCCAAAATCAAACACTCAAATCCCTTATTTATAGCCAAAAAAATGTATTAAAATAATCAATTTAAATTGATTAAATTAATTAAATTAATAATAATATGGCAAAGAGGGGTAAATTATAGGATGTAATGATGATATTTTGGGGTAACATGTGTAGAAAAGTTGGGGTAAAAAAGGGCATTTTTGGGCAAAGGGACAAGGGGACAATTGGTGCATTTGATGGGCTCAAGAAGAACAAGGGAAAAAAGGCATGGTGGCAGGCTTGGTCTGGCATGGGCCTTGGTGAGCCAGGCGGTTGAATGGAGCTGGTTGGGTGAAGGGCTGTGAAGGCATGGGCTTCTGGAGGCAAGCCCAACGGCTGGGAGGCGTGAAGAGAAGCTGCTGGGACTTCGCCTAGGCCAGGGGAAGGCAGGTTGGTTTCGGGCCTGGGCCCGTGGGAAGCTTCAGGCTGAACTGACTGGGCTGGATCTGTGAGTAGCTGCTGGGAGGCTGAAGGGACACGAGCTGGGCTGGATGCTGAAGTTGGGTGAGCTGCTAGGCTGCTGGAGAGGTGCTGGGCTGGGCTGCTGAGCGTGGGCCTTTGTTTTCAAAATTGCCATTTTTTTTCTTTCTTTTCCTTACTTTTCAAAGCCCAGAGAAAAATACAACATAGTCCCTACAAAATAAACATAAATTAAATCAAAATCAAATATTTTCAATTATAAAATAAATCATATTAATTCTTTGAAAATATTAATTAAAACTTAATTTAATTTAACATTTAGTTTCAATAAAAACACACATTTTTTACTTCTAACTAAACACAATAATTTAAATAATTAAACTACAACAAAATAACAATAAAAACACACAAAAATATATAAAATCATGATAAAACTATTAAATTCAAAATTACTTAAAAACTTAATAAATTACTTAAAAAATCAAAGACTAAGCAACAATTAGCATAAAAATGTGGTAAAATAACTCTATTTTGTAGAGTTATCAAGACACTTTTTCAAAATAGTGAGTGGGAGAGGGAGTTATGACAATAAGTCTCATGGTCTCCATTATTGGTTGAACCCTGAGAGGCATAGGAAGGGCCAAAATGTTGCCTCTGTTTGCAGTCTCCCTAAGGAAAGGCTTCTGAATATGTGTATTTTATCTCAAGGTTGACTTCTCTAATGAGAATATAATTAGTGATGTATTTCAAGTTTAACTGACCCTAAGGCATACTCTTGAATTAAGTCATTGATTGAAAATAATGGGTTACACTCCGAAGGTGTATCAAGGCTTTCGAGCACGACTAGTGCATCTTGACCAAACTAGCGGTAGTTCATAAGTCAAAAGAGAAAATGACGTTTTTAAGTTTTCACTTATGAAATTGAGATTTGTCTCAAAATTAATTTGGAGTTAGTCTGATCTACCCCAAGGCAGTCCATTAATTTTCAAATTAATTTATTGTGGATTAGTATATATTTTATATATTGCATTCATGCATCATGTTTACTTTTCCAAATAAAATATGATATTTATTATATGTTTTGTTATCCCAAAAATTGACATATCTGACGTGGCATCAAAATTGGACACATGGAGTAGGCTAAGCAGACCCCCCGACATGTTGGTTGATGTGTACCTGCAGAGCATATGGCTCAGTGGGGTAAGTAGTTTACAGAAAGTAAATATTTACACCTTTCCCAGGTTTGAGGGGAAGTCTTCTCAATTCTGCTCAGCAGGACCACCAACATGCCTGCTAGTTGGTATGATAGACAGATATACCTGTCTGCTGAAAGTAGTTACACTCACCATTAGCTCTCCGTAGGAATCGCCCAACCATCCACAAAGAGCGTCTAACAGTCCAAAAAACTCGGTCAAAGCTACTGAAGGATAGGGCAGCAAACACTTGCAAGAAGGTAGGGATTCTTCCCCATCAGTTATGTTTAGGCACAAACCTCAGACTAGAGGGATAGTATAAATGACCCTCCACTGGGTTCACGAAAATTTCTTACTGACCAGTACTAGAAACATACTGAGCAACCCTGACTTGGTACTTAGCAGCGATTCTGTCATTCTGTATTGTTATTTACACTTAGAAATCTACCTTATTCATTGGTTATCTTGTGTAAACCTTTAAGATCAATACAAATATGAGAGGAAGCAGGTCATTACCATTTCTTGGGGTCGAACGCCTATAATTCTGGTGTTCTTTATTATTTATTGCTTATCATTACTAGGTTCTTGGCTCATTTATGGTTCATTGATTGTCTAATTGAAACCTCTCTAATTAATTATTTGTCTCCGCGTCAGTTGGCTAAAAACCCAGTCAACATTCTGGTGCTTTCATTGAGAGCCTAAGACAATCACATTCAGATTCTATTACTGCAAGGATGGTAGTTGTAACACCCCACATCACTATGGTTGTTTCCTGGAATGAAGACTAGCCCTGCAAACTAACACGAGTCTTTCCAGCGTGCTTTTTCCTCACTCGCACGCTTCCTGGGAAAACTTCCCAGGAGGTCACCCATCATGAGACTACTCCAGGTCAAGCACGCTTAACTTTGGAGTTCTCAAGTGATAGGCTACCAAAAAGAAAATGCATCTTGTTGGCCTAAGTAGTATCCCAACTCACATACTACTAGCATGCTAAGAAAAATTAGTATTTTGGAAATGGAATATAATCATATTAGATAAGATTAAATAGATAATGAGTAATCATTATCGTCTTTATTATTTTTATAATTTTAACACATGTTATACTCTGTACATGTTTGATTGTGCAACATCAACGACTTAGAAGTTGAATTTCACAAGTGTTTATGTGAATAAATTGAAAAATTTTCATTGAGTCATTTAGTGAAACAGTTTAATAATCATAGAAGATTACAAAAGAGTTTGTATCTCTTCATTGCTACTTTAATGAAGCATGATTATTATAATCACCATATTTTCTAATTAAGTTGTACTAGAAATAATGACTGCAAGTCAAGTAAGCAAGTTACTGATAATTAACAATGATAAAACCAAAGAATATCACAAATTATGTAAAGCATTGTTGTAGTGAGAGCGTTAGTTAGTAACTACTTCATTACAGATGTAAAGATAGTTAAATTGTATGTAACATAATCTAACTATACTTCATTCATATACTAGTATATGAAATGAAAAAAGTTTTTACGGAAAACAATGGTTGAAACACCATGAATCTAGAAATGGGATTAGGAATTTTATTACATCTGGATTCTTGAACATCTAACTAAAGTTCATTGAACTTCAATTTGAAATAGGATATTCAAGATGAAGAGGAGAACAAAGGAAAGTACAGACTCTTCAAAGTTTGGCTAATAGCCTAAGGCTATAAACATAAAGAAGAATATATTACTTGAATAAATATCTTTTACTATAACCAAACTTAATTTTGTTTACATACTCTTATCCACTGCTTTATGAATGGATTATGAGATCAATTTAAATGAATGTCTAAGTAGTCTTTACTGAATGGCTGACATGACAAAATCATTTGAAGATATCGACCAGAAAGATTCTGTTGTGATTCTTATTCTAAATATTGACAACGTTCTAATCATTGGGAATGATATAGAGAAATCATCAATAGAAAAGAAATCGTTAGCTGAACATTTATAAATATTAGATTTAGAAAAGCCAAAAATGTTCTATACATTCAAGTCTATAGAGATTGAAAGAACAATCCTTAGGCACTATCTCAAGCGACTTATATAGATAAGAAGCTTAAATGCTTTAGTTTACAAAAAATCCAAGAAAGACTTTTTGTCTTCCCGGTCAGGAGGATGTATTATCTAAATAATTATATCTATTTATTCTTTTACTAGAAAATGAGGACATGAGACAGTATTCCTAAAACTCAGTGATAGACTGTTTAATGTATCGAATGTTATGTTTTCGAATTGATATTTGTTAAACGGTGGGAATAGTCAACGGTTGTCAATCCAATGATGGATTGAGTAATTGAATAATTATAAGGACTTAATTTTGAGTATCTTGAATATAATAGAGATTATATGTATGTGCATTTAGGCAGTGACCTAAAATCCCAAAGGATGAACTAATTTTAAATCTTCAAAGATTGATATCAGAATCAGCTTCCATAATAGTGGAGGTGACACATTAATCTGGAAATGTATTGTTATATTATTTTAAATAATATAATGTTAGATTAAATAATGTGACATAATATGATTTTTCACACCTTGTAACATATTATTGAGAGTCACAAAATTGGACACGTGTTTGTGCCCAAATGTGACATATTTTGGAGTTACAAAAACAGTTACAAATTTGTAACTCCCAAATATTACCCAATAATGTGTAGATTTGATATTACACATTTTGATTTGAATTTCTCAAAGTCATAAGAGATATGGCTGTTAGCGATGTGATTTTAACTCCCATAATGTGTATGGAAGTTACAAAATCAAGTGGGAATGAATTTGGAACATTTTGGAAAATTGGTTGCTGAAAAAACTTCTTAGGCCGCGGCCTGAGTTTTTCAGGCCACGGCCCAAGAGGCAGAAAACATCATGGGTTGCGGCCCATGTTTTTCAGGCCGCGACCTAAGTGGCTGACAGCATTTTCCAAACTTCGGTTTTATCCAATTTTGAACGTTTCCAACAACTAAGTAACTCCCAAATCTCTATTTTAATTCCGTAAACATCCAATTAATCATTGGTAACACCCATGGGGGTTGGTGAAATTTGAAATTCATAGGGTGTCTCAAAAACTCTATAAATAGGAGCCTAATGCTCACTTGTAAGACACACCATTTTCCATCCACAAGCACTTGGCTGGAAAATACACCATAGAGGCTTGATAATTCCAGAGAGATATTTCCTAGAGAGATCCCTTAGTGCTTAGAGAATAGGGGAAATAAGCTTTTGGACAAAGGTTTTGAACCTTGTTCAAGTTGGTGATCCCCACTACTCTACACTTTGGTTGTGTGAGAGTTTGTTCTTTTTATTGATTTTATTTTCATTCTTTTGATCTTCTTGATCTTATTTACTTGTATTATTATTGTTTTGAGTTTGTAATCTTCTTCTTCTAACTCTTTATATATACTTGTATTTTGTGCAATTGAGTTGTAATGTTTATTTAATCAATTACCTTATCTATTGTATTTTTTTCATAGAGTTGTATTTTGGTTTTTCCGTGTTTCCATTGAGTATAAATATATATTCTCTAACAATCAAAAGTTTATATTCCTTTTCAATGGATGGAGAAACCATAGAGATCTTGTGAGGATCCAACTTTGAAAAGATGGTAAGATAAGGTAATGTTCTTCTTTTGTTTTCTTAGAAGATCTAATGGTTTTCATATAGTGATAGAAATGGGAAGATGAAAATTTTATAAATGAGGTTCATTGTTTTCTAATCTCCTTTGTTTTAAAATAAAGTTATGGAATCTTTAGATTAATTACTGCTAGTATGGTTCGCTAGTATTATGTGTTATCCCTAAAAAATCCAGAGATGACGTGGTGAATGAGAAAGTGGCATGTGGCGCACAAATTAGGGAAAAATGACGAAGTATTGAAAAAAGACTGATGAGCAAAAAAGACAAGTCCAAGACCTATAGAAAGTCAACCAGGCCTAAACCCCATATGGGTGGTCGGCCTGGCATTGCCCCCCTAGGGGTGGCCAGCCTGACCCCAACCTCTAGGGGTGGTTAGCCTAAGCATGCCCAAGAACCCCTTGGGGTAGTCGGCCCACCCTATCCTTCATAGGTTGCTCGACCTACATGATGTACCCAAAACGGGTATGTTTTAAATATTTATAAATCGCAAGCGCACGAATCGTATATGGAATATAGTGTTCGTGTAAGCGCAAGATCGAACCCAAAGGAGTTGTCTAAAATCGAAAAGAAAACTATTTTAAATCAAAATTAATAAATTCTAACCTAGCTCCAAAGATTAATGAGAATTTGTAACAATAAAAATAAAATAAAAGATAATAATAAAGATATTAAAGACAATATAAATAACATAAATTAATAATAGAAATCAATATGGTAAAAGAAAGATTATTAAGATAATAGAATCCACAAAATATAAGTTTAATAATATTTAAAAGTACATTGATTCCTAAGTTCTAGTAATAGTAGAAATTAATCAAACCATCACTTATTCAAATTAGATATTCTATTTAAGCACAAGGTTTTATAAAAATATAGGATTTATCTTCACTTTTAAAATTATAATTTCAAAGCATTTATTGTAAATCAATCTAATGAAATAACAAATAAATCAATGAACATTATTTATAAGGCAAAACATAATATTTTTGTTTTAAGCATGGATGTGTACAATTTAATAACATATCTTACACAAAGAATATTATGTTTTTTGCAAAATGAAGAACAAAGTGCAATATTATCTAACAATCCACAATATGAGATATTAAAGATGAAAGACATATATGAAGAAGAAAAATCCATAAACTTTGTTGCACAAAATGGGAAATCAACATACAAAATAAACACTATCTAGTTACATATTGTTTCATCATCACCTTAATAATCTTAAAAATATTATAAACTCATAGCTAAAATAGAAAATACAAACATAAATAGGAAAATTTGGAGGAGAAACCCCCAATTTTTTCCTCTAAAAACACATAGAAAATTAACCAAAAATAAGAAGAAGATGAAGAGAATAGAGGGGTTTTGAAATGTAGAAAGTTTGTGTAGTGTAACCTCCCTCAAAATTATGCCCCTAAACTTCCTTGTTTATCGCCAAAAAAAGTGTATTAAAGTAATCAATTTAAATTAATTAAATTGATTAAATTAATTTAATTAATTATAATATGGCAAATAGGGGTAAATTGTAGGGCGTAATGATGATTTTGGAGTAAAATGTGTAGAAACGTTTGGGTAAAAAATTGGTATTTTGGGACATTGTGGGACAAGGGGAAAATTTGATTTGTTGGGCTTAAAAAAGGGAAAAGGAGGCTGCTTTGTGGCAGGGAAGCAGGCTGGGCAGGCAGTTGGTAGGGGAGGCGTTGGGCCTGGAGGAGAAACGGGCCGGCTAGGCAGCTGGAGGGGTCTTCGGGCCTGCTGGTGCGTTGGGCCAAAAGTTGGCTGGAGGGAGAGGCGTGATGGCTGCTTTGCTGAGGAGGAAGGCTTCGGGTGTGCATGTGGAGGTTGAGGCGTTGGTGTTGTAGGCTGGGGAGGCTTCGGTAGTGCATCTGGGAGGATTTGGCTGGGCTGGTGTGGGCCTTGCGTGATTGGGCCTGGAGGAAACACCTATGCCTAGTGGCTGAAGAGAAGGCTGGAGCTTGGGCCTCCTTTTTGCTATTTATTCTCTTAAAAATGCCATTTTTTCCTTCATTATTCTTGCTTTTCAAGAGCAAAAATACATCAAATTCCTTAACAAAATAAACATAAAATAAATCATAATAAAATATTTTCAACTATAAAATAAATCAATTTAAGTTCAATAATACAACATTTTTTTACCTCAAACTAAACAACAATAATTCAAATAACTAACTACAACATTTTACAACAAAATAACTATAAAAACACACAAAATATATAAAATCAAAATAAACCCAATAAATTCAAAATTACTTAAAAACTTAACAAATCAATTAAAAACTCAAGAATTAAGCAACAATTAGCACATAAAAAGTGGTAAAATAACTCTATTTTGTAGAGTTATCACTATACTCCCAAAGACACTTCACTGGGTAAAACTCACGCTCGTTCAAACTGAGATCAACAGACCTAGCACCTAGAAGATCAACAGGCTTAGCACCCAGAAGATCAGCAGGCCTAGCACCCAGAAGATCAGCAGGCCTAGCACCCAAGCTCTAAAGGGTCGTCGGGCCAAGCACCTAAGTCTCATAAACCAATCAAGACTTAGCATTTTCTCGAAGGTCTCGTGCATTATCAACCACGATCCAGAGAAACAAAGAGAAGACCCCACGATCTCATAATCATGGAGAGGTGGACACATATCTCCGCTCACAATGATCGTGTACCAAACCACGATCTCCAGTACTACTGATCATGTAACAATGTAATGACCCACTAATCTAGACTATTTGGACCATTAACGAAACTATACATAAAACTTACATTTTTACGAAAATACCATAATTTTATTGAGTAACTTGTAAAAATAAGAGTTACTTACAAATAAATAGAATACTAAGAAGGATTTGGGATCCCATTGTCTTTAAAAACAAAACACGATTAAAATGAAGTGAATTACATAAGAAAATGCGGAAAATACATATAAAACCATAAAAATTAAAATGAGACTACATCCTCGAATCGAATAACGCTCGGCCCCTTGACTCCATTCACCATCGATACACATCCTCTAAGCGTCACGAATCTTTCCGCCTCTAAAGCTTATTTCCTGCACATAAACAGAAAGGAATGAGCCTAATGCCCAGCAAGGAAAAATCTAACACATAGTCATGAACATAATTTCATAAGAAACATAAAGACATATCATAACACATAATACACTTATTATAATGGCCATTATTACTTGGGGTCCCATAGACTAAACAAGCTTATGCCCATGAGATTAGTGGGGTCCTACCAGCTAAATAGGCATATGCCCACAATCTTTTTGGGGTCTTGTTAGTCAAATAGGGCATAAGCCCAAGCCTACAAACAAACACATTTATAACATATTCATAACATATCATAACATAACACATAAGATAACATAAACATAAACATATAGATTCTAGCCTATTTTCCTTACCAAAGTTACCGGGATATGTGGACTGAGTTGGGACTTTTTGGAACACTCCTAAAACCATAAGAAAGAGTGAGTCTAAAGAAGAAAGGAGATGAAATGAAAGGGATGGAAAGACTAAACCATTTGAGAAACATGCTTACCGAAACTTATGTGCTCAAGAACTTAGATTCCCTAACCAAAATGAAGATTAAGGTTAGAGATTGAGTAGAAGACTATGAGAAAGAAAATAACATAATACAGAAAGGAACAAGAGTTTTGGTTACCTCAAAGACTTGAAAGACCAATCTACACCTCAACCGAAATACTATAGAACCTCACTTCCCAAAGTGTTTGATAAGCTTATGATGTTTAAGCTTATGATTTTCCCAAACCAGGTGTTTACACTCTCACACTCACTTAACACTAGCAGCTTCTGAACTTAGAGAAAAAGGTGAATAATGGCTGGGTACTAGGTCCTATTTATAGAGTTTGGAGATGAAAGGATCTTGATTTTACTTGAATAAAAATAATGGCTTTTTAGGTGAAAATCATTTGAATAATCGTTCAGCAGAGGCTGAAGACTCGTTCAAAAGATGCTGGACTGTTGAAGGAGTTTGAATGGCTGAAAGGAAATGAATTCAAAAGAGTTTGAATTTATGCTGAAGGAGGCGATATATCGCCCCCTGTAGGCGATATATCGCCTGGGCCAGTATGCCCGAGGCGACCGTGCATCGTCTCGTGTTTTCCGTATCTACGTGCTGCGATATATCGGCACACGCTGAATATTTAAACACGAAATTACACATTTCTAGCTAAGTTTGAATGGAGTAAACAGCCTTGACTAAGCCTTCAACGTATTCAAAGCTGCTGACTGACCCTATATCATTCAAACTTTACCCTTATTTAATTTAATCCTCAAAAATACTTAATCCTTAATTACCATTCATAACATGTGCTTAAAAATCATATTGGTTGATATCTAAACCTTATAATATAATAAATACTATCCTTAATATCAGTCATATAATCAAACCTTAGGTTATACTTAATATTCTTAAACTATAGGTTAAACTTAGAAAATCTATAAGTACTACTATGAGTGTCCAAATAATTCCCGGTCTGAACCAAAAATCCACAGTAACAAAGATAATACTATACATACTATAATACTACTAAACAATTAGCTAAGTAAAGTTATTGGACTCTACAATTCTCCCCTACTAAAAAGAATTTCGTCCTCGAAATTTACTTACCAAATAACTCCGGATACCGGCTCTGCATGTCCTCTTCCAACTCCCACGTTGCCTCGCGTTCAGAACTATTGCTCCATAGGACTTTGACTATAGGAAAGCTCTTGGACCGCAGCTGCTTCATCCCTCTATCTAGGATGCTAATCGGTCGTTCCTCATAACTTAAGTCTTTCTGGAGCGCTATGGTATTGTACTTGAGGACGTGAGATGGGTCTGACACATACTTGCGTAACATCGAGATGTGGAAGACGTTGTGACTATCGGCTAGTGCTGGCGGTAGGGCTAGTCTATACGCAACTGGTCCCACTTTGTCCAATATCTCAAAAGGACCTATGAATCGGGGACTGAGCTTGCCTTTCTTCCCGAACCGCTTGACACCCTTCATAGGAGATATCTTCAGGAAGACTTGATCTCCAACTTGGAACTCCACATCGCGTCGCTTGGTATCCACATAGCTTTTCTGACGGCTTTGAGCAGCAAGCATACGCTGTCTAATAAGTGTTACTGCTTCTTGTGCTTGTCTAACAGCTTCGGGCCCTAGAAGCTGCCTTTCTCCTACCTCGTCCCAGTGCAACGGTGATCGGCACCTTCTTCCATATAGCAACTCATAAGGTGCCATTCCGATCGTCGACTGGTAGCTGTTGTTGTATGAGAACTTGATCAGTGGTAAGTACTTGTTCCATGATCCTCCGAAATCAAGTACACATGCGCGTAGCATATCCTCTAAGATCTGAATCGTACGCTCAGACTGCCCATCTGTCTGAGGATGGAAAGCTGTACTAAGGCTTAACTTAGTACCCATAGCTTGCTGTAAGCTTCTCCAAAATCTTGATGTAAACACTGATCCTCTATCTGACACTATCGTCTTGGGGATTCCATGCAATCGTACAATCTCTTGGATGTAGATGTCTGCATATTGGTCTGCCGTATATGAAGTCTTAACAGGCACGAAATGAGCCGACTTGGTTAGTCTATCTATTACTATCCAAGCGGAATCATGCTGCTTAATCGTCTTTGGCAGACCCGTCACGAAGTCCATGGCTATATCGTCCCACTTCCATTCCGGTATGCTAAGCGGTTGCAATAATCCTGCAGGCCGCTGATGCTCCGCTTTCACTTGCTGGCATACGAGACACTTAGATACATACTCTGCTATCTCCTTCTTCATCCCTGGCCACCAATAGACTGCCTTGATGTCATGAGTCATCTTGGTAGACCCTGGATGAACTGAGTACGGGGTATTGTGCACTTCTTTTAGGATCGCCTTTTTAATACTTTGATCGTCTGGCACGCATACCCGATCCTTATATTTCAATAAACCTTGACTGGATATTGAGAAATTTGTAGTCTTGCTTTCTCTGACTGCATCCATGTGTGCTGCTAGTGTGTCGTCATGTCCCTGACCAATTCGTATATCTTCTAACAAATCTGGTTGGATAGACAAGTTAGCCAGCTTGCCTACAACCATTTCTATTCCAGCACTGATAAGCTCCTGCTGTAGTGGCTTTTCTATTCCGGATAAGGCTGCTAAGTTCCCATAAATTTTCCGGCTAAGTGCATCAGCAACTACATTCGCTTTCCCTGGGTGGTATAGGATTTCGCAGTCGTAATCCTTTACTAACTCTAACCACCTGCGCTGCCTCATGTTGAGCTCCTTCTGCGTAAAGAAGTATTTTAAACTTTTGTGGTCCGTGTAAATCTCGCACCGTTCTCCATAAAGATAATGGCGCCAGATTTTTAATGCAAAGACCACCGCTGCCAACTCCATATCGTGAGTTGGATAGCGTTGTTCATACTCCTTTAACTGACGTGAGGCGTAAGCTATCACCTTTTCGTTTTGCATCAACACGCATCCCAATCCTAGTTTTGATGCATCGCAGTAAACAACGAACTTATCGTTGGGTGTTGGGACACTAAGTACTGGTGTTGAGCAAAGCTTATCCTTAAGTAACTGGAAGCTTTCCTCACACTTATCATTCCAGTTAAACTTTTGTTGCTTCCGGGTCAGGTTGGTGAGTGGAGTGGCTATCTTAGAAAAGCCCTCTACAAACTTTCTATAGTAACCTGCTAGCCCTAAGAAGCTTCTTACTTCTGACGCGTTCTTTGGTCTAGGCCAATCCTTCACGGCCTCTACCTTCGATGGATCTACTGCAACTCCGTCTTTCGATATGATGTGCCCGAGGAACGCCACCTGTGAAAGCCAAAACTCGCATTTCTTGAACTTCGCGTAGAGTTGGTGCTCCTTCAATCGCGTCAAAATCATTCTCAAGTGTTCCTCGTGCTCCACTTCATCCTTGGAGTAAATTAAAATGTCGTCGATGAACACAACGACGAATTTATCCAAGTAGTCTTTGAAGACCCTATTCATTAAATCCATAAACGCGGCTGGCGCGTTAGTAAGACCAAAAGACATAACCAAGAACTCGTAGTGTCCATAACGAGTCCTAAAGGCTGTCTTAGGAATATCTTCTCCCTTTACCTTGAGCTGATGATACCCGGACCGTAAATAGATCTTAGAAAATACAGTCGCGCCTCGGAGTTGATCAAACAAATCATCAATCCGAGGTAGCGGGTATTTGTTCTTAATTGTTACTTTATTCAGCTCACGGTAGTCTATGCACATGCGCATACTTCCGTCCTTCTTCTTCACGAATAGTACCGGAGCTCCCCATGGTGAATGGCTTGGCCTAATGAAACCCAAGTCTAGGAGTTCTTGTAGCTGCGTCTTTAACTCCTTGAGTTCCGTAGGTGCCATCCGGTATGGTGCCTTAGAGATAGGCTCGGTGCCTGGTACTAATTCTATCGTGAAGTCTATTTCTCGATTTGGTGGCAATCCTGGCAAGTGATCGGGAAAAAATTCTGGAAATTCTTGTATAACCCGAACATCTCCAACTTTAAGTGATGTCTCCTTCTCCATATTCGTGATGCTGGCTAAGAACGCTTGGCATCCTTTCTCCATCATTCTCTGAGCTTTGAGAGATAACACTAACGGGGTGCGTAGTCCTGAAGCTTGCCCCATGAAACATAGTTTCTGGCCGTCAGGAGTATCGAATGTCACCTTCTTGCGTCTGCAGTCGATTGTTGCGCCATGCCGTGCTAGCCAATCCATGCCTAGTATGACGTCGAAGTCTTTGATCACTAGCTCTATCAGGTCTCTTTCTAGTTCCTTGTCCTCAATCTTGATTGGTACGCCTCGTACAATTCGTGATGATAGAACTACTTTGCTCGAAGGCAACTCGGTTACAAACCTAGTTCTAAATCTTTCACTAGGTTTGTCTAGTTTATCTATCATTCCTAACGAAATATACGAATGAGTGGCTCCCGAATCAAATAATACATGACATAATTTATTGAGGATGGAAATCTGACCTGTGACCACCTTGTTGCTAGCATCCGCCTCTCCTTGGGTTAAAGCAAAAACCCGAGCAGGAACCATCTTTTCATCCTTCTTTCCTTCTGGCTTTTGCTGAGGACAATCTTTCTTGCGATGCCCCTCTTGACCACAATTGAAACACTCCTTGGTGTTGGCACGGCATTCTCCGGGGTGCTTCTTCTGACATTTGGCACATGGCGGGTATTCCACGTAGCCCGACCTATTTCCCCCATTATTTGGTCGTGCCCTTTTATTACTGTCAGCTTGCTTGTTGTCAGGATGCCTTCTCTTCTGTCCGTTACCGTTGTTGTTGGACTGATTGTTGCCGCTATTGCTAGACTGATTGTTGTTCCGACTGGCCTGAGGTTGGCTCTGCTGTCTGGGTTCTGGCTTACTGGCTTCTTCTTTGCTTACGTTGGCCTGCAACCTTTCTACTTCAATTGCCGTTTCAAGAACGTCGGCATATGAAGTGTTTCCCGGGTTCGCTAGTTTCACCCCCATCTCGATCTTTGGTTGGAGTCCTCTCACGAATTTGTTCACCCTCAGGTAATCGGTTGGAACTAACTTTGCCGCGAACTTGGCTAAGCGATCGAACTGACGAGCATATTCTGCCACTGTTAAATTCCCTTGCTTCAGATTGGTGAACTCCTCAACTCTCGTAGCAAGTACCGCTGAATTGTAGTACTTCTTGTGGAAGAGCTCCACAAATCGGGTCCACGTCATGGTGGCAGCATCGTGGGATTGCTGGACCAAGTCCCACCATATCCTGGCATCTTTCTTGAGCAAAGATGAGACGCAGGATATGCGGTCTGCATTACTGAGGTTCATGTGGGCTAGAATCGGCTCCACGTTCCTTAGCCACTCTTCTGCCTCAAAGGGGTCTGTAGTTCCTTCAAAGTTCAGAGCGTGCTGCTTCCGAAACCTCTCATACACTGGCTCCAAGTGTTGTACTAGATATGGAGCGTAGTTCGTTATAGGCCATCCCCCATATGGACTAACTTGTTGGGGTGCTGGGGCCATTGGCTGTGGCTGCGGCTGTGACTGCGGCGGAGGCTGAGGCTGAGATTGAGCCTGTTGGCGTTGTTGCTGCAGAAGTTCCTCGACTTGCTGTCGCAGTCTGGCAATCTCTGCAGTGTTGTCAGCTGGATGTGCCGGCGCGTTGCGGCGAGCAGTAGCACGCACTCCCCTTCGGCGAACGGTTGGAACTGCATTGGTCGCTGGAACATCGTTGGAGGCGTTTCCGTTGGTGCGTGCAGATCTTCGGAGAGACATCGTAGCAGAGTTCTAACAGTTGAAAGAAACATGTTAGAACTTTTCCTAATAGGCTCTAAGGCAAAAACTTATTCTAAAACAAACATAACTCGGACCTATTTATTATGACTTTTTATGAAAAGTTATATAAGTCTTTATTTATATTCAGAGTGGGTTTCTATACTTAGAAAAACAAGTCATCTTTATTTTCTAAGTGTGTTTCTAATTACCCTATATGACTTAATTCTCAGGCTCGAAACTTATCTTTGTTCCAAAGTTAACCATATTGAGGGAGGGCTGGGATCAGTAAAATCATTCCCACTACTAAGGCCCCCTAACTCTCAATAAGGAAACCAGGTTCATTGATTTGTATCCACCCTCACCGAACTTAGTCATTATTCATTTTATTTAGTATTTATTATGATTGCGAAAAATAGAATCAAACTCACACATGATATTCAAATAGCATGTTATTCATTTGGAAAAAAACAATTTCACTTATTACAATCAAAATTAAATAAAACAAATAAAAACTACTAATCTAAAAAATCGGGATCTTCTACATCCGATCCGTCATCTAACATATCATCATCTATTGCCTCATAGTCATCATTATCATGAGCATCAAAATGCCCTCTAGGAAGGTTGGTGAGAATCCTATGTTTTTGCTCATTTGTGAATTGAAACTCAAATTTGGCGGTGAACCTAACTAAGAGGAAATAGTATCTCATTGCTAATGGTGATTCATCCTCATCATTCATTTCTTCCCATATTTCTTCTAAGGCTGCTATTACAGGATGGAAATCTTTAAACAACCTAATTACTAATACATATTGTTCCGTTGATCTTAGCATTATTTGTTTAGCCTCTTGAAGGCCACCTATCTCTTGGTGAAACAAAAGCAACCTTCGAGTGATCCTTTCTAGGGCTCCTACGGTGTTTCTTGGCTCCCTTATTCTTTTTAAGGCCTTAATGGCTCGGATATCTTGGTAGGTTAAAGCTCCGTTCATTCTTAACTGAAACATAAACACTAAAGTTGTTAGCTATATACATAAGTAAGGTAACTTGTAACTTAAACACTTACTTGGCGGTCAGATTCGGAGCTTTGAGCATGTGTATCGAGGAGAACTTCATGCGAAGGAACCGTTTCTTTGATACCACCTGTAATGACCCACTAATCTAGACTATTTGGACCATTAACGAAACTATACATAAAACTTACATTTTTACGAAAATACCATAATTTTATTGAGTAACTTGTAAAAATAAGAGTTACTTACAAATAAATAGAATACTAAGAAGGATTTGGGATCCCATTGTCTTTAAAAACAAAACACGATTAAAATGAAGTGAATTACATAAGAAAATGCGGAAAATACATATAAAACCATAAAAATTAAAATGAGACTACATCCTCGAATCGAATAACGCTCGGCCCCTTGACTCCATTCACCATCGATACACATCCTCTAAGCGTCACGAATCTTTCCGCCTCTAAAGCTTATTTCCTGCACATAAACAGAAAGGAATGAGCCTAATGCCCAGCAAGGAAAAATCTAACACATAGTCATGAACATAATTTCATAAGAAACATAAAGACATATCATAACACATAATACACTTATTATAATGGCCATTATTACTTGGGGTCCCATAGACTAAACAAGCTTATGCCCATGAGATTAGTGGGGTCCTACCAGCTAAATAGGCATATGCCCACAATCTTTTTGGGGTCTTGTTAGTCAAATAGGGCATAAGCCCAAGCCTACAAACAAACACATTTATAACATATTCATAACATATCATAACATAACACATAAGATAACATAAACATAAACATATAGATTCTAGCCTATTTTCCTTACCAAAGTTACCGGGATATGTGGACTGAGTTGGGACTTTTTGGAACACTCCTAAAACCATAAGAAAGAGTGAGTCTAAAGAAGAAAGGAGATGAAATGAAAGGGATGGAAAGACTAAACCATTTGAGAAACATGCTTACCGAAACTTATGTGCTCAAGAACTTAGATTCCCTAACCAAAATGAAGATTAAGGTTAGAGATTGAGTAGAAGACTATGAGAAAGAAAATAACATAATACAGAAAGGAACTAGAGTTTTGGTTACCTCAAAGACTTGAAAGACCAATCTACACCTCAACCGAAATACTATAGAACCTCACTTCCCAAAGTGTTTGATAAGCTTATGATGTTTAAGCTTATGATTTTCCCAAACCAGGTGTTTACACTCTCACACTCACTTAACACTAGCAGCTTCTGAACTTAGAGAAAAAGGTGAATAATGGCTGGGTACTAGGTCCTATTTATAGAGTTTGGAGATGAAAGGATCTTGATTTTACTTGAATAAAAATAATGGCTTTTTAGGTGAAAATCATTTGAATAATCGTTCAGCAGAGGCTGAAGACTCGTTCAAAAGATGCTGGACTGTTGAAGGAGTTTGAATGGCTGAAAGGAAATGAATTCAAAAGAGTTTGAATTTATGCTGAAGGAGGCGATATATCGCCCCCTGTAGGCGATATATCGCCTGGGCCAGTATGCCCGAGGCGACCGTGCATCGTCTCGTGTTTTCCGTATCTACGTGCTGCGATATATCGCCCCCTATAGCTGCGATATATCGGCACACGCTGAATATTTAAACACGAAATTACACATTTTTAGCTAAGTTTGAATGGAGTAAACAGCCTTGACTAAGCCTTCAACGTATTCAAAGCTGCTGACTGACCCTATATCATTCAAACTTTACCCTTATTTAATTTAATCCTCAAAAATACTTAATCCTTAATTACCATTCATAACATGTGCTTAAAAATCCTATTGGTTGATATCTAAACCTTATAATATAACAAATACTATCCTTAATATCAGTCATATAATCAAACCTTAGGTTATACTTAATATTCTTAAACTATAGGTTAAACTTAGAAAATCTATAAGTACTACTATGAGTGTCCAAATAATTCCCGGTCTGAACCAAAAATCCACAGTAACAAAGATAATACTATACATACTATAATACTACTAAACAATTAGCTAAGTAAAGTTCTTAGACTCTACAAACAACCCCTGGGTACTATAAATAAAGGACCCAGGGCTTCATAAAGAGGACGAGGGGGGACTCTTCTGAGTTGATCTTTGTAATTGTCTATGAAGCGATTCAATACTAAACACTAAGTGGATTAGGTTATTACTGTTAAGAAGAACAGGGCTGAACCACTATAAAATTTCTATGTGTTTATTTAAAATATGTGTACTCTGTCGTATATTAGATTCATTCCATTCAAAAGGTGTCAGATATTGTACATACGACCGTTGGCCAATTTCACAGGTCAATATTATGAATACAAGTGACTTAGATCCGGGTCACTAGTGTAGTAGGACACTTTAGTGAAGGTACTTTATATATAGCGATCTATAGAACTGGACCAGATGTGATCTGTCAATACTTGTTTAAACACCGTTTCATAGTATTAATCAAACACATCAAACGATGATCATATACACGATGATCTTAATCCTGAGGTTGCTATGAACTCCTATATATGTCATATGATCATTTGATTCATGTGTTAAGGTTTGTCAGAATGATCAGGCTAAGAACAATTATTTTAGGGACTCAATGGTATATATGGTTGGGGACATAGTTTAACATATGTGAAATCTATACCTTCGTATAGATTTAATAATGGTTCCATATTGGGTTGACTTTTGGAACTGAAAAGGTTATGAGCGCTCACGTTGTAAACTTGTTGTGACATAACCTTCACTAGTAAAGTCAATAGTACTCTAGGAACAAGATATAGCTAAAATGGTAAAACGGTAATTTTATGCCCTTTTAATTATGGACCATTAATAGAGGATTAACGTTGTATGTAATGATTATATCAATGGGCATTTTATTCTTTAATAATGCACTCTGTAAATATATGTTTATAATTATCAAGAGTCCAATCTCATATTTATAGTGGAGTAATCATAAGATTAATAAATATGATTATTTAATTAAAGAGCTTTGATTAATAATCTAATATTTATTGGAGCTTGATATTATAGGTCCATAGGTCCCGATGGTGGCTCTATCAACACCGTATCAAGGCAAGAGTTGATACAAGAGTAAAACTGTAATTTAGAAATTTGAGAAGAACTTTATTCTTTGGGTCAAGTATGATAATTGAGGTTAAATAATTAATTTTGAATTAATTATTAAATTTTCGAAAATATATTTTTTAATTTAAATATGTAATTTTCGAAATTCATATATATATAAATAAATAAATAAAATTTTGAAATTAATTATTTTATTTGAGTGGGAAAAAATAAAATTGGTAAGTCAAAAATAGTTTTTGATTTATTGAATTTTAAAAGATGATGATGATCATCAATTTGAATTTTGAATTTAAAATTTAAATTTTGAAATATGGTTGTCTTCTTTTCCTTGAAAAAAAATAAATACTTTATTTTATGGAAGATTGATTTTAGTTAAATAAATAAATAAAAGAAAAATGCAGTATCCCTGAAAAGGGAAATAGCAATTCACGTATGACACAGTGCAAGGACTGTGCCATGCATGTACCACTACACTGAAATTGTATTAGTGTTATTTTTATTTTCTTTATTTGATTAATTAATAATTTGAAAATAGATTTTTTTAAATTTGGTTAGTTAGATATTTACCTAAATCAATTCATATCATCATTATGAAATTATTATTAGATTACTATTATTATTAGGAATAACAAGGTAATAGAATAATATATATATATATGGTATAGAATAATAAGAAGAATATACAAGACAACACAATACAACTCATAATAGTTTTCAGAATTTTCGTCACACAAAAAATTGTCTTCTTCTTCTTTATTCTAACTTTTCTCAGACCATAATCAAAGTTCTCATGTGTTGAGAAATACTTGTGATTCCTAACTGCTCTTATTCTTATGACTATTTGACTAACTGTTTGTATCATTTTCTAGTCATGCAAGCTAACAACACCTTCGACGTTTACTCCTCAAGTGGCCAAGTTGTTGGCTCGAAAAGGACGAGTAGAAAAGAGGTTGAAGGGACAAGTGGGGTTCCCCCAAGAAAAAAGTCTCGACCAACGGAGACTCCCCCACCTTCCAAGATGACTTCTCCTCTGCCTTCTTCTCAGCCATAGTCTTCCACCGACTAGGTGGGAGAAGCCTCGGTGAAAGAAAGGTTGACCAATGCTCCCAACTCTACAATCGACAAGCTATAAAAGGTGGCGAAACATCGTCTCAGCATATAGGCATTTGCCTCTCTCTCCTCGTTGAAAACTGACCAGGTCATTGGTCGCAGTTTCAATGAGCTTCTTGGCATAAGTTCTCTTAACTTTATTTTCTCTACTCGATGCTTATTATTTTCCAACATACTGACATAATTTTCAAATTTTTATGTTGATTACAGTCTATCCTCACTATTAACAACGGGTGGCGCCGTGCTAAAGATGACAGCTTCAAATTTGCTGAGGAGCAAAAAAATTGGGCCAGCAAGCAGCAGGCTGCGTAAGAGGCCAATAAAGCCCTTAGTGAGGAGCTAAAGAAAGAATTAGAGGATCTGGACAAAGCCCTTAAGTCAAGGGAAAAATACAAAATTGCATCTAAGGCAAACCATGCTGAGGTAGTTAAGTTGCAGGATGACCTGGTCGCTAGTCAAAAAAAGAGGCCAACGAGCTAGAAGAAAAAGTGAAACAACACGAGGAGACTAATCCAAGCAACCTTGAGAGATTCCAAGGTACAGCCTTTACTTGCTTTTATATGTTCGGGAAGCATAATCAAAATGTGAATTTTGATTATCCTCCTGAGCAGATAAAGGATGTAAAAATTGCCAAATGCACTACTCGCCTGGCAGAGGAGAAGAATGGCCCTGTGTCTCCTGAGATTTCTTTGGCCACAGGAATAGATGGGGAGAAAGAAACCAGGGCCACCGTCGATCGGCAGCCACATCAAGATCCACCTTGTTATCCAAAAAATTGACATATATGACGTGGCACTAAGCTTGGACATGTGGAGTAGACTGGGCAGACCTCCCGGCAAGTTGGTTGGTGTATACCTGTAGGGTATACGAAAAGTTACTGCTCGACATACTATTACCAGAGGCTCAGCTGCTCTGTATGATGGACAGCCAAACCTGGTCGACGAGAAGAAGTTACACTCTCCCTTAGAAGTCTGCAAGAATCGCCTAACCACCCGCAAAGGGTGCCTAACAGCCCTGAATACTCAGTCAAGCCTCATAAGAACTAGGATTATAACTACCTGCAGGAATAATGGGATATTTCCATCACCAGTTACACTGAGAACAACTCTTGGGCCAGCAGAACATTATAAATACAAACCCTCCACCACAGTGGAGGGGGTTCATGAACTCACCTACCAACCAATGTTTAGAAACATACCGAACAACTTATTTTTATACCTAGCATCGATTCTTCCTTATTGTACTGTCTTTTACACGTAGAAATCCACTTGTAATCCTATGTGATCTTATATAAACCTTTAAGATTAATACAAATCTAAGAGGAAGTAGCTCGTTACCAGTTCTTGGGGTCGAACATCTATAAATCTCAGTGTTCTTTATTATTTATTGCTCATTATTATTAGGCTCTTTGCTCATTTATTGTTCATTGATTGTTCTACCAGATGCTCTCGAATTGATTATTTTGACTCCGCGTCAGTTGGCTAAAAAATCGGTCAACACTTTGGTGCTTTCTTTGAGAGCAAGAACAATCGCATTCGGATTTCGTTACTACAAAGATGGTGGTTTCAACAAGAAGATTAGGTCAAGAACCTCTGGAGTGTGAAGCTAAATTGTCACACCGAGTTCCCTCAATGAGCAATCTGAACGAGGGGAGAGCAGATTTTCCACCTAGAAACCCGCCGGGCACCGAGGGGCAGGCTGTAGGGCCCACTATAGTCGGGCATGGGGCTACCACCTTTACAAGAGTTACTAACGCATGAGCCTCGGGTGAAGGTGCTGCAAGGGGTACTGACCAACTAGGACCAAGATACATTACTCATGCATTAATTATCAAATCCCATTACTACCAAATATATTCACACACATAATGCTTTCTATACTAACATGCAGATAAGACACACAGGTTCAATTTAAACAATTAACCACATATTCATGTTATTAAGTACCTAACTATGAGTCAAGCTTATCTTTAGAAGTGAGTGTACATGCCCAGCTAGTCTTAGGGAACCCTTAAACCTAGACCGCTCTGATACCGAGTTGTAACGCCCTGGATAACCAAGATCGTTACACTGTGTGTTTAAAAAAAGGGATAATTGTGGCATAAGTACCCAATGTTTGGGTTTTGTACGCGGCATAGACCCAATGTTTATTTTTAGTGGCAAAAGTACCCAAAATTAGTAAAACTGTAATTCCGTCAGTCTCCTCTGTTAGGCAGACATGTGTCACGTTTTTATTGGTCCAATTCATAATTATTTTTAAACATTGGGTACTTATGCTGCGTACAAAACCCAAACATTGGGTACTTATGCCGCAAATATCCCTAATATATTATTGAGTTGGACCAATCACGAAGTGACACGTGTTGGTCCAGTCATCACGAAACGGAACCTAACGGAGGAGGCTGACGGAATTACAGTTTTACTGACTTTGGGTACTTTTACCACTAAAAATAAACATTGGGTCTATGCCGCGTACAAAACCCAAACATTGGGTACTTATGCCGCAAATATCCCTTAAAAAAATGCTTAACCTACTAAGCAAGTCGTTTGAACTTAAATGTGAAATTAAAGACTAAGTCAAGGTCAAGTAATAAAAGATTTTGTCAACTAAATAATTATTTTCATTAAAATATTAAGTTTGTACACGGGATCGCAAAAAATTAGTTTACAAACTTGTAAAAGATAAACGGGTACAATTTAGCCGACCTAAGCGGAAAAAATAGGGTTTAACCCTAGTTTCTCCTAAGCTATCCTAACCGTGGAAATCGAGCAGGCCACATATGTACACACCGCCCCTGAAGCTCTCCAACTCATGGTTGGTCCAGCTATCAACTCCCTTACCTACACCACGTAGCACCTGTGAGCCAAGGCCTGGCAAGAAAAATTAAAACAACATGCACAACTAGGCAACAATATAAAAACAGTAAATATAATTCACCAGATTCAACTGTCAACAGATTATAGGCAACAATCCCAATAAAAGAGCAACAATAGCATTTAATCAACCTTGACCCAACCAGTCCAATTATTCAACAAAGTACAAGCATTAAGCTAAACAACGGCAAACATATATTCTCAAGCACACATCTCAATCAGTAATACAATTATTCAAGGTCGACGCCCTTAGGTCGAGCCCTTTGTTTACTCAGTTGACCTCGGCCGCTTAGGCCGAGTCCTTTGATTACTTAGCTGACCCCGACTCACATTGGCCGAGTGCGTCCAATACGCTTATCATCAGCGCCGGCACCCTTAGGTCATACTTTCATATCCCATATAACAGATATAGATCTCACAGAATCCATATATTCAAATACAGGGAATCTCAGTCCAAACGACAACCACATGGGTGCAGTTTCTTACCTCGGATCCCGAGAAGCAAGCGTATAATGGCCCCGAGCATGATCCTTAATTCTCGAGCCCTTGCGGTAAAACCTAGTCACACTGCAATAATGGATAACCATAAGATTCTAAACCATTTAAAAGCTTTGGATTAAAATTACTAGCCTCCGGGACCTCGATTTCTACTAAATCGAGTAGTAGAAATCATCCCGAGCGCTTAAGTTTGGATCCCTGAGCCTTCCTGAGCCTGAAGACAAACCTAGGCTAAAACTGTCTAGGTGGGCCGCGACCTGGGCATGAGGGTCGCGGCGCGCCTCAAATCAGAGGCACAGCTTCTGCAGCTGGAGGAAGGCGGGTCGTGACTTGCCCCCTTAGGGTCGCGACGCGCCTATGAATCAGTGAACCCTCCCAAGGAATCTTGGGCACACGGGCTGCAGTGCCCATGAACTAGGTCGCGGTGTGCCCCCGTGAACCCAGAATCCCCTGGGTTTTCTAGCGTATTTTTCATAGCCAAATCCTCAAAATTCAACCTCAATCTTCCACCAAACTCAGAATTAAGTCTAGAATCTTTATTATTTTAGCCTAATCATCATAACTAATCTATAAACAATTTCCTTACATCATAAAACACCTAAAATCAGACTTGGTAATCTTGTTTATGCAAGCTCTAAGTTCTATCATTATTTCAACAAAATTTCAGCAATAATATCTAAAATTTTACCTCAACTGTTAGCCTAACCACCTCAGAAATCCTTGACTGATTATAGCTTTAATTCTCCAAACCTTCCCAGCTAGATATCCAGCTTAATTGCTTGAGCCTTCTCCTCCAATACCTCAAAGCTTTCTTAGGCTCTAGAGAGGAAAATGAGAGAACGTGAAAGAAGAAAAGGAGAGAGAGAGAGTTTTTTTGAGGTTATCCTCTTAATTCTGGCGGGTTCTAGTTACTCTTAGATCTTCAGCTGAGTGCATCCTTTAACTAGAAAGGACTAAAATACCCCCTAGTCAACACATCCTCTCCTTTTTCCCCTAAAGGCGATATGGTCATTCTTCCCATTTCTCGTTAATTCCTCAAGTCATCCTATAAATTCCCAATTAATCCCGACATTCCCATTTAATCACCAAATACCTACTCGTTACTCAATAAACCTCAAATATACATTAACTTCCCAAAATACCCCTAGGCTTGCCCCAAGCCGGGTATTAATCCCCGCTATGACTATTCCGCCAATCCGCTCGCTAGGATCACCTCAATCATTTAGCACATATAATCACATGTATGCCCGTTACAGGCCAATATTACAAATATGCTCTTATAAACAATAACGGGCCCACATGCATATTTAATACTCATAAACATGCATATAATCATACTTATATTATCATATATTTCATGCATGCCACATAGTCACGCATTTAACTAGCTAATCACACATATATGCAGATATGCCCTCCAGACATGCTAATCAAAGCATTAAACCCTATTAGCGTTTTTGGGACATTACAACTATCCCCTCCTTATTAAAATTTCGTCCTCAAAATTTATTCAAACACTTTGGAACACAAATCCCGTAAACCTAACTATAACCACAGAGTCCAGTCCTTTACCCTTTTATCCTTTAGTAACACTCTTATTAGAGTGATAGTCTTAGTCCATAAAACCTTATCTCATTATCATAATTCCATTAGCTTTTCCTTGCGCAATAACTCCACTGAAATCCTAGGGTCTCCTCACCTTATCAGTGGTGATTATCATACATTTCATTCCTTGACATTGGCACCAGCAACATTCGGAAGCCACCACCCATACTAGGGTAAGGCTAATCTGTAGTCCCCTGGCCTAGTCCTTAGTAAGATCTTAGAAGTCTTATAAAATCGGGAGTCAAAACTCCTCTTCCTTTCCCAAAATATCATATTTTTTCTTGTCTGCAATATTTGGAGAAATACAAGTCTCCCGTCCTAGAACTTCGTGTTCCCATACTTGAAACTTGCGAACTCTTATGTCCTTTCGGATAGGCAGATACTTTTTCCCTAATAATCCTAATAACTTCATTGGTTTCCCCGAACCAGTAATGAATCACAATATTCACTGTCTTTCATTTCATTACTTAGAACAAGTACTTCTTGCTCTCTACCTTACTATATCTCATGCCGAGTCACCCTAGCCGTTGACCGGCATTCACCACTGTGACTATTCCATCAAGGGACTGTACTTGTCTTAATGCCCTAAACACTTATACATTCAATTATAATTTTCAAAATCTGAGTCACCTCTTTAGATTGTCAGCTTATCTGAAGATAACTGATAATTCTAGGTTTCAACCTTATACTCTTTGTTTTCTATATCCTTTTCCAAAACTTGGAAAAATAAAGGGTCTCATCTCGACACTATTAACTTTGGTGTTCCACGGGGACATACAGTCTCATGTTGCCCAAATGCCTTATTGTGTCACCTGTTCACACGAACCGAAGTGTGTTAACTCAATCTGTTGAGTCGCAACCTTTCATGTCCAACCTTCTTATTTGTCGTCTAATGTGGTCCACTCTTACAGTCCACTAATATACCTTTTTATCTTCCAATACACGGATCTTTATATTTCTGTAGTGTCCCAGAATATTTGCTTAGCTAGCTAGATAGTAGTAGTAGTTAGTATTAGTTTGTAGTATGTTAGATTCCGTGGATTTTGGTTCAAGCCAGGACTTAGTTGGACACTCATAGCAACAATTATGGATTTTATAAGTTTAACCTATAGTTTAAGAATATTAATTATAACATAAGGTTTGATTAATATAGCTAATTATAGAGATGTCATTTATTATAACCTAAAGTTTAGATAGAACTAATAAGATGGTGACACTTGTCATATGCATGTTTATTAAGGATTTAAGTATTTTAATGAATAGTTTAATTAAAAGAAAGATCTAGAAGATCTAGAACCTCTAGCAGCTATTAGGATCGTATTATGACTCAATCAAAGCTGTTTACTCAGTTCAAAATATGTTGAAAAAGTGCAAATACGTGTTTGATATATCAACGTATGCCGATATATCGCAGCTATAGGGGCTGATATATCTCCTACGGGAGATACGGAAAACACATCGACTTTGCACGAACATTTGAATGGGGCTCGGGAAAATGGTCTAGGCAATATATCGCCCAGGGTAGGCGATATATCACCCCTGGTGTTGCATTTTTGAATCTTGAGGATTTTAAAATTTAAAAATAGCCTTAACCACTTGGACCTGCCTTTGAACGATTTGGACCGAGTTCTGGGCGTCTGTTGAACGAAAATTCAAATCTTTTTCATTTTAAATTCATTTATTTATTCAAATTAAAAGGGGTTAGTTTCACTCCTTGAACTCTATAAATAGGACCTAGTACTCAGCTATTTTCTTCATTCTTCAACCATTTGTTCAGAGCCTCCAAGTTGCTAGTGTTACTATATAGAGAGAAACACTTGGGTTTTTGGGGGTAAAAGCTTTATCATTCTAAGCTTTTCTAAACACTTGGGAAGTGAGATATAGTGAGATTTCGGTATCAAGGTTTACATCAATTCATAAGATCATTCAAGGTATTATTATCCCTAAGTTCAGTTCTTTATGGTTCTTTAGTTTTCTTTTATTTTCTTTTCAGATCCTAACTCTTGTATATGATTCTTGGTTAAGTGTTTAAGTTTCTTGAAAACTTAAGGTTCTTCTCAGTAAGTTTCCTCTTTGATAGTTTAGTTTTCTTTTCATCTCTTTTCTTTAGAAACTCACCATTCTTACTGTTGGTTTTTAGGAGTGTTCTAATCTCGTTCATGTTCTCAAATATCTCAGTTTTTGGTAAGGAAAATAGGTTAGATTATTTGTGTTTATACGTTTATGTTATGATATGTTTTATGCTATGATATGTATATGTATAATTATGTTTTTTAGTCCTTGGGCATATGACTTGCTTAGATATCAAGCCCCAAGAATATGTTTTGTAGTCGCTTGGGCATATGACTTGCTTAGATAGCAAGCCCCAAGAATTTTTATCATTTTCATGGTTTAGAGTTATGATTTACCCTACCTCGATTAGTAGACAGAGGACCTAGATGGGTTATTATATACTACCACGTGATCTAACCTACCTCGATTAGTAGACAGAGGACCTAGATGGTTTATCACATGCCATGTTAATGAGTTAATGGCCATTAATATTGTAGTCCTATATGATATACGTTTCTATAGTCATATGTTTTATAGTATATGTTTATGATAAAGTCTTATGTTTATGATTTTATGATTTATGTGTTAGTAGATTTTCCTTGCTGGGCATTAGGCTCATTCCTTTATTTTTAGCTTGACGCAAGAAAATGATTATGGAAGGCAGAAAGATTCATGGCAGCTTGGCTTGTGTGTTAAGGATGAATGGATTGAATGGACTGAGTGACGATCGAGGATGAAGTTATTTTTAAGTCTTTTGAATTATGTTTATTTTGTAATTCCGCATTTAGTTTTTAAACAATTAAAGTTTATGGTTTATGTTTTTATGTATTAAACAATGGGTACCCATACCGTATTTTATATTTCATATGTTACTTTGTATTTTTGCACAATATTTATGTTTGGGGTTTTAAATAAAGTTATGTTATTTCTTATATATGTTTCCCAAAATAGTAGCTATGTCTAGTAGTTTTAATGGTCCAAGGACTTAGAAATAGTTGGGTCATTACAATTTCAACATCCATTTAAATGTCTTGGTTACAGTATTCATCTAGAATCTTCACCTCAACACCAGGCTCCATCAGATCACTCATCTGATCTTCATATCTTAATTCATTCATACTAAAATAGTAGGATTCAGAATCAATCTTACAAGATCTTCTCTTTGAATTCCATTGTCTGTAGAGGTATATCTATCTACTATCAACTGCAGATACTATATCGATCTTGATCGTTACCTCGGCTGACTTTACTGTAATTTGTGGCGTCCTATCCAACTGGCACAAATCTTACCAACTTATGAGGTCAACTTCCATATCAATTTTCCATTATGAAATTAAGAGTTTCCAATATGAATCACTCACTAATTCCCACTAGGTCTTGGTCTCAAGGTTATTCCTCTACAAATGACCAAACGCTCAAATCTTTTGCGCTAATACATTCACTTCTATTCCGCGAGTGTCAGGGTTGCATCTTAACTGTGGCCATCTAGCAATATTGTCAACTTAATGCTCTATATATAACATTCATGTTCTTATTCTTTCATCTACCGTAAAACACGAGCAACCATCCTTCCAGTCTACACCTGGGCGCGTCTTAGTCTTTGATGCACCGCCTTACTATTTCTTGTCTTAAACAAAGACAATATCCTTCATGTTGTCCTTCCATATCCATCCATTGTATATGGATTCTAATACCATGGGGTGCTACCAATCCTTATTCTTTTTTTCTGAAAATCTAATACAAAACTATCCATTCAGTCCAACTTTACGTTTTTGTGTCACCCCAATCATGGGTGTAGCTATCTTCGAAGATGCTTCAAGTAGTAACTGATGTGCCTTATCGGCCTCATTGTACTTCTCACCTTTCAGGCGTTCTTCAGTAATTTCTTTGTGGCTTCTGACTGAATTCCTTCATACATGATCCCATCACCTTGTACAACGTGACCTTGAATACCTTTGGAGGAATCGAAGCTTACACTTTCTGGAGCCTTACCTGAAACCTTGCTTTATTAGTCTTCGTATTATCAATGTAGTAGTCATTTGCGTGATGCTTCTAACTGGGAGTAGACCAACACATTCCTAACAATCTGGATGTGGCTCAACCTTGTTGTTCTTGTACTCTCTGCTTGTCAAACTTTCCTGTGTCGTTGAAGCATTGGTCAGTTAAGAACCTTCACTGATAATCCAGCACGTCCCACTTGGTGCAAGAAGTAATTCCTAGAATGTCTCTTTCCTTGATCCTCAGCTGGTAATAACCAGATCAAAGATTAATTCCTGAGAACATTGTCTTATCTTGCAACTGGGCAATTGAACCCTTCATTCTCAATAGGCAATGTCAACGTGTCCCACAATACGATGCTCCATCTCATTCATCCTTAAATCAAATACTTTCTTCAATTGAACCATTAATTCTTTCTGCTAGGCTAATACCATTCTTCACGATATCCCTAATACCGAGTTTATCCATACCCAAAGCCTGTAGTGTACTCAATAATTCTTTGTCCACCCATCTAAGACCTTACTGGCTAATCTAGTTTCCATTCATTCTAACTGATATATTCCAGGTGTTATTTACCCCAACGTCCAGGCATCTCGTAGATGCAACCGGGTCCTTCCCTTCTAAATCCAGACATTATTACCGTCTCCTGTAATCCATGGTTGTCCCTTATTTAAGAGATTAGCTCCCACTCAGGCTCATACTGAAACTCTCATATGACGAGCTCGATCACTTTTACTATAAATCTTTTACCACTAGTATTCCCATTCTTTTCTTGGAAATTACCAACTCTTTTCCAACAGGCACCAATATCTCAAGCCCCATTGTATAACAATTGTGAGGCATGTACTTCATATCTGAATCTTTTCTGGGAGATATGCAGTGCCGAACTCTTCTAACTCATTATATGATAAAGAACGAGGACTAACAAGTCAATCAGCCGCCTCTGAGGGACTAGCCTCAGGCTCTAACTGTAACAGGGCAGCTCAGTTCTCCTTCTCTAATCTCAGGCAATCCACCCTAACGTGCTTAACTATTCCATGTAGAAAACATGCCTTCACTTAGTGTCCTCCCAGGTGGAGTCTCTCGCATCTGGCACATACTAAATAACTTTACCAAGCTTCATCGCCGCCTTGGCGGCTAACCTGTAAACTATAACCCTTAGTGTCAAAACCAGGAGTCCTTCTTTTCTGGTTACTGGACATCTGCCCTTACTTAATCCCGCTAATGGGAATACCATTGCCCACACTTCTTGCCCTGATGCTTTCACACTCCATTCTCATCTCTTATGTCTTTAATAACAAGGCCTTCCCTATTGCCCAAGCATAGATGAAAATCTCATGAACTAGAGCGATCCTAACGCTCTAGGCCATCCCAGAGTTCAGTCCTTAAATAAATCGTTCTTCCTGGCTTACACCTGCTTGTATCAAATCAGAAACGGGTTGACCAACCCATCAAATTTATTGGCATACTCTGCCATCGTCTTACCATCCTGAACCAATTTCATAACCTTTTTAGTCTTCGCAGTTCAAACTGCGTCATAGTAGTCTCTTTTGTCAAGTCATTGTCTGAATTCCTCCCAACCCATCATGACAACATTCCGGGTCTGGGGTACTACTTCCCACCACACCCGGGCATCCTCCCTCCGCTTATGCATGGCACAACTACTCTATCATGACCTACCATTCTCATATCATCAAGGACATAGTTAATTTTGCTCGTTTATTGATCAGTTTTTGAGCAAACCCAAACCTTCCTCGAAAACTAGAGGATAATGCTTCTAAAGCCTTCCATTCGATAACTCCTTTTCTATTTCCATCCTCATGTTGAACAAACACTGATGCCCTTACTGTCAAGATATATGAAGTAGACTTTTCCCCAACGAAACCCACTGTCTCAACCATCTGATATCCTTATCCTGATCTAGCAGCCTTTCTCGCATACCAGCAAATGTCTGCTGTGAATTCCAAGGGCAGATGGAGGGTTCCGACCCTAACCAACATCTGTAGCCCCCATTCTAACAATACCAAGTCAAATTAACCATCTTGAGTATATACACTTTAAATCAGTCCGCAATCACCGACTAAACCCCTCAACCCTGATGTTCATAACCTGAATCATCCCACGGGAAGGTCCAAATAATCACAATAATCACACGCACAATAAGCATATCAAAGCACCAATCTACATTACTCATGCATTAATTATCAAATCCCATAACTACCAAATATGTTCATACACATCATGCTTTCTATACTAACATGAAGATAAGGCACATAGGTCAATTTAAACAATTAACCATATATTCAATTTATTAAGTACCTAAATGTGAGTCGAGCTTATCTTTAGCGGTGAGTGTACACGCCCAACTAGTCTTCGGGAACCCTAAAACTTAGACCGCTCTGATACCATGTTGTAACGCCTTGGATAACCAAGACCATTACACTATGTGTTTAAAAAGTGCTTAACCTGATAAGCAAGTTGTTTGAACTTAAATGTGAAATTAAAGACTAAGTCAAGGTCAAGTAATAAAATATTTTGTCAACTAAATAATTATTTTCATTAAAATATTAAGTTTGTACAGGGATCCCAAAAATTTAGTTTATAGACTTGTAAAAGATAAACGGGTACAATTTAGCCGACCTAAGCGGCAAAAATAGGGTTTAACCCTAGTTTCTCCCAAGCTATCCCGACCGCTGAAATCGAGTAGGCCACATATGTACACACCACCCCTGAAACTCTTCAACTCATGGCTGGTCCAGCTATCAACTCCCTTATCTACAACACGTAGCACCCGTGAGCCAAGGCCTAGCAAGATAACTTAAAACAACATGCACAACTAGGAAATAGTATAAAGACAGTAAATATAATTCACCAAAGTCATTGGTCAATAGATTATAGGCAACAATCCCAATAAAAGAGCAACAGTAGCATTTAATCAACCTTGACCCAACCAGTCCAATTATTCAACAAAGTACAAGCATTAAGCTAAAAAATGATAAACATATATTCTCAAGCATACATCTCAATCAATAATACAAATAATCAAGGTCAACACCCTTAGGCCGAGCCCTCTATTTACTCAGTTGACCCTGGCTCGCTTGTCGAGTCCTCTGTAGCTGACCCCGACTCACATTGGCCGAGCTGCGTCTAATACGCTTATCATCAGCTCCGGCACCCTTAGGTCGTACTTTCTTATCCCATATAACAGATATAGATCTCACAGCATGCATATATTCACATACATGGAATCTCAGTCCCAACGACAACCACATGAGTACATTTTTCTTACCTTAGATCCCGAGAAGCAAGTGTATAATGGCCCCGAGCACGATCCTTAATTCTTGAGCCCTTGTGGTAAAACCTAGTCACAATGTAATAATGGATAACCATAAGATTCTAAACCATTTAAAAGCTTTGGATTTAAAATACTAGCCTCCAGGACCTCGATTTCTACTAAATCGGGTAGTAGAAATCATCCTGAGCGCTTAAGTTTGGATCCTCGATCCATCCTGAGCCTGAAGACAAACCTAGGCTAAAACTGACTAGGCAGTTCGTGACCTGGCTTTGAGGGTCGCGGCGCTCCTCAAGTCAGCGGCGCAGCCTCTGCATCTGGAGGGAGACGGGCTACGACTTGCCCCCCAGGGTCGCAACGCGCCTATGAATCAACGAACCCTCCCAAGGAATTTTGGGCACATGGGCTGCGATGCCCATGAACTAGGTCGCGGCGTGCCCCCATGAACCCAGAATCCCCTGGGTTCCCAGCCAAATCCTCAAAATTCCACCTCAATCTTCCACCAAACTCATAATTAAGTCTAAAATCTTTATTCTTTTAGCCTAATCATCATAAGTAATCTATAAACAATTTCCTTACATCATAAAACACCTAAAATCAAACTTGTTAATCTTGTCTATGAAAGCTCTAAGTTCTATCATTATTTCAACAGAATTTCAGCAATGATATCTAAAATTTTACCTCAATTGTTAGCCTAACCACCTCAGAAATCCTTGACTGATTCTAGCTTTGATTCTCCAAACCTTCCCAGCTAGATTTCCAGCTTAATTGCTTGAGTCTTCTCCTCCAATACCTCAAAGCTTCCTTAGGCTCTAGAGAGGAAAATGAGAGAACGTGAAAGAAGAAAAGGAGAGAGGGTGTGTGTTTGAGGTTATCCTCTTAATTCTGGTGGGTTCTAGTTACTCTTAGAGCTTTAGCTGAGTGCATCCTTTAACTAGAAAGGACTAAAATATCCCTTAGTCAACACAGCCTCTCCTTTTTGCCCCTAAGGGCGATATGGTCATTCTTCCCAATTCCCGTTAATTCCTCGAGTCATCCTATAAATTCCCAATTAATCCTGGCATACCCATTTAATCACCAAATACCTACTCGTTACTCAATAAACCTCAAATATACATTAACTTCCCAAAATACCCTTAGGCTTGCCCCGAGCCAGGTATTAATCCCCACTGTGACTATTCCGCCAATCTGCTCACTAAGACCACCTCGAGTCGTATACTACAAATATATCCACATAATAATGTAGTCTCAATCATTTAAACAAATATTACAAATATATTATCTCATTTATGCCCGCTATGGGCCAATATTACATATATGCCCTTACAAACAATAACGAGCCCACATGCATATTTAATACTCATAAACATGCATATAATGATACTTATATTATCATATATTTCATGCATGCCACATAGTCACACATTTAATCTGTTAATCACACATATATCCAGATATGCCCTCCCGGGACGCTAATCAAGGCACTAAACCCTATTAGCATTTTTGAGACGTTACATACTTCTTCACCCAAAAGGATTTGAACATGAGTCAAAGACATTGGTTAGAGTTGGTGAAGGATTATGATTGTGAAATCCTCTACTACCCAGGAAAGGCCAACGTGGTAGCAGATGCATTAAGCCAGAAGGGTCCGGGACAGTTGTATAGTGTCAGGCAGATATCCAGGGAATTGGCTGATGATCTGATTAGAGCAGGAATTGAGCTAGTGGTGGGCCAGTTAGCCAACATAACCCTGTAGTCTACTCTTTTGGAGAGGATTAAGGAGAAGCAGTTAAGTGACCCACAATCCGAGCTAGAGTAGCTAAGGAGTACACAGTGTCAAGCATGGGCTTATTGAGATATAAGGATCAGATATGCATTCTGATGGACACTAGGATCAGACGAGATATTATGGATGAATCTCATACTACCCCTCATTGTTTACATCCAGGCACCACAAAGATATATCAGGATCTGAAAGTTCTATATTGGTGGCCTGGGATGAAGAGGGACTTGACTGAGTATGTGGCAAGGTGCCTAATCTGTCAGCAGGTCAAGGAAAAGCATCAAAGACAAGCAGGGCTACTGCAGCCTCTGGATATCCTAGAGTGGAAGTGGGAAGAAATCACGATGGATCTCATGGTAGGATTGCCTAGGAGAGTGGGCCAGCACGATTTAATTTGGGTCATCGTGGATCGTTATATGAAATCAGCTCACTTTCTGCCAGTAAGGACAAATTACACGATTAAGCAGTATGCAGATCTCTATGTGAGATAGATAGTTCACCTTTATGGGACTCTGAGGTCTATCGTGTCTGATAGGGACCCTATCTTTACTTCCAAGTTTTGGGAAAGTTTGCAGAGGGCGATGGGTACACAGCTGAGGTTCAGTACAGCTTACCATCCTTAGGTCGATGGTCAGTCTGAGAGGACTATCCAAATATTGGAGGACATGCTGAGAGCTTGTGTATTGGACTTTGAAGGGTCTTGGAGTAAATATTTACCCCTGATAGAGTTTTCCTATAATAACAGCTACTAGTCGACTATTAGAGTGGCACCTTATGAGATGATGTATGGTAGGAAGTGCAGATCGCCCATTCACTGGAATGAGATGGGTGAGAGGAAATATTTGGGTCCTGAGGCAGTTCAGAGGACCACTGAGGCTATTCAAAATATTAGAGCTCGGATGCTCACGTCTCAGAGTAGACAAAAGAGTTATTCATACCCAAAGCGAAGGAACGTGGAGTTCCAGGTGGGAGACTATGTCTTCCTTTGGGTTTCACCATTGAAAGGGGTGAAGAGATTTGGGAAGAAGGGCAAGTTGAGCCCTAGGTTTGTTGGACCATTTGAGATCCTGGAGAGGATCGGTCAGGTGGCCTACAGGTTATCCTTACCCCCTGCACTATCTAGTGTGCACAACATGTTTCATATTTCCATGTTGAGGAAGTATGTATCAGATGGGACTCATGTATTGAGTTATGAGGATCTGGAACTGGAGACAAATTTGTCCTATAAGGAGCAGCCAGTTCAGATTTTAGACATGAAGGACAAGGTCTTGAGGAACAAGAGTATACCTTTAGTTAAGGCATTATGGAGGAACAATAAGGTCGAGGAAGCGACCTGGGAGCTGGAGGCAGATATGCAGAATCTGTATCCCGAGCTGTTCAGGTAAAATTTCGAGGACAAAATTTCTGTAAGGAGGGGAGAGTTGTAACGTCTCAAATTACCTAATAAAGCTTAGGGCCTTGATTAGGGGGCCAAGATGGAAATTTATGGAAATTATATGTTTATGTGATAAATATATCGTGTAATTATGTGATTATGTGAGTTATATGATAATATGACTAGATATGCATGTTTAGGTGTATTAAATATGCATGTGGGCCTGTTTCTTATTAGAAGGACAATTTTCGTAATTTGACATGTTATGGGTATATTTGGAATATATGTGATATATGTGTGAGACCACATTATTATGTGGATATATTTGGGGTTACTCTGCACGAGACGATTCTAGGGAGCAAGTTAGCGAGAAAGTCACAACTAGACCTAATACCTGACTCGGGGTGATCAAGGGGTATTTTGGGTATCTAGTTCATTATCGGGTTATCAGGTAACATGAATGAATATTCGAGGATATATTTGGTATTAGCAAGATTAGGAGGGAATTCTTGGAGTTTTGACCATTTTGCACTCGAAGACGTTTTTGGTACCCCGAGCCTCTGGATTTACTTAGAGCCTAAGTAATCTCACAATTACACAAAGCACCAAAAAGTGAGGAAAAATACGTTTCTTTTTCTCTCTCTCAGCTACACACTTCCTCTCTCAAATTGCTTGAAATTTTTTGTGATTTAAGGAGAATCGAGGCTAGTTTAGGCTCGGGATTGCTTGGGGAAAGACTCACCATCAATTATGGCAACAGAGGTAACGATTTCCAGCCCTAAATCTTTGTGTTTTCTGATTTTCAGTTAAGTTTTTGTAGTTTAGAAAACTCAGCTCTGATTTTGGGATTTGAAGGAGTTTTGGCCAAGCTTTTGCTTGGGTTTTGTTGGGTTTGAGCTACTGAATTGATTGGGGGCTTTACTTTTGAGTTTTAGCTATGTTGGGATATGTTTTTGGAGGGATTTTGCTTGAAGAAAATGAAGAAAAAACAAGGTTTTCATGTTGATTCGCGGCCTTGTTCTTGGGTCATCGCGACTCTCTTTAATGTTGGGAGAAGGAGATGCCTTCGGGCCATTTGAGCCTCAGCGCGGGTTGAAGCAGAGGAGAGCTTTGGCTCTCTGACTTGGAGCGGGCTGCAGCTCCTTTGTTTTGATCTGCGGCGCTTAAAGGGTTTTGAGCCCCAGAGGGTTTTTGAGTGCGAGAACTCAAACCTAAGGGCTCGAGATCGATCCTACTACCCGATTTAGTAGGATTCAATGTCCCAGAGGCTAGGACTCGGTCTGAAAGTCTTTATTCGCTCGCTTTGATGAGATTCTCTATTGGTTGGTTATTGCTAGGGGCTCGGAACCAGGATCGTGCTCGAGGGTCGTTCTTAATACACTTTGCACTCGGACCTAAGGTAAGAAAACTGCACCCAATACGTGATATATATGATTAGGGCTTGGCCCGACTGTTGATTGTAATTATGAATAGGGCTCGTCCCTTGAGAATGAACGTGAATTAGGTTATGCTTGAATGCTCTATATCTGGATAATTGTTTAATGAATAGTTGCCTTGTTTGCATAGGTAGGGCTCGGCCCCGTTAAGGAACATGGTTATTATTGTGTTTGTGTGTGATTGGTTAAGATACCATGATTTATATGTATGCATACTTGTATTGTCTGAAGTATGCTTATCTGTATTTGTATCTGATTGTATGGTTATTTGAATGTCTGATTAAAGCCTTGACTTATTAGTCAAGGGCGGCAATAGCGCGATGCCCGATGGTCGAGAGGCTTAGGCCCAATCAGGGACGTACTATTACGTTGGTCGACCTTATGGTCGTTGGAAAACAAAGTGCTTGTCTAGCTCTACGGCTAGTTTCTCATAGCTAAGGGCAAGGGCCCCTGATGACGGTCGCGTAGCTAGGGCATAGGGCCCCATATTGACTCTATGGTCAACTATTCAGGGCAGCAGGCCCCAGAATGATCCAATGATCATTTATTTGTAATTGTATGCATGCATGAGTAGGTTATTACTGTTGGGCATGCTAGATATGTACTTGGAATATGTATTTACTATTCATGCACATGTTTAAGTTTTCCTGCTGAGCCTTATCTCACGGGTGCTATGTGGTGCAGGTAAGGGAAAAGGAAAGCTTGACCAGCCATGAGTTGGAGAGCTTCGGTGGTGGCGTGTTCATATGTAGTCGCTCATCCACCACGGCCGAGGATATCTCTGGGGAACTAGGGTCGTGTCCCTTGTTTTGCTGCTTAGGCCAGCTGGTTGTAACTTTTGACTTATATATACCCTTTTAAACATCTGTTTGTAATATTTTGGGATCCCATGTATGTATGAAACTTTTAAATGAAAATTCAATGTTCCTTGACCAAATTTTTTAACCCTAACTCTTGACATTAACCTTAGTTACACATTTTAAACAAATGACTTGATTAGCAAGTCTGACACAATCTAAAGAACACAGTGTAACGGTCCTGAATTAGGAGGACGTTACATTACATTTGTTTTAATTTGTTTGGAGCTGCTTGAGGAATTTTGGAGAATCGTTGGCACTTATCACATTTTTGCACAAATTCCATAGCATCCTCATTCATAGTGGCCCAGAAGTACCCATGTCGCAGGATTTTCTTTGATAGGCTCTGCCCCCCAGCAAGGTCCCCACAGAAACCTTCATATACCTCTTGCAAAAATTTATTAGCTTTTTTACCGGGAATGCATTGTAGTAGTGGCAGATAATATCCTCATCAATACAAAATCCCATCTATCAGTATAAATCGAGCAGATTGCCTTTGTAGTTTATTCGATTCATTCTGCTCGGGTGGTAATAATCCTTGATCGAGGTACTTAATATCGGCAGTGTTTCAGCATCTTTGGCGCTTGCTAGCTTGGCCAATGCGTTTACGTTTGAGTTCTGGTCGTGAGGTACTTGTTGCAAATTGTACTTGTCAAGCTATGTCAATAAGTATTTTTCTTTGTTAAGATAAGTGACCACCTTGAAACCCCTGGCCTGATATTCTCCTAGGATTTGATTAACGACCAGTTGTGAGTCACTGTATATCTCTAGCAATTTAACATTTACGTCATTGGCTAGTCTTAATCATGCGAGTAGTACTTCATATTCAGCTTCATTGTTGGAGGCAGTAAATCCAAATCTAAGTGCACAGTGAAACTGATGTCCCTCTGGAGTAATAAGAACTAATCCTGACCCAAAGTTATGCTCATTAGAAGACCCGTCAATGAACTGTTGGGAATAGTGATCTTAAAACAATTGTAGTTGACAAATGTAATAAATGAAATAAATAATTGAATTGAATTATTATATATATAGACTATGTCCGATATTATGTTGATAATATTAAGTAAATATCATAAAATTCCAAAGTTTATCTATGTGGTCTTAATCTCATATTGGTATTAGAGGATCGAGATTAAGATAATAAACTTAAATCAGTTTGTAGTAAAATAAAGTTATGGAATCTTTAGATTAATTATTGCTAGTACGGTTCGTTAGTATTATGAATACAAGTGACCTAGATCCGGGTCACTGGTGTAGTAGGACACTTTAGTGAAGGTGCTTTATATATAGTGATATATAGAACTGGACAAAATGTGATTTGTTAATACTTGTTTATACACCGTTTCATAGTATTAATCAAACACATCAAACGATGATCATATACACGATGATCTTAATCCTGAGGTTGCTATGAACTCCTATATATGCCATCTAATCCTTTGATTCATGCATTAAGGTTTGTTAGAATGATCAGGCTAAGAACAATTATTTTGGGAACTCAATGATATATATGGCTGGGGACATAGTTTAACAGATATGGAATCTATACCTTCTTATAGATTGAATAATGGTTCCCTATTGGGTTGACTTTTGGAACTGAAAAGGTTATGAGCGCTCACGTCGCAAACTTGTTGTGACACAACCTTTACTAGTAAAGTCAATGGTACTTTAGGAACAAGATATAGCTAAAAGGGTAAAATGGTAATTTTATTCACTTTTAAAACCATTAATAGAGGATTAACGTTGTATGTAATGATTATATCAATGGACACTTTATTCTTTAATAAAGTACTCAGTAAATATATGTCTATAATTATCAAGAGTTTAATCTCATATTTATAGTGGAGTAATCATGAGATTAATAAACATGATTATTTAATCAAAGAGCTTTGATAAATAATCTAATATTTATTGGAGCTTGATATTATAGGTCCATAGGTTCCCAAGGTGGCTCTATCAACACCACATCAAGGTAAGAGTTGATACAAGGGTAAAACTGTAATTTGGAAATTTGAGAAGAATTTTATTCTTCGGGTTAAGTATACAATCTTATGATAATTGAGGTTAAATAATTAATTTGGAATCAATTATTAAATTTTCAAAAATATGTTTATTAATTTAAATATATAATTTCTAAATTCATATATATATAAGTAAATAAATAAATTTTTTAAATTAATTATTTTATTTGAGTGGGAGAAAATAAAATTGGTAAGTCAAAAATAGTTTTTTATTTATTGAATTTGAAAAGATAATGATAATGATGATCATCAATTTGAAATTTGAATTTTAAATTATGGTTGTCTTCTTTTCCTTATAAAGATAAATAACTTATATTTGTGGAAGATTGATTTTAGTTAAATTAATCAATAAAATAAAAATGCAATATTCCTTAAAAGAGAAATAACAGTTCACGCATGCACAGTCCAATGATTGTGCCATGCGCGTAGCACTACACAGATATTGTATCAGTCTTGTTTTTATTTATTTAATTAATTAATAATTTGAAAATATATTTTTTCAAATTTTATAAGTTAGATATTTACCTAAATCAATTCCTATCATCATTATGATATTATTATATTACTATTATTTTTAGGAATAATAAAGTAATAGAATAATCTTTATATATATATGATATAGAATAAGAAAAAAAGATACAGAACAATATACAAGAGAGCTATACACAAGTCAGTAAGAATTCTGAATAGTTTTCATTATTTTTGTCAGACAAAAAGATTTTCTTCTTCTTCTTTATTCTAACCATTCCCAAACCATAATCCAAGTTCTCATATGTTGAGAAATACTTTTGATTCCTAAATTCCAAACTCATGTTCTCTATGTGCCCACACACATCTTGAGGTGTAGAGAACACTCTGGAAGATCGTGGTTTGAGTACTCAAAGCGTTGGATAGGAAGATCGATAAATATACGAAAAGATTCAAGGACACTTGATAGGCTTCAAGAGGTAAATTCTCATGTTCTTGAATATTTAATGTATATGTCTATATGATATATATAAATATATTGTATATTTATATATGTGTTGCATGATTAATAATATTGCATGTTAATGTTTCTGTCTAGATGTTTTCTTGATCATATAAACTGTTTATATGAGATATAGAAAAATTTTATTGTTGTATATAATGGGCCCACCACGCCTATTCCCCTGCGTACTCCGATTATTTTCCCAACACAAACAACTTCCAAGTTGGGATTTCCACTTGCACTTGTGCTTCTGGTGCCTGGTCGCTTGCTGGGAGGCTAGTGAATTATGCTAAAAAGTCTGCCAATGCTAGGCCTTTTACTACTGCTTGTGGTAAATAAGAAATGCTGAACTGCCCTAATTCTAGAGCCCACTTTAATAATCGACCAGTAGCTTCTAGTTTTTGCAAAACTTGTCGTAATGGTTGGTCGGTAAGTACCATTATCGGATGTGCCTGGAAATAGGGTCACAGCTTTCATAATGCCAAAACCAGGCAGTAGGCTGACTTCTCAATGGCTGGGTATCATGATTCAGCTCTTACCATCTGTTTACTTATATAATATACGGCTTTTTGGATGTTATCTTCTTCTTTTATCAAGACAGCACTAGCAGCATATTCCGTAATTGCTAAATAGATGTACAAGGTCTCTCCTTCAACTGGTTTGGATAGAACAGCAGTTGAGCCATATGCTGCTTAAGAGCTTGGAAAGCCTGCTCGCACTCTTCTGTCCATTCAAACTTCTTGTTTCCCTAAGCAGATTAAAAAATAGAACACACTTGTTCGTAGATTTTGAGATAAATCTACTAAGGACAACAACTCTTCCTGTTAGACTTTGTACATCTTTAATCTTGGTAGGTGATTTCATGTCAATTAAGGCTTGGATCTTTTTTAGGTTAGCTTCTATTCCCCGCGAGTTTACTATGAACCCAAACAACTTCCCCGAGCCTACTCCAAAAGAACAATTTAGAGGATTAAGCATCATTTGATATTTTTTTTCAAAATGTTGAAGCATTCCTGTAAGTCTTTGACATGCACACCAGCTTTTTTTTACTTAACCAACATGTCGTCAACATATACTTCCATGTTATTACCGATTTGGTCTTTGAACATATGATTTACTAGTTGTTGGTAAGTCACACCTGCGTTTTTCAATCTGAAAGGCATTAGTTTGTAGCAGTATAGCCCGGTATTTGTTCGAAAGCTGGTGTGCTCCTCGTTTGGTGGGTGCATGCTTATTTGGTTGTAGTCGGAGTATGCATCCGTAAAAGATAATGTCTCATGCCCTGAAGTGGCATTGACAAGCTGGTCAATCCTTGGTAATGGGAAACAATCCTTCAGGCAGGCTTTATTGAGGTCTGTAAAATCCACGCAAGTCCTCCACTTACCATTTGGTTTTGGGACTAACACGGGATTGGAGACCCAAGATGGATTAAATGCTACCCGAATGAACCAATTTTATTTGAGCCTTTCGACTTCTTCCTTTAGTGCCTCAGACCTATCTTTGTCGAGCAGCCTTCTTTTTTACTGCACTGGTGGGTGGTTCTTGTCAATGTTTAGGACATGGCTAATAACTATTGGGTCGATCCTTACCGTATCTTTATGTGACCAAGGGAACACTTCTTGATTCTTTCTAAAAAATTCTACCAGTTCTTTCTTAGTTGTTTCTAAGTTTTTACCGACTTTCACAATTCTGGTTAGTTTTTTTCCTTCTATCTGGATCTCCTCAAGATCTCATACGGGTCCAACCTCCTCATCAAAATCCCCAAAGCGAGGATCTATGTCTCTATCCTCACTTTGGGCAACACCCTATTTGGTGACTTGTTCACCGGATTGGGCATTTAGCTCGTTGACTCCTTGCAATCGTTTTTCTAATCCGCTAGAGTTGCTTGATGCCATGAACCCAATCCCCTCACCATACTTCTTTACCTTTGTAATATATGAGTTATAGCATTCCCTAGCTTCCCTTTGGTTTCCGAATATGCACCAAATTCCTGAGTCTGTTGGGAATTTCATGGCTAGGTGCCACATAATGATTATTGCTCATAGCACTACCAAGATGGGTCTTCCAATCACAACATTATTGGCGGAAGGGCAATCAACTACTATAAAAGTAATGAGTACTGTCATGTTCATAGATACAATTCTTGCTGTGACTGGAAGCCTGATCGACCCCGTTGGTGCGAGTCCTTCACCAGAAAAACCATAAATGGTTTGGTTGTAGGGTTCCAAGTCTTATACTGACAACTTCATTCTTTCCAAGGACAATTTGTATAGTATGTTCACTGAACTTCCTATATCCACCAATACTCTCTTCACCATCATGTTGGCTATTTAAACATCTACAACCAGAGGATCAGTGTGGGGGAACCTAACATGATGTGCGTCTTGGTCGGAGAAAGTTATACAATCTTCACCTACTTGAGCTTTTTTGGGAGTTCGATCCTCGACATTTATCATTTGAATGTTTTGTTCGTGGCGTAGGGTCCTAGCATATCTTTCCCTTGCCTTACCACTATCACCAGCTAAGTGTGGTCTGCCACAAATAGTGAGCAGAGTGCCTGCGATCGAGGCAGACTATAAAGGAGGCAAGTGTTGGCATCATCGGGCCTGCTTGTTGCCTCCATTAGCCACTTATTGGGGATCAGCCCCTGCTCGTACATATCTCCTTAGATGTACTTGTCATATTAAGAATTTAATTTCATCCTTCAGCTGGTTGCATTTGTTTGTATCATGGCCATAGTTGTTATGGAAGCGAAAAAACTTAGTGGCGTCTCTCTTAGAAATGTCCAAACTGATGGGGGTTGGTTGTCTAAAGGGTACGGTGGTATGGTTATCCTGATATACCTTTGCTCGGCTATCAATGTAGCGTCTCAGAATTTTACTTAGCATCTTGGAATTTGTAGTATGTTAGTTTTCATGGATATTGGTTCAAGCCGGGATTTAGTTGGAAACTCATAGAAACAGTTATAGATTTTATAAGTTTAACCTATAGTTTAGAAATATTAATTATTACATAGAAAATAAGAATGTGACACTTGTCACATTGTTTAACGCCCAAAATGTGACTACCACTAAGCGGTAGTTGTAGTAAGATCGGGCGGTCAATCCACAAGGAGGTAACCTAAAATCAAAAGATTAGTATAAAATAACACAAAAAGTTAGTAACAAGAAATAAATAGAATTGTAAATAGAAAGAGGTTTGAGATTTTGGTATTGTATTTTTGATAAAGTGATGAAATGAGATGAGTGAAATAAAGGTAAGATGTAATCAAGAGTTTGAGAAAATGAAAGGTTTCAAGAATCATCCATATGCTTGTTTAGTTACTTGGTTACTTGATTTACAAAAATACACAAGTAAATAGTTCACATCCCAACATTTACTTGGAAAATCTAACATTAAAGTCCATATTCTTTTCTAACAAAAGTTCATTTGAGTTATAAAGTTCTTTACTTTAAAAGCACAATGTTAATCTTAAGAAAAATCTAAAAATGACAAAATACCCAAAGGCAATAATGCAATAGAAGATTAGACATAAAATTAGGTATCAATATTACTTTTACTAATTAGAAGTACATAGAAAGAGCATGACTAATCCTATATACTATTAGCATAAGTAAATAAAGATAACAAAATAAATATGGAGATGAAAAAGCATAAATAACTCAAAAATTTTACATTAAGAACATAGTAAATCAAAGTAGCAAAATAACATCACTAGCATATGGAATCATCCCTAACTTTCCTAGGAAGATTAGGCCATTATGCTCATGATTCTCGCAAAATTCTAAGAAGAAAATATGAGAAGAAAGTGAGTGGAAATTTTGCTATAGTTTCTCTACTCTAAGAATTACATACAAAATGTGAAGAAAATGTCCCTATTTATAGATGGAGAAAAGGACTAAAAAGAAATTAAACAACAATTTGGGGTTTACAAAATAAATCTGAAATATTAATAATAAAATATGATTTTGAAAAATCAAATCTTATTATAAATATTAACCTAGTTATTTTGGTGTATGGTCAAAATGCCCTTTTTCTAAAGCTCCAAAAAAGATGAGCTTTAAAGCTCAAAATGACAATTTTGCAAAGCCCAATACCCACAAAATATGGGTTGAAGGTGGCTGTGGCAGAAGTGAGTTTTGACCCACTTCCAGCCAATAAAAATGTGCCACGTAGGCAAGCTGTTGGGAAGGCTTCAGATTGGGCTTGATGCTGAAGGGAGGTGCTGGGCCTACGTTGGGCTTGTTGGGCTTCAGCTGGCACGTTGGAGGAGGCCTGGCTTTGGGCCATTGGAATCCTTGGGCGTGAGAGGCTGAAACTAGCTGAAGGAGGATTTGGAGGGGGCCTGGACACGTGGCGCAAGGAGGAACGACACCTGGCAGCTGGTGGAAAAGGAAGGAAGAGCTGGGTTGTGTGTTGGGCATGAGCTGTGTTGGGCCGTTGATGCCAAATTCTGGGCAACATCTCTTCAAGAATGCCATTTCTATTTTCTTTTTTTCAGATTTATTTATTTTCTTTTCTCTTCATTTCAAAGTGTCAAAAGATAACTTTAATTCCTACAAAATAATAATAAATTAAATCATAATCAAATATTTTCATTTATAAAATATATCATATTAATTAAATGAAAATAATAATCAAAACTTAATTTATTTTGACATTGTTTATTTAAGGATTTTAGATGAATAAATTAACAATTGATGAATCTAGAAGCTCTAGAACCTTCCGGCAGCAGTTAGGATCACATTTTACTTAGTCAAAATTGTTTAATCATTTTCAAATATGTTGAAAGTGTGCAAAAACTAGGGGTGTTCATAAAACCGCCCACACTGCACAAACCGCTTACACCGCACCACACAGCACCACAATTTGCGGTTTAGAATCCTTCACGGTGCAGTGCGGTTTGCGGTTTTAAATTGTATAAATGCGATTCAAACCACATCGCACCGCATCATGATATATATTAACTTTTTTATATTATTTTTTTCAATTTTACTACATTTAAAGTTAATGCATAAATATTTATATAGTATAATATAATATACACAATATCTAGAAAAAAAATATAATATTTCATAAGATGCTAACACATATTCTACTTCAATATAAAGATATTCCTCCTTAATTAAAATAATATTTACTATTATATTACATTTTTTATTTGTTATTAGTATGTTATATTTTTATTGTTTTGCTTAAAGTTTATTAGCTTGTTATACATTTAATTATTTTGTTAAACACTCTATGGTGTATGAGATTTATTATGAATATTTCTTAATTATAATATTTAATTGTTAAATTATTTGGCAATAGGTATAAACCGCCCACACCGCACCGCACCGCACCGCATTTTTGCGGTGCGGTTTATGCGGTTTGAGGTCTATGCGGTGCGGGTTGTGGCTTGAAAAATTGTTCAAACCACATATGCGGTGCAGTCCAAAAAATTAGAGAAAAACCGCACCACCCGCACCACGAACACCCCTAGCAAAAACGTGTTTAAAATATCAGTGTATGCCGATATATCGCGGGTATAGGGGTCGATATGTCGCCTACAAGAGATTCGGAAAACACATCGACTTCGCACGAACGAAACCACGGAGGCTCGGGAATATGGGGGAGGCAATATATCGCCTATAGGGGGCGATATATCGAATCCACACACATAATTTGAAAGTCTGTGGAATCCAAGCTAGAAACAGCCCTAAACCACTTGGACTTGCTCTTGAACGTTTTTGATCGAGTTTTGGGCATCTGTTGAAACGAAAATTCAAATCTTTTCAATTTATATTCATTTATTTATTTAATTTAAAAGGGGTTAGTTTCACTCCTTGAACTCTATAAATAGTACCTAGTACTCAGCCATTTCACTCAGCATTCAAGCATTCATCAGAGCATCCAAGCTGCTAAGATTACTCTAGAGAGAAAACACTTGGATTTTGGGATAAAAGCTTTTCCAATCTAAGCTTTGCTAAACACTTGGGAAGTAAGATAGAGTGTTATTTTGGTATCGAGGTGTAGATCAAAGTCATAGTACATTCAAGGTATTCTTATCCTCAGGTTTAATCCATCATAGTTCTTTTATTTTCTTCCATTTTCTTTCAGATCCTAACTTATTATTATGGCTTTTTGGTTAGGTGTTTAAGTTTCTTGAAACTTAAGGTTTTCGATGAGTCTCTACTTTTATGGTTTAGTTCTCTTTTTTATCTCCTGTTCTTTAGAAACTCGTGGTTTTTATTGTTGGTTTTAGGAGTGTTCCAATCCTGTTCTTGTCTCAATATCCCGGTATTTGGTAAGGAAAATATGTTAGATATATGTGTTATGATATGTTATATGTATGAATATGTTTTATAGTCAATTGGGGGCTTATAGTTGCTTAGATAGCAAACCCCAAGATTTTTATCATTATCGTGGTTTAGAGTTATGATTTACCCTACCTCGATTAGTAGATAGAGGACCTAGATGGGTTATCATATACTACCTTGTGATCTAACCTACCTCAATTAGTAGACTGAGGACCTAGATGGTTTTATCACATGCCACGGTAATGAGTTAATAGCCATTAATATTGTAGTCCTATACGATATACGTTTTTACGTCATATGATTTATGATATAGTCTTATGATTTATGATATATGTTTTTAGTATATTTTCCTTGCTGGGAATTAGGCTCATTCCTTCTATTTTAGATGGTGCAGGAAAATGAACTTGGAAGGCAGGATGGATTCATGGCAGCTTGGCACGTGTATTGGGAGAGGACTGATTGAATGGACTGCTGGAAGATCGAGAATGACATTGTTTTAAAGTCTTTTAATTTATATTTTATGTATTTCCGCACTTAGTATTTAAACAATTGATTAAAGTTTATGTTTTTATGTTTTATGTACTAAACAATGGATACCCATACCTTATTTTGTATTTCGTACCTTATTTTGGATTTTAAATTAAATTCTATTATTTTATGTATTCCAAAATAGTAGTTATGTTTAGTAGTTTTTAATGGTCCGATGTCTAGAATTAGTCGGGGCATTACAATCAATCAGTGTAGTATAATTAGTGAACCTGGGCTCATAGTTATTTTACATAGGGCGCTTATTATCAAAAGTAGTTGAATCAGCGCTCGGCCGTTTGCTACCATTTTTGTGGCTGCTCTTACCACCATTGTTGTTGGGCTTGTTGGAGCCACTGACAGCTTAGCTGGCTCTTCTTTTTTGCCATGCTCCGTGTTTGAAGCCTTCCTTCCATTGGCGAGGGCCTCCTCTAGCTTAATATACTTGTCTACTCGATCCAAAAATTCTTGTGTAGTTTTAAATCCATTCTTTCGTAAACGACTCCATAATGGGGATTGGTTTTGCACCCCAGCTATTATGGTCATCATCTTTCCTTCATCACCCACGATTTTGGCACGAGCAGCTACTTTCTTAAACCTCTTAATGTACTCCTTTAGATGCTCTCCTTCTTTTTGCCTTATACAACTAGCTTATTAGCCTCTGTAGGATGTATACGACCATCATAAAAAATTTCGTAGAATTCCTTAACAAAAATTTCCCACGCGGTTATGCTTGTCGGTTGGAACTTAAAATACCATTCATGAGCAGCATCAAACAGAGTGGCAGGTGTGGATGCTCAAAACTCCATGCTGGATAAAGATCCAAAGCACTTGCCAAGGTCCCCCAAATGACTAGACGCCTACTTCGGCCACGAACCCCATGGGGGATCTTCTTCTCGTAAGGAGGCACGCGAGGCTATTCTCGGCATGCCCAACACCAGTGCATCTCGACGGAGTTTCTCAGCGTGTTGAACCCCCATATGCCCTGCGAGGCCTAGCCCCGCAACGAGCCCCTCGCGTGCCACCAAGGGTCTGCGCGCGCTGGCCGCGCGACACCACCAGATCCGCACGCGCTGACCGTGCGACACCACCAGATCTAGGCGCGCTGGCCGCGCGACACCACTAGACCCGCGCGCGTTGGCCGTGCGACACCATCGGATCTGCACGCCTAGTGGCCTCACCCAAGGACTACGCACGCCTAGTTGCCTCGCCCCCAAGGGCCTCGCCCAAGGACCACGCATGCCTAGTTGCCTCGTCCCCAAGGGCCTCGCCCAAGGACTACGCACGCCTAGTGGCCTCGCCCCCAAGGGCCTCATCCAAGGACTACGCACGCCTAGTGGCCTCGCCCCCAAGGACCACGCATGCATAGTGGCCTCACCCCCAAGGGCCTCGTCCAAAGGGCCACGCATGCATAGTGGCCTCGCCCCCAAGGGCCTCGTCCAAAGGGCCTCGCGTAAATGGCGGCCTCGCCCCAATGGGTCTCATCCAAAGGCCTCGCGTGCATGGTGCCAGTGTTCAAGGCGGCCCACAAGAGACAAAAAGAATACGAACAGGGTACCTCTAAAAGGATACGTACGTGCCTGCAAGGATCAAGGGACAGGCCTGACACCTGTACCCGACAAGTAGTGGCGGCTGGGAGTAGTACGAGGAATGGCAACACCACCACCACGTCCCTGACACACACCAAAGTCGACCACCACTCTCCCAACACCACTACATCTGATACCACTCTCCTGACAGTGTACAGGTTGGTCCCATGGACCACAATGTATCAGGGGCCATTAGAGCCCCCTATAAAGGGAACCCCTCTTCTTCTTTGAGGGGGGTTGGGAAAAATTACTGTAGCAGTGCACCTTAGGGAATACAAACTGATTTCACCATTTTTCTTCTGCAATTGTTCCTAGAGTTTATACTTGAATTTCTAAAGCTTTTCTTTTGATAATCTTTACTTTGCAATTTTTCTGACTTAACTTAGTTGACGAGTTCTCACCGTCAACAGTTTGGCGCCGTCTGTGGGAACCTAAGTACCAAGCTACTGTTCTACCATTACTTCCGACAAGAAGAAATGTCGAGACGTTCAAAGCAACTCAGGGAGCCACGAGAGGTGGAGGTCCACCTTAATGGAGTCCAACTGAAGGCCTCCATGAAGGATCCTCCTCAACCCGGAGAGGTGGAGCCCCCTAGGGACCCTGAGGTTCACGAGGGTGATAGAGAGGTCTCGTCATCGGTCGTCCCGCCCGGAGAGAGTCCTCCAAGGGCACCACCGGGAAATGCCAACGAGTTCCCGCCTCCTAAACCACCACAAGTATCTAACTCCGGCCGGCAGGACCCGGGCCCCTCGACGCATAGACATGATAAACATCCCGGGTCCATTCCGTGAGCTCGAGTTCTAAATCTCGGTTCTACGAAGAGGAAATACGTGAGCTGCACCGTAAGAACCAAAGGTTAGAGACCACCCTGGAGAATATGCAAGAGGTGGTGAATGGCCTATTGTAAGATAAGTCAAGTGTGACCCTGCCCAAGAGAAAAGAGAAAGGTCAGAAGGGGGCAGAGACCACCGTCCCAGTAGACGATGGAAGGACTCGACATTCCACCACTAACACCCCCCGAACGAAGCAACAAGAACATCCTGAACCACCGAAGCAGGCCCAGAAGTCAGAGCCGAAGACCAATGCTGCCCCTCGCAACGATGATGAGGTCACCTCAAAAAGGGCACCCTCAGATTTACGGGAGGAGCTCGACAAGAAGATGGCGAGCAAAAGGGCCACGCTCCCTATGGCACCTCGAGAGGGCAAAGGAAAGGGGGATCTTAATCCGTCCGCTTTAAGGGACTCCCTTAGCAAGAGGAGGAAAGACCTGGACACAGAAATGAGGAGCCTGCGAAGAAAGATTGTCACCGCCTCTGGAGGTCAAGTTGTTGAGGAAGAGTTCGACCATGAGTCACCCTTCGTTAGGGAGATTCAAGCCATCGGGCTCCCTGCCAATTCTAAGGAGCCCCATATGACCCCCTACGAAGGAAGCACAGATCCAAAATACCATCTCGATACATTTAACGACCTGATGAAGCTGAGGGGAATTGGCAGCGGGGCGAGATGTCATTGCTTCGCTGTCACCCTAAAAGGACCTGCGTACAAATGGTTCAAAAGACTTAGACCGGGGTCCATCAGATCTTGGCAACAGCTTTCTGATGAATTCCTCCAGCAGCACCACGCCGTACAAGACTACACGATGCCAAGCACCAGCCTCACAAATGTGAAGCAAGGAGAAAACGAGAGTCTGAAGAGCTATATTCACAGGTTCAATATGGAGGCAGCTAAAGTAGGGAGCCTGACTCGCCGAGAGTTGAAAATGGCCATCACAGCTGGAGTACGCCCAGGAAGCAAGTTATGGGATAACATGCTCAAGAGTGAGGTCATAGACTTGGATGATTTCTACAAGCGGGCACAAAAATACATTCGCGTGGAGGATGGTCACGAGAACCCCAAAGCCGGAAAAGGCCCGTCGCCCCCTAAACCTTCAACCCGAGAAAACCCAAGTGGTGCAAAGAAGAAGGGGGTTTATGAGGGGACGAGAGATGATCGACCCCAAAAGCATCAACGCTCTGAGGAGCGCCTACAGGGCCCCTACACCTTTTACACTGACCTCACCCATGCGAGAGAGCATATTTTCATTACGAACGAAAACCGGGTCCCTTTCAAAAGGCCCCCGCCAATGAAAAAAGACCGGTCTAAAAGAGACCCCAGCAGGTATTGCCAGTATCACAAGGATGTCAGCCACACCACCGCGGAATGCAACCATTTGAAGGTGGAAATCAAGGAGCTCATTCGCAGGGGACATTTGGGTAGATACGTGCGCAAGGAGAACCAGAGGCCAGAAGAAGGAGCGTCCCCGCCGCGGGCGCGAGAGGTGGCCCCAGAAGTACAGGGAGAGGTCAAGACCATATTTGGAGGACCAGGATTCGGAGGCGATTCAAGGAAGGGATGAGACAAATATGCCAAGGAGGCCAGACGAAGTCCACCAACGTGCGTCTTAAGTTTGGAGCAACGCCCCCCGAAGAGTTTCAAGGGCGGGAATGACTCAATAACTTTCACTGAAGAAGACGCGCAGGGGGTGCATTTCCCTCATAATGCCCCCTGGTGCTAACTGTCCAGCTTGCGAACATGAGAGTACATCGAGTCCTAGTGGATAATGGAAGCTCTATGGACATCCTGCATCGCCCCGCTTTGGAGAAGATGGGACTGAGCGTCCGACACATGAAACCCTGCAATTCCTCCCTTTACGGGTTCACAGGGGACTCGATACAGCCCCTAGGTGCGATTGAATTATCCCTCACCATGGGGGAACAACCCAAGCAAACCACCATAATGGAAAAATTTGTCATGGTGGATTACGCCTCAGCCTTCAATGCGGTATTAGGGAGACCCTCTCTGAGAGAATTGAAGGCGATAACTTCTGTGTATCACCTGGCTATGAAATTCCCAACCCCTGGGGGAGTAGCATGCATGAAAGGGGAGCAGAAGGAAGCAAGGGAATGCTATAACATGTCCCTCCGCACAGCCACAAAACCATCAGTGATGATGGCGATGGTTGTGTATGAAGGCGCGACCCACATGAGTTGGACCCACGAGTTGCGGAACACCTCTAGAAATGCTACCAGTGGGGCTTCGGCCCCCGGTGCACAGAGGACCTATGTTTAGTTTATTCCTTGTTATGTTAGCATAGTGTGTAAGAATCAAAGAGGCTACCTAGATAACCTCCCAATTAGATGTAACCCTTCTTTAAATATGTCGTTGTAAACCACATGCTATGAATGAAACTGTTTGCAACTTCACGTGTTATTGTTCTTCCCTATGCGAGCATCAGCTAAAGTGCCTGCTGAAATAAATTTCACCAAACACTTGGGGGGCAGGACAGGAGGTAAAGACATACAGCAAGAAAAAAAGGACCTTCTAACAGGAGGATCCTAAAAAAGGACCCTCTAACAAGAGGAACCTAAAAAGGACCCCCCAGCAAACAGGAGGATCCAAAAAAGGACCCCTTGCACCAGGATCCTAAAAAGGACCCTTTATCAGGAGGATCCTAAAAAGGACCCTGTGCGCCAGGAGGATCCTAAAAAGGACCCTCTATCAGGAGGACCCTAAAAGGGACCATGATCCCAAAAGGAGCCCTTGTATCAGGGCCTTAAGCGAAGTCCTTATATTTATAAAACAGGGAAGGGACCTTACAAGGCATCCCTTGGGTTCACAAGGATTAGCTACCCTTGTGAACATCAAGGAGGCCAAAGGGTCTTACAAAAAAAAAACAACAACAACAACACACTTCCAAATAAAGGCAGGTGCTCCCACAGGAGGAAAGACCTTAGAGAGAGCACCCGCCAATAAGCCTAGAGCGGCCACCAAGCCGTCTAGCCAAAAAGGGTCCTAAAAGAGACCCTTGCAAAAATAGTACTATGAATAACGACGATAAGGATGCTTCTCGCAAAAAATAATAAGCACGCGCAAGAATATATAAAAGGATAGCTAGAACCCAAGGGGTCAAAATATCCTTATAGAAGTAATCAAGAGGCACCAAAAAAGGTCCCAGTGAACCCTTTCACATGGGCTCCAAAGGACCTCTAGCCTGGTAAATAAAAAAGGGGAACCTACCAAACCCCATCATACAAGCTCAAAAAGACCTCAAACGCAGAAGAATAAGAGATAAATAACCACACATGTATATAAATATATATATTTAAAAAGGAGTCTTGATAACATGAAAAGATTCACAAGATAAAAAGAAAAATAACAATATTACAAAGGCTCAAATGAGCATACATCTACAACGGGCTGGCTGGCAGAGGTAATGAAATGACGACCTCAGGGCCTCCTGCCACGGGCGCTCCACACAGCCGCTCGAGCAACGACGTGCTCGCCGAAATTAGAAAAATCAAAGTTGGGATCCTGCCTCCACACACCGTAAAGGGCGCGGTCTATGGACTTGTACTTGATAACTGTCTGATCCACCTATAAGGAAGCAATTCTCTCCCGCCACGTGGCTACATCGGCCCTAACAGCCTGGAGTTCGGTCCTAGCAGCCTCGAGTTCGGCCTCTAGATAAGTGACTCTCTCCTGCGACGCAGCCGTGATAGCCTTCGCCCCCTGGAGTTCGCTCTCTAGGCTGTTGACCTTGTCCTGCAGTGTCGTGGCTTTGGCAACCGCCTTCAGCTTCCTTTTTTACGAGACAGAAAGTTTGGTCTGAACCCTTTTTAGTTTAGTCTGGGTGTCTTCAAGCTCTTTCTCGAGCTCCCCGACCCGAGCCATGAGACGATCCCTCTCAGCACTTGACGCGGAGAGATTGTTAGCCGAGTCGGCAAACCGCTGAGCCACAATATGGGCCTGCACAAGAAAGTTAACAACAGAAATAATAAGTAACGAAAAAAAATGTATGTACATCTATATATAATAGGGCCGACATAAGATGCATGAACTCACCCCAAGAAGTGGTGTGCCTTAGAGTTTCCCTAAGGTCTGACAGAGCAAAACTCCCAAGACTGTTCCAGTCAGGTTCAGGGAGGTTCGAGGCAATTTGGGTGAACCGCCGCCCGCAAGTGGTCGCCATGCGGTTCACCTAGGGCACCCCATCCAGACCAGGGTCACCTTGCTGGATAAGGACAGACGACCCGCTTGCTGAAACGGGAGGGGGCGCAGAAAAAGTGGAAAAGTGAGGCCCCGGTAGATCAGAAGGGGGTGCTGGAAGATTGGCAAAGTAACCCCCCAATGGACCAGGGTCGAGGGGAGCCTGAGTGAAGGCGTCATAGCCCTCAGGGTCGGGGCAAACAAAACACCCCGGTACAGCATGCTGGTCTTGAGATTGGGAGGCTATGTCCTGGTCATAAGAGGCATAAGGGGGGCATCCCCCAGGAGACAAAGACAGCTGGTGAGGTCCCCCGCGTTCAAGGGGGGCTTCCTCCGGCTCATCCTCAGCCTCACTTTCATCTGGGCAAGGCTCGGCCGACACCGCCTTCATCTTCTTGGACCCAGGGATGGTCCATAGAAACTTAGGGTCTGAGACTGGGGATAGTTTGTGGAGGTTCAGATTTTCCACGGTGAATAAGAACGCCGCCTTTTTCAGGGCGGGGTCAGCATTAATGAGGCCCATCACGGCGTCCGCCTCCGACCCAACGACCAAGGGAATGGCAAATTGCTCTGCATGATCCACGCCATTGTCAAAACAACATAAGTATAAAATAGTAAGTTCCAATAAAAAGAAAAGGAGGCTCAGGGTACTTACTGGGGGTGGCGCGGAAGTCCTCACGGACAGAGAGAGGGCCTTTTACGAAGAAAAAATCCCGCTTCCAGGACCCTGGATTGGACACTGAGCCCTCTATCAAAGGGACCTCGTTATTGGCCTTTTGCAAATAGTAGAAGCCCTTAGACTTGGGAGAGGGCATGAGATTATACAGGAAGTGCACCTCTAGCGCCGTAGGGGCTCGTTTGGCAAGTACCGCGAACGCAATGAAAAGGCAGCTCAAAGTCAGCCAGCCATTGGGTGCCAGGTGAAGTGGGGCCAGGTCAAAATAGTTAAGGACCGCTACGAAAAACGGATGCAAGGGGATGGTACCACCCGCCTTCAAAATGTGCTCACTAAGGGCCACGAAGCCGGCCCTAGGGCGGTCAGCCCGGCATGTCTCCAAAGGAGCGTATAAGGCGTACTCCGGAGGAACGTGGTAGTGCTTCACAATTTCTCTCAGTTTGCTTTCTGACACATGTGACACCAGTTCAGATGCCAGTAAAGGAACCTCGTCCAGTTCATTGGTAGATACCTGTCGTTGTGCCCTCGACATATCTGCAAAACCAAAAGAAAAAGGTGAAGAAGAGACAGAACACTTGACCCTCCATTTTCTCTTCCTAGCAAGAGTCTTCCACCGGGGGACCGGCCGCGGAAGCACTAGGCTAGGGAAGATCGAAATTAAGGGCTGAGGGGAAGCAGAAGCGGCCCCATGACAGTCATCAGGCGAGGATGGGCTGGAGGGCTCAGGCGGAAGGTGTCCCTCCATAAACTCCAACTCCCTCTGCAACTCTAAAAGGGTCACCCTAAGGCTCGCTACATGGTCACTAATGTCTGGGGGGAAAGGTGCTCCGTCCCCTCTCAACGCCGAGTCAATTTCACTCTCCACCACCCAAATTTTACGCCTAAGCTCAGCCAAGTGCTCAAGATGACGAATACAGGCCTGCCTTAAGGAGTCATAGTCTTGGTAAGGGTTGTCCGCAAGGGACTCTGAGTCTGAGGACAGGTCAACAAACTCAACCCCCGGAGGTATGTTGAACAGACCATCACTGGCCATGAGACCTCGTCCCGAAAGCAAAAAGGGGTTCACGTATAAATGAGGGGATGGCTACAAAACACAAAGGAATGGGCTTAAAACCTCTAGATGAAAACGCCCTAAATGAGCCACTACAGGGTATAAAAAAGAGGGGTATGCAACTGGGCAAACTCACTGCAAGCTCAGGCCAAGGTACCCCATCCCGGGTAATGCTAATTTGGACCCAATGAACATGAGGGAAAAATAAAATATACCTCAAGCAGGTAAAATGGAGCGCTGTCGAGGTCAAAAGGAGGTCGAGGGCCAAAAGCGCCAAATGGTCGAAAATATGCATTTGCAGAAATAGACAGAAAAGATGCGTTAGCCTTCAAATATATGAAGGGACATAAATAGACCAAAAATTAGCCGAAATATATATATAAAAAAAAAGGAGGAGGAAACAATAATAAAAATGAGGTTGTGAGGGGTTGAACCCCTTACCTCTTGAAAAATGAAGGATTCTCAGAACCACTAAGCCAAGGAAATAAGGTGCAAATAATAAGCCTTGCATGAAGGCCTATTTATAAGAATTAAAGAGAAGAATCTACAAAAGCACCTAAAGGTCCTCTCCTAGACTGGGGGGCAAGTGTGGATGCTCAAAACTCCATGCTGGTGAAAGACCCAAAGCACATGCCAAGGTCCCCCAAATGACTAGACGCCCACTTCAGCCACGAACCCCATGGGGGATCTTCTTCTCTTAAGGAGTCACGCAAGGCTATTCCCGGCATGCCCAATACCAGTGCATCTCAATGGAGGTTCTCAGCATGTTGAACCCCCATACGCCCTGCGAGGCCTAGCCCCACAATGAGCCCCTCGCGTGCCACCAAGGGTCTGCGCGCGCTGGCCGCACGACACCACCAGATCCGCGCATGCTGACCACGCGACACCACCAGATCTGCACGCGTTGGCCGCGCGCACCACTAGACCCGCGCACGTTGGTCGCGCAACACCATCGGATCCACATGCCTAGTGGCCTCGCCCCCAAGGGCCTCGCCCAAGGACCACGCACGCCTAGTGGCCTCGCCCAAGGACCACGCACGCCTAGTGGCCTCGCCCCCAAGGGCCTCGCCCAAGGACCACGCACGCCTAGTGGCCTCGCCCCCAAGGGCCTCGTCCAAGGACTACGCACGCCTAGTGGTCTCGCCCCCAAGGACCACGCATGGATAGTGGCCTCGCCCCCAAGGGCCTCATCCAAAGGACCATGCATGCATAGTGGCCTCGCCCCCAAGGGCCTCGTCCAAAGGGCCACGCATGCATAGTGGCCTCACCCCCAAGGGCCTCGTCCAAAGGGCCTCGTCCAAAGGGCCTCGCGTATATGGCGGCCTCGCCTCAATGGGTCTCGTCCAAAGGCCTCGCACGCGCGGCGGCCTCGCCCCTGAGGGCCTCGTCCGAGGGCCTCGCATGCATGGTGCCAATGTTCAAGGTGGCCCACAAGAGACAAAAAGAAAACGAACAGGGTACCTCTAAAAGGGTATGTACGTGCCTGCAAGGATCAAGGGATAGGCCTGACACCTGTACCCGACAAGTAGTGGCGGCTGGGAGTAGTACAAGGAATGGCAACACCACCACCACGTCCCTGACACACACCAGAGCCGACCACCACTCTCCCAACACCACTACATCTGATACCACTCTCCTGACAGTGTACTTGTGTACAGGTTTGTCCCATGGACCACAATGTATCAGGGGCCATTAGAGCCCCCTATAAAGGGAACCCCTCTTCTTCTTTGAGGGGGGTTGGGAAAAGTTACTGTACCAGTGCACCTTAGGGAATACAAACTGATTTCACCATTTTTCTTCTGTAATTGTTCCTGGAGTTTATACTTGGATTTCTAAAGATTTTCTTTTGATAATCTTTACTTTGCAATTTTTCTGACTTAACTTAGTTGACGAGTTCTCACCATCAACAGCAGGAAAAATTCTGCACCAAGCATCTTTGGATACTTTCTGGATATCCATTTGTATCTCAATTTTGTTTACATAAGATATCAGGTCCTCCTTTCCAATATAGTTGGGTAGTACAAGCATCTTAAACTTACTGGGGACTTCGGCTAGTGCAATCATGTTAATGAAGGGAGTGCCTTTTCTTCGATCATATTCTATATGTGAAGTCTTATTTCCGACCAACTGTTGGAATGCTTGGTTCAATGCATCTACGGCCTAAATAACAGTTGGTATAGCAGGTGCATGAGCAGTGGTAGGGATATGTTCACTGGGTCTTTCCCTTCGGTCGTTAAGTATATCCCTTAAATATTTTTATCTCCATCTTTGCTCTGATCCTCCTAGTCAATCAAAAACATTGGGTTATCTTGGCTGCCCCCCTGTATTCTGGCTAGCTGATAGCATTTCTCCTTTGATTCCTATAATATTCAAAATCTCCTTCATCATGATCGTGCCCTTCTCTGAACTGCGATCGATGAGTACGCGATCGACTATACAAACTGTCACCTTCCCTCCGTCCAAAACCATCTCGATAAACTGGAGGAGGCCCATTGGGCCTGCGTTGGTCGTTGGGTCCCATGGCATTATTATGTCTTGGTAAACCTCTAACCGATGAGCCAATGTCTGGTTGCCTTCTCTTTCCTAAGGGGACATTTTTTGTTTGTCTCCCAGGTAGAACTTGTTTGTCTGTTACGAGGTGTCTTGGGCTTCAGGGACGCTGCTCGTTCCTACTTTGTTGAGGTTGTTCTGTTTGAGGTGGGTTTTGTAGAGGTGGTGGATTCTGAAGCTGCTCAGTTTGCTGCAGATTGGAGGCAAGCCAACACTATTATGCTAATTGTATAGTAGCTTCTAAGGCAATAGTCGCATCTCTTTGACGACGATCCATCTCAGGTTGTCTATCGCTTAGTTCTCACATATGTCTGTCAATCTCCATTTGTTGCATGATCATAGTCTCACCAACATTCTCTTGGTTATCCTTTAGAGTGACTAACTCATCCTACAACATCCCCACAGCTACTCGCAAGGTTTCAGCATCCAACCCCTCGTTATGTTCTTCCAGATCCACCTGAGGTTCTTCATCAGTCACTCCTGGTGGAGGAGGTGGATTCTGGGGGTTCCTAGATGCCTGACTAGTTTGCTGACCCTAGGTTCTTCTATTGAACTTGGTCGTATCTTCTTATTTTTAGGTCTCCTTGAGTTCAGCCCTCAATGAAAGCACCAGAATGTTGACCCACGAATTGGCCAATGACACTGAGTCAAATAAAAGATAAGAAATGAGAACTGAATTCAATAATAATAAACGACACACAAATTTATAGTGGTTTGGCTCTGATATTTGGTAATAACCTACATCCACTTAGTACTATTATTTATGTAAAGTTCCCAGAACATGCGATCAAATGAATTGAATCAACCGAGTTTCACAAGGTAAGGGAGAGGATACAAGAACGTGTATAACAACACCTGAATCTTATGAATTCTCTCAAATAAAGAATTAAAGCGTAAAAAATAATGAATCCTTGAGCCCTCTATTTATAGGCTCTAGCATGTAAATTGATGGGCCATGGGCCTCACATAATTTGTGTAACAAACATGAATCAAATAATACAAAGTAACCGATTATAACATAAATATCTCAATTTTAACTAATTTTGAGCTTTTGTCGCGTTCTCTCGAGAAGCTCTAGTCGTTTCATGCGATTAGCTTACTGTATCAGCTGCTCCATCTAACTTCTGAACTTGTTCTGAACGACAAATCCCATTTTTCTACCTGGTCATGGGTCGACATGTCTTCCATTAATGAGTTGTCATGCGCCTTCCACGTGCCCCATTTTATGTCACGTCATCATGCTAATTTTTTGGGAAACATATAGTAATTTTAATATTTTAATATAAAATTTTGAAATATGTGATTAAAAAAATATTATGACTCATTTATTACTTTTCCTTTTTAATTTATCTATCTTATTTAGATAGCTTCAAAACTAACGGTGTTAGAAAACAATAAAAAAAAGTGTTAAATCTAATGAAAAATAAGAATTTTCATTAAATACTAAGTTATTATATATAAAGATATAATTAATGTTTACTAAAATTTATATAGCTAATCACAAATTTGGGTTGTGCTTGGGTTTTCGTTATTTTTCATAACGTTCTCTTATAGTTGGTTTTGGCTCGGCTCACATTGTGACAACGTTTTAGTAATCTAACATGTCTTTATAATTTTAATAACATTTATTTTATAGACAAACTAAAGAAGAAAAAGCACAATTTTATGAAAGCAAATTGCTAAATCAAGATCCACTAAGAAAAAAAACAGCTAAATCTAGACAAAACCAAAGTTAATAACAAACTTTGTTTTGAAAATAAAGGAATTGGCGGCTAAAGTTCTCGTTCTTTCAAAAGTGGTGCAATTATGTCCCCGTTTTTCATGGAAATAGTCATTTCCATCACTACATTGTTCCAACCATTCCCCAACTCCGTTAAATCTGACACGCGACCTAAACGGCACTATTAGATTGGTCCGTGTAATTTAATTACAATCTGACCTGGACAACAAAAAAATGAAATGTATCATGGGGGTGACTAGTTTCATCCTTTTAGGAACAAAATATACAAAGGAGGTGAGGTTGCTTAATTTGAAATGTGATTGGGAACTATTCAACGAAATTGAGCTAGAAGGAATGGCTTTATATCTAGGGTATAAGCTGCCTGTTGGATTTTGGTTCAAGCCTCATGGGAAACACCTAAACTTTGGGAGGATTATTGTTAATGATAAAGATGTTACTAAGATGGTTGAAGACATGATAAAAAGAAAAATATAGAGAGCCTGATATCTACCTTGTTTTTCTTGATAAGTTGATGCCCCTGGAGTGGAAAGTTGATATTGAAGTTATTCATCATAGTCTAGAAAAAGTCCAGAAACCATTGCCCCATTACCTAAGGGAAATTTCACTTTCTATGCCTATTGGTGTGTCCTAATTAAAAAATAATAATACCATCTACTATCCACCTTTCAATTTGATGCTATTGACTCCCCAACTTCCCAAAATACCTCTCCCATTTATTTTTTTGTTACTTTTCTTCTCTTTCTCTCTCCTCTCTCTCTCTGTCTCGCACAAAAAATCTCACTCTCCCTAACCAACCCATGGTTTTCACTAGAGTACCACAATCACAACCACATTTCGTTGTAAAATCATTGAAAGCATATCAATTGTGGTTCTGAAGATCCCAATATCAAAGGCAACATCCATTTATAGGGATGTTGAAGGAGAAAAACCATGGGTAAGAAGATTGTTTGTATTTTTTAGTGTTGGATGTTGTTTATTTACTTTTTTTTTTTTTTTGCTATTTGGAGCAGATTTGATTATACCTTGGTGTGTTTTTTTGGCTTGTTTGTGAGTTTTCTTGATCCGTGATTTTCTGGGTATTTATGCATCTTCTGCAACTAGTTTTCTCGATAGGTGCTCGATAAGATGTAGGAGATAGGTTATATTATCGAGCTCGATAGGTTCTCGATGATGACTCAATATATATATTTATATTTGCTTGATAGTGGCTCAATATATATATACATATATTTGCTCGATAGGGTTTGATGGGGCGTAGATTTTTGGTTTAGTAGTTTCTCGACGGTTGCTCAATAAAGGTTCAATGAGCATATTTGTATCATCTAAGTAGGGGTTAGGTTAGGTGAATTTAAATGTTATATATGTTGCTCGATAGGGGCTCGATGCATCCTTGATAGGGCTTTTCATCTCAAGTTCAAATGTTTACGTTTTTTGTTTCTTACAATGGTGCTTGGGAAACGGATGGTAGGAAATGGATTTTCAAGGATGCTCAGTGTAGAGGGATATCTTTAGAGAAGGGTGTAACTTACTTGCAACTTCTTGACATATTGCACGAGGCACTTCATGTTGATAAAGAGTTGTATTTGTTGAAATTGGAGGTTCCTTACATATGCGGCGACCAACCATTTACACTCATTCATGTTGAAAGTGATCTTGATGTCTGTGTATCCTTAGGAATAACATCACAAGAAATGATTCCCTTGTGGATCAGTCCTATTAAGAAGATTGTCATTGTAGATCCATCTCCCACTCCTAGTCTCAATGCTAACAAATTTGGTAGTGGGGTGGGCACTTTTGTTCCAGAAAGAGATTCTATGGGTATTGTTGACGTTGATATCCCAACTGGAGGTCCTACTTGTTTCCCAAATGACATAATGTATGAGTACGACCCCTATGTGAATGATGATCCAATAGATGAATTTGATGAAGATAATGAGGATTAGTCGAGGTGTTGGGAAACTTATACAGGATCTTTATTTATTTTCATGTATATCTAATATTAAACAAATTAATATGAGATAACTTAGAATATGTTTCTAAAATTAAATTCAAAGAGAAACAATGGTAAGAATACTTGCAGTATACGCAGCGGAATGAATGAGTCCTTCTGTACGCCCTAATTTTCCACGGGCTATTAGTGAGCTGGGAGATGGCCTAATTATATCAGCCACGTGGATACCACATGACCGGGGGGCTGCTGTCGTCAGGTCCTACCTCTTTAGCTCGAGGTAACAAAAGGTTCACAAAGATTATTTAAGGGCCGAGTCAGGAAAATAAAGACCGCAGGTCAGGAAGGCGTCCAGCTCGGGGCACGAGCTGGAGGTGGAAGCTATGACTCCTTATAAAGTCAATCACGCAATGTAAACGTGCATATATCAGACATCACGTGTCTGATATATCCCTGAATTCTCGGACACGCAGCATGAACGTGCGTATTCAGGCACCCACGACTGGGTTGGGCCGTGCGGCCCATTATCCCCCTTACCTATTGATTAGACCACACTTCATTTGTCAGGTTTCAGGAATTAATCATGAATGTCACAGAAGTGACATGATGGGTAAGAAGGTCACGGGATGACCCCCCTTACCAACTCCCAGGTGCCCTCTCCTATAAATATGGAGACCTTGGGAGTTGCAAAGGGTTGGATTCGATTACATAACAAAATACCCTGTAAAAAATACCAGAAATATAGCAATAATATTGGTTGGTGGAGTAGAAGGAGTTTAACCTTTGAACCACCTAAAAAACGTAGTTGTGTCATCAGTCCATTTTAAAGATCATCTATCTGTTTCGGTTCATTATTAAACACTAATCCCTTCCTCTTATTTTCTTAATTACCTGTTGGCGAAGAACTGCGTCAACAGTTTGGTGCTTTCATTGAGAGCTAGTCAGATTGGTGCTATCGCAAACATCCAACTATGGTGACCACTCGATCAAGGCACGGTAACGAGGCGGATCAACATGATGGGCAGGAGGCTCATCATGTCGCCATCTCCGGTGAGCAAAACCTTGAAGTTCAACAGCGGCCGGGCAAGCAGCCAGTAGGCCAAGATGACACTGGAAGTTCGGCACCCCGGCCGCCTAATCCAAACCCGGATTTTTACACGGCGGTAGAGATGGAGAACGCTCAGCTAAGGAGTCAACTAGCAAAAGCTAATCAGCAGATTAAGGAGGTGTTGGCTCAACTACCCCCTCTTACAACCAACGCTAACATCGGAAAGAGGCAAGGCGAGACTCATAAATCCTGCCGGGGTAATCGGTCCAGGCCTAGCCGCTCGGTCAGACCTCCGACGTCCAACTCTAATCCCTCATCGCACCGCCGAGAAGCAAACTTTGAAGGAACACCCAGAGCCGAACAACAGTATAGCCGCTCAGTCCGAACTTCAACTCCCAGCTCACTACCAGCCTCGAGCGCGCCCAGGAGGGCTCGAGGGAATTCTAGAAGGAGATCCGGGGAGGGCTCACAGCACCATCCCATCCCCGCCAGCCGTCCTGCGCCTCGTCCAGATCGCCAGGCGCAAGGCCCGCAGGTTGGCAGGGCCGAAAGGCCCCCACCTAACCTGATCCGCCCTGACAGAACCAGGATTGCATCCCCAGTCAGGCATCCTCCTTCGCCGATAAGATACCCGTCTCCTCCTCGGCCTATCCGAGATATTCCAGCCTATGGGAACAGCAAGAGAAACCCGACATCCGCAGGACCTTCCCATCGTGGCAGGGCGCCCAGAGGAAGCCCGGATCCTCACCCCCAGAGGCGAGCTCCAAGCTTCTCTAACGGGAGCTACTGGACCGGAAGTCGCCGGAGTGACCTTTCTGGCGGAGACCTGCGTCAACGCCTTAGCTCGGCGCAAAGTCCTCAAGCCACCCCGAGGGGCGACCTACGTGATCACCTTAACTCTCATAGGGGGGACCCAGTAGGAGGTGGCATCCATGCTCACTCAGGGGAAGACCTGTCCGAGATACGTAATGGCGGGAATGTCCCAAATAACCTATCTCAAGATAGGAGGGGCAATAACCCAACAAACGTATACAACGGATCCTGAGCTGTTGAACAGCCCCGGAATAACCAAGGAGATCAGGACAAAACCCTTGAGCGCCTGGCCCAGATGGAGGAGTTGATGAGGAAGCTCCTGTCGGAGAAGGAAAAAGACAAATATGATTTGGGGGACGAGCTTGAGCTCTTCGCCCCAGGCATAGCCGCGATGGCATACCCGCCTAGTTTCCGTATGCCGCACCTGTCCAAATTCAACAGAGACGGAGATCCGTCGGATCATCTGGGTATGTTCAATACCTTGATGATGGCCCACAACATTGGCCCCGAGCTGAGGTGTCTGATATTTCCCTCCACACTGGCTAGGCCAGCCAGATAGTGGTTCAAACAAAGCAAGAAGCAATCAATCAGCTCCTGGAAAACTTTCTCTGCTGACTTCAAAAGGGCATTCCGAGCCTCCCAGGCTACCCGCGTCAAGGCCGACTCCCTGGCTAACGTGAGGCAACAACCCGACGAGCCTCTAAAGGCTTACCTGAGCAGGTTCGCGAATGTCTCCGCTCGAGCCAGGGATGCAGATGACAGCTCCAAGCTCATGGCTTTGAGGACTGGAATCCTCGTCGGAGGGGGACTCTGGTATGAAATACAAAGGAAGGGAGTCAGCCTAGTAAATGAATTCCTAAATAGGGCCCAAGGGTGGATTAACTTGGAGGAGGCCCAAGCCTCAGCTGCAGGAACCAGCCAGATCCCTGAGCAGCCCGCTGGAGTAGGAACGGAGGTCGTGACAGCGACCCAGAATGTTACACAGAATAACCAGTTCGGTGGAGGCAAGAGAAAGGGGAACGGCGAAGGAAACCAGCACGACCCAAAGAAGAATAAGTCCATGGAAAAATTTAAGTCGGTCTACGCGACTTATACGGAGCTCACCCACTCTAGGGAGAACATCTTCCTAGCGAACTCTGCTCGCCTCCCCTGGAAGAAGCCAGAGCCGTTAAAGCACTAGAAGGGGAAGAAAGACACCTCCAAGTTTTGTCGTTTCCACAACGACGTTGGCCACAACACCGATGATTGTAGACACCTGAAAGATGAGATCAAGACTCTCATCAGAGCTGGCCCCTTGGCTCAGTATGCGCGGAACAGGGTTCCAACAAGCCGACCTGCTCCATATGTCCCGATCAGTCAGCCCGGGTCTCGGGTAGATCAAGATGTCCCTCCTCCAGTGATAGGAGGAGAGATATCCACAATCTCGGGAGGTCCGCATTTGGCTGGCATAAGCAGGGGTGCCCAAAAGAGGTACGTAAACGAACTCAAGGATCATAATGGAGTAGAGTTCATCCCTGAGCAGCATCTACCAAAGCAGCAGCGATTGGAGAGGCAACCAATCATTTTTACCGAAGAAGATTCTAGCCATGTTCAGTTCCCTCATAACGACCCTCTGGTCGTAGCAGTGCAGCTCGCTAATCAGAGGGTTAGGAGAGTGCTGATCGATAATGGGAGCTCGATAAACCTTCTATTCCGGTCTACGCTGGAGAAGATGGGTTTGACTATCGCCAAGCTGAAGGCGACCTCCATGATGCTGTATAGTTTTTCGGGAGAAGCATCAACGGCTATAGGGACGATTGAGCTTGTGATCACCCTGGGAGAGGGACCTCGGATAGTCTCAAAACTCCTCGAGTTCGTGGTCATCGACTTCCCTGCTGCATACAATGCCATTTTGGGCCGACCTACACTCATAGCTTTTGAAGCCATCACCTTTGTTCGCCACCTCGCTCTGAAATTCCCTTCTTCAATGGAGATATGCACGGTCCGGGGCGATCAACTTGCTGCCAGGGAATGCTACAGCATTTCCATGAAGGAAAAGTTGAAACCCGGGCAGCTAACGATGACCATCCAAGGTGGAGGAGAGGAATCTCAGGAACCTTTGATTAATTCTGAGATTGAAAAACCTCAGAGCGCCAAGGGGGAAAGTATCATCCTAAGTGAGGATATTGACCCCCGAATAGGCGAGGACAAGTCCGAGCTCCAAGCTATTGAAGAGCTCGAGGAAGTAAACATCGATCCACAAAATCCTTCACGGATGGTCAAGCTCGGGAAAAACCTCTGTGGCAAGAGGAAGGCGGAGCTGATCAAATTTCTGCAGGATAACCTGGATGTGTTTGCATGGTCACACGAGGACATGGTGGGAATCAGTCCAAATGTCATCATGCACACCCTTCATTTGGATAAGAGCGTTCATGCAAAGTCCCAGAAGCAGAGGCGCCTAGGAACAACTCGGGCTGAGGCCTTAGAAGAAGAGGTAGCCCGGCTCAAGAAATGCGGCTTTATCCGTGAAGCCAAGTTCCCGGTTTGGATCGCCAACCCTGTGCTGGTCCCGAAACCCAACGGGAAATGGCGGACCTGCATCGACTTCTCCGACCTGAATAAAGCCTGTCCCAAAGATTGTTTTCCCTTGCCAAGGATCAACCAATTGGTGGATGCCACGGCAGGGCACGAGCTCATGTCCTTTATGGACGCGTACTCAGGCTATAATCAGATCGCCATGAATCCGGCGGACCAGGAACACACCAGCTTCATGACCCCAACTAACGTCTATTGTTACAAGGTCATGCCATTCGGGCTGAAGAACGCCGGTGCTACATACCAGATATTAGTGAATAGAATGTTCGCCAACCAGATCGGGAAGAACATGGAAGTGTACATTGATGACATGCTGGTCAAGTCGAAGACTGCTGATAACCATGTTTCCGACCTGGAAGAATGCTTCAAGATACTAAGAGAATACGGCATGAGGCTCAACCCTCAGAAGTGCACTTTTGGGGTCGCGTCTGGGAAATTCCTGGGTTTCATTGTCAACACTAGAGGAATCGAGGTGAACCCCGATAAGATCAGGTCGTTGCTCAAGCTTCCCTCACCTAGGTCGCGTAAGGACGTTTAAGGCCTGACAGGAAGGGTGGCAGCCCTTAATCGGTTTATTTCAAAATCCATCGACAAGTGCCTGCCGTTCTACAACCTGCTCCGAGGAAATAAGAAATTCAAATGGACAGAGGAGTGCGAAAGTGCTTTCCTCAACCTGAAGGCACATCTAGCCGAGCCGCCCGTATTGTCCAAACCAAAGGCAGGAGAGCCTCTTTTCCTCTACCTAGCTGTCACAGAGGATGCAGCTAGTGCCGTATTGGTCCGTGAAGAAGACTGGGTTCAGAAACCGGTCTACTACATCAGCAAGAGACTTCTCGGGGCTGAATCCCGATACCCGTTGATGAAAAAATTGGCGTTCTATCTTATCACAGCCTCTCGAAAGCTCAGGCCGTACTTCCAGTCCCACTCATTACGCGTCATGACCGATCAGCCTTTCAGGCAGGTTTTGCAAAAACCTGAAGCATCGGGACGCTTGTTAAAGTGGGCTATCGAACTCAATCAGTTCGAAATTCTGTACACCCCCCGAACTTCCATAAAGAGTCAGGCCCTGGCCGATTTTGTGGCAGAGTGCACAGGATTCAGGGAAGATCCTGTGAAGGAGTCACTCCAGGTCACCTCGCCCCAGGCGTCATGGAAGATCTTCGCAGATGGCTCATCTAATGAGAACGGGTCCGGGGCTAGAATCATTTTGATATCCCCTAAAGGGAATAGATTCCACTCGATGTTGAGATTTGGATTCAAGGCCTCCAAAAACGAGGTCGAATACGAAGCTTTGCTGGACGGACTAAGGGTAGCCCAGGAGCTGAAGGCGAGCTCCGTTCAGTGCTTCAGTGACTCCCAGCTCGTGGTAAACCAGGTGCTAGGTGAATATCAAGCATGAGGAGCTAGGATGGCTGCTTACCTGGTCAAGGTAAAAGTCGAGCTGTCCGCATTTAAACGAGGCTCACCTCGAGAGCAGAATGCTAACGCAGATGCCCTCGCCAATCTCACTACCTCCGGGGAGACGGAGATGCTAGGGTTAGTACCAGTGGAATTCTGGAGAAACCAAGTATAGAAGAAGTCGGGACGGAGGTCAAGATGATTGACGCCAGACCGACCTGGATGACTGAAAGTTACCCGAGGGACGTAATGACGCACGGCGGGTACTGTATCAGGCTCCAAGGTATACGATAGTAGATGGGGTGTTGTACCGACGTGGGCATTCCCTACCTCTCCTACGGTGTGTTCAACCAGGCGAAGCAAAGGCCATCTTGCAGGAAGTGCATGAGGGTTTTTGCGGGGATCACACTGGGGGGCAAAGCCTGGCCCTAAAAGTCTTAAGGCAAGGGTATTACTGGCCCACTCTATCAAAGGACTCGATCTCGTATGTCAAGAAATGCGACAAGTTCCAGCGATTCGCCATAGTTGCCCGAGCTCCCCCAGTCGAGCTGAAGATGATCTCCTCCCCATGGCCATTTGCAGTTTGGGAAACCGACTTGGTTGGCGCCCTCCCTACTGGAAAGGGCGGGGTCCGCTACGTTGTGGTGGCTATCGACTACTTCACAAAGTTGGCTGAGGTAGAGCCTTTGGCAACGATCACCTCCAAGAAAGTCCTCAACTTCGTAGTCAAGAGCATTATCTGCCGGTTCGGGCTGCCGAAGAAAATCGTATCTGATAATGGGACTCAGTTCGACAGCGACCTCTTCACCAAATTTTGTGAAAGGTATGGCATCATGAAAAGCTTCTCCTCCGTGGCCTACCCTCAGGCGAACGGCCAGGTCGAGGATGTCAATAAGACACTAAAGGCGAGCCTTAAGAAGAGACTAGACGAAGCCAAGGGGGTCTGACTAGAACAGCTCCCCCAGGTTCTGTGGGCATACCGGACCTCGCATCGGGCTCCCACTGGGCATACTCCTTTCTCCCTGGCTTTTGGGAGCGAGGCGGTCCTTCCTGTTGAGTTAAAGGTATATTCTCATAGAGTCCACGCATATGACCAGGATCGCAATCATGAACTACTTTCCTCGTCCCTCGACCTGATTGATGAAAGGTGAGAAGAGTCACAACTCCAGCTCGCACATTACCAGCAAAAAATTACGCGTTACTTCAACTCAAAGGTCCGAAAACGCTCTTTCGGCATTCGCGACCTGGTCCTCAGTAGAGTCTTCTTAGCTGGCAAGGATCCCAAAGATGGAGTACTGGGACTGAACTGGGAAGGGCCTTATCAAATAGCCTAGGTCATAAAGGAAGGAACCTACAAGTTAGCCCGGCTTAATGGAGAAGCGGTCCCACGAGCTTGGAACACCATCCACTTGAAGAAGTATTATCAGTAGCACCCTTGTAAGGCTTACTCAGAAAGGCCACTTCTTATGTATTAAGCAATGAGAATTAAATCTTCTTTCATTATTGTGTATATTTGCAAGTGTAATCTCAAGTAACCACGAAAGACCCTTTCCTAATTACTTGGGGGGGGCATATGGTACCTAGCTAATATAACTAGGTCGCCTTAAAGACTTGGAGGTTGATTCAAATCGATTGGTCGATGTTAAAACATGACATATTGATGAAGGATTAACACAAACTAAGTCCTATCCTGGATATAACCAGGTCCTAAAACTTAGAAGTTGATTCAAATTGATTAATCAGTGTTTTTCTTAAAAAGAACAAGACATTAGTCAAAGAATTAACGCGGACTGAGTTTTCAAAATAACGTCCTGGACATAACCAGGTCCTAAAACTTAGAAGTTGATTCAAATTGATTAATCAGTGTTTTTCTAAAAAAGCACAAGATATTAGTCAAAGAATCAATGCGAACTAAGTTTTTAAAGCGAGGTCCGGGATTCAACCAGGATGTGTCTTAAAAATTGGATCGAGATTGGTTAATATGTTTTTCCCAGGAAAATATAAGAGTATCAATCATGGCACCACAAAAAAGAAAAACAAACTAAGGTGCATAGAATCAAAAATTGACTAAAACCAAGTGTCTCGAGGTGAAAAAACCTCATACAAAGTTACAAAAATATATATATATATGTAAAAAGAAAAAATGAAAGACCCTAGGCTCCACCGGGCTGCTCCGTGGAGGTCGCCGTCTCACCCTCCTGCTCGGCCACTGTGGAGGCCTCCCCAGTCTCAGAAGGCGCCTCTTGCTGGAGGCGAGCTTTGAACCCTTCCCAGAAGTCCTCCCAGTTCGCTCCTAAAAAGGAGAAGTCGCCGCCCGAGTTGAAGACCCAACAATGGTAGAGCATGTCCTCCATGGCGGAGCTGGAAGCTGCCTTCTCCGCTGCCAGGGCGATCTTGGCCTCCTCGGCTCCAGTCTTCGCAGAGTCCAACTCGGCCACCGCGACAGCAAGGGCGACCTTGGTAGCCTCAGCCTCTTGAAGTTTAGGACGGGCTGCATCCAACTCATCCCGCACGACCTCCAAGGCATCCTTGGCCTCTTTTTCCTACTGTTGGGCCGCCTGCAGGGTGGCCAAGGTCGTTTGTTGGGCGACCAAAACCGCCTGGTGTTCGTCCCTCATGTCCTCGAGCCGAGCCTTGGACCTGGATATGCTCCGGTGAAGAGCCAGAGCGCCCTACAAAACAAAGAGGCAACTGCCTTTCAAAAAAAAAAGAGACAAGGCAAAGCATGGTAACCAAAGTATAAAAGAACAAAGCCAGCTTACCATTAGAGCCATTCCCAGTGAAGACTCCATCACGCTCTCCGGGCTCCTGGTCTCAATTGCCCGCAGGCCCCTTTCGGTGGCCCCATAGTAATGGTCGACGGTGTAGGTCGCCGTCTCGTACACCGTCCCCCGAAAGACGTCAGGAATTTTCTCCAAAGCCTGGGGGTCCACCAGAATGCGCACCTCGGTGGCGGCAGCTGCCAAAGTCCCGGGCTCCATCTCCATATCCCGGACGAAGGTCGGAGCTCGTGGAGGGGGCGGGGGCATCTTCTCCATTGCTGCAGGAGGTGGAGGTACCTTGGCCAGGGCAGCTGGGGTCTGGTCTTTCCCCTTTGAAGGGGACCTGGTTGGTGTCCCAGTGGCCTTCTTTGCCACCCGGAGCTTCTTCACCATGGGCCCGGAGGTCCCAGCGGAGGAGTTCCCTCCGGTGAACCTAGCTCGCAAATCCTTGTTCCCGGGCTGAGACATCTCTTCTGGAAAAACAAAGGCAACATTAGTATACAAGTTAGCATTTATGCAAGAACAACAAGGATAAGGAGAAAACAGAATTCAAAAACATATATCATAAGGGATCCTACCCCCCGAGCTAGAAGAGGAATCTATGGTCACGACCATCGGCCCCGGAGCTTCTGCAGGGGAATCTAAGACAATGACTTCACGGGCTGGCACGGGTTCTGGGTCCGAAACTGGCTCAGGACTAGACTCTTCTACGTATTGCCTAAGACCCGAAGCTACGATACCCTCCCGGAGCGAGGGCCATGACCGAAGGTTGGTCCCGTACTCCTCAAATAAGGCCGACCTAAAAGCTAGAGTGTTGTCTATGACTACGGTACCCCTAGGGCGGCTACTTTCGTAATCCAGCACAAGCCGGTCGACACAATGGAGCAGAGTTATGTCAAGGTATGGGTCACTTCGATGGCGTTGGATGGGCTGGCTGGGATTGAACCTAGCTAGCCGGGGGTCTGCGGTGGCCCTATCTAAGCCCCTAAATAGATATGGGTTACCTTGGCCATAGGGGCCGGCTGCTGCCCCAGACTGGGCCCTCTCCAGGTTAGCTTCTTGGGCGACCTCCCGCACCCTCTTCCGCCTCACGAGGGGCACCTCGTCCTCGTCTCCTCCCTCGACCTCCTCCTCGGGAATGGGCCTCATCTCGTGAGCTGGGGGAGGCCCCTGCAGTCTCCTCAGGTTCAAAGTCTGGCCCAAGGAGATCAGTTTGCATGCCAGCATCGTCTCATCTGTCATGAGCTGGCGGTAGTCCTTTTCACTAGGGGGCAGACCCGCCAGCGTCTCGTACTGACTCCCAAGGATCACAGACTTGTCTGTCCTCGCGAAAATGGCTGCAAAATTATTCTAAGTCAGAAATGGATAAAGGGGGAGCTAATCAATACTTAACTTACGAGCTAAGAGTAAAAGGTACTTACGAGGACGGTTGAAGTAATGAAGTTCGCAGTTGCGAAACCCCTTGGACATAAAGAACTGGTCTTTGAAGTTGTTGGGGTGGCTGGGCAGCTCGATGACCGCAGCCGTGTTTGGGAAGCGGGTCAGGTAGTAGAACCCGTCGCCTCGCCCCCGCTGCTCCGGGCTGGCCTTGAGGCAGAAAAAATATAAGATATCTGCCGGAGTGGGGACCTCCCACTCCTGTTTCAAGAACAGATATCTCAACCCCGCAAACAAACGGTAGGAGTTGGGGGGGAGCTGGAAAGGAGCCAACTTCACATAGTTGAGGAAGTCGGCGAAATATTGGTCCAGCGGGAGGAAGGCCCCAGCCTTGAAGTGCTTGTCACTCTGAGCCGCATATTCCTCGTCGAGCGGCGCGTAGCTCCGCTCACCTTCTAGGGGAGGTCGGGCGATCAGGGCGCCCCTCCCCAGCTCAATGTTGTGGGAGAGGAATATTTTATTCACTCTCCCCTGGTCAGTGATCTTCGAGACGATCCTCTTGGCCTCGAAAAAAGCATCGGGCGCCACCTCGAGCTCCCGCTCCACGGCCGGCCCAAAGACGGGGATTGGGGAGTCTGTCATCACCTCCTTTCCTTTGGCCTGTTGGGAGGACAAGCTGCCTGCGGTCTTCTTAGGAGCGTTCTTCTTGGGTCCCATCTGGTCACCTAGCGAACAAAAGAAGAAATTTTAGACAGGGCGACCTAAGCATAAGAAAGAATCTGAAGAAGTGTTTCCTTGGCACGGGCTGAGGTAAGCTCAGCCCGTGGAGAGTAAGACCACGCGGTTCTATGAACACGCGCCTATGCTCCCAACAGATCCCCGATTACTCGGAATTCGTGTGTCAGGAGGGTCAAGATAAAAGTTTGCCTTGGAAGGAAAGTTTCAGTAGGCAAGAGGTGCAAAACCGCCTGTGAAGCGTGTCCCCAAAGCTACCCGGTTTTGCACCCAAAATGCTGGATATTTTGAACAAGCATACCCAAAAATCCACCCAGAAGGTTTCCCCATAAAAACGCACCCTATGAGCCATGCTCCTAAATGGTTTTCTTCTACAATCCATGCCCTAACCTAGAAGCCTACACCCTTCATACCCACAAAAAACCAACAAAACCTTGCATGCAGCTATAGGAACTATTTACTTAAGCTATAGTGAAAAGAAAATTTAAAGCATGCACGGTCAGAAAACTTACGAAGTATTTTGCTGTGGGAGGGATGAAGGGGTCGTCTGGGTTGGGGCCTCGACGGAGTGACTGGTTCCAAAACCTCAAAGGAGCCAGTGCGCCTGATCTTCTGGAATGCTGGGAACGGTAACCGAGAGAAAAAGTGGGTTTTTTGAGGATGAGAAGATAAAAGAATAAGGGAAATTCAGAAAATTTTCAAATAAACGGGTGGCCCATGCGTATGGTGGCCACCCCTTTTTATATACATGAAAGGTCATGAGAGGAGGGCCGTTGGATCGCCCTGATGTAGGATCCGAGGCTCTCCACTCGAAAGGCGAAACGACGGCTGAGTATAGGCTAGGCCATTTAATGCAGTTCTGGGAAGACGTACCGTCACCAACCATGATGCTCCACGTATTCTACGCCTGCGTAAAAGGTGGAATATGGAGAGTCCATGGAGAAGCCTAAAAGCCCCTACTGTGGCCCCAAATGACGTCGTGTGCCACGAGCAGAGGCTTGGGGGGAAAATGTACGCCCTGATTTTCCACGGGCTATTAGCGAGCTGGGAGATGGCCTAATTATATCAGCCACGTGGATACCACATGACCGGGGGGCTGCTGTCGTCAGGTCCTACCTCTTTAGCTTGAGGTAACCAAAGGTTTACCAAGATTATTTAAGGGCCGAGTCAGGAAAATAAAGACCGCAGGTCAGGAAGGCGTCCAGCTCGGGGCACGAGCTGGAGGTGGAAGCCATGACTCCTTATAAAGTCAACCACGCAATGTAAACGTGCATATATCAGACATCACGTGTCTGATATATCCCTGAATTCTCGGACACACAGCATGAATGTGCGTATTCAGGCACCCACGACTGGGTTGGGCCGTGCGGCCCATTATCCCCCTTACCTGTTGATTAGACCACACTTCATTTGTCAGGTTTCAGGAATTAATCATGAATGTCACAGAAGTGACATGATGGGTAAGAAGGTCACAGGATGACCCCCCTTACCAACTCCCAGGTGCCCTCTCCTATAAATATGGAGACCCTGGGAGTTGCAAAGGGTTGGATTCGATTACATAACAAAATACCCTGTAAAAAATACCAGAAATATAGCAATAATATTGGCTAGTGGAGTAGAAGGATTTTAACCTTTGAACCACCTAAAAAACGTAGTTGTGTCATCAGTCCATTTTAAAGATCATCTATCTGTTTCGGTTCATTATTAAGCACTAATCTCTTCCTCTTATTTTCTTAATTACCTGTTGGCAAAGAACCGCGTCAACACCTTCCTTCAGTTTCTCTAACCCTTGTATCCTTTCTATCGCAGAGTATTATCAAGAAACTGAACCAATCTTCAATTTTCTTCGCAGTCTTCCAAAGTATCCTTAGAATCACCTAGACTAGAGTGGGCAATTCTCAACACATGAGATAGATACAGAGAAGATAAGAGAAAACAATAAAGAGGCATAGAAAAGGACTTGTGTTTAGAGATAATCTAAAACCTATCAGAAAATCTGACTTCTGAACTTATGAACTTGTCAGAACTTGTGTTTAGACTTATGTTTTCAACTCTCTCTCTAAGCACTCCTTTTATAGACTCAATTAGGCCATTTAATTTAATTAAATAAATAAATAAAATAATAGCCAATTAACAACCCTAGGTCGAAATTATCATGGGCATTAGGCCCGTGAAATTTCCCATTTGATTATAAGCCCATTGGACTTAAAATCAAGGCATGTATTATTTTCTATTGATTTAATTAATTAAATAATTATTTAAATCCTTTATCAAATTAATTATTTGTAATTTGAACCTTGATTTAAACTTATTTATTAATTTAGATACCAATTTATCTTAATTAATAAATCTGCCCTAATTTATCTTTTCTTCTCAAAATTACATAACTCTGTGAAACTATCCAAAATTGAACTGATCAATTTTGATAATTAAATCAATTAATTGAGACTATCTACATGATTTTATCCAAGGTACAATGGGGACCATGGGCCTATGAAATCAAGCTCCAATAAGTAATCATAAATCTAACAAATAAATTTACTAACTTATTAATTCCTTGTGGCTCCACTATAGACTCGGAATTGCACTCTTGAATTCATAGAACGCTCTATAAAAAATATAGATACGCTATTAATTATCCATTGTTACAACCATAATTGTCACTCAATCCTCTATAGACGGTCTACAATGAGATGAGACTAAAATACCGTTTTACCCCTCATTGTATTTTATCCTTAAAACACTTAGTTCCTTGTAAATGATATTTCAGTAAACTAATTTAATTACTGAAATGAGATCTCTATCATTTAACACCTTGAACCAAACTAAAAGGAAACCACCATTTCACTTCTTCATCAGAAGCTATAGATGTTCATATCTATGATTAGCACTCCCACTCAATTATACTACTGAGTTCCCAAGATGTAAGTATGGGCTAGTCCGTAGGGTAAGCTGGTAACGAACAAGTCAAAGAACTCAACTAATACAATCAGTTAGAATACTAACTACTCAGAATTGAGATTGAATTGACCTATGGTCAACTATATGATATGACTAGAATAGATAATAATTGTATGTTTACTTATTCTTATCAACTGTCAATATCGGTCCAGTCCGATGTAACAAATACATCTGATCTTATCTACTTTGCTAATGTTCTGGAAAGAACATAACACCACAATGTGTAAGTAGATCATATCATAGATTGGCAAGTCAGTGTAAATCCTGTGCACTGACTAATCTTAGGACTAACTTATTTTGAACATATAATCATATTTATATTCCACTGTGATTATGTCACTATAAATATGATTAGATATATGCTCGAGATTTAATAGAAATTTATATTAAATAAATAGTCATGAAAATAAAACATGTGAGCAAAGTGATTGACCAAGTCAAAAAATGATTTATATTCTTTTATTAATAATAAATGAGATTACAACGAATTTGAGTTTTAATTAGGGCATAAAACCCTAGCACAAGGATGATTCAAAGGCATATTATAGTGCAGAAGTGTCGATTGACAGGCCAGACAATTTGCAAGTTGAATAAGTATAAGAACAACCAGTACCTCATATTGCACATGCATACCTACCAAGTGAAGGACACCGAACACCTGGCACAAGCTCTAGTCATCCTGCTAGAACAGAAGATATCATTAGAGGGAAAGTTAAAATATTTTCAACAGAAGATCACACAAAATGGAGTGCATCCATGTTTATGAAAGAAGATATTATGGCATCTGGTCGATCACAGAACTCCTAATCTGATGCACCAGTGGGAGAAATACACATTGGGAAGACTTTTGACGACAAGATGGATTTGAAAACCAAAGCGGCTCTCTTCACAATGAAGAATAATTTTGAGTTTGTGGTGAAGAAATCTAGTACTGATGTGTGGTATATCACCTACAAGGATCCTGACTGTGGTTAGAGATTAGGGGAAAAAAACTAGCGCAGTTTTCTATTTTGAGATCACTGTTTACAATAGTTTACATACGTGCTCACTAGAAGTGCGACAAAAAGACCACTGTCAAGCAACACTGTGGGTCTTTGGGCACCTTATCAAGAACAAATATGCTACTGATGGGACTGGCTACATGTAAAACAACATAAAGGAAGATATGAAGAAATCTTATGGGATCGGTATGAGTTATATGAATGCAAGGAGATGCAGAGATAAGGCACTTAGGTATGTTAGGGGGACACCTATAGACTCCTACACCAAGTTACCTTCTTACTTGCACATGTTGCAGCAAAAGAATCTAGGTACAATAACTTATTTTCTCGTAGAAGATGGTCGCTTTCTTTATTGCTTCTTCTCACTTGGAGTTTGTAAAAGGGGATTTAGATCATGTCGTCCAGTGATGTGTGGATGTCATTTTTTTGAAGACCAAGTATGGTGGCCACATGCTATGTGTTGTTGCACACATGCTTATGTGTTGTTGCATTGGATGCAAATAGCCACTTGTATCCAATGGCGTTTGGGTTGGTGGATAGTGAGAATCACAACTCTTGGAAGCATTTCATGACGAAATTGAAGGAAACCATTGGGGACATCAATAATCTGGCTTTCGTATTAGACATGCATACTAGCATTACTCATGCTCTTTAGGTCGTCTTCCCTGAGGCCTACCACAGTGCATGCTACCATCATATAAGTATGAATGTAATCTCTAAGTTCAAGACTAGTCACTGTCACAAGGAGATGTGGTGTGTGTCTTATGCATTTCGAAAGACACAACTTTACAAGTACTTTGAAAATATAAAGCAAATGGATCCTGCCATAGGTGAATATCTCAAGGGTATTGGTTTCAATAAGTAGTCTCGTACTTACTTTCCTAAGAATCGATACAATATAATGACAAGCAACTACGCCGAAAGCTTCAACAACAAAACTATGGATGCAAGAACCTTCCCAGTCACTACTTTTGTGGAATTCACTTGTTTAACACTTCATTCATGGTTTTCTCAATGATATGATGAGGTCAAGAAGAGCACAAACAAATTATCACCGCTAATAGAGAAATATTTGTTAGAAATTGCAAACAAAGCAAGGTTCTTGAATGTCCATGCTCTTGGAGAGTTCGAATTTTATCTGATGGACCTAGATGGTGATGGTGAGGTGAATTTGATGACCAAATCATGATCCTATGGCATGTTTCAAATTATAGGGATACCTTGTGTTCATGCAATGGCTACAGCCCTTAACTGCGGTGTCAATATTTACTCACTGTGTTCCCCATTCTACACTATTGAGTCATGGAGGGAGTCGTATAAAGAAAAAATTTACCCATGTGGAAATGAGGATGAGAGGATAGTTCATGAGGACATAAAGAATATGCAAGTTGATGTACATGTTGAGAAACAACTAGTTGGTCGTCCAAAGAAGAAAAAATTAGGAAGACTGAAGAGAAAGCATTTTCCATCGAATGACAAAATTCTAGTGAAAAAGCGTAAGTGTAGTAGGTGTGGCCACAAAAAGGCTTCATGTAAAGCTAGACTATAAATTTAATGTATCAATTTGGAGTCCATTGTATTTTATTCCTTCTGTTTTGCTGGGTTTCCCTTGTTTTTTATTCATTTCAGTTTTCCAGGATGTTTATTGCTCGATGCATGCTCGATCCATGCTCTATGCATGCTCAATAATAGCTCGATAATAGATCTATTAATAATAAAAAAAAAATCAAATATGGATATGCTCTATAATAGCTCGATACATGCTCGATCAGAATCGATGGTTTTTACAAAATAACAAAACAGTAAATATATGTATATATACAATCATCATAAAAATGAAGAGCCAAGCATTCTCACATTCTGATACCATACTCACTCTTATAAAATATGTCCATTAAAAAAATAGTATACTAGTATCGGTTAAAATATGTCCATGTCAAGGTCGTACATTCTGATACCACAATTAGTTTGTCCACTTGTTCATGAACAGCTCTATATTTTTATTGCAAATGGTGTCTAATGGAAGCCCAACCATGAGATGCTCGACATGCTTGATAGCATACACACCACAATCACCACTGTAAAAAAATATTAACATTAAATGTACAATATTATAACTTGGCTTAGTGATCAGATTTTCAAATGATGATGTTGTTTACCTTGTCTTGGACTTAGGGACCTCGTGTCGCTGTAGGCGGTGCCATTGGAAGTCAGGTTGCCTCTTTCCTTTTGTAGGAATCTTCAACTTTAAGCTGACTGTGAACAGTTTACTCATCAATAACAGAGAAGAAAACAGGATGCACCATGGCCTCATAAATTCATCGACAACTTTCTCACTCATCACTGACAAGTCTGAATCATATATGGTGAATGTCCAACTAGAAATAGATGTCTCAATCACAAACCAATGAGACTGCTCATAGTTCTGGCACCAATATACATCTTCCACTCCTGCTCAACACGCAAGAAATTGTTGTGGAAGGCCAGTCAGTAGCGATATAACGTCTTCATCCTAGAGGAACTTATCTTTGGTTTGCTTGTATTGTTCATGTCTAATAGGTTTCATTTGTGAGAACATGTCGTTCATCACAATAGCATTCTGGCGATATGCCCCGGGGTACAACTGGCGACGCCTACGGTGTATGCGTTGTGCCGCATCAATATGCTACAGTGAAAAGACAGATGAAAAATACATTAAATCAACAAAATTCATGCAAAAAATCATGATAATTGCTTAAATGTAATTATCAAGCATGCATCGAGCTCATGTCGAGATAATATCGAGCTCGTTATCTACCAAAAGCTCACTATCCTTATCAAGAATTCATTGAGCTCCTATCGAGCCAGTTAAATGTCCTATCGAGCTAATATCGATCTCTTATCGAGCTCCCTATCTACCAAAATCTCAATGTCCTTATCGAGCATTCAACGAGCTTCCTATCAACCAAAGGCTCCCTATCCTTATCGAGCATGCATCGAGCTTCTATCAAGCCAGTTAAATACCATATCGAGCTAGTTAAATATCCTAGCGAGCATGCATCGAGATCCTATCGAGCTAGTTCAAGCAACATTAAAAATTATTAGGATAAATTTTTTTATACATTTTAAATAACTTGCCCCATGATCGAGCCATGACTGGGTGCCTTCAACGTTAGAAACCATGCCATACCATAACTCCCTGTCTTAACACCCCTCTTATTATTGTTGGGGATGTCTCCGAGCAGCCACTTGTAAGGTATCCTATATTATTTTCCAGTTGGCTTCTTGAGAGGCTCGAGGACTAATGGCTCCTCTGTAGCAGCATCACCATGAGATCTCTTTCTCGTTGGATAAGTGTAGTCTTTGTACCAATCAGGGCGGCATCTTTTCCTCTTAAATTCAACCCCAACCACCTCCTCAGGGTTGACAATAGCTACTCCAGGAGTTTCAGGATCTGGTGTGACAACAATAGTCAAAGGAGTGGATGACTCATCAAGATCAAAATCTTCTAACATATCTAGTGAGTCTAATTCTAAATCTGTTGCATCTCCCTAGGGCCTCTCAGTCGATCTTGTATAAATGTCAAAATCTTACTGACTATGTCCATGATCACAGACTGATTCTTCATGATGGTCTCATGTCGACCTTCAACTCTCACCAGCCTCTTTACCAACTCTATGATATCAACTACGACAAGGGCAGGGGCTAGGGTAGGGTTGGGGTTGTAGCAATGGCTGGGGCATGGGTGGGGCCTACAACCTCTTCCTCAGGGTTAGTATCATTGAAGATTTATGCTGCCTTGGAAACCTCAGCCACATTCTCGGCCACTTTCTTAAAATCTAGGGTCGTCTCGCCATCCTCATTAGTCTCTTCAGGGTCCTTGCCCAGCCCTGGATAAAGCAGAGCATCACCCTCTGTCAAGGCGTTGTAATAATCCATCTATCCAGGTCAAGGCTTCAACAAGGGTAACACGATCAACTACAACCAACATAAAACATTGATTTAAGTCAAATTATCATAAAATATATTCATATGAGTATGCATAATTGCGTATCACCAATAAAAAAATAACTTATGGTGCTCTTCGAAAACATTTGTGAAATGGTAGACTTGGTGACATCCTTATTCTTCTGGTGCGACCAACTAAGCATCCTCGAGACCATATTTTCGAAGCTTACAACATACTTTTGTGCAACCTACTAAATGGCCTCACACGCCCAATACTATAACGTCGGGGCAAAACCATACAAATAATTGTACTTCGACTCTTGTTGTTACCTCCTTAACTTCCTTCTTCTTATCATACAATGCCTTCTGGTGATGCATGTCCTTCTTACAAGAATTGATAGGCTTCTTGAAGGACAACTTCCTCCATGGATAGCTGAAGAAGTAGCCAATGTCCTTAACCAACTTCAGCATATCGACCCATATATTTAACTTTCCCTTCAAGGCATATAGAACCCCCCTCAACCAAGAAACAGAGGCCCAGCTTGTACACATATTCAACAATTTGGTAAGTTTCGAAAGCATTCTCTAGCTGAGATAGCTTTACTTTCTGAGCATTATTAAAATACTCCTTTATCAAGTGGTCACTGGTAAGACGCTCCTCCAACTCTGCCTCTGACGGTCCATAACTAAAATTCAACCCTATCACCAGAGCAAACTCACCTCTACTAAATTTGCAGACCTTTGAGCAAAAAAATAAATGCAGCTCATCTTCTCTTTTACTTGCTATCTTCCTCAATAATAGTTGATGCAAAACTCCAAAGAATTGCAATTCCATAGCTAGGAAGAACTGTTTGAAAGGGGATTCCTTCGCCCATTCTATCAACCCGAGTTTCACAAACCTTTTTTTAATTGTACTCAAATGACTACTAACCATATATGTCACTCAATCGGGAAAGTGATCTTTAAACAGAATAAGCAACTTTGGCATCTGCATCGACACATGAAAATAGTTAGTGAGAAAACAAAAAATTAAACAAATCGGGAAAAAATGTCAAAATTTTCATAGAAAAACTAAGTTAAACACTATTATCAAGCCACCATCGAGCTCTATCGAGCAACCATAGAAACCTATCGAGTCACTATCGAGATTATATCGAGCTAACATCAAGTAAAAATAATCACCCTTAATACAGAGACATTGAGCATCTATCGAGCTAATATCGAGCCTATCAAGCCCAATTTCATCGATACTATTGAGAAACTATCGAGCCTGCTATATCGACCTTATCGAGAAATATTATATTCATCCTACCGAGCTCATATCGAGCCTAAACAAGTCATATCGATCTCATCTTATCGAGCTAACATCGAGTTCTAATGTATCATTCTTATCAAGCTTCTATCGAACCCTATCGAGCTTATATCGAACCCAATCATATTCACCTTATCGAGCTTTCATCGAACCTATCGAGCAAGTTCGAAAAACCTAAAAAAAAATCCAGAAGCTCAAATCGACATACCCAGACCACAAACTCACTTATCACACACAAAATTTTAGTGAAAACATGCATTTATGTTCAAAACAAATTTGGGCTCGAGATTTTACCTTTCGTCCATCATCTCAGGGGTTCTCGAAGGTCTTTACAAGGATTTCACCGGAATGGGTTTGTTCCGAATTGATTCCTTCGCGGAGGAGTTGTTTCACGATGGTGATGGGTCACAGTAAAGCTGGGTGGCGTTGGAGTACTTAGATTTCGCCAAGAGAGAGGGAAGCTTAGATTTCTGGGTGAGAGAGAGATGGGTTTGGGTTTTCTTCTTTAGGTCCAAGAGAGGGAGAGAGAGGAAGCCATAGAGGGAGAGAAAGGAAGCGACATAGAGAGAGAGAGAGAGAGAGAGAGAGAAAAAAATTATTGTCAATTTTTTTTTTTTTTGTGGGGAGGTGGGGGGGTGAGAGGGGTATTTTTGGTGGATGGGGAATCATTAGCATAAAATTGAAAAGTAAATAGTAGATGCCATTTTTTTAATTATGGGTACATTATATGTATAGAAAGTGAAATTTCCCCTGCATAATTGAGGAACAATCTAATGTTACAAATGTACAGGTTGATGTTGTAAGCATTCCTTTGAAGTTTCATCTAATGACGAGGAAAGTGGGTTTCAATTTGTGTATATACCACCATCAGATGTTGAGGCCAAAAGATGAAACGAAGATAATGAACTCGAAGATGATGATTACTCTGATGAACCTAAACACCAAGATGGTGACCTTGAACCACAAGATCAGCCCCAAGTAGTGATTGACATCGACCATGAAGAAGATCCATTCACCCAAACTCAGTCCCAACCTGTTGCTCGAGATGAAAATGTTGAGAATGGAGCTGGTGATGAACATGGTTAGGCTCATTCACCATTTGGCCATGTTGTTGAAGATGAGCCAAGAACGCCTGCCAAAACACCACCTATAAGAAAGACCCTAGTAAGAACAACACCTGCCACCACACCCTTGACTGAAACTGAACAGTTCACACCAAAGGCAATAAGGCACATGTATCGACAATCACAAAGAGAGCAAAATAATCATGAACCCGAAATGGAACAAGCATATGCTGATTTTGATATGGAAAAAGAAGAATATGTCCAAGATTATAGTTGATAAGGGAATGGATATGCCAACTGATCCATCAAGGTGGTGGGGATCAGTGACCATTTTTTGTAACCATGACAATGATAAGGCTACTAGTGATGGCATAGAATCTGAAGATGAATTGCATAGTCTTACCAGTGAAGATGATTTTGTACCAAAGAAGAAAAATAGAGAATATCATCCTAGTCCTAACATGGAAGGCTTCAAGTTTGTTCTTGGAATGAAATTTGCATCTCGTCAGATGTTAAGGGATGCTTGAAAGAGTATTTCATTGCCAATGACAAAGAATACATTATGGTACACAATGACAAGATCAAAATGAGGGTTAAGTGCAAAGGGAATAGATGTGAGTGGCTGATGTATGCTCATGTAAATAATGATAGGTAAACCTTCAGGGTTAACACTCTTGTAGGCAGACACAGTTGTGGTATGGTTCTTTATAGCAAGCTTATTGATGCACATTGGCTGGCTAAACATTTTATGGAATGTTGCAGCATTTTCTGTAGCAAAATATACAACAAAGACTTTGAAAAAGATGATGTGAACACCATATAAGTCACTTCATGAGCTATAATCTAAAGGTGACAGGAAGAGGTTCACATGGACTGATTTGGACTAGTTTAAGTGGTCCGAAAAAGGGAAATGGGCCTTGCACTTGATATCAAAAGATATTGGTCAAAAATGGGGTAATTTTCCTAATTTGTGGTGCCATAGTTTTATTAAAAAAAAAACAACCACCATTTGAAAGGGGGAGAAGCCATTGTTGAGAGAAGAACACCAAAATAAAATTGAAGAAAAATAAGAGGAAGAAAATAGTAATCATCTTCACTGCAGGGTGTTCTTCCTCTATGTCAGTTTATTTTGTGTTTATTTTGGTTTGCGTTGTTTTATTTTTCTATTTCATTTAGTGAATAATATCTCCTGTGTGGAAAGTTGTAGTCCACCTTGCATGGTGATATTTCATTCACTTTGTCATATTGGTATTTGTCATTGTTCTCTGCGAGGGTCTCTAGTGGCCCAATACTAGGACAAAGTTAAGTGTGGATTAGAGTTTATGTCATTTGGGTAGTTGAGATTTATCTATTTATTAATGATTTTTTTTCTTTTTTTAAAATAAAAAGTGTTTCACTTATATTTTATTTTTAAATTTTCATAGAAAATTTAAAAATAGAAACAAAATAATTGTAAAACTTTAAACAATTTTTATAATACCATCACGATATAAAGCTTAAACTAAAAAAAATACATATAAAATAGCTTAAACTTAAATTGTAAGATTAATATATATTTGGGCACTTTATAAAAATATGGTAAAAAACAAGTTATTTTTTATATTTATGGACATAAAACTTATGCCACAAAATATGGTAACTCTAGCAAAAAAAAAAGTTTAAAATATGAGAATCCCATAAAATACTACAACCCTCACGTATCTTTCATTCACTATCATCATTTTCTCTCACAGCAATGACAGCCAACCATTTTCTTTCACAACAATGGGAGTTCTCTCACACCGGCAACCAAAAACGAATGTCGTACCTCCAGTCATGATTTTTTTTTCTTCAAACCCTAACTGTAACTAGTTACCATCATGATTTGTTCAGGGTTTTGTGTTCAGATCTGATTTTTTTTCATACTTATTATTGATGCGGTTCTTTGCCAACAGGTAATTAAGAAAATAAGAGAATGGGATTAGTGCTAAGTAATGAACCGAAACAGATGAATGATCTTAAAATGAACTGATGGTACGAATACTTTTTTAGGTGGTTCAAAGGTTAAAATCCTTCTACTCCACCAGCCACTGTTATTGCTATATTTCTGGTATTCTTTACAGGGTATTTCTTTACACAATAGAATCCAACCCTTTGCAACTCCCAGGGTCTCCATATTTATAGGGGAGGACACCTGGGGGTCGGCAAAGGGGGTCATCTTGTGACCTTCTTACCGATCATGTCATTCCTGTGACATTCATGATTAATTCCTAAAACCTGAGAAATGAAGTGTGGTCTAATCAATAGGTAAGGGGGATAATGGGCCGCATGGCCCAATCCAGTCGTGGGTGCCTGAACACACACGTTTATGCTGCGTGTCCGAGAATTCAGGAATATATCAGACACGTGATGTCTGATATATGCACGTTTACATTGCGTGGCTGACTTTATAAAGGGTCATGGCTTCCAACTCAAGCTCGGCCTCAAGCTAGATGCCTTCTTAACTCGCGATCTTCATACCTCTGACTCGGATCCTTAGCGATCTTAATAAACCTTTGGTCACCTCGAGCTAAAGAGGTAGGACCTGACAATAGCAGCTCCGGGCATGTGGCCTCCACGTGGCTGAGATAATTGTGCCATATCTCAGCTCGCTAATAGCCCGTGGAAAATTAGGGCGTACACCTATTTAAGTAACCAGGTACTATGGTGACTAATTCTTTTTATTCATTTCTGATTATTTTAGACCTAGTTGTAATAAGTTACGATAACGATCAATTTATATTTTTTTATTTAAATATGATTTTATTTTCATACCTGACTAAGTAACCAGATACCATGACGACTGGTTTTTTTGTTTTTCTTTAGATCTGAATGTTTTTTTCAAACCTAGTTGTAACCGGTTACGACTATGATCAGTTTAGATTTTTTGTTTAAATCCTATTTTTTTTAGGTCGAGCTAAGTAATCGGTTACCATTGCAACTGGTTCATCTTTTTTTCAAATCTAACTTTTTTTTTCAGACCTAGCTGTAACCAATTTCCTTCTCGATCAAATTAGTTTATTTTTTAATAACTGTTTTTTTTTTTCAAATCCCACTAAGTAACCAGTTACAATTCAGTTGATATTTTGATAATGGTGCATTACTAAAAAAATCGAAATTATTTTTATAGTTGTAACAAGTTACCACCACATCACTTAAAAAATAAAATTGGTTTTGATAGTGGTAACCAGTTATCACACATCACTAAAAAAGATTGACAGTGGCATACGATTACTACCACATGAAAAATTCAAAATTGTTTTGATAGTGGTAACTGGATATTGCAGAGAAAATGTTGAAGAAGATAAAAAATGGAAGAAAAGAAGAAGAAGAAATAGGAATAAAAAGCATGGTACAAAATGTCTCAGTTTTTTTTCAATAAATTATGTAAAAATACGTTTTATAAAATATAAATGATCAAAAATATTACAAATAGATTAAAATTATAAAAATAACCTTAAAACATATTAAAACTAGCTACTAAAATTGTATAAAAAGAAAATATGGTATACAAATAAAATATTACAAATATGTGGGAAAAAATTTACAATATGCCATAAGAAACTTAAGAAAAAAAAACTACTATATTTTTTAAAGTTTAAAAAAAATCTCATATTTGGTGTAATTTCTCTATATATTTTTATGTTAAATAGTACTTTAAATCCTATTTTATAAATTTGTCCAATGCAAAGTTCAAAACCATGTAACCAATTTCAACTGTTCGGTGTATGTTTTGAATGGTCATCAAAGTTAAGTAAATCTCTTTTTTTCGTTATAAAAAATTTATAAAAAAAAACAGTTAAAATGTAGGCTTGGAGGATAGGTATATGAAGTTTTAGTATATTACCAAAAGCAAATAGAATTTTCCACAAAGCTGTTATTTTTCAGGGTCCATTCGTGCTTTTTTTTTTCAATGAGCACTTTTATTACCTTTAAGACTCGATATTTAAGCCTTGAGTTTAAGCATTTGATGCTGCACTTCATATCCAAAGATTCATATTTTAGATAACTATTCCAGCAAAAGAATGGTACTCTTTAACCTAAAGCAACCCACATCGACCAGTAAAAATAAAAAAGAAAAAGATAAAAAAGCTTCTATTTGTTTTGTAATGTCATGTCTCATGAATCAAGTTTCTTTTTGTATAGAAGAGGTACTCATAATTTGACATATATAATTTTTTTAACCTCAAACAATATATTAATGCTGCACTTATTTTAGAATAAGCAGCAAAGTTTTTAAGTTACTTATATAAGAAGATCTACATCAACATCATATGACATTAGACATTGTTATTTTAGTTTATGAAAATAGAGAGTGAATAGCTTCACCATTCGCCAGTAATATAATAAACCCAGCTAAGCTATTGTTCCAACTATGGTGGTATGCGATTCCCACGAAGAGAACTATATTGATGATGATGATAATGATGATGCCCACCAGAAGAAGACCCCTCAGGTTTAATTCTGAACATTTCTTGGCAATGGAAATTATCGTTATCACCACCTGTAGTAGCAGTAACCATAGCAGAAGTTACTGCTACTACTGGCTGATCACTCACCACCATTCCCAGGCCACTATAGTGCAGGCTTGCAGGGGGGAACAAGGGCTGCTGCCCTCGTCCACCAGTGGAGGAGTTTGGCTGCTGCTGCTGCACCATGTGGCTCAAGCCAGTCTCCTTTGTACCAGTTGGCGTGGATGATGACAGAAGAGAGAGAGCACAACTAGAGTCGACACTGTCCCGGTAAAGCCAGTTATTTGAGAAAAATCTCTGGCTGTTGCCACAGTTGTTGAATGCAGGGTTTGAATCCATGAGTGACTGAGTCACAGAAGAAGCCTCAGAGAGTGTGCAACTTGGGCTTTGTAAGAATGAGAATTCTTTCCCACCACCACCACCACTACTACTATAGCTTTGATTCAGTGATCCTGTAAAAGGGTTTTTTCTTATGTCACTGAACTCGGGTTTTGCAGTAGCTGCTGCAGCCATGGCCAAAGCAGAGCTCACTGCAGCATTTGGAAATGCTTGTGGATTGTGGAATGGTGAGAATCTTGTGCCTATAAGAATAGAATATACTCCAAAATTCATGAAAAAAGAAAACCAAGAATGAGTTCAAGAACATAACATTTCAACTAATGAATTTAAACCAACCTTGGTAACTTGAGATAAATCTTCCTGAACCTAGGGACATGGCTTCTGGTTGAGGCTTCCTTCGGCGGCGGTTGTGCCCATCAAGTCTTTTCCTGCAGCTTCGTTTTTCCTCATCAAACTCCCCCAAGGAATGGAACCTATAAGAATACATTCAGAACAAAGTTTTAATTAATGTTTTTTTGAAATTAGCTCCCCGCCCAACCCAACAATATTTAGAGGCCAAGAAACTATAGCAACTGCTATGTAGGTACCCAAGAGGAACTCGAACCGCAAACCATATGTCTGCCCATTTAAGCTATCCTTATTGGTTAAATAAAGTTTTATATTTGGAATTTAGAAAGACAACTTTGGATACAAAGAGGTAAAATACAGTGTTAATAGTCAGAGCACCATCACTAAAACTATCTGATTCATCTTCTTGTCTTTACTTCTCTAATGTATTAAAGATAATTCTTATCAACAATGATCTAAACTCACCTGCTGCACTGCTGGCAAAAGCGCTGCTCGCGGCCTCCAATCGTAACCTTTGGAGTCTTTGAGTGAATCTCACAGACTTTATGGCGTCTGTGATAGTCCCGGCATTTGCTAAGGTCTGAATTGCAGCCATCCACAAGGCAAGATGGGACTTGGATTCCATTGCTTGGTGGTCCTCTTGTTCTCTTCAAAGGCATTGAGGAAGAAGATGACTCCACATCAGAGGCCCACTTGAATTTTAATCCATCATCCATAATTGCCCAAGAAATCTCCTCTAGTGGATTTTTTTTTTTTTTTTTTGCTATCTAGTCTTAACTAGTCTTAAGCTACCAAAATCAGCAACCAAAGCAATGTTGGAAATGCCTTGTTTCTCCAATTCACAGACACCTCAGTCCATGACCTCTCTCAAATACTTAATAATCTTTAGTTCATTTTCCTGAATTTTATTGAACACTTAGTTATGACACATTTAAAAACAAAAACAAACAAAACTGCAAACTCCAAATGGGAAGTGAATGCATTTAGATTTTAATGGAATTTATAGCTAAATGATTAGGAGGAAAATAACTCAAGTAGCCATAGACTTGAGAAAGGTTAGGCATAGTTTTATGGCTACAAGTGCGTTTTGTCTCATCTAAACGCTAAATACTAGGATACGTGCGTTTTGTCTCGTCATAGGAGTCAGCAGCACCCAATCTTAATCAACCATTTTTTTTAATTATCATTAAAAATGATTAGTATTTATCATATATTCTTGAAAAAATTATTTTCCTATACAAAGTTCCTTGAACCCATCTGGGTTTAGGCTCCATCATGTACAAATCATATTCCTCTTGATGCAATCCCTATCAAAAATCTTATTACTGAAACTTTTATTTCTTCGGTTCAAGATAAAGTTTTTAGTGGCTACTACTGAGTACTGTTATTAGTGCCTAGTCAACCCCACATGTGATTGTGTTCTTAGAATTGTTACTGTTGTGAACAACTTCAACTTTAGTGGAAATGATCTTTTTTTTCATGAAATCATTCCAACTACGGCAAACATCATAGACCAAGTGAAACAAAAGATTATGCAATCTTATCATATAATGTAATCACATGACATTTTTTTTTTGGAAAAAAAATAAAGCTAAATTGATACAGAACCACAACCTTAAAAAAGAAAAGTAATGAAATGAGTCAAAGGAAAAAAGAAAAGGGAATCATGGGTACCTGAGAGAACCCCAGAAACGAGCAAGGAAGATGACCAAGACTTGTTTAGGTAACTATGTCACTATCCAATCGCAGAAGAAACTTTATTGTCTGAAAAAATAACCACTCGAGTACTTTGCAGCAAAGCAAGCTTGGTTTGGAGCTTATTATTTAGCCATTTTGTTCTCTGACAAACAAAACAGTTTAGTTCCTCTAAAGGAGGGGAGAAGTCAAGCCTTTTCCTATAGACTAAAAACAAGGCGAAGTAAGTGACAGTTTGAGGTCCTAGCTAATACCAGAACTGTTGAGAGAGCAAAAGTGAAGAATTATGGATAATGTATTCAAGAGAGAGGGAGAGAGGGAGAGAAAGAGAGAAAAAATAGCAAGTTGAGAGATCATAAAGAGTGACTATTATCTTCCCAATAACTCCCTTTCTTCTTTTAGACTTGTGGTGTTTGTGTTGAGAGTGAGTAATGTGTAAAGTAATACTAAAGAAATGAAGAAAAAAAATGAGTGGCAAAGAAAGGGACAGGGTGTTAGTTGCTTTCAACTTTACAAAGTGAGAGAAATTAAAGAAAAGTACACAAGGAGTGGAAAGTAAAGGGGGTATGGGGTTTCTTGTGTTTCACATTCCATGATGTTCTTCTTGGGTTATGAGCTACATTATTGTGGGAAGTGAATCACTCCCACTCCATTAGAGTTTGTCAAAACCCTATTCCTTATCCGTCTGATGTTTTGGCTGTAACAACAAATGACAATTTTTAGGTGTTTGAAGTCAACCTAACTAAGTGATTTTAGCCAATGGTTGAGAGTGAGACATGTGAGGGAGAAAGAGAGCATAAATGAGCTTTCTTTCCAACCTATATAGCCTATTATATTTGGGAGTGGAAAAAAGGGAAAAGTCTAGAGAATATTAAAATTGCCTTGTTTATTTTAGAATGGAAAAATTAGAAGAAAGAATTGGAAATTAGATTATTTATCCACATGCTATATATATTGAAGATCACCATGCATGCGTTGTCTGGACAAAATATGCCTCTCGTGGTTTTTTTTAAATGCTAGACTAAAATGTCCTAATTATGAGGTATATTCCATTGCTTTGAAAAGTTAATCTCTCCTCTTCATATCTTATCTCCTTTTTAGTTTTATTTATGAGTGTTATACCCAGATTTCGAGCCGTAGCAAATATGACCTCGAAAGCTGAGTTCGCATTAAATGGTCTCGTGAAGGTTTAAGGGTATGCTCTACGATTGTAAATCGGAGCCTGCAAAGTATGGTACAGACCTCGAATATGGTGACCTCGAAATGATCTCGATCTCGAAGGATAGCTCTGTGAGCCCCTCATCTTCAGAAGCAACTTCGGAGCAGGGATCTCGAGCTCGATATGCCATCTCGAAAGAAATGTCAGCTCGGGAAGTGTCAGCGGCTCGCACAATGACGTGAAGCCTTGGAGATACGCAATGACTACCTTGAATATCTACAAGTGTTGTAGATATGGGATATGATCCTCATTTATTGATGTAAATCCCCAAAAATCGTGGGATATTATTTAGTCAGTTATGCGTTTCCTGATCTTTGGGGAACGTTTCCTTCTATATCTGATTATTGGCATTTAAGGCTATTTATTTTTATTCACAAAAGAGTAACTACCCAAAATATGTGGGATAGTATTCTGCATCATTCTCTATAAATAGAGAAGTGATGCACCATTGTAAAGGACCGATTTTCTGATTCTTGAGAGAAAACTCTGGAGAATTCATGCTAAAGGATTGTTCAGAGATAATCTTGAGATTAATAACAGAGACTCGTGGACTAGGCAGATTTAACTGCTGAACCACGTAAAAACCGCGTGTCTGACTCGTTTGTTTGTTTTAGCCATTGTCTTTAATTGTTTACGTGCTCTCTTCTTTTATCTGTTGGCGAAAAACGGCGTCAACAGTTTGGTGCTTTCATTGAGAGCTGAACTCAAGCATCCATCCCTGAGAGATTCATGGCTACAAACAATCAGAACACTCCTGAAGAAAATTACCCAAGGCGTCCTGGAAAACAGCCAATGGAGAACCCGGACGCTGATGAAAGGAGTGGGTCCTCTGATTCCCGGGGACCACCTCCACAACCAAGGGATGAGGACATGTACTATAACCCTGAGCGTTATGTCCCTATTGTAGAATTGGAGAATCGGCAGCTGAAACAACTGCTGGCAGATGCCAACAAACGTAACGAGGAGTTGACTAGGATAGCCGCGGAGGCGCAGGTGGCTCAGCCCCCACCTCTGCGCGAAGACCGAGCCCCTCCTCCAAGGGACGTGCACGTTCCTCCCCGGAAGCCCCGTGGACGTCCACGAAAAAATGCTAACACAAGGAGGCCAGCTCAGCCTCCAGCACCAACAGAGCCATCTGCTCCTTCTAGGCCTCAGAGGAGTACCCGAGCTCGGGTCCCGCCTAATCCACCTGTGGAAGTGCCTGCAGGAACTGAGAACAACCAAGCTCCTGTCGAGGCTCGGACTCAGGTTCCTGGTAGCGCACCAAACGCAACCGGCCCATCTCGGGCAAATTCTGGACCTTCCAGGCCGAGGCAAGGACGGCAACCACCGTCACCTATACGGTTTCCTCCGTCTCCCATAAGATATCCTTCACCTCCCCGCAGGAACGCTCAACCTGGTCGAGATCAGGATCAAGGGCGTACAGGGGAGAGACAAGGAAACGGGGAGACGTTCCAGGGGCGGAAAGGCGCGCCATCCGAGAGAAGTCAGACGTCCCGATCTCGCACTGCAGTGACGAGGCGACGTAGAAAGGATCCACCACGAAATGACCGATCGATGAGCTTCACTAGCGATGAGTCCGGAGAAACAAGGTCTGTCAGTAAACACGACCGGGGTCGTAAAAATACTGGGAATCACAAGAGCCATCCCGACCTGCGCAATCACCTGAATCAGAGCAGGGGAAAGGGAGATCAGACAAACCCGGATCTTAGGAATCATCTGAATGGGCGTAGAGATCCCTCACGGAGACGCGAGCCTGGGATCGCGATTAATGACTATCAATTCCAAACACCGCCTAAGGACCCAGTACAAGAAAGGATCGATCAGCTCGAAAAAGCCTTTAGGCTTTTGAAGAATGAGCGAGGAAACGGTCGATATGAGGACTCTGATGAGGAGCTCGAGCCGTTTGCTCCCAATATTTCTAACACTCAGTTCCCCCAAGGGTTCCGGATTCCTCACGTCCCAGCGTTTGAAGGAAAAACCGACCCATGCAGCCATCTGAGTACATTCAACACTATTATGAGAGCTAGTAACGTGGGTTACGAGCTCAGATGTATGTTGTTTCCAACATCATTGGCCGGGCCTGCCAAGAGTTGGTTCGAGAAGTACAAGAGACATTCTATAACTTCGTGGGATCAATTGTCTAGAGACTTCAAGAAGCAGTTCCGGGCTATGGTGGGAGTCAGACCCGAAGCATCCACTTTGACTAACGTCCGACAACAACCAGGCGAAACACTAAAGAGCTACCTGACAAGATTTAATCTAGAGGTCGCCCGAGCTCGTGACGTGGATGACAGCGGGCACTTGATGGCCATCCGAGCTGGTGTTTTACCCGGGAGTGCACTTTGGGATGACATACAAGGGAAACCGGTGAGGTCGATAACCGAGTTTAACAGACGGGCGCAGAAATTTGTTAATGTAGAGGAAGCGAGGTCAACACTCAAAGCGACCTCGCAGACCGAAACTACAACGATAAACATTAACTCCGCCTCAACCTCGGTTGACCCTCTAGTTACACAGCCTGCCTCGGAGAATCCTTCCAAGAAAAAAAAAAGCGAGGGAAATAATCCCGAGGCTGATGGAGGAAAGAAGAAAAAAGGAGAAAGATATTTCTCCGTATATAAAGTGCATACCGAGCTCAACGAGTCCCGAGAAAACATATACCTGGCTAATGAAAACCAGGTCCCCTTCAGGCGACCGGATCCTATGAGGAATCAAAAATCCAAGAGGGACTCCAGCAAGTATTGTCGATTTCATAGGGACACCGGCCACACAACTGATGAGTGCCGACAGCTCAAGGACGAGATCGAAGGATTGATCTCGAGAGGTTATTTCCGACAGTATGTCAAAAACCAGAATACTGGACAGGCTACTGCCAGCCAGAGAGTAGCCGCGCTTCCGGCAACACAGAATAATAACTCCCGATCTCGGGATGAGGATAGGCCTCCACCGATAGATGGAGAGGACGTAATAACCATCTCGGGAGGTCCTCATCTCGCAGGAGGGGGCAGAAATGCTCAAAAACGATATGTGAATGAGCTGAAGACAGGGGACGGGTCTCCATATGAACCCGAACCAAGGGCACCAAAAAGCCAAAGGGTTGAGACTCAGCCTATAACCTTCACCGAGGAGGATGCCTCTCACGTCCAGTTCCCTCATCATGATCCACTCGTCATCACCCTACAGCTTGCCAACAAAAGAGTGCGCCGAGTTCTCATAGACAATGGGAGCTCAGTTAACATTCTTTATAAAGCAACCCTAGAGAAAATAGGGCTCTCCCTTCGCGACCTGAGGGCTTGTGCAACCACTTTGTACGGCTTTTCTGGAGAAGGAACCGCCTGTATGGGGTCCATTGAACTCCCTGTGACCTTGGGAGACTATCCAGTCTCGGTGACCAAGATGATGGAGTTCATGGTAGTAGAGTTACCATCTGCCTACAATGTATTGCTCGGGAGACCCGCCCTGGTCGGGCTGGGGGCAATTTCATCTGTAAGGCATCTAGCCCTTAAGTTCCCAACTCCAAGCGGGGTCGGAACATTGAAAGGAGATCAACTGGCAGGAAGGGAGTGCTACAGCATTTCCTTAAGGGGAAAGAAACAAACAAGCGCGCAAGCACTTGTTGTCATACAGTATAAAGACGGGACAGTTCTAAAAATTGACGAGGAGATCGATCCAAGGATTGAAGAGAAGATTGACCTCCAACCTTTGGAGGAGCTCGAAGAGGTTCAGCTCGATGAATCTAGTCCCTCGAAAAAGGTGAAGGTCGGGAAACACCTCCTAGACGAATCAAAATAGCAATTAATTTGCTTTCTGAAGAAAAACCAGGATGTCTTCGCGTGGTCCCACTCTGACATGGTGGGAATAAGCCCTAATATAGCGAGCCACGCATTGAATATAGACAAAAGCTTTCCTCCGAAGCAGCAAAAGCGAAGGCAGCTGGATGAAGACAGAAAGAAAGCACTAAAGGAGGAGGTGGACAGGCTGAAAGCAAATAATTTTATAAGGGATGCTTTTTACCCTGATTGGGTGGCCAATCCAGTGTTGGTCCCGAAACCCAATGGGACATGGAGGACGTGCATTGACTACTCAGACCTCAACAAGGCCTGCCCGAAAGACTGTTTTCCCCTACCGAGAATTGATCAGCTCGTGGATGCCACGGCGGGGCATGGTCTGATGTCATTCATGGATGCCTATTCTGGATATAACCAGATTCCCATGCATGCCCCCGACCAAGAGCATACAAGCTTCATTACGGATAAAGGGCTCTACTGCTACAATGTCATGCCATTCGGACTCAAGAATGCCGGAGCCACGTACCAGCGGCTCGTAAACATGATGTTCTCAGAGCAAATAGGGAACAACATGGAAGTTTATGTTGACGACATGCTCGTAAAGTCTCAACTTAACAAGAACCATGTTGATGACCTCGAAGAGTGCTTTGGCGTGCTCAGAAAGTACAACATGAAGTTGAATCCTCAGAAGTGCACTTTTGGGGTGTCTTCAGGGAAATTTCTGGGTTTCATTATCAACTCTCGTGGAATCGAGGCTAATCCCGATAAAATAAAGGCCCTGATCGATATGCCTTCACCTCGGAAGCATAAAGATGTTCAAAGCCTGACTGGCAGGATGGCAGCTCTGGGCAGGTTCATTTCGAAGTCAACGGACCGCGGTCTCCCGTTCTTCAACTTATTGAAAGGAAGTAAAAAGTTCGAATGGACAGACGAGTGCGAGCTAGCCTTTCAAGAGCTAAAAAGGCACTTAGCCGAACCACCTATCCTATCGAAACCTGAGACGGGAGAAGTACTGTTCTTATATCTCTCAACAACTGAACACGCGATAAGCGCGGTGCTCGTCCGAGAGGAAGAGAGAATACAGAAACCCGTCTACTACATCAGTAAAAGATTACTGGGGGCAGAGTCAAGGTATCCACTGATGGAGAAACTCGCCCTCAGTATGATCCACTCATCTCGAAAGCTCCGCCCTTACTTTCAGGCACATCCTATCCATGTACTGACAGATCAACCATTAAGGCAAGTCTTGTCCAAACCAGAGGCATCTGGTCGACTCCTTAAGTGGGCTGTTGAGCTCGGACAATTCGAGATCACCTACCATCCGAGAACAACCATTAAGGCACAAGCGTTGGCAGATTTTATAGTAGAGTGCACCGGTACAGCCGACGACGAAGTAACAACCACGGCCCACGAGCTGTGGAAACTTTACGTCGACGGGTCGTCAAATGAAAATGGAGCGGGGGCAGGAGTTATTCTGATCACCCCTGCAGGGAGAAAATTTCACTCTGCATTAAGGTTCGGCTTTAAAGCATCTAATAATGAAGTTGAGTACGAGGCTTTACTGGCGGGACTACGAATAGCAAAGGAACTCAAGGCCAGAGCTATACATTGCTACAGCGACTCTCAGCTCGTAGTTAATCAAATCTTGGGAGAGTATCAGGCTCGTGGCACAAAAATGGCAGCTTATCTGGAGAAGGCAAAGTACGCATTGGAGTTTTTTGAGTTTTATGCAATCGAACAAGTTCCCCGAGAACAAAACTCAAATGCAGATGCCTTAGCTCGGCTCGCCACTTCCACTGAAAATGAGGAGCTGAATGTTGTACCCATAGAACATCTGTCAGCACCCAGCATTACTGAGTCAGACAAGGAAGATGTGTGCATGATCGAGACAGAACCGACCTGGATGAGCCCGATCGTTGAATACCTCGAAAATGGAATTCTTCCCAAAGATCGAAGTCAGGCTCGGAAACTAATGTATCAACTTCCTCGTTACACCATCCTGGATGGAAGGCTATACAGAAGAGGGTATTCCATGCCATTGCTCAGATGCGTGACTCCCCCCGAGGCAAAGAAGATTATTAGAGAAGTTCATGAAGGGTTTTGCGGAGATCATACCGGGGGGCATAGCCTATCCAAGAAAATTATACGCCAAGGATATTTCTGGCCAACCATTAAAACGGATTCTTTCGAGTTCGTAAAAAAATGCGACAAGTGCCAGAGATTCGCCGCGATACCCCGAGCTCCACCTTCCGATCTAACCATGTTGACGTCCCCATGGCCTTTTGCGGTATGGGGCATCGACCTCATAGGCTCACTCCCAACTGGCAAAGGAGGAGTAAAGTATGCTGTGGTCGCGGTTGATTACTTCACAAAATGGACGGAGGCTGAACCATTGGCGACCATAACTTCGAAGAAGATCCTGGATTTCGTGGTAAAGAACATCGTATGCCGATATGGAGTGCCAAGAAAGATTGTGTCTGACAACGGAACCCAGTTTGATTGCGACTTATTTTCCAACTTTTGTAACAAGAATGGTATAATAAAGAGCTTTTCGTCAGTGGCTCACCCTCAGGCGAACGGTCAGGTCGAAGCCGTTAATAAAACTCTCAAGAGTTCCTTGAAGAAAAAGTTGGAAGAAGCAAAGGGACGATGGCCTGAGGAATTACCCCAAGTCCTTTGGGGATATAGAACTACAGCTCGGACATCAACTGGGCATACCCCGTTTTCTCTAGCATACGGCTGCGAGGCAATGTTGCCCATTGAGGTCGAAATTCCGACAATTCGAACTCAGATTTACGACCAAAGTTCCAATCATATTCAGCTCGAAGAAACCCTAGACTTGATCGAAGAAAAAAGGGAAGAGGCTCAACTGAAAAATGCTGCTTACCGGCAACGGACCACGAGATATTTCAATAAGAGGGTTCGAGACCGAAAGTTCGGAGTGGGAGACCTGATTTTGAGACGAGTATTCTTAGCAACCCGAGATCCAGCAGCAGGAGTACTCGGGCCAAACTGGGAAGGACCATACCAGATAGAATCAGTCATCCGCCCTGGCGTATACAAACTTGCAAGATTAGATGGGAGCCTCATACCACGAGCATGGAATGGCGAACACCTGAGACCATATTATCAATAGTGAAGGAGGTGTCGCCCGTAACCATGATTTTCTGTACTTAGTTTGTTTTTGAATTTCAAATAAAGGGTCTACTTTGTTTCACATGTAATTTATTTTTATTTTTGCAATCTCTCTTAATTTAATAACCTATGGTCACACTCATAGGATATTAAGGGGGCATCATTGGTATACATACCTCCAGCTTAAAAATAAAAAAAAATAAAAACAAAAAAGTATTTGGATATAACCAAATACGCGAGCTTAGATAGTTCGGACTTAACCGAGCGAGCTTAGATATTTCGGACTTAACCGAGTTATCAAAAACATAATATTTGGAAATAACCAAGTACACGGGCTTAGATAGTTCGGACATTACCGAACTACCAAAAACCAAAAACGTTTGGAGTTAACCAGATGTGCAAGCATAACAGGTTTGGAACAAACCAGCCAAATTATCGATCAATGATAAATGGGAGCCTAAACCCATCACGAAATATGTCGAGATCGAGGCTGGAACATCTTAAAATAGTTTCGAACTCATAACCTTGGAGCTAAGATACTAAGGATGAGGAAAAGTGACTAAAAGATTAACCAAATCATTCATATTACATGCCATATAAGTACTTTTTAGTTCATGGTTAAAGTAATGTACGACCTTGATAAATAACGAGGTCGGAAACGGATAATTCGAATAAACTATGCATGAATGCATCGAATTTCGAGCCTAAATCTAAACTATGTTTGTATGAATTAAATAAACATAACTCATCAATGCAAGAAAAATGTAAAATATTTCGAGCCAAGAAATGTAAAGCATATAAAGAAATTGTGTCAGCCTTGTGGGCACAAATTTAAATAGTTACAAGAATGAGGGGACGCAGCCCCGATAGCTGATCTCTCCGAGAACGGATTTAAGAAAGAAGAGTATCCTTGGCCTTCTCAGCATCAATATCACCAGACCCTCCAGGACGAATAGCATGACTACCCTGCTGGGTCGCCTCTCGAGCAGCTGTACTTTCCAAAAGACGGGCATTCCACCGCTCAACATATGTGGCTTCGAGAGGACCCAGGAAGCTGGTGTCAAGATCGGCATTGTCGGCCCAAAGTTTGTACATGGCCTGATCGACCGCTTTCTCCCTCAGCTCCTTAGCCTCATCCAGGAGGCGGGTCTTCTCGCTCTCCATGAAATCGAAGGTTGCAAACTTCTCCTCTTCGAGCTTGGCTTTGGCCTTCTCGAGCTCAGCGTTTGACTTTTCAAGCTCCTCGAGACGGGTCTTCAATCTTTCAATTTCAGACTTCTCCTCTTCGAGCTTGGCTTTGGCCTTCTCGAGCTCAGCGTTTGACTTTTCAAGCTCCTCGAGACGGGTCTTCAATCTTTCAATTTCAGACTTCGAGTCTTTGAGCTCGTCAATCATCTTCAGCTCGAGATCCTTCGACTTTTGAGCCAGATTTAAGCTCGTCTGCACCTCGTTGGTCAGCTTGTAGTTGAGTTGCGCTGAAACAACAAGGGCCTGAAACACAAAGAATGAATCAGAAATATAATCAGAGACATGAATACTCTAAGACATAAAGAGTGTTTGAGAAGGCTACCGCGGCGGAGAGCTCGATACTCTTCTCATAAAGAGTGTTGCAGTCCGAGGCCTTGCGCACGAGGTCCCAGTGGTCGGCACCAAAGCCAGAAAAGCTCTGACCTACCCGAGAAAGGACGTCCGAGCTGAGAAGCGCCCCTTCTGCCCCAGCGGTGCCATCAAGTACATATTCCTCAGTATGAGTTCGGGCCGTTGGCAGCTGAACCGTCGAGGTAGAAGGTTTCTTCGGAGGCCGAGCAACTATTAACCGGGTATCGGTGGGAAGCTGAGAGATGGATGCAGTTGAGCCTGACCCATCGACCTGGGCAGTCGGCTCCTTGGAGGTGTCCGCAGTGATCTGGGCCGTGGGAGTCGTCTCGTGACGTTTAGGTACCTTGGACTGTCGATCGGGCCTCTTTGGTATCCTCGGGCGTTTGCTTTTCTGGGCGCCAGCTCCCCCATCACTAAAGAGCACGGCGTCGAGGTCGGGATTCATGGCACCTGCATAATGGCAGTGAGTTAAACAAAGATAATAACTTTGGGAAAAGGTGTAAACCAGTTGAAGAAAAAACCTAACTGAAACTTTCCCCCGAGCTTGAGCTTGGGGACCATGAAATTCCCCCGTCTTCAGAAGAGGCGGGGGGAGGGCCTTCCCTATAAGTTGGTGATAACCTCGAAAGGTCCCTATAATCATTGGTCCCATACTGCACAGCTATCCCATTCCACATCTCGTCCGTGGTATACATAGTGTCGTATTTCCCGAGCCCACTGTCAAACCTATGGACACAGTCATCTACCCAACTCCATATGTAGAAGTGGTATCTATCCTGTGGGCACGAGACTAGTCTATTGGGCCTGTGTTTTAATAAAGTGGGGGACCACATTCGCGAAGTAGGAAGGGTTTTACCTCCACCGGAGTCCGAGCTCGAGGCTTCATCATTGGCCTCGTTCCCCGACCGCGGACTTCTCGAGCGAATTGGGAGAGATGCTTTCCTTTCCCTCCTCGGGGGAAGGATGCCTGTGGGCAGAGGCACTTCCTCCCAGCGTTCGTATTTTTTACTGGACCAGTCAGAGGTTGACTGGCCCTGTCCCAACAAGCCACAAGCTCGAAGCTTGTCCTCATGTAACAGAAATGAAAGAGACCTCCTGCCATAAGGGAGTCGGAGCAGGCTCCCTCTGTGCTCCTTCATTGTCTCGTCGGGGGTGGGACGCTGAAAGTTAGCTGAAAGGCGAGATACATTTCAACTAAACATGGATACAAGGACTAAAGATTCGAGCTCAAAAATAGAAAGTAACGAGAATACTTACGAATTCGCCTAAACGAACGATGTCGAGACGGGAACAGACCGTCTGTCCAGAAAAAAGCCCTTTTGAAGTCAGGGGGATGGTTCGGAAGGTCTTCAAAGATTTTTGTCTCTTTGGGATAGCTCGAAAGATAGTAAAAACCATCTCCTCCCCGAGCTCGGGAGGGATTACTCTTCAAACAAAAGAGGTATAAAATCTCTTGGGGTGAAGGTCCTATCCACCCCAGCTCGTGGAATAAGGACCTCAGGGCAGACAGCACCCTGTATGAGTTGGTGTTGAGTTGGAATGGAGCCAACCCAACGAAATCGGTGAAATCTCTGAAAAAGGACTTCAGGGGCAGCAAAGCTCCTGCCTTTAGGTGTTCCTGGCTCCAGGCCGCGTACTTCACACTGGAATCACGGCCCCCAGGAGCGAAGCAGCTCCGTTCATGTCTTGTCGGAGCTCGGCAGTTCAGTGTGTCCAACGAGCTAAGGCCATGAAGGGCCAGGATGTCAGTTATCTAGTCGGAGGTGGTAACCGAGCTCTGGTAGAACTCGGCTTCAAACATCTCCCTCCTAGGCTGCGAAGACGAAGGCTCCGCCATTAAGGAAAACTGAAGTTCCCCCGGATGGTATGCTACCGTGACTTTTAACGCGGGGTCGAGGGGAACTGGCCTAGGTCCGGGGTTCGGCTCCGGATAGATGGCTTCCCGAAGGACCCTTCTCTTCTTTTCGATGACCTCGTCAATCTGGCGGCGATAGTGGGCTCGGATGTCTTCTTGCTCGCGTGCGATCTCGTACTCTTTAATCCGACGCTGGTTCCGAACAAAGACCGATTCCGGGCTCGGAGATTTGGGCTCGTAAGGGATTGCTCGTAATGACCCCCACCGTCTTTCCAGATTCTGTGACATCTAACGAGAAAGAAAAAATGGTGAGGGCCATGCATGCAAGGATCACGAACTCGATAAGATAAGCTCGGATAACTAAGGGCAAGAAACTAAATATTAAGACCCTCACTAAAGAGTCAGAGCGCGTGTTCCACAGGGAAGAAAAAGAACGTGGATGATTTTTTGAAAATCCCGAAGTTCAAGGGAAAGAAAGGTGGCGGTTAGCCAGGAAAGGGCTTTTTCGGGTTTCGTGTAATTGTCAAGAATAAGGGTTTTTACCCGAAAACTTGGTGTACAAGAAACATAGCCTAAAATCTTCAAAACCCAGAAAGTTGAAACCACATTCAAACGATTGAATCTGAATATAAACCAGAGACGAACTTCCAGAGTGAAAATCCAGAAAGCCTAAAAACCTATCGGTTCAAACCCTCCTATCGCATCATGCTAATAACGTAAACTAACATACACAGCAAGCACAATATAAAAGGAACAACAAAAATGGCGTACTTACACAGTAATGGGGAGTGCAGCGAAATCGTCGAGTGGAGAAGAGGTTGCAGGAAAGAACTCACTGAGTCGTACAAACCAGGATTCTTTTGTTTCTTCGGCCTGGAAAACATGCAATGAGCATAAACTGTGGTAAGAGGTTTAGGGAGTGTTTCTTTTTTCTGGTCTGTGATGAGAAAATGTGAAGAAGACGAAGAGGGAGTCTTGCATAAATAGGTGGGAAAACTGAATTAATCAGGAACGTTGATTGAAATCCTCAACAGATCGAATGGAGGGGAGTCGATGATAAGATAGCGCCGAAAAGCTGTCAGACGAACGATCGTGGGCATGTTCCCAGGGTACTCAAGTACCTAAAGTGAGCAATACCCATCTGGCACGTGTCCGTTTTTAAGAGTGTGACGGTATGGTTCCCGAAAAGAGTAGTTCAAAAGTTTCCTTCTCTTAGGATTCGAACAAATACTTTTGAGGGGGCAAAATGTTATACCCAGATTTCGAGCCGTAGCAAATATGACCTCGAAAGCTGAGTTCGCATTAAATGGTCTCGTGAGGGTTAAGGGTATGCTCTACGATTGTAAATCGGAGCCTGCAAAGTATGGTACAGACCTCGAATATGGTGACCTCGAAATGATCTCGATCTCGAAGGATAGCTCTATGAGCCCCTCATCTTCAGAAGCAACTTCGGAGCAGGGATCTCGAGCTCGATATGCCATCTCGAAAGAAATGTCAGCTCGGGAAGTGTCAGCGGCTCGCACAATGACGTGAAGCCTTGGAGATACGCAATGACTACCTTGAATATCTACAAGTGTTGTAGATATGGGATATGATCCTCATTTATTGATGTAAATCCCCAAAAATCGTGGGATATTATTTAGTCAGTTATGCGTTTCCTGATCTTTGGGGAACGTTTCCTTCTATATTTGATTATTGGCATTTAAGGCTATTTATTTTTATTCACAAAAGAGTAACTACCCAAAATATGTGGGATAGTATTCTGCATCATTCTCTATAAATAGAGAAGTGATGCACCATTGTAAAGGACCGATTTTCTGATTCTTGAGAGAAAACTCTGGAGAATTCATGCTAAAGGATTGTTCAGAGATAATCTTGAGATTAATAACAGAGACTCGTGGACTAGGCAGATTTAACTGCTGAACCACGTAAAAACCGCGTGTCTGACTCGTTTGTTTGTTTTAGCTATTGTCTTTAATTGTTTACGTGCTCTCTTCTTTTATCTGTTGGCGAAAAACGGCGTCAACAATGAATATATACCATTTTGCTTGAAAACTCACTTACATTTTTGTAATTTCAATAATACGAATTACATTGATGTATTTTATAAAAATAATACAAAATACCCCCATTTATAAAAAACTTGGTCATAAATAATTTTAATTAGACAATAATATCCCTTATATATTTACTTTTTTTCGAACTTGTAAAAATATTATATTTAACTATTTTTTAAAAAATAATATTTTGTTTAAAAACTATTTGAAGAAATTAATAATTTTAAAATAAAAAATAAATTAGAATCTTAATTATTTTAATAAATTAACTTCTAACAAATAATTGATAGAAAATATTTTAATGATAGAAATTTATTTAGAAAAGTAAAATAATATTTGTTTTAACTTGAATAATTTTTATAAAAAATATCTTTATAAAATGTTTAAAAATATAAAAATAATCTTAAATAAAAAACATTATTATCTTAACATGTACCGTGTATTTTAAAGACCAATTTTTTATCTAAAATCTCCTAAGTTGGTAAGACCATCTCCAGTGTAAGATGCAAAAAATAGTGTTAATTTAGTATAAAAAATTAATAAATGACATATTTAGCACAATTTTTATAATTGAACTGTAATACAATAGGATGAAAAATTGATATAAAAAAAGTGTACATTTAATGACAATGATAAATAAAATACCAAAAATAATAAGTAATGACAAAAAAGCAAATTAAAATGTGAACATTTATTGACAATAATAAATAAGATACCAAAAATAACAATAAAATAATAACTAATGGAAAAAAAAAGTAAATATTTATTATTAATCCAAATTTGTATCATGCTATATTTTGATCTAAATTTTATTACCTTTAAGCATGTGATAAATTTTGATCTAAATTTTATTACCTTTAAGCATGTGATAAATTTAGCACAGCTTTTAGTGTACCATTGGAGAAACTTTTATTTGAAGTATGTTGTATTTTAGCAATGTATCATACATTAATATATGGTCTCTAACTAATTCGTAAGCATTTTCAAATTAATTATCCTTCAATTTAAATCTGATTTGAACCCATAAGGAAATTTGAGTTTTTATGCTTAATGAGGGGTTATAAGTCAAAAAAAATGCTAGGCATTTAAATCATTTCAAAAAAAATGTCAATTCTTTTGACAATACCCAAAATACCCCTCTCATAATTTTTCACATTCACTTCCTTTTCTATCTTCCCTCCCTCTCCCCCAACCTATTCCTCTCAACTCCCTCTCTAGAAAAAAAAAGCCATGGGTAATGTAAAAATATAATAGAAATCAATGTAACGGCAAGTATTCTTACTTAGGACACTAAAATACTACATTTTGAACAAATCTGGGCATGATTTTTGGGTTTTTTTTGCGATTTTTTTTCAGATCTGAAACTTTGAAATCTGCAGAAAATCGACGTGGTTCGATGGTGCTTAATTCCATCTCGATGGGGCCTTCAAAATCAAGATTTTCATAAAAAAAATCGATGTTGTTCGATGGTGTTCGATGCGATTCTTACAAGATACGTAATCTTTCACTCGGGTGCCCGTTTGAGGTGATTTTTTTTATTTCTTGTATTTTTTCAATATCTACACGTCTGAAATATGTATATATACATTTGAAAAATATAAATCTTGAAAAAAATGACAAATGCAAAACATACCTCGTGTTCAAGATATGTTTTGGTATGTTTTCAAGTTCTAAACTTTGAAAATGTGTATATGAACATCTTAAACGAGTAGATCTCAAAAAAATACCCAAAATAAAAAAAAATCACCCCAAAAGGACACCCGAGTGAAAAATTATGTCACTTACAAGAATTGCATCGAACCACCATCGAACCACCATCGAACAACCATCGAGCAACGTCGATTTTTTCATGAAAATCTTGATTTTGAAGGGCCCATCGAGGTAGCATCGAATACCATCGAGCAACCATCGAGTTAGGCATGATTTTTGAGTTATTTTTCATATCTGAAACTCTGAAATATGTAGAAAATTGACTTTGCTCGATACCAGCTCGATGGAGCCTTCAAATCAAGATTTTCATGAAAAAATTGACGTTGCTCGATGGTGGTTCGATGGTGGCTCGATGGTAGTTCAATGCAACTCTTGTAAGAGACATAATTTTTCACTCGGGCGTCCTTTTGGGGTGAATTTTTTTTTTTGGTATTTTTTTTAGATCTACTCATTTAAGATGTTCACATACACATTTTCAAAGTTTAGAACTTGAAAACATACCAAAACATATCTTGAACATGAGGTATGTTTTGTATTTATCATTTTTTTCAAGATTTACATTTCCCAAATGTGTATATACACATCTCAAACGTGTAGATTTTGAAAAAAATACCCAAAATCAAAAAAAAAAATCACCCCAACCAGACACTCGAGTGAAAAATTATGTATCTTGCAAGAATCGCATCGAAACACCATCGAGCAACATCGATTTTTTCATGAAAATCTTGATTTTGAAGGCCCCATCGAGATGGCATCAAGCACCATCGAACCACGTCGATTTTCTACAGATTTCAAAGTTTTAGATCTGAAAAAAAATCGCAAAAAAAAACCCAAAAATCATGTCCAGATGTGTTTGAAATGCAGTATTTTAGTATCTAAGTAAGGAATACTTGCTATTACATTAAGTTCTTTTATATTTTACCTTACCCATTTTTTTTTTCTAGAAAGAGAGTTGAGAGGAATAGGTTGAGGGAGAGAGAGGGTAGAGGGAAGAGGAAGTGGATGGGAAAATTATAAAAGGGATATTTTGAGTATTGTTAAAAGATTTTGCATTTTTTTTTAAATAATTAGAAGCCCTGGCATTTTTTTTATTTATGACACCTCATTTTTTGATAAAAACTCAAATTTCCCACTCATAATTAAAGATATGTTCGAATTATTTTTAATATATTTAATTGTATGATTTTCATCATGATTTGTTTATTCTAACTTAAAACCAAATAAAATCAATTTTTTAGGTGTTTATTTTTGTTTTAAATTTTACTTTGTGATTATTTAAGTGGGATAAAAAATTACAATTACGTTGAAAGCAAAAGTTATTGTGAAAAAAGATTTATTTCCAATGAGTTAACTAATAATGTTCTAAAAAAGATTGAGGGAGCATAAAATGATATTAAGTATAATGAAAGGGACAAGATCTAATTTGGTAGATGAGTAAGAATAGGGGGAAAATAGAGAAATAATTTGGCAGTTAGTAGGAGAGAGAGTGGGGGAGAAAAGATAGTAAAAGACAAAATAAATTAAAAAATTTATAAAAATGGACATGAACTAATTATCATTATAATCTCATCCACATAAAAAAAAAAAGGTCAAAAGGAAACTATTTTCACTTATATCACTTCAATTAATTTTCTATACACTTTATTTTCTTTCTTACCAAAGGTAAAGGTAATGTTAGTCTATTTCGATATTCGGATGCCTTTAGACCATCTCAATTATAGTTTTTTTTTTCTTTTTTCTTGATGGTCCAAGTCCACATGCATGATCATTGATTAGTTTAGCTAGTTAAGGCCTGTTCGTAGATTAGGTCGAAATGAAACTATAATAATGTAAGCTAATGCTTCTGCTACGATTAAATTATGAGTTTATATGAAATGAAAATCACGTGCTCACAAATAGCGTGCCTTATTAATTTTGACAATGACAATATAATAGTCTTTTTCTTTAATTTGTCTTCTTTATCTATATTTATTATACCGAATTATCTTTCCAAGATAAACTACAAAATTAAATTTTGGCATCAGCACCTACGAACAACAGAACTATGGCAGGCTAAAAACAAGTACACAAGAAATAAATACAAACCTTTTTTTCCCACACTCATGCTTAATTCCTTATAGATAAATACAAAATTTGAATAAATATTTTTATTTTGAAAAAAAAATAAGGTAATTATTAGAGATAAATAATTATATTTATTTATTAAATTAGAATTTTTTTTTAAGTTTGTAATAAGTATTAAATGATCATTTGTTATATTTTTTTTTATGTTATTTCACATCTATGACATTGAATCACAATTATAAATAATGTCATAAATAGTATCTATTCATTTTGTTTGGTGCTAAATCTAACACTATTCATATGAGAAGATAAGAACACTCTTTTGCAACATTCTTTATAATTTAAAGAATCAATCAAAATAACCACTAGGTTATGTATATCATCTTCTTTTCTTTTTTTTACATTAACAACATTATTTCACCACATTTAAAGCACAATGTAGATTCTTTAAACTATTTTTTTTTAAATTTACCATGCATTCTCCTCTCTCTTCACATTGTTTTTATAAATAAAAAATATAATATTTAAATGATGTAAATAAAAAAAAAAATTTGATGTATGATGCAATGTAAAAATTAAAAGTAAAATAAAAAAAAATTATGATATATTTTAAAAATAAGAATAGAAAGAATATGGTGAAAATGCACTTCAAAGGCTGTTGCCACTCAATTTTTCATTTTAATTTTAGGGAAATTCTTTAGTCCCTCACTTGTATTTGATGGACTTAGTCTTTCATTAATTTTTCAGTCATTGGATCCATGGTGGATGGTAGGATTGTGGTGTTTGGTTGAAGATATATTAAAATACACATATATCCATTCATATCCTTTAGCAACCGGCTACCTTTTGCATATAATTTTTTTTTAGTTATATTTTTGTGAAAAAAAAACTCTAAAAAACAATGTCCTGAAATCTTGCTCAAAAAAAAAAATCAAATGATTAGTGGGAGTGTGTGATCGTTTCTGTTAAATTTCTTGAAGAATAGGTCGATTGTCGTCGCTGATTGGTGATACAGGTCAGGTACGCAAAGTTTGGAGGTTCGAGCGTGGTGGATTTCACTCATCGTCGTTGGTTCTGAGTATATTTTTCAATCATTTCTTCTAAATCGAAGAGTGATTGGAGCTCTTTGGCATACTAGTAAGTTGTGAAATTGTTTTGGGCAGACAATAGTGATTCTCTTTTTCATATACACCATGAATGTGTAATAAATCCACAAATGGAGAAGATAATGTATCTAAAAGTAATTTTCATTGCTGAATTTTAGATGGCACTCTCTTGTTTTTGTATTGGGTATTGACGAGTGAAAATTTGAAGACTATTTATTTAGGTAATAGGATTGAAAGATTGTTGTTAGTGAAGTTTTTAGAACGAAAAAAAAAACCTTGATTCAGAATTATGGAGAAAGCTTATAAAGATTTTGTTTTCTTTTGTCTGCTTCAGTGAAGGCTTTAGTAAGGAATTTATCATTTCAAATTTAGTCATTTAGTTATATCCAACTTATGCAATTAGCTTAAATTTGTTGAACTCTAGTTCTCAACCCATTTTTTCGTTGTGTTCCACTTCAGATTGTAAGTCGCTATTGTCCATGGTTGTCTCCGCCAGATTTGTGAGGTACGTGTGTTTGTCTAGTTCTAATTTTATTAAATCTTTGTCAAAAAATTAGTATTTTAATTTTGATTTATATGTGTTTAAATAAACCCCAGTACTCTAACTAAATTTTTGTTGATTATAGATATTCAATGACTTTGGTTTCGGTCCTCTTAGCCTTGGTGAAGTACCTGAGAACTTGGAGAGGTGTAAAGAATCTGACTATTTTCATGGGCTATGTTTGTTGTTGTAAGACTTTCAAGTTCAACACCCCACCAGTTTGTTAAATTTACTCAACCAAACTTATGTATAATTTTTATGGAAGCAAATATATTGGAAATTTAAGATTAATAAAAGTAACACCAACTTACTGCTATTATGTTGCTATTTTCATGAGGTTGGTTTTTAAGTTTCAGGTATTGCTTCATGCTAATATTATTTTGTTGCATATCATCTTCATGTGATAATATGTGAATTGTTTATATTGAGTGACAAATAGTTTTATGTATTTATATATGTATGAACACACACATAATTAGGTTATCTTTCTATTATTATTTTTTCTTTTTCAGGTTCTTGGCATTAATCTAATTTAAAGATTTGATACAATAAAGATGAAACATTAGAGGTTAAACATGAATGCTGAGAACAGAGGTGATGAAGCAATGGTGCTAGAAAAGGTTAAGCTTCTCTCTTTAAAATATTAGCTAAATGAAATGTTCATTTATTTAATATTCCTATTATTTATGTGCTTTATAATCTTTATAAGTGATGTTGTAGGCTTAAGGTGCTTCAATCACTCTTTTAGGCCTTCTTTTATTTATTTATTTATTTCTTTTGCATTGTAAGTATAGATCATGGGGAGTTTTGTTGTAACTAATTTCAGGCGATTTATTTCAATGTTTCCAGCTTTTTGTGGTTGTGACTTCGAGAGAGCATGTGCAAGTAATCATATTTTGTTGTTAGGAAATAAACAAACATCCAATAGATTTGATTGCATATATCTTAGATTGATGATAAAAGTTTGCAGATTGATTTCGATTCGCTGCTTTAATAAAATATATATATGTATATATTAGTGAAACTCATAGTGCATTATTTGTTTGTTTTATGTCATATCAGCAGCTTTGCTTCTTAGTTGATTAATCAATTTCAAATAGAAAAATGATATGTTCTTTTTATATTGTTATTTGTGTACAACAATATAGATGGTAGGATTAAGATTTGATCATGAGTGCATCCCAAGAGATCAAATGTTGATGAGGTTTGTACTTCTCTAACTCATAATCTCATCTTTTTTATTGTGTCTATACAATGTATAGATGTGTTTCCCCTGAAATAATTAGCAGTTTCATAAATATATAATCACATACTCTTTGTCATGTTAAGTTTCATTTGTTATTGATCATTTTTTTCCTTTCATTTTTATCATTACTTTCATCGAGTTTTATATTGTTTAACTAACTTGACTTGAAATTATGTACATTGTAAAATTGTCTTTTGGCTCTTCCCAGAGTGCGCACTAATGAACAATTTTGATATACAAATTATGCAAATTAGATGCAGTCTGCATTCCTCTACGTCAACTTATTGGACTAAAATTTTCATCATAATATCATGTAAGGTTAAAATCTCTTAACTTACTATTTGCTCCCAAACTTTCTAAAATTGGACTTAATCACAGTTCAACGGTCACAACAGAAAGCAATAATAACTGCAGTTTGAGTATTTGGCAGTTTTAGTGAGTGAAAACGATCTTTAGACTCAAGTTGGTCAATAGATTATATTAATAGCTTTATAGAGAGAATATGTAACTTAAATATCATCTTGTATTCAACATTGACAAAGGTTATACTGAGTTCTTGTATTATGTTGATGAGAGTTTGAAAAAAAAAAAAACAAAGTTCTTATTCAGATTATATAACTTTGTACTGTGCTCGATTTGTGCTTACTAAAGAGTGTTAGTCTCATCCACTCGATTTAGGTCATACTTTTTTGAACCAAGTAAATTTCTTATGTTGTTAACATGAGTACCATTTATCTAATTGGTCGAAAATGTTGTTAACATGAGTACCATTTGGTCGAAAATGTATTGCTAGTGCAATGTTGTCAACATGAGTAATGCAGCTAATAAAACTCTCTATGATGATCATGAGACAACTAAGGCTCATGAGGTGTGCTCATTGGATTCTAGTCATTGTTGGTTTTTTTTTATTATTATTACAATAATAAAACCATATTTACTTCAATTTTTTTTTTTTACTTTCAACTATAACATTATTACTCACCAGTCAATTAGATATTACTTACTAGCATAAAAATGTTACTTATACGCACAAAAACAAATAAAATTACTTTTTTACTTTCCGATACAACGTTATTACTAACCATTTCATTAAAAATTACTTAGTCGCATCAAAAAATTACTTACCCAATATCGTAAATAAGTTCAAACACAATACATATTTTACCTTATTGCCCTCGACTGTACACTTTTTGGACGACAAATTACTTTATTGTCCTTACTTTTCACAGTCATATCAACACAATTTCTTAGATCCAGTTTACACAACCGATCAATCAAGATAAAGTTTAAAAAAGAAAAACACAAAAATTGTTCAAAGCTTGACACTTGGCAAATTATTTGGGTCCCACTTGTTGGACTAAGACTCGTGAGGGAATAAAGAATTTGCCTTAATTTTATACTAATATAATAGCTTCCACTTAATTTTTCATTCTAATTTTATACTAATATAATTCTTCTGATATTTAGTTATATATTTTTATTAATAATAATATTTACTTATTTAATTCTTCATATGTACATATATTTTATATAAGTAACACAATTATTTAAATTACTCTTTCAATAAGAGTAATTGGTGTCAAAAGTAATAGAAAAATGTATTTTTAATAAAAAAAATTAAATTGAACTACATTAATATTTTATTTTTATTATTTAATTATTAAAAAATACTTTCATAGACATTTAGACAATAAAAAATAATAAAATTTAAAAAAATAGTTACTGTTTGGATTTTATAATTTAAAAGAGCTTTTAAAATAAAAAATATATTTATAGTTTTATATAAAAAAAAATTAGCAATATAATTATCTATTTTATTAATTACAATAATAATAAAATAAAAATCAATTATTGTACTTTAAATGAAATAGAATCATCAAAACTCAAATAAAAAACTTTAATTATTTTTAAAAGAGTTTAGTTGAAAATCAGGTTTTTTTTTGAGGAAAAATCAGGTAAATATTTACTTTCTTAAAAAAATTAAACTCATAAAAAGCTTTTGAAATTTTATCCAAATTCTCTCAAAAAAATAACTTTTGAATTCGAGGAAAATTTTAAAAGTCAAGACTAAGAAACCCATTGAAACTTGCATTTTAAATGCTTGCTCAAATTAAGTGTGAGATTAGTAATACAAATAAGACTATTTAGAGGTCTAGATTTATCTCCATCTACAATTAGCATGATCAAAATATTGTATTCCTAGCCTAGGCTAATGTACTAGAGACCTAAAAGATTTGACTTTGAAAGTTCACCTCTCAATCGTTATCATTTCCAATGTTTCATTGTGGGGATACTAGTGAGGAAAGAAGCTAAGTCCCGAACCCCACAATGAAGAAGGAAAAATAAAATAATAAAATAAACTAAGAAAAATAGAAGCAAAGAAGATTTTTTTCCCGTAAGAGATCTATATTATTGTTATTATTGAAAAAGAGAAGCTTATCCACATCTTTTTTTTCTCATTTTTTTGGTGTGTTAGAATATCGTTATCAGTGTTTTAAAAAAAACATAATTATATGTATATTGTGATGAGCACACTAATAATAACATCAAGCTATAAATAGAAACATGGAAATGGACAACCATAGGAAAGCCTTTTAAACAATACACAGAAAGTAGCTTAAGTTGAGAGGAGAAAAGGATAGTGGGAGAGGCTAAATCTTTTGTTTTATTAGAGAGATTATGAAAGGTAGATGAAAAATGGGAAGATTGCATAACTTTTTAAATTCACTATCACTATCTAAAATCCATTTATTAAGGAAAGGATTTATAATAAATATAGAGACCCTGCTAAAAAAATAATTAAAAGAATAACATAATAATTTCATAAATAAATAATAATCTTTCTTTCTACTTTTCCCTCTCTCATTTATACCATATTTTATCAACTTTTCATCCTCTCTATTCTTCTTCCACCCTACCAAACAGTGTTAAGGGTTGATTTTGCCAATCTCCATCATACTTATTTTTTACATGAGAGACCTCGCACCAAACCATACACATTAGGTATGGTGCCTTCCCCCACCATGTGAGAGAATCACCCTATTAAGGGGTTAAGGCTATCTACAAAAATAAAGGAAATGGTCCCCTACCACTCGAACTAGAACCCCAAAATTAATGATTTTGGCCTAATAAAGTCCTTGCATGTATATTATTAGTTTATAGCAGCCAGCCACACTTTTGTCTATTAAGGAAGAGGCTATATCGCATGGACATCATAGCTCCACATTACACCCTTTTTAAAAAAAAGAAAAAAGAAAAAAGAATATTCCATGCATATTTTTGGTCTTTTATCATTATATTATGTTTATGCTTCATAATTATACTCACAAGACAAGTTAATTTTATTCATACACGAAAACCAAATTGCTTCAACACACAACACTACTAATACTATCATGGGAATTCACTTAGTTTCTTTTATTGCCCTAACTTTCCTGGTTTTCCCAACTTCCTGGAACGGACCATCGCAATTTTCCCATGTAAGTATTGTATACATTATTATATACACAGCATGTGGAAGTAAAGACCAATTAATCATAACGAAAACTAAAATTATGCAGTGAAAACATGCAAAGTGGAGGTGGGACCCTGCAAATATTAAATCAACAATCTTTCAATTCAAGCTGCTGCTAGATCTCTAAACGAGGCTGCATTGCATGATTCCCTAACTTGTCATAAAATAACACTTGTTGAACCCTACGAATTTAAGCATTAATGTACTTATGTACTACGTGTTATTCTTATGCTAAAGTATAAATGGAAGTGACATTAAAAATTAAACTAAATATACATCCACATAAACAAAACAATCTACATTAACATAATGATAAACTTTTGCTTGCTCACATAAATGATTGCATGCCAAAATAAATATAAAATTATAATAAAAGGACAATTAATAATATGCTTCTTGTACCAGTTTGTGCGAAAGGGTATAGATGGTCCAATACAATCACTCAGCATATAGCCAAGACCTGCTTAAAAATGACAATTAAGATTGGCTGAAATGAAACCAACTAAACTAAACTTTCATTCCAAGAACATATAATTTCACAAACAGCCTTGTCTTTCTGGCGCTAAATAATAATGAATAAAAATCTTAAGCTGGATAAACAATAAATTAACACAAGAGATCAGTTTTAAACAAAGAGAATGCATTTGGGGCACCCATTTAAACTATAATACATCTACAGAAGCCGAGAAATTGAAAATACTATGCCCCATCGATATTAAATGATCAAGTATATCGTCCCATCTCATGAAAAGGGAGTCATTTCATTGATACAAATGATTAGATGGGACATTTTCCTGTCACCATATACTCGAATCTGAGACAAAATTGCGGTCGACCATCAATGGGCAAGTTCTCTGTGTCACTTTAAGAATGAAATAGAATTATATAATTTTTTACACAACTACAAGCTTTTCAAGGCAAAACAGAACTTTACAACTGCTAATAAATAATAGAATTGTGGAGAACTTTTAAGGCCGGGGGAAAAAGTAAAGGCGAGCCTTTCTTAATTCCAGGAGTAGAAGTGCCCTTTAGAATACTTTAGTTAAAGCACAAAAAATAGCAACTTTTGATTTCTAAAGGAGGTTCGAAATTGGAAAAAGGAGAGGGTTCAGATGAGTGAAAAAAGATAATGAAAAGGATTAATAAAAAAAAGGTTAAGTTAGGCGCATTCTTTACCATATAAGATTTCAGGCCCAACTTGCCCAACACAACTTGCTATAAATATATATATAATATAACATAAACTACATAGGAAAAGAGAGCTGCGCGCCTGCACCCAAGCTGAAACCAAAACAACTAAATACACGTAGAATAGGAAAAAAAAGATGCACCTACAAGTGGGCCCAAGCATTTTCAACTGTGGCGAGCTCCATATTCATTTATTTAGGCAGCAGTAGAAGGGTTCTGCAAAACAGAAACTCACAATTGATACACAGATGCAAAATGTGGTAATTCATGCAACAAAAGTAATCGAATATATGCAGAGCTATGACATTTGAAGTGAAAATTTTAAGTAGAGATTCTTGTCAGAATATTGGTGGAAGCGCAATCACACATCCTATAAACATTTTAAGTGAAAAAAAATTAAGTAGAACATGCCTACCTTTGATTGCAGGATCTTTTGGCTGTCGCTAAAGTATTGATTTGGATGGTTAATCCCGGAATCACATGATGCGCCATGAACAGCTTCAAACGTCAAGGTGCATGCCAACTAATTAAATAAGTTGGTAAACATCAACCCTATGTTAGAAGAAAAACAGAACACCTGGAAGCAATTTATATGCACATGAAATCTTTTGAGACCTGATAGTGTCTATTTTGCACTTTGTCCATTACATCTTCCATTGCCCTGCTGTTTACTCCCATTTTACTAAGAGCAGCTCTAAGATTCTCCTCACTGCCACAAAATCAACGAGCAGATAAAGAGTTTAGCAACACAAATCCATGCATAGGTGAAGACTACAACTTTTTTTGGCAGGCATCATGATTAAAGACTGGTTACTGTAATCAAGCATGATATCTTAAACTGTAACTTTGTTTAAAAGAGCTAAAACCTCAGTTTTCAAACAAATCCGGATATAAAAATATATGTATATATATATATTAGTAACAAAATTACAGTTTTTGTTAAAAGCATAAGTTCAATCCAACCTAACAAAGGCAAGTTTATTAAACCTTCATCTTTTTTAGTCCAAAATTAGAGTGAGTGGAAGAGTTATGATGACCTGAAATGTCGATAAGGGCACCCATGATGGTCTCCTACACCCGGAGTTGATGAGATGACTTTTTGACATGAATAAGGTGTATAGTCCTACAATATTCAAAATAACAATTTTGATAAACATAATCAAAATATAGAGTGTTGAAAATAACAGCTTCTGGACTTTTTAGACCAGTACTACTTTATGCAGTCGGTTTCTTGGTATGTATAATTTATTTCAAAAAGAAACTCATGTTCTTCTTAGCCTAATTAAGGGGTCATCTCTAGCAGTTATACTTACAAGCATAGATGGAATTTTCTATGTTTCTTCTCTTCTAAACTGACAACGAAATAAAGAAACTCTTAGAGAAGTGATAAGTTTGATATCCTACCGTTCTTTTCCCTTCTCTTCCATAATTATGGCGTATGCCATATGCATATTCTTTGTCAAACCTCTCCGAACCAACCTACGGAAAACAATTAAGCAATAAGAACAAAATCTCAAATAGAAAAAATACCCAACAAATTCGTATGTAAATATAAATATCCCAGATTCATGAGATAATGTGTAATTCTTCAAATAAGAAAAATCAAAATCGTTATTGTGTTTCTAAACTGTGACAGATCAGAAGCTCCATAAACAAGGATTTATAACAACCATCAAAGTAGAGACAAGTTTAATAGAAAATAGAGATACCATTAGCATAATTGAATAAATTATACTGATAATATCTACAATCCATTGTAGTCAAGGTACCACCTCACCTTTTGAGAGAACTCAGCTTTCCAAAACGAAAGTGCATCATCTAGCTTCAAGCCAACACCCTGTGCAGGGAGGGTCAAGCAAACGGTAAGTAAACAGTAAACGAATATACAATTTCATGATGCCATCAACAGTGCATGTAAAGAACAACTTCTGTAAACATATTTGACAAAAACCATGCCAGTATAAATATAAGCTGTCTAATTGCAGTTTTCCATAGATAACTTGGTATGCCAAAATTAACCCAGCCTGTACCATGGGCAATGATGCCAAAAGATCTTGTCTGCAGCGGCATGTCCGGCATGAAATGCATCAAACAGATTTACAGTCACATGCATCTAAAATCCTATTCTTGTACAAATGCTATTTTATACAAATACAAAAGCTCAAAAATCCTTGTATACAAGACACAACCTTGAGAAAGAGGCCTAATTGCATTCTCCCTCCATGCTTCAAATGATGATCCTCCCTCAGCTGCATGTGATAGATGCATTATAAAAAAGTTTTACAATAAATTGTTAAAAAAAGGTATTAAGAAGAAAGAAAATGACATGAAATGAGAGCAGAAAGTGATTAGCACCATAATGTGCTCTCTTACCTTGTCAAATAGATGTCGCATACACAAAGGAAATGAACTCTTCGCCAACTCCTCGATGTCATTTACTGAAATCTCACTAAACCCTTTCGGCTACAAAAGCAGTACACAAAAACAGACCATCAATAAATACCATGTCTGACTTAATGATATTTGATAAGTTTATTTGTTCAGATGACATACCTGAGAATAGTCAGGACCCAGGTAACTTGTGCTTAGCGCTTCCACAATCTAAAGAGCACCAAGAAATTGCCAATCATCACTAACTGCTGCTTTGACTTAAAAATTTCACAATCAAATACTTACAGGTGATAAGCGATCATTCTCTTGTTCTCTTATTGTAGATGTCCATTTTCTGCATGCAGAAAGTGAAAGTCTAAATCTCGATGATTCATATGTTTAAACAATTCTAAAATACAAAAGAATCTCAGTATGGTTGTGTTCCAATACTGATGAAAAACAAAACAGTAAAGCTCTTCCGAATATAAAATTATCAAAATGTTACGAATTTTTAATAGCCTTAAAATTACCTGTTTGTCCAAATGAGTGCCTTGGATAAATGACTACGAAATTGCGTGGCAACAAGGGAAACCACCTACCAGGAGGCAATAAAAGAAAATAAAACACATAAGATTTAGTTTATAATATTGAAAAATATAAGCAAATAGCAAGTATAGACGTCAACCTGATTGGCAGCTATATAAGCATGCCCCTTGTGGATGAACACTCTACGAGTAGCTACAAGTTCTGAAACTTCTTCAAAAGGTACCTTCATTCAAAGAATCAAGAGGGGTGAAAACAGTAATAAGAACAACCAACATGAGAAAATAGATTAAACTGAACTTTAAGGAGGAGAAGTTCCTTTCCAGTATAACCATTTAAACATTAAGAATGATACCAACAAGTATTAAAAGCCTGAATCATAAATTAACAAACTAATAACTAGAACAAGCTATCTTCTAGCCATACAGAATCTAGAGACAAACCTACCGATGAATAGGAAAGAATTGGTTTCAGCTTTTGTTTATAATGGCAATTTTTTAGAATCTTGCTTCTCCAATAAGCAACACAGACAAAGTGTAGAATCATCTAATTGCATTAATTGTGTCATGAGATGAAAGTTGAACCAAAAGGATAAATATACCTTATAGAATATCGTATCAGCTGCAAAAGACAGGGAAGAAAATGGGAAGTTTAATTAGGTATAAGTTATAACGAAAAAAAAAATTGAATAAGTGTTGCTACAGTGAAACTTTTTGATGAAAACATTATTGAAATCAACAATCGTAAATGTAAATTCTAAGGGAAACTGATATGACACCTGGACATAAGGAATAGTTAAGCAGTTTTGATTGGTTTTGTTTCAGTTAGTCAGATGGGCTTTTGTTGCATTCTATTGATAGTATACATAGGTGAAGAAGAGGAGTGTTAGCTTTAGGCAAAAAATTGGATGAACAGCTTGGTACTTTTCTTGCGAGAGGGGAACCTCTAGACTCAACTCACCCTTCTACCTAAGCAAAATCTTTAGGTGGCTCAACTACTGGCTCAAAGAATAAATTTTTCTACACTGACTCAACTTACAGGCACGAAGTGAATTACATTTCAGTGACTAAATTGTTTAACTTAAGCGGTAGATCATAAATAGGAACGGGAAAGAAATTAACAATTTATCTAGAGGATGGCCTAGTAAAATTCAATGAATCATCTGCACCTACCAGTTGGTAAATCCTTCTGACCAATGGAACGTGCAACTTGGACCAACTTATCTTTTACACTCTGTAGAGAAGAACCAGTGCAACTAAAGTAAGTATCTGAAACTTAAAAACAAAGAAATGTATAATTTCTTGTAGAAGAATGACTAAATTGCTTGAACTTCATACAAATTTATAATTACAAGTGATATAACTGTGAAGACTGTAATGTAGTTATAGCTACCTCAAATTCTGAATTGCTAACTGCCTTGTATGAAAGGGCAAATTCTGCCATGAGAGCCCTCTGCAAAATTGAGTAGCACAATATTTAAGTCATCGGTATATGACAAGAGTACAAAATAAAGTACTGCACATGATAACCAGATCCTACCTGAACTTCAGCATTTTTCTTGCCAAAACGATAACGAAATAGAGTAGTCTCCATAGAAAGAAACCATTTTCTCAAGTCCTCCCTTAATAAAGAAGTAAAAGAATCAGATAAATTTTTCAGAGCAACATAAGTTCCAGAAACAAATTGCAGAACCAAACCAAAAAAACTCACGTTCTGCAATACACAAGACGGAGAACAAAGTGGGATATAATATCCTTGTTCATATTTTCAGATGGCTGTGGATGCCTCATATTTGCCCTCCACAGTTCGTCTTCCTGTAAAAAAGCCCAAAATGAAACAACCAGAAGATAACTACACCAAAAATTACGTTTTTTTCTTTTCTTTTCTTTTACCAATTTCACCATTTCTTCGGGTCTCTTTCCTCTAGACAATCCATCAGAAATTCCTTTAAGCACTGAAACAAGCAAATTTCAAAGTGTATAAGTTTTGAACTGAAATTCAAATCAGAGACTAACTATTCTATTTTTTTTCTTAATAGATTCCAATTAAGATGGAATTTCATTTCTCACAGACTCTTTCACGAATATGAATAAGTGAAGGGGAGAAGCGAGATTTACCTCGAAGGCGATCCATGGCGAAAAGCTCGAAATCTTCGAGCCTGACTTCAAGTGCGGGAGCCGAACGGTAAAGAGGGAGAGTAGAAACGACATCGTTCACCGAGGGTTTCCGTTGAGATCGAACGGTCTGCATAATTTTCTTCTTCTTCTGAAAGCGGTGAAAAAGTGTGAACTGAGAAATGAAAACAATACTGATCTGATTTTCGCCCTTCTCATTCTGTTCTTATTGTTCCCGCGCAAAGCAAGTGAAAAGGGCGGGAGATCATTTTAGTTGGTTTTGGGCCGAATAAGTGGGACTTAGCCCAAATTCACCATCGAAACTTCGGATCTCTGGTACAGGGAAAATTTCATCCTAATACAAGTTTTATAAATTAATTACAATAATACCTTATCTTTTTCGTATTATTTTTCACTCATCAAGTTTTAGACTTTTAGTACCAGATATTGAATTTTATATTCATTACTAACTTAAAACAAAAAAATATATATACTAACACATAAGAATACACGGATTTATAATTATTATAAGGAAATTTGAGATATTATGCATAATGAGGGACTTAAATATAAAGCACTCCCAATTTTGGCATCATGTAAAATTGATGCTAAATTTTGCCGAATTACCGAAAATACTTCTAACAGATTTTCTAACTTTCTTCTCACCTCACGAAACTCTATTTTCTCTCTCTCTTTTTCTCAATCTCAGACACTTTCATAGCACAATCACACAACACCCATCTCTATTTCTTTCAGAATTAAAGACCACACATCGACCCACGAACATCATGGAAGCTCGCTTGCCATCTTTTTGCTCTTTGTTTTTTTTTTTTCCTAATATCATTTGTCTTTAATGATTCAAAGCTTAAACTAAGTAAAAAGTTTAGTTAAAACACTAATATATGCACTTCTAACAAGTATGTGTTTGATTTTGTTTTTTTTTTTTTTGCAATTTGTTTACAATTTTTTAGATCTAAAATGTAAAAATTTGTAGAAAACTTGATATATATATATATATATCGATATACCTCGATGCTCAGCTCGATGGGCCCTTAAAAATCATGTTTTTCATTAAAAAAGTCATCTGCCTCGACAGGCCTTGATAGAACTCGATGCAATTCATAAAAAGTGCATAATTTCTCACTAGGATGTCCGTTTTGGGTAATTTTTTTTTTAATTTGGGTATTTTTTTAGATCTACACATCTATGATGTGTACACACACTCTTGGAAAGTTCAAAGATTGAAAACACCCCAAAGTTAAAAACAATGCCCCTATATTTTCAAAGTTTGGTATGTTTTTAATCTTTAAACATCCCAAACGTGTGTGTACACATCATAGACGTGTAGATATCAAAAAAAATACCCATGTAAAAAAAAAATCACCCAAAATGGACACCCGAGTGAAAAGTTATGCACTTTCTATGAATTGCATCGAGTTTTGTCGAATTCTATCAAGGCTTGTCGAGGTCGCTTCTGTAATGTCCTATGTCATTAAGGCTGCTTCCTGGAATGACGACTGGCCCTACAAAACAACACGAGTCTTTCCAACATACTTTGTCCTCACTCGCACGCTTCCTGGGAAAACTTCCCAGGAGGTCACCCATCATGAGACTACTCTAGGTCAAGCACGCTTAACTTTGGATAACCAAGTTGTAACGCCTTGGATAACCAAGACAACTACACTGTGTGTTTAAAATAGTGCAAGACTTGCTAATCAAGTCGTTTGAACATAAACGTGAATCTAAAGTCAACTAACAGGTTAGGGTTAAAAGATTTTGATCGCAAAATGGTTGACTTTCATTAAAATAAGAGTTTGATACACAGGATCCCAAAAATAATGTTTACAAGGTGGTTACAACCCTCAAAAGTTAATATACCTGCAACCAGCCTAAATGGCAAAATACAAATTGTGGCCCTAGTCCCTGTAAATCCCTCGGACGTGGTGGTCGAGCAGCTGCCAATGTACACCTCGCCCCCAAAGCTCTCAAACTCATGGCTGGTCCAACTTTTCCTTATCTTTACTTGTACCACGTAGCACCCATGAGCCAAAGCTCGGCAAGAAAACCAAATTCAACAAGCATAGATAACAACAAAGTGTGTATAGTAAACTTTTAGATCAAACCGTTCATTTAACAGCAGAATACAAGTGCTAAACTAGGCAACAATAATAGTTTAATACAAACATATAAATCAATCTTAATACAATTAATTAGGTGTCGGCGCCCTTAGGCCGAGCCCTCTAGTTATTTAGCTGACCCCGACTTGCTTATGTCGAGCTGCATTCAGTACGCATAACATCAACTTCGGCTCCCTTAAGTTGAACTTTCACATCAAACATAACATACATATAAGTTGTGAAGCACGCAATCAAAAGCGGCACGTACTAACCTGCCTATCCAGATATTTCCAATCACAACACATTTATGATCTCACACATATTCATTTACACGGGATCTCAGCCCAATTCACAACTCAGGTGCAGTTTTCTAACCTTGAGTCCTGAGCAGAGGATGTGAAGCGATCCCGAGCACAATCCTCAATCTCGAGCCTTAACGATAACCCTAGTCACAAGCGACAATGGATAACTATTAAATTCTAATCTAATCAAATGCTTTGTAATTAAATACTAGCCTCTTGGACCTCGAATCCTACTAAACCAGGTAGTAGAATTCGTCCCGAGCGCCTAGGTTAAAGTCCCCGAGCCTAAAAACCAAATTTGGCTAAGGTTGCCTAGGCGAGTCACGACCTAGCCGTAAGGGTTGCAGCGCGCCCTCAAGTCAGAGGCGCCAACCCTAAACCCTGAGGTAGGCGGGCCGTGACGCGCCCATGAAACAACAAGCCCCTTAGGGCCTTTTATGTCACGCGGGTCGCGGTGCGCCCCCGCGAACCCTAAAACCCCAGCCTCTTCTGCATTTTTCCCTAACTCAAAGCCTCATAATTCAACTTTAAACATATACCCAACCCAATATTAGGTCCAAAAATCTTGGTATTACCTTACAAACAACATCAATAGCCTAAAACATTAGTTCAATCTTCCTTAAATCCCAAATTCAAACACTCCCTCAAGTATCCTTAAACATGCTCAAAACCCAGCTATAAATTCAACAGATTAGAATCTGAAATCTTACCTCAGTTAATAGCTTTAATCCTCAACAATTCCTTTACTGCTCCTAGCTCAATTGCCCTAGATTTTCCCAGCTCAATTCCCAGGCTTTTCCTTCAACAATTTCAAAACTTCCAAGGCACAAAAGACGGAGAGGGAGAACGTGAGAGCAAGAGAGAGAGAGAGAGAGTTTGAGAAAGTTTCTGATGTTCTGGTTATTTCCTAGAGTCTCATATGAGTATATCCTTTAACCCAAAGACCAAAATACCCCTAAGGATAACTCAGCCCTTTTGTTTCCCTTAAGGGCAAAAGAGTCATTTGCCCCGTTTCCCGCTAATTCCTCGAGTCGTCCTACAAATTCCTAGTTGATCCCAACTTGCCCAACTAATTACCACATACTTACCCGTTACACGCTAAATCCCCAAATATTCACTAAGTTCCTAGAATACCCCTAGGATCACCCCGAGCTGGGTATTAAACCTCGTTGTGATTATTCCGTTAATCCATTCACTAGGATCGTCTCCAGCCAAATACTGCAAATATATCCACATAATAATGTGGCTCCAACCATTTAACACATATAATCACATTTATGCCCTCAATGGGTCAAAATTACAAATATGCCCTTATAAACAAGAACGGGCCCACATGCATGTTTAATACACATAACACATGCATATAAATTGTTATCCCTGTTTTCCACCCGTAACACGTGGCATGACCTAGTGGGTCCGGGGGGCCTCCTAAAGAGGTCCAGGCCCATCTTGATAGCCCAATCATCCTCGAACCCAACAACCTTTGATGGGTGCTAGCATAATGAAGGAACCAGGACTAAGATGCAGGTTCGACTCATCTTCCCGGTCCCAACCTACCTGTGTCCTCCAGGTTGGCAATAAGGTGACAGACTAACTAGTTGAGGGAGATAGACCTTATTGGGAGTCCAGGGAGATATTCAGTGTCACAATGTCCGTCTTAGCGAATGAACCCAAGTCTCGATGAACGAACCAAGACCCTAGTAAGTAAACCGAGACATTATTAAACGAACCCGGACTGTACGTCTGGATAGGGCAACCCTGATCTTCCCTGATGCTGACATGTCCCCAAATATATCCAGAAGTTGGTATCCTCAACTAACCTGCAGAATAGGGTACGCACGGAGCGTACATTGTTCCTAGGAAACAGTACTGCCACTACTCTGACAGATCATGTCCCCAGGATCTCCTTAGAAGCCCACGCGGACCAGTCCGAACTAACGTACAACAGGCAGCTGTAAGGCTTGGCCATGTCTAAGCTATCCCAATGGGCCCAGATTACTACATTTTATTATATAAAGTTCTTTGTATTATGACTCCACTAGTGAGTAAACCGTGATTACATCCCTATTGGGTCCGGATTAGTCCAGCCCAAGCACAGTGCACTTGACTGCCTATAAATAGAGCAAGTTGTGCACTGTAGCAGGGATCTTAGATTTTCTCTTGTAAGCAATTACTCTGCTAAAACTTGCAGAAAACTCCATTGTCAAAAGCTCCCTAAAATCTAATACAATAGACTCATGGACTAAGGCTCGTTAATGCCCCAACCACGTAAAAACTATGTTTGTTCGTCTTTTATCCTTTCTTTCCAGCTCTTATTTCTTAATATATTTCTAGTTTTTTTTAAAACTCGGTAAACATAAATATATATATTCATATTATCATATAAATCATGCATGCCACGTAGTCACGCATTTAATCAATTAATCACACATATATCCAATTATGCATCCCGACACGCTAATCAAGGCACTAAACCCTATTAGCATTTTTGGGACGTTACAACTATCCCCTCCTACTGAAAATTTCTTCCTCGAAATTTACCTGAATAACTCAGGATACTGACCCCGCATAGCCGACTCTAGCTCCTAAGTCGCTTCCTCAACCTTGTTATTCCTCCATAAGACTTTAACTAGAGGAATCATCTTGTTACTCAAAACCTTATCATTCCTGTCTAGGATCTGAACTGGTCGCTCCTCATACGACAAATCGGTCTGTAGCTCCAGATACTCACATCCCAATACATGGGTCGTATATGAGACGTACTTCCAAAGCATTGAGATGTGGAATACGTGGTGAACCCCTGATAATGACGATGGCAGAGCCAATCTGTAAGCTATCTGCCTGATCCTCTCCAGGATCTCAAAAGGTCCTACGAATCTTGGGCTCAACTTGCCCTTTTTCCTAAACCTCCTTACCCCCCGCAACGGCGAAACTCGCAGAAATACGTGGTCCCCGACCTAGAACTCCACGTCCCTACGCTTAGGATTAGCGTAGCTTTTTTTTTCTACTCTGTGAAGCTTGAAGTAACCTGTCAGAAACATAAAAAGAACGTTCAGAACGTTCTCTCTCCTGTTCCATTTTTTACACTGTTAGCATTTTCGAAGGAAACTTGAGTTTTAGGAGTTGGATTAAAGCGAGGATCGAGGCATAGCGATTCTAGGGAAGGTTAGAAGCTTATTAGCCAAAGGATTTAGCGAGAAACAACGTAATCAGAGGTAATTTAAGCTTTGAATTCCTGAGTTTATTCTATGTTCTTGGTGTTCTTGAGTTTTACAAACTCAAGACTTTGATTATGAGTTCCTATGGGGATTTTGGGTATTTGTTGTCGTTTTATTGTTGCTAAGCTATTGGGTGAACTATTTGGGGGATTAAAATGTTGATTTGAGGGGCTAGGGACTCGTTGGAGTTGGATTTGGAGCTTTGAAGCTCGAAGAACACGAGTTGAGAACCCATAATTCTGGTTTAGGTGCTATAGCACTAGGTTGGTAGCGCTACAGCACTGGGTGCTCTGTTTGGGGGATGAAGTTCTCCCTATCGCACTGTAGCGCCCAATAGGTAGCGCTATACAGTCTTCAGAACTTGGTTTTTTGGTACTTTTTGGGGTTTTGGCCCGAGGGCTCGGAGGATGATTGCACCACTCTGTTTGGTGGGATTGGAGGTCCCGAGAGCGCGGGATTGGTCCTGGGATTGGGTTTTGGAACTTGAACTCATTGAAACACCATTTATGGTTGTGACTAGGTTATCGCTATGGGCTTGGAAATAGGATCGTGCTTGTGGCTCATCTATTGGTAACATGTGCTTGGACCAAAGGTAAGAAATCTACACCCAGTATGTGATGCATGAGATGCATATGATACATATGGTTATGGCATGGCATGAATGTTGAATATGGAATTGATCAGAGCTTGAGTCTCTATAATTGTGCATGATTATGATTATGCTTGTGATTATTGATTAAGCATGCTAAATGCCTTATATCAGGATGTTTGAATGTGCATGATTATGATTATGCTTGTGATTATCGATTAAGCATGTTGAATGCCTTGTACCAGGATGTTTGAATGTGCATGATTATGATTATGCTGGTAATTGTTGATGAGGCATGTTGAGTGCTATATATATGGACATTGATTGCATAGTAAATGCATAGCAGCTTTGCTTATCTGTGTATGGTACTGACTTATTAGTCAGCAACGACAATGGTGTCAGTATTGATTGTGAAGCTGTGACTTATTAGTCAAATTCGGCAGTGGTACTGGGCATTGGTAGTATGGTATTGGATTATAAGTCAATAACAATATACGCGTGTTTAACACAAGCCGAAAAGATTAGATCTAATCGACATAAGCATTATCAACATAAGCATGAAATGCTCGACCGACCCTAAGTTCGATGAAAACAAAAGCGCTTGTCTACTCTAAAGCCTAGTTACATAGAGCCAGGGCTATAAGCTCAGGTGACTGATATGTCACATGGATAAGAGAGCGTGGGACCTCAGAGATAGACTTATCAATCATCTAAACAGATATGGAGTTATCAGTCATATGCATAGAGATAGACTTATTAGTCATCTATACAGAGATAGACTTATCAGTCATCTATACAGAGATAGATTTATCAGTCGTCTACACAGAGATAGACTTATCAGTCTTCTATACAGAGATAGATTTATCAGTCATCTACACAGAGATAGACTTATCAGTCTCTATATAGAGATGGACTTATCAGTGATCTATACGGAGATAGACTTATCAGTCATCTACTCAGAGATAAACTTATTAGTCATCTATACAAAGATAGACTTATCAGTCATCTACATAAGGATAGACTTATTAGTTATCTATATAGAGTATGACTTATTAGTCATCTATTCAGAGAGAGACTTATTAGTCGTCTACCTCAGAGAGACTTATTAGTCATCTACCTCAGAGCGAGAGACTTATTAGTCATTTACTCAGAGTGCAGGACTCTACAAACATTTATTTGTACATGCTTGCATGCATGAGTAGGGTTATTACTGCTAGGCATGCCTATCGTGATTCAGTGACATGTTATTACCTGTTCATGAGCATATTGAGTTTTCTTGCTGAGCCTCGGCTCACGGGTGCTATGTGGTGCAGGTAAAGGCAAAAGAAAGTTGAACCATCCTTGAGTTGGAGAGCTTAGGTGACGATGTGTACATATGCGGCTGCTCGACCACCACGGCCGAGGGTTTAAAGAGGAACTAAGGTTAAACCCTATTTTATCGCTTAGGTTGGCTAGTTGTAAATCTTTTGTTGTAGTTAACCTTTAAATTATATTTTGGAATCTCAATGTATACAGTAAACGTTTTCGTGAAACGTTGTATCTTTGAACAAAAATTTTAACCGTAAACTGTTAATCATACTTAGTTACACGATTATGGCCAAATGGTTCGGTTAGCGAGTTTATCACTGTTTAAAATGCACAACGTAATGGTCCGTGGATAGTAGGGTGTTACACCAACTAACCCACAACCAATTATATCCTCGCTCTGGTCATTTCCTATGCTAATTCCTTCGATATCTGCTTCGAGCTAAACAACTGTCTTGGGCCCCTCTGGCTCAAAGCATCTGCCACTACATTGGCTTTTCCTGGGTGGTAAGCAATGACACAGTCATAATCCTTCACCAGTTCTAGCCAACGTTTCTGTCTCATATTTAGGTCCTTCTGGGTGAAGAAATACTTTAAACTCTTATGATCGGTGTATATCTCGCACTTCTCTCCGGACAAATAATGGTGCCATACCTTTAGCGTGAATACCATCACTACTAATTCCAAATCATGAGTAGGATACCGCTCCAAGAAAGGACGTTTGTCGTCCCGACATGGAGTTTATCTTTCAAATAAGCAGTCTCCCCAGACTCTTGAAGAGGAAGATGAAATGACAAGAATTCCTTATGCATTCGCAGTTGGAAGTCTGATGTATGCTATGTTGTGTACTAGACCGAACATCTGCCATGCAGTGGGAGTTGTGAACAGGTTTAGTCAAACCTAGGAAGGGAACATTGGATAGCAGTCAAGCACATCCTGACGTATCTTCGACAAGCCAGGGATTATATGCCTAGTCTACTCGGGTAAAGTCTTGAGCTCGTTAGGCTTCACCAGTTTAGATTTTCAGATTGATGTCGATGATAAGAAGTCAACTTCTGGAATGGTGTTTACTATTGGGGTGGAAGAGTAATGTGATTTGCTCACTTGTTTATTTACATGATAAATCAAGTCAAAATTGATTTATATTCTTTATTGATAATGAAATGAAATCAATTTTGACTTGTCAATCACATTGCTCACTTGTTTATTTACATGATTATTTATTGGGTCATTTGGAAAAATGACCTATTTTTTAAAGTCATTTTGCACTCTAGCCTAGTTTTAATAATTATTTGCAAAATGGTCTCTCATAATTTAGACAGCTAGTCGAAAATTTAGACAAGTGGTCGAAAAATTCATACAGTCGGTCGAAAATTTTAGACAGCTGATCCAAAAATTTAGACAACTGGTCAAATTTTAGACAGATGCCATTTTGCAAAAAATTATCAAAAGTAGGTCAGAGTACAAAATCACTTAAAAACAAGAGGTCATTTTCACCAATTTTTCTTATTTATTTAGTATAAACATCTATTTTAATCCTGAACATATGGATAATCGCAGTTATAGTTACTTGGTCACAATGGATTATAATTATGGTTATATGTTCTAAAGCATTTATTCTAAGATGAAGTTAGCGCATAAGATTTATACTCACTTGTTAATCTACAATATGATCTACTTACATAATCTGGTGTGATGTTCAATCCAGAACATTGACCAAGTAGATAAGATCAAATGTATTTTGTTATATCTGACTGGACCGATATTGATTATTGATAGACAATTAAAGTATCATTATTATCTAATCTACTCATATCATAAAGTTGACCATAGGTCAATTCAATCTCAGAGTGATTAATATTCCACTGATTATGTTATTCAAGTTCTTAGATTTGTTCGTTACCAGCTTACCCTACAAACTAGCCCATACTTACATATTGGGGACTTGGTAGTATAATTGTGTGGGAGTATTTATCATAGATATGAAATCTATAGCTTCTATGTAAGAAGTGAAATGATGATTTCCTTATAGCTTAGTTCAAACGCTAAATGATAGAGATCTCATTTCTGTAATTAAGTTTACGAAATACTATTTACAAGGAACTTAATGGTATTTAAAGATAAAATACAAATGATGGGTAAAACGGTAATTAACACTCGTTAGTAGATCATCTATAGAGGCTTGAATGACGGTAATGGTTGTAACAATGGATAATGTATTTATATTTGATGTAAAGCGTTCTATAAATTCAAGAGTGCAATACCGTGTCTATGGTGGAGTCACAATAAATTAATAAGGTAGTGAAATTATTCATAAATAAATTTACGATAACTTATTGGAGCTTGATTTCATGGATCCATAGTTTTCACATCACCTTTTAATAAATCATCTAGAATGTCTCAATTAATTGATTTAATTATCAATTTAGAATATCGAATTGACTAGGTCAATATTGTGATATTTACATGAATTATGAATTAGAGAAAAGAGGACAGTTATTGTAAAATATTGGGCATATTTATTAATAATAAAAAATTGGTGTTAATATTAATAAATAATATTAAATCAAATTTCAAATTATAAATAGTTAATTTGAATGACGATTTAATTATTTAATTATAAAATGTATAAATAAAAGAGTATAGAATTTGAGTCAATTGGGTCTTAAATTTAAGGCACACATCATGAGCCCAGTTCCCATGGTGTGGGCTAGCCATGATAGGGTTTTATTCACATTTTATTTTTTAATTAATTTAATTAAGAAAATAAGCCCATGAATGTGTCTATAAATATAGTGTTATAGCGAGGGCTTTCAGATGATAGAAGACAAGTTTTGGTAAGTGCTCGGTCATAGAAAACCCTAGAATTACACTCTTATAGCCGCTATCTCTTATTCTCTTCTAGATTTCTATCTCATGTGTTGAGAACAAGCCTACATTAGTTCTATGTTGATCAAAGGCTTAGTGAGGAAGACTGTATTGTTGATTCAGTTCAGGTTCTTGATTATACTCTGCTACTACCAGGATTTAAAGATTAGAAAACCTGAAGGAAGGAGTTGTTCCCAGTTCCGTTGTGCAATGTAAGTTTCTAATAACTTTACTCTGTGTTTATGTCAATTTCATAGGAGTATGTTCTAGGAATTTGCATGCTTGTTTGATAAGATGTGAATTACATGAAAATAAATGTAACACCCAACATTTTCATAATACATTTTATTATAAATCAAGTTTCAATATAAAAATGTACAAGTTTACAAATTTAAGAAATAGTAATGGAAAAATAGTGTTTAAAAGATGATTTTATGTTATTAATGAGATTAAAGAGAGAGAGAAACTTGAGTAGTCAAGTATTGGACCCAAAAGCCATATAATTTTAATTGAGGATTTTTATAAAATTAAGAAAGTTTTGCAAATGGCTTATTTGAAAAGAATTTTAATATTTTGGGTCCAAATGTAATTTAAAAAAAAGGCTTAAGCCTTATTTTCCCGTAGCCTCTAGCTATCTCCTCAAAAAATTTATCTTCTTTCTCTCTCCTTCTCTCCCTCTTTCTTTCTCTCTCTTTTTCCTCTTTGTGTGTTACTGTTGCCGACGACGAACGACCACTTTCCGGCCGCGCACATATAGACACGTGCCTGACCAAAATGCGTAGAATCCTCTGAACTATCGACCACGCGGGAATCTAGAACTCACTCGCCGGTTAAGGACCCCAACTGGTCGATTTAAGTTTGGCTACCGCGCGACTTCAAAGTTGCAATCCGACCACCTCTAGCATCTGTTAGCTGATCTGTCACCACCATCGTATTCCTCATGTTGTGGGCTTCAAAACCCAATAAATTGTTCCCACATCTACTATAGTTGGGTGGCGGGCCCACCACGTGCCACTGTAGACCGACCGTCAAAACTTAGTTTCGAGGTTCCAGAGTTCTTTTGAGCTTCAGAAATCATCATTTAACTCGTTTTGAAACCCCGATCATTGTGGTTCAATTTCTTTGACCTATATATTGTGATTGATTAGAGTAATTGTTATTATGTGTACCTATAGTATATATTTATATATTATTGATATACTGAATATTTTTCTATAATTATACTAGCTGTCTGAGATTATATGTATTTCTTATACATGTTTTGATTTTGGGATTGTCCATTTTATAGTCGTTGTGCTGTCTAATTTTCTAGAAAATATTAGACATTAAATAAATTATAAAAATACATATTTAATTGAGTTTCTATTAATATGGAAATTATTATGAATAGTTAATTTTTATTATTTTGTTTAGTAAATCAAGAATATAATTTTTATTTGTAAAGTGTGATTGTGGTTAAACCATTATTTAACAGTTATTATGGTGTATTAATATTTTGGTTAATATTTGAATATTAAGATAATATAAAAAAATATTTTCATACAGTTATTGATATTTTTAAGAACATTGAATTTTGTAGAAATTATATTTATTTTATCAATGTGATCGATTTTATGCCTGATTAATATATTATATTTATATTATTATCATTATATCGATTATTACAATTTTATGTTAAAAATATGATTTCTTTTATAAAATGATTATTTGAATATATACATTCGCACACATATTGTTATTCATGTATTTTGTTATTGATATTATTAATATATTTAAAAGTCTTTTAATATTGAAATAAGTTTATTTATAGACGAAAATTATTATTATTATTATTATTAATGTATCATAAAAATACATTATATTATGAGCAAGGTTTAAAGCAGTGTTTTGTAAAGAGGACTATGATGCAGGAAGAGTATTAGCATTATGATGATAATAATTATTATTATCATTTATGTGGTTTCCGGTATTGTTAATATGCACCATCAATAGTGTATATTTACGATTTTGATAGAATTTAATAAATGAGGTACCTTGAATAGGATCTGTATGGATTAGATTGATTGACTCTTGGTGAGCAGTTTTAAAATAAGCTAAGGACCTAAGGTAAGTAAATTTAACCTTTTGTGCTTAAGTGTGAGATGCATGACTACATTGATTGTGTATGTGTGATGAGTTAAGTATGAGATGCTGATGCATATGATGAGTATGTGATGAATGGTTATACGAGTTATGTGTGGTATGCATATCATAATGGATTGTATGGCATATAATAGATGAATTTCATGATATGTGAAAGTTATCTTAATTGGTTAAGTTTGATTTGAGTTATGTGCAAGTATGCGTTCTCATGTTGATGAATATGTGGATTACCTTCTGTGCTCATGATTTTGTTACATGTTATGATATATGAAGCCTTTAAGTTTCTAAGCTGGAAACCTTAGACTCGAGCCATAGCTCTACATTAAGGTATAACAACGCCACCAACCCAAAGCTTCATGTATTATGACTAAAGATGTTTTGAGTTATATGAGATGTGATACAATGTCCTGATTCAATACCATCAAACATGAATCATGAACATGAACATTGGCATTTCAACATCAGCATGTATGCATGGCATGTACAGTTATGTGATACATTATTATGTGATATAATATCATGCATAAGAATAAGAGAAAGGTGGTGAAATGCCTTGAAAAGTCTTATGTGAAGTTGAACATTTTAATGACAACAAGGCTTCAACAAAGTGATAATAAGATGTTTAAAATGGGTGCCACTGTTTCGATGAAGCAATTAAGTAAATTCAGTAAAGAAGACGGAGGTCTATAAGGCTTATAGTAGCTGTCCACTAGTGTGGGCTAGGTCAGAGTTGACCATTTAGATATGTTTGCCATGTTCCTGTCTTTCTCCTCCATTTATATGCGTAATAAGTATGGCAGCTATGGCAACGATGAAATGAGTAATACGATGAGCCCAGTTGCGATGATGGCTAGCCAGAGGAGAACCCATGAGATTTCATATTATATATGTAACAAGCCCTACAAACATTGGCTAAATCGAACAACGTGCACATAAGATAATGGGCCCATAACAATGTGAAAGTAAAAAGAGAAAAAAACACAAAAGAAAGTTTGAAAGTGCTTGATCAATAAATGAAATGCATAAGTATTATAAGTCAGCATATGAGTATATGTGCACTTCAAACTCACGACATTCACGTGTATGTGCATAAGATTTACTTACTGAGCGTTAACTCATTATGTTATTTTCCAACATTTTCCAGGTGTGGCTTTAGATGTTGAGCAACTTGTGGAGCACAGACTCAGTAGCAATGCAATAGTGATTTAGGGATTTTCATATTGCTACATTAAACTTGAAGTATTCATACGTGTAATAATTTCTATTAATAAGTTTATATAAAAGTTTTAAATTTTTTTGTATTTCTTAGTATCATTTTATTTAATTCATTTGGTCAAGTGCTTAACATACTCGTAAACCTTGGAATTAGGAGTCTGTGGCAGACATACCCTACCTTAGGGACTTCACAGATGGTATCAGAGCCTTGAGTTTGTAGATGTCGTATACTCGTTATGTTATTAATTTTGGGATCCGAAATGCTACTAAGTTCCTGTAATGACCCAACTATTTCTAAGACCTTGGACCATTAAAACTAATAGACATAGTTACTACTTTGAAGAAAACATACATAAGAAATAATCATAACTTTATTAAAACTCCAAAATATTGTGCAAATTACAATAATAAATTATAAAATGTGGTATGGGTACCCATTGTTTACTAAAACATAAAACATAGCTTTAAATCAATTGTTCAAAAACAAAATGCGAAATTACAAAAGAAAACATAATTCAAAAACTAAAATAAATGTCATCCTCGATCGACTCGCAGCCCATTCATTCCATTCATCCTCAATACATAAGTCAAGCCACCAAGAATCCTTTCGCCTCCGTAACTAGTTTCTTGCATCACACTAAAAAAAAAATGAGTGAGCCTAATGCCCAGCAAGAAAATCTACTAACAATATATAACATAAATCATATACATAAGACTATATCATAAACATATACTATAAAACATATATCATATAAGACTACAATGGTCATCATACCTCTTGGCGCTTGTTAACTAAGCAAGTCATATGCCCATAGATTTGTGGGGCTTGCTAGCCAAGCAAGTCATATGCCCATAAATTATTGGGGCTTGCTAGCTAGACAAGTCATGTGCCCAAGGAATATAAACATACTATACATAATGTAAACGCAACATAACATAACATAACATAAGCATAACATATCATATAAACATATAAAATCTATCATATTTTCCTTACCAAAACCGGGATATTTGAGAACAAGAGCGAGATTAGAACACTCCTAAAACCAACAATAAGAATGGTGAGTTTCTAAAGAAAGGAGATGAAAAGGAAACTAAACCATCAAAGAAGAAACTTACCGAGAAGAAACCTTAAGTTCAAAGAACTTAAATACCTAACCAAGAATTGAAAACAACAAGTTAGGATTTGAGTAAAGAAAACTAAAGAACCATATAGAATTGAACTTAAGAATAGGAATACCTTTGGACGTACTAGAACCGATCTACACTCGATATTGAAAATGCACTATATCTCACTTCCCAAGTGTTTATAAAGCTTAAGATGATAAAGCTTTTATCCCCAAAACCCAAGTGTATCACTCTATAGAAATCCTAGCAGCTTGAAGGCTCTGAACACAACTTAAAGAATGAGAGAAATGGTTGGGTACTAGGTCCTATTTATAGAGTTCAAGGAATGAAAATATCTCCTTTTTGGCTTGAATAAAATAATGGATATTAAATGAAAAATACTTGAATATTCGGTCAACAGATGCTTAAGACTCGGTCAAAAACGTTCAGAGGCAAGTCAAGAGGTTAAGGGATGAATTAAGCTCAGATTTCTCGGAGTTCGAAAAACCACTCCTAGGGCCGATATATCGCCTGACCCTATATCCCGAGTGTTCGTGGTTTCGTTCGTGCGAAGTCAACGTGTTTTCCGTATCTCCCGTGCTGCGATATACTGCCTCTAACGCTGCGATATGTCGGCATAAGTAGATAATTTAAACGCGTTTTTGCACAAATTTAGGATAATTAGAGTTTATTGATCAGGTTTGGCTGAGTAATACGTGATTCCAGCAAGTTCTTGAAGGGTCTAAAGCTTCTATTATTGAATTATCCATTTAAAATGCTTAAATCCTCAAATAAACAAGATTGTGACAAGTGTCATGTTCTTAATGGTTCTAGAAGATTCTAAAGTTTTTAGAACTTTCTTTTATTTAAACTATAAATAAACATGATTATGACAAGTGTCATGCTCGTAATGATTCTATCTAAACCTTAGGTTATAATTAAAATATTTCTATGACAAAAACTATTAATCAAACCTTATGTTATAATTAATATTCTAAACTATAGGCTGAACTTATAAAATCCATAACTATTGCTACGAGTGTCCTACTAAGTCTCAGTTTGAACCAAAATCCACGAAATCTAAAATACTACAAACTACTACTAACTATCTAGCTAGCTAAGTAAACATTCTGGGACTCTACAATTCTCCCCTACTACAAAGAATTTCGTCCCCGAAATTTACTTACCAAAAAATTCTGGATACCAAGCTTGCATGTCCTCCTCCAACTCCCACGTTGCCTCCTGTTCAGAACTATTACTCCATAGGACTTTGACTATCAGAATACTCTTAGACCGTAATTCCTTCATCCCACTATCTAGGATGCTAACCGGTCGTTCCTCGTAACTCAAGTCTTTCTAGAGTGATATCGTATCATTCTTGAGGACGTGAGATGGGTCTGACACATATCTATGCAACATCGAGATGTGAAACACATTATGGCTATCTACTAGAGCTGGCGGCAGGGCTAATCTATATGCAACTGTTCCCATTTTGTCAAATATTTCAAAAGGACCTATAAACCTGGGACTAAGCTTGCCTTTCTTCCTAAACCGCTTCACACCTTTCATAGGGGATATCTTTAAGAAGACTTGATCTCCGACTTTGAATTCCACATCACGTCGCTTGGCATCCGCATAACTTTTCTGACGGCTCTGAGCAACGAGCATACACTTTCTAATTAGCGCTACTGCATCTTGAGCTTCTCTAACAACTTCAGGTCCAAGTAGTTGCCTTTCTCCTACCTCGTCCTAATGTAACGGTGATCGTCACCTCCTTCCATAAAGTAGCTCGTAGGGTGCCATCCCGATTGTTCACTGGTAGCTATCATTGTAGGAAAATTCTATCAGCGACAAATACTTATTCCATGATCCTCCAAAATCAAGTACACAAGCGCGCATCATATCTTCCAAAATCTATATGGTACGCTCGGACTGACTGTCTGTCTGAGGATGAAATGCCGTAATAAGACTTAACTTGGTACCCATGGCTTGCTGCAAGCTTCCCCAAAATCTCGATGTAAACACCGATCCCTTATCAGATACTATTGTCTTAGGAATTCCATGCAGTCTTACTATTTCTTGAACATAAATGTATGCGTATTGATCTACTGTATAAGAAGTCTTAACAGGCAGGAAATGAGCTGACTTGGTTAATCTATCTATTACTACCCAAGCCGAGTCGTGCTGTTTATTCGTTCATGTCAAACCCGTCACGAAATCCATGGCTATATCATCCCATTTCCATTTTGGAATGCTAAGTGGTTGCAATAAGCCTGCAGGCCTCTGATGTTCTGCTTTCACTTGCTGGCATACTAAACATTTAGATACATATTTCGCTATATCTTTCTTCATTCTTGGCCACCAATACATTGCCATAATGTCGTGAGCCATCTTGGTCGACCCTGGGTGAACTGAGTATGGGGTATTGTGTGCTTCTTTTAAAATCTTCATCTTAATCCCTTGATTATTCAGCACGCATACCCGATCCTTATATCTCAATAACCCTTGTCCTGATATTGAGAAATTTGTGGCCTTGCCTTCTTTAATTGCATTCATATGTACTACTAATGTGTCATCACGCCCTTGCCCAATCCGTATTTCTTTTAACAGATTTGACTGGATAGACAAGTTAGCCAGCTTACCGATGACTACTTCTATTCCGACACTGATCAGCTCCTACTGTAGCGGCTTTTCTAATCTAGCTAATGCCGCTAGACTTCCATAGCTCTTCCTACTTAGCGCATCAGCAACTACGTTTGCCTTTCCTGGGTGGTATAGGATTTCGCAGTCATAATCCTTCACTAATTCTAACCACCTGTGTCGTCTCATGTTGAGCTCCTTTTGCGTGAAGAAATACTTTAAGCATTTGTGGTTCGTATAAATCTCACATCATTCTCCATACAGATAATGGCGCCAGATTTTCAACGCAAAAACCACCGCTACCAACTCCATATCGTGTGTTGGATAGCGTTGCTCGTATTCCTTCAGCTGCCTTGAGGCGTAGGCTATCACCTTGTCATTCTGCATCAATACACAACCCAACCCTTGCTTTGACGCATCGCAGTAGACTATAAACTTATTGTTGGGTGACGGTACACAAAGTACTGGTGCTGAGCACATCTTATCCTTAAGCAAATGGAAGCTCTCTTCACATTTATTAGTCCAGTTGAATCTCTGCTGTTTCCGGGTTAGGTTGGTAAGCGCAATGGCTATCTTAGAAAAACCCTCTACAAACCTCCGATAATAGCCTGCTAGTCCCAGAAAACTTCTTACCTCGGACGCATTCTTTGGTCTTGGCCAATCCTTCACAGCCTTTACTTTAGTTGGGTCTATAGCAACTCCTTCCTTGGATACTATGTGGCCTAGGAATGCTACTTGTGAAAGCCAAAATTCGCACTTCTTGAACTTGGCGTAAAGCTGATGCTCTTTTAGTCGCAACAAGATCAATCTTAAATGTTCCTCGTGCTCATCTTCGTCCTTTGAGTACACCAAAATATCGTCGATGAACACTACGACGAATTTGTCCAAGTAATCCTTGAAGACCCTATTCATTAAATCCATGAATGCGGCTGGAGCGTTGGTAAGACCAAAAGACATAACTAGAAACTCGTAATGCCCATAACGAGTTCTAAAAGCTGTCTTAGGAATATCCTCTTCCCGTACCTTGAGTTGATGATACCCGGACCGTAGATCGATCTTTGAAAACACGGTTGCTCCTCGAAGTTGATCAAACAAGTCGTCAATCTGGGGTAGCGGGTACTTATTCTTAATCGTCACTTTATTCAGCTCGTGGTAATCTATGCACATTTGCATACTTCCGTCATTCTTCTTCACAAATAGAACCAGTGCTCCCCATGGCGAATGGCTCGGTCGAATGAATCCCAAGTCTAAGAGTTCTTGTAGCTGCATCTTTAACTCATTGAGTTTGGTAGGTGCCATCTGGTATGGTGCCTTGGAGATAGGCTTGGTGCCCGGTACTAGTTCGATTATGAAGTCAATTTCCCAAGTCGGTGGCAATCCTGGTAAGTCGTCAGGAAATACTTCTGGAAATTCCTTTACAATGTGGACATCTCCAACCTTTAGTGATGTTTCCTTTACCACATCCATGGAGCTGGCTAAAAATGTGTGACATCCTTTTTTTATCATCCTCTGAGCTTTGAGAGATGAAATAAGCGGTGTGTGTAGCCCTGAAACCTTTCCCATAAAGCATAGTCTCTAGCCGTCAGAAGTCTCGAACATTACTTGCTTTCGTCTGTAGTTGATGGTTGCGCCATGCCTTACTAGCCAGTCCATTCCTAGTATCACGTCGAAGTCTTTGATTTCCAATTCTATCAGGTCTCCTTCTAGTTCTATGTCCTTAATTTCGATCGGTACGCCTCATACTATTCGTGATGATAGGACTATTTCACCCGAAGGAAATTTTGTTACAAACCTAGTTCTAAATCTTTCACGAGGTTTGTCTAATTTTTCTATCATTCCTAATGAGATATACGAGTGAATGGCTCCCAAATCAAATAATACAAAACATACATTATTGAGGATAGGAATCTAACCAGTGACCACTTTATTGCTAGCGTCAACTTCTCTTTGGGTTAAGGCAAAGACCCTGGCAGGAACCATCTTGTTGTCCATTTTCTCCTCTGTCTTGAGCTGGGGACATTCTCTCTTCCGGTGTCCTTCCTAACCACAATTGTAGCATCCCTTGGTATTCGCACGGCATTCACCAGGATTTTTCTTTTGGCACTTAGCGCATTGCAGGTATTCTACATAACCCGACCTATTACCTTCATTGTTTGTCTGTGTCCTTTTATCGTTATCGGACTGCTTATTGTCAGGATGCCATCTCTTCTGACCATTATTGTTGCTGGACTGATGGTTGTTGTTTCGACCATTCTGAGGTTGACTTTTCTGTTTAGGCTCAGGCTTACTGGCCTCCTCTTTACTAACATTCGCCTGAAGCCTTTCTACTTCTATAGTCGTTTCTAGAATATCGACATGAGTAGAATTTCCTGGGTTTACTAGGTTAACCCCTAACTCAATCTTTGGTCTAAGTCCTCTGACGAACTTGGTAACCCTCAGAAAGTCAGTTGGAACCATCTCTGGTGCAAATTTGGCTAGTTAGTCAAATTGCCAAGCATACTCTGCTACTGATAAGTTCCCTTGCTTCAGACCAGCGAGCTCCTCGACTTTTGTAGCGATGATAGTTGAGTTATAGTACTTTTTGTGGAACAGCTCCACAAATTTGGTCCAAGTCATGGTGGTGACATCGTGAGTCTGCTGAACTAAGTCCCACCATATTCTAGCATCCTTCTTGAGCAGAGACGAAACACAGGATATGCGGTCCGCGTTGCCGAGATTCATGTGCGCTAGGATCGGCTCTACATTTCTGAGCCATTTTCTGCCTCGAAGGGGTCTGTTGTCCCTTCAAAGTTCTGAGTGTGTTGCTTACGAAATTGCTCATATATTGGCTCCATGTGCTAAGCTGGGTATGGCGCATAGTTTGCCATTGGCCATCCCCCATAAGAACCTACTTGATGGGGTGCTGGAGCCATTTGCTGAGGCTGCGGTTGCGGCTGAGGCGGAGGCTGAGTCTGAGTCTGAGCCTGAAGTCGTTGTTGCTGGAATAATTCCTCAACTTGCTGTCGTAGCCTGGCAATTTCTGTGGTGTTGTCAACCGGCAGCGGCGGTGCATTTTGGTTAGCAGTAGCACACACTCCCCTTCTGCGAACTGGAGGGGCTTCATTGCTCTCAGGAGCAGCGTTGGAGGCATTGGCATTGGTGCGTACAGACCTTCTGAGCGACATCTTCAGCGGAGTTCTAACAGTCAAGAAAAACATGTTAGAACTTACCCTAATCGACTCTAAGGCAAAAACTTAATCTAAGCAAACATAACTCGGACCTATTAATTATGACTTCTTATGAAAAATTATGTAAGCCTTCTTTATAATTAGGGTGTGTTGCTATACTTAGAAAAATAAGCCATCTTTATTATTTTCTAAGTGTGTTTCTAGTCATCTTATATGACTTAATTCTCAGGCTCAAAACTCGTCGTTGTTCCAAAGTTAACCATATTGAGGGAGGGTTGGGATTAGTAAAATCGTTCACACTATTATGGCCCCCTAACTCTCAATATAGAACTTGATTCATTGATTTGTATCCACCATCATCGAACTTGGTCATTATTTATTATGATTGTAAAAAAAATTAAACTCATACATGTCATCAAAATAACAATAATATTTATTTGGAAAAAAGGTTTTCATTAAATACAATCATAAAAGCAAATAAAATAAATAAAGAAACTAATCTATTCTAAAAATCGGGATCTTCTACATCTGATCCTTCATCTAACATATCATCATCTATCTCCTCATAATCATCATTTTCGTGAGCCTCAAAATTTCCTCTAGGAAGATTCGTAAAGATTCTATTTTTTTATTCTTTTGTAAATTAGAATTCCATCTTAGAGGTAAACCTAAGTATGAGAAAAGAATATCTCATAGCTATTGGTAATTCATCTTCATCATCTATAGTCTCCCATATTTAACATAACGTTACAATTACAATAGGAAAATCTTTAAAAAGTCTAATCACTAAAACATATTGCTCCGTCGCTCTCATCATGATTTGTTTAGTTGTTTGGAGGTGACCTATCTCATTGTGGAATAACAGTAATCTCTGAGTGATTCTTTCTAGCACTCCTACTGTATTTCTTCGTTCTTTAATTCTTTTAAAGGCCTTAATGACTCGAATATCTTCATAGGTCAAGGCTCCATCCATTCTTAACTGAAAACATAAGGCTAAAACATTAGCTAAACACATAAACATAATAACTAAAACGTAAACACATACATTGGCGGTTAGATTTGGAGCTTGATCGTGTGTATCAAGGAGAACTTCATGCAAATGGACCGTTGCTCTGATACCTACTGTAATGACCCAACTATTTCTAAGACCTTGGACCATTAAAACTAATAGACATAGTCACTACTTTGAAGAAAACATACATAAGAAATAATCATAACTTAACTCCAAAATATTGTGCAAATTACAATAATAAATTATAAAATGTGGTATGGGTACCCATTGTTTACTAAAACATATGATAAACGAGTTTTAGACTCGTTTATCTATGTCTTTTTAGGTAGAGTATTAGGTGTTTAGTTTTGTTTTGTTCTATTTTACGCTTGTGTTTTGTGTGTTTTCAGGCGTCGAAAGGCTTAGGTGACTTAGGTGTGGAAACATGGTGAAAAAACCGGAAAAATGACAAAAATTGGTGGAAAACGGTGTTTCGGAGCACTTTCTGCAACCGCAGGAAAGCTGTCTTGCGGCCGCAATTCCAGAAAAGTTTTGGCATTTCTAGAGCATTCCTGCGACCGCAGGATATGTCTAGAAATGTGAAAAACGCAGATTTTTAATGAAGGGTGTTTTGGTCTTTTCATGTTTAAAAAAATGCTAATTAGGTTTAAATCACGATTAAGGAGAGGAAATGAGGCACTTTTTGCAGACCTAGACTAGGAGAAGAGGCTTAGGAGTGCTTTGGGATGAAGATTGGATATATCATTTAGAGTTCTTTTCTTCTCTTTTTATTTTTAGTTTATGTTAATTTCATGTTTATGGATTTCTTAGTGATGAACATGAACTAAATTCTGTTTAGGTTTTCAATTGACTCTCTTGAAACTCTATTATGATTTAATGCATGTATTTATTTCTTCTTCATCTGAAATCTATTCAATTTGTGTTTATTGTGTATGTGATTGACTGCGTACCTTTTACATACGATTTATAAATTTGAATCAAAATCTGAAAAGTGAGATTTAAATATGCTAAAATTGAATAGACATAGATTTCAATTTAGAACGAGAGTATCAAATTGGTTTATGTGATTTAGGGCTGTATTCATTACTTCCTATTGTTTGAATTGACCATAGAAATATAGGGAATTCACATTAGGTCGAGTTTTGTATTTCTTAACTCGAATAGTTAACACTTTTGCATGCCTATCATTTCAGTGAGAAGAGTTTCAATAGTAATTGCATTAAAGAATAATAGAGTTAATAGTAGAGAAGATTAGGATTCCTAATTGTTTCATAGTGAATTTAATCCTTGTGTTTTTGTTATTATTTGATTTATGCAATTTTTATTTATTTATGTTTTCTTGTTTTCAAATTTCACAAATCCAGTGTTCATTAGCCAAATAGAAACTAGAAATTAATTATTTGGTAATTGATAAATCAGTCTTCGTGGGACGATACACGTTCTTATCGAGATTTATTACAAATTGCGATTACGTATACTTGCATAGTTATAAAATCCGCAACAAGTTTTTGGCGCCGTTGCCAGGGACTGAAAAATTATCAATATTAAAATAGTTAATTTTATTTCTAATTTGGCTGTCTTTTAAATAATTTATAATTTGTTTGGCTGTGGTTGTTCTCTATCTCAGGTACTTTCCTTATATGCGCAGTAGAAGGGGAGTTGACAGTCCAGTTCCAATTAATCTTGAGATCGAGAAAGAGTGCAAGCGAAACAGAAGAAACAAGAGGGTTGAAAGTTCCATTGTTGTTACAGCAGATATTAATAACAACAGTGTGGAAAACATGAGCGGGGGAGCACCACAAAATCATAATCCTGCTGGTCAAAGACCTCTACGGGACTATGTACTCCCTATTGTCACAGGGGTACACTCATGCATCCGTCCACCAGCAATAGAGGCAAACAATTTTGAGATCAAGCCTGCTATCTTGCCGATGGTCCAAACTGCAGTTCAATTTGGTGGCCTCCCCACTGAAGACCCCAATATGCACATAGCCAATTTCATGGAGTTGTGTGCCACTTTCAAGATGAATAGGGTGAGTGATGATGCCATTAGATTTCGTTTGTTCCCATTCTCACTAAGGGAGCGAGCGAAAAGTTGGTTGAATTCACTTGAGGCCAATACTATAACCACTTGGGATGCTCTAGCTCAAAAGATCTTAGCGAAGTTCTTTCCACCTGCCAAGGCTGCTAAACTGAGAGGGGAGATCAATAACTTCTCTCAAATTGAGGGAGAATCTTTGTATGATGCTTGGGAGAGGTTCAAGGACTTGATCAAAAAATGTCCTCACCACGGTATTGAGAAGTGGATGTTGGTCCACAACTTTTACAATGGTTTGTGCGGTACCACTCGCACAATCATTGATGCAGCAGCAGGAGAAGCGTTTATGACCAAAAGTGCTAATAAAGCTAATGAACTCTTAGAAGAAATGGCCACTAATAATTACCAATGGCCAAGTGAACGATCATGCAGTAATAAAAAGGTTACAGGGGTTCATGAACTAGATGCAATCATAGCCTTAACTGCTCAAGTTGTGTCTTTAACTAAGCAGTTGCAACAAAATACCATGTCTGCCCAGGTTGTGCAAGCCCAAGTAATGTGTGAATTGTGTGGGGGGCCTCATCCTTTTGACCAGTGCCAAGTTGTTTTAGATCCTAACAATGTCCCATTAGATCAAGCTCAAGTCCAGGAAGTGGGTAATTTTCAGGGGCCCTACAACAACCCCTACTCTAACTCGCATAATCCGGGGTGGAGAAACCATCCTAACTTTTCTTGGAGAAATAATCAGGACCAACAACAACCGTTTCAACCACAGTATCAACGGCCTATGACTCAAGCTCCACCACAAGCGTCAACCTCTCAACAACCTAGGCCACCAGCTACTACAGAACAGCCTAGTGAATTGCAGGCTGCCCTATTGACTCTCACCAACACTCAAACTCAGTTTATGACTGAGACTAGATCCTCCATCAGAAATTTGGAAATGCAAATGGGGCAGCTAGCCAATATGTTGAATACTAGGCCTCAAGGGAATTTGCCTAGCAATATTGTGGTAAATCCTAAGGAGCAGTGTCAAGCTATCACTTTGAGGAGCGGGAAAGAAATTGAGGGTCCTTCTCTAAAAGGGACTAAAAAAAAGGCAGAAGAAGAGGAGAGTTGTGAGAAAGTTGAGCCCCATGTGGAGGAAAAGGTTACTGAAGGCCTTGCAACCAAAGAGAAGATTCAACCAGTAGTTGTTGATTCTAATGTCAAAATCCCGTATCCACAATGACTCCAGAAGAATTCTCTTGACAAACAATTCTCAAAGTTTCTTGAGGTGTTTAAAAAGCTTCACATTAACATCCCATTTGTTGAGGCTTTGGAGCAAATGCCGAGTTATGTGAAATTCATGAAAGAGATTTTATCAAAGAAATGAAGGTTGGAAGACTTTGAGACAGTGGCACTTACTGAGGAGTACAGTGCAATTCTCCAAAGGAAGCTTGCACAAAAGCTTCAAGATCCGAGGAGTTTTACTATCCCTTGTACTATAGGGAAATTTGAATGCAAACATGCTCTTTGTAATCTTGGAACAAGTATCAATCTCATGCCTCTATCTGTTTTTTGGAAGCTTGGTCTTGGTGAGGCAAAGCCTACTACTATTTTTACTCTTCAGCTCGCGGATCGATCAATCAAGCACCCAAGGGGAGTTATTGAAGATGTGCTAGTCAAGGTAGACAAGTTTATTTTTCCAGCGGATTTCATTGTTCTAGATATGGAGGAAGATGCAACCATTTCCCATTATTTTGGGAAGACCATTCTTAGCCACAGGGAGAGCACTAATTGATGTACAAAAGGGGGAGTTGAAGCTGCGAGTGCAAAATGAAGAGGTAACATTTAATGTTTTTGCAGCAACTGATATTCCAACTTGCTGTAGAGTGGATGTGCTATGTAGTGGTGGTAGTAATTTGGAAACCACCAAGAGAAAAACCAATGCTAAAATTGGTAGTCGAGCAGTTTGTAATTGTTTGAAACAATTCTATAGTGGAAAGGCTCGAAGGTTACACGAGCGGTGGAAGGCTCCAACAATTAGCAACGTCAAAAGATGAGTTTTTGCTTATGACACTATGGCTCTAAAGGATGAGCGGGGTGGACTTGACCCGAGTTGAAGTTTAATGAAGAAAGTGAGCGTCCAGCTGGAGACGTTAAATAAAGCGCCATTGGGAGGCATCCCAAGTTCATTAAGTTTTTATGCTATTTTAGTTGAGACAATTTTTATTTTTTTAGTTAGTTTTTGTTTATTTTTAATTTTCTTGTAAATATTGTTGATTCTGGAATCGTGAAATACATGAAAAAATAGAAAATGATGAAAAAAAAATCGAAAAAAAAATCGAAAAAAAAGCGCAGAACCAATATGCCTACAACCAAGCCTTCACCACTCATTTTGGTATTGACACTAGTGGATTTCCACCATATCCACAACCACCCAACTTTGGGTATCCTCCACCTGAGGGGGATGACGAGGCAGGTCCTTCATCGTGAGTCGAGTCAGGTAAGTTTCCTTTCCTTAGCTTTTATTTAAACATTGAGGACAATGTTTTTGTTAAGTTTGGGAAAGGTGGTTTTATTTTAGTTATTTATATCAGGTTAGTTGAGTCAAGTTTCTGTTTAGTTTGGTGTTTTGTTAAATTGTGTTTGGTTTTGTGTGTTAGGGTATCTAGAGAGTCTGTTGAATCAAGATAACAATGATTAGCCGATGAGAATACGTGAATGACTTGTAATATAATTCGAGAAAAATATATTTGATTCACTACAAGAAAAAATACTTTCAATAAGACTGAAAAAGTATTATCAAATATATACCATAACACTTTTTGATGTGTTAAGGAAAGCAGTGTTATAGTAGGTCGGAGCACTTTGCATAACACTTTTCCATAGTTATAGATATGTGTTATGGTATAGCCTACGATAACACTTTTGTTGTGTTATTTTAATAGTTAGATAAGTATTTCATTATGCTATTTATAAATAGATTATATAACACTTTTTTGGTACTTATAAAGTAGTGTTATGATACACTTTATAATAACACACTTTCTGCATTATAGAAAATAGTTTGCAAAACATAATTTTATGCTTATAAACCAGTGTTATTGTAAAACATACAATAACACATTTTTTGTGTTATTATAATATTTGAATAAGCTTGAATTATTATTATATAAACATGTACATTATAATTATTTTTATTGCTTTAATTCAAACCCACTTCATTTAATATACTTAAGACACCCTTAACATTGCACAATTATATTTTTGAGTACCAATTATATGGTTCATAATACATATAACCAAATAATTGTGTCAAAATACATTCAAGATTATCTAAAAAATAATCTAAAAGTCTTAAGATATTCAACACTGCCTAATTAACATAAACAAAACATTCTCACAACAGTCAACAAAATAGTCTTAAATAGTTGCATATTCAAAAGTAAAAGTAGGAATTCATGATCTTCCAAATGTCAGCACACCAAAGCCTTCCAAATCAGATTTTCTTTTGCACTTCACTTGTTGAATCTGGTAAATAAAACATAAAAGAAAAACTAATGAGGTCATGAAATATCATATCATTCATAGTGAGAGACAATGAATATGGCAGTTGTAACGCCCCAAACTCCAGGGACCGTTACGGTGTGCCTTGTAACAATGCTAAACTCGCTAATCGAGTCGTTTGGCCAAAATTGTGTAACTAAGTATGATTAGCGGTTTAGGGATTAAATTTTTTTGTTAAGATGTAACGTTTCATTAGAACGTTTACTGTATACATTGGGATCCAAAAAATATAATGTTCAGAGTCTACTACAAGAAAATATTTACAACAGGCCGATCTAGGTGGCAAAACAGGGTTTAACCCTAGTTCCTCTTTAAACCCTCGGCCGTGGCGGTCGAGCAGCTGCATATGTACACGTCGTCACCTAAGCTCTCTAGCTCAAGGATGGTCCAACTTTCTTTTGCCTTTACCTGCACCACATAGCATCCTTGAGCCAAAGCCCATCAAGAAAACTTAATATGCTCATGAACAGTAATAACATGTCATCAAATCATAAGGCACACGCCTAGCAGATATAGCCCTATTCCAGCAGGCAAACAAATCCACGTAATGTTGAGTATAACACATCAACCAATGACCATAATAGTCATCCAGGGCTTTTAGCCCCAAATAGAAGAGTGACAGTTGTACTAGTCACTGAAGTGGGTTCCGTTCCCAATAGCCATGTGACGATAGGGCCACCGGGGCTTATAGATAAGTGATCCTTTCACTAGCTTATACAAGATAGGTATCTGGTGAAATAGTCACCATCATAAACCTGTCGAGTAGATAAGTGATCCTTTCACTAGCTTAGATATGATAGGTGCATGATGACTAGTCACCAACATAACCTTCCTCATGACCATAGAGTCATAACCCTGGAACATCGTTCCCTAGCCATGTGACAAACAGTCACCTAGGCCTTAGGCCCTGGCTCTGAGTAACTAGTCCTAGACTAGCCAAGCGCTTATAAGTTTCATCGACCCTAGGGTAGGTCCAGCATTAATACCCTATATGAGTCATTCAATGCTGATATCGATTAGATCTAATCTTCATTCGGCCCTGCGTTCAGGACGCTCATGCCGTTCTGACTCTTAGGTCAGTGTCCCTGACTAGTCAGTGCCATAAACAAGTAAGCAATGCCACCAAACATATATCATATATCCAATATCCAAATACAGGGCATTCAACATGCTTACTTAACAAATACTAGCACAATTAGGATCATGCAAAAACACAGAGGCTCAAGCTCTGAATAATATCATACTCAGTATACAAAGCATGCCCTAATCACATGTTTCTCGTGCATTACATTTAAACATCCAACATGCATCAAGAATAACCATGCATGTCACATATACACAGGGTGTAGTTTTCTTACCTCCGGTTCGAGAGAGAATTAGATCAAGAACGACCCTTGAGAATGATTGATCCTTAATCCTTTAGCGGTCACCTAGTCATAACCAAATACAATCTCTGATTAATGAAAATCAACCAAGATAGGGTCTTGACCTAAACCCCACTCTCGGGACCTCGAAACATACCCACACGGTGAGTAGATTTGATCCCGGACCAAAAGGATTGAAACCCCGAGCCAAAAACCCTTAAAAACACTCAAAACGGGGTTCTGAAGAAACAGGGTAGCGCTATAGCGCTACCCTCCTAGCGCCCCAACGCTCTTCACAGAGCCAAACTGCCCTAGTCTCCTCTGCAGGTAGCGCTGTAGCGCCCTATACTGGGCGCTGTAGTGCTACCTTCAGCCAGCATCAGCCCATAAAACTCTTCCTTCGATTCCACCATTTCTAACCCAAACCAAAAGCTTCCAAACATCAAATTAAGTCCCAAATGAACCTAAATACCACCTCCACATAACCTAGGCACCACAACCCCAAGAACCCTAGCCAAAACTCCAATTAATTCCCCACTTTCCAACCTAAAAACCAGCTGGAACTTAACTAAGAAAATAGAGCAAAAGCAAGAGTTCTAATGGCTAAAAACTCACCTCAATCTCAGCAACACACCCTCTTCAATGGTGGAGCATAACCCTAGCTTATCCCAGCTTGGTTCCTTGGCTTGATTCCTCAAAAAGGAGCTTGAAAATTCAGAGAGAAATGAGGGAGAAAACCTATTGGGAGAGAAGGGAAAATAGGACTCTGTTTTTGTTACTCTTCTACCGCCTTAGTGGCTGATATAAATCCTTTTGTGGGAAAAGACCTAAATGCCCTCAAGTCTAAAATAAAGCCTTAATATCCACCAAGGGCAAAACTGTCCTTTCTCACCTATTTCATTAATCATAGTTAACACCATCCAATTCCCGCTATCCTCAATATTCCCACATACCAATAATCCATATCCCATTACCCTTTAATTCCCGGTAATGTTCTAATCATTAAAATCACCCCGAAACTCACCCCGAGCCTCGAACTTAAACCCCGTTATGACCAGACCGAACACTTGCATTTCATGATCGTCTCATGCCGAAAGGCTCGAACAAATCCACATATAATGTGGTACCATTCATAACTCACCCACATGCACGAAAATACACAATCACGCCCTCAACGGGCCAAATTACCAAAACGCCCTTATAATTAAAATACACCCATATGCATGCATGCATTCATCATCATATAATACTATAATTCACATAAACATGCATATGATCATTAAATAGCATCATAATTCAATTATGGCCCTCCCAACCTCCTAATCAAGGTCCTAACCCTTATTAGGAAATTCACGGCATTACAGTAGTTATATGGAAAGTGAAAGAAATCATCCTATTCATAATTACTACTAAGCTTAAAAGTATCACGTGGTTATGAGGGAAATGTATAGATTTCATGATCAAAATCATAATCAAAGTGTCCAACTAAGATACAGGTAATAATCATGATCAAATTATATTCCCATTTATAAACGCATAAAATAACTATCAGATCATAAGAATGAAATGTTAACAACAATACATCAAATATCCACGTATTTAGCTGTGCCTATCTAGAAGTTTAGACCAATTTGCTAAAGACAATATACAAAATCCTAAATCCTGAACATTGTAATAAACTAGCTGCCGGTCGGTACTATTTAACCAAAATAAATACTTATATAATTAGTTTTTATACTACAGCTAGTGTATCTTAAGATATATACAAGTGTAAAAGCTGATAAATTCGACCATTTAGCAAATCAAATTCATAAGATGATTGTTAAGCTATTAATAAAAAAACATATATAACAAACATGGTGCACCTGCCGAATAAAAGCGTGTGGTTAAACATACCTTGGCATCAAGCTGCATCTCTCCATTGTTATCTGTAATAAGACATGCGCCATGTGCCTTCAACCACTCAATACATTCCTCCAATCCATCTAAATCTTTTTCATCATTGTCAGAAGCAACACTAGAGATGCTCAGAACCTGAGCGATATAAGAAACAGGTAACGTCGGCCGATAAGATCGAGATATGCAGCACACTGCCTTAAACTACATCTTTTCAACATATAGATCTGCATAAATTTTACATACTGTTATATGAATACGATCATTTTTTAATGATTATTTTTATTAAAATGGAGAGTGACTTAATCAAAACTCACCCATCAGGCAAGTGTTCAAATTTGGTGCTGTTTTGAAGAGCCTGAAGAACATAACATAGTTTCCAGATTGACAGCTGCCCGAACTGCAAGAGCATGCCTTACTGCATTATCTCTTTTAGCTTCACTTGATAACCTGAACTCAATTTCACAACATAGATTGAAGGTCAATACAAGTGTTTCAACACAGTACAAGAATGGTACATAGCGTACAAAATTTCCTCCAATCATAACTGACCTCGACATAGATGATACAAGATCTCTGTTGTTACTAGAGAGTAGGATAACACATAGTAAGTTGTATGCAGCAAACTCCATGTGGCATCCCTCAATTCCTTCAGAATAAAGGGATTGCAGCTGAGATTGGCACTGAAATTGCATAAAAGAGTTGATAGAGAATGTAACTTGTGAAGATATGTGGTTACTTTATTTAAAATAACTAAATAAATATCATTTGTACAAAAGGAGGTCCATGAAACAATATCCCAAATAATATCATAATTACAACCAATTCAATATATATCATAATTACAACACAATTAAACTTGAAGAGATGGGTCATCAATGACAAGAAAAAAACACATCGAACGTAATTTTTAATAGAAACAGAATAAGATAATACACAAGGAAAATTCTTGCTTACACAGGAAAAGGCACCTGGAAATTTTCTCTTCAATTTGTTTCAATGTAATGACTAATAAGTATAATCTTAAAGTTGTGTAGTTGTTATGTAAAGTGTACAAGAGAAAATAGCATTCACTAAGTCCTGCTTTTGATTATAGCCAATTTCTTATTTGCTAATTGAGATGTATAATTTCAGTGCAATAGCACGTCAATTATTTCACAAGAATTACAGAATCCACCAAGATGAGTAACAAAACCTAGTCTGAGAGAAATTTTATCATGAATAGGACTGTAAATATGTGTATTGATCTCAACAACGAAAAGTACCCCTTTGAGATATACTGAAAAAAAACGAACCTGATTATACTCTGGTAGGTCCCCAACCTCCAATGCTAACCGAGCATGAGTTTCATAAACCTGAAACAAATTATGGATAATGAATACAATGGTAAGTTATATACATGTAAAAAACCAAAGCTTCACTTGGCGGTACCTGTATAACTACTCTGTTTCATTGAACCCTCTAAAGTCATGTTGAAGTTAATTAAAATATTAAAACAAAATACACAGAAAATATATTCTATGCTTTGATACTCAAAATTATGATTACTTATACCAATCATATATGCATTAATATCTAGATTAAATGTTGCATTTAATGCATTCCCTGTTGCCTTGATATCACATATTAATTGTTAACATGTAGGAGTCAAATATAAATAGATGTTTACATGAGAGAAAGAAAGAGAGGTTTTAAAACAAACATTTACTGTTAGCTGATTTTGAATTCTTTGCACAGTTAAATCTTGATGAATGGACTTCAACTGATCACACTTGTAGAGGTAATTCTTTTGAGAATTTTGAACCATAAGCAGAGCTTTTTCTAGTACTTCTTCCGGTCTTACCTGCAAGGGCACAAAGGATCAACAGCTAATTACATATTATGTATGAAAAATCAACAGTTAATAGATACAACCAAAAAAATGAGATAACAATAATTACAGTAGCTGGATCAGGGGCAGAAGTAAGCCACAAATAACGTTTCTCAATTTCCTGGCATGTCCCCTTGACAGTAAAAGAATCCCAGTCAATGTCTTCAACAGCCCTGCTGACAGAGCTCTTGGCCCCTGGCTATTTCATTACTAGAGGTTATAATGAGCAACAAAATCACAAACAAAAAAATATTGAGAACAAAATTGCCCAGTAGTATATGCTATATATATATATAGATGAGTATAAGAGAAAAAAGCATATAAATGTACACGTTTACAAACACAAATAAGTTAAAGATGTACCAAATTTTCAGCAGTCGTTTTTTGCTGTCTAATTTTGAAAGCTTTATTAGATGCTGCTATGAACAACCAAATTAACAAAGAATTTACAAGAAGAGCATCCTTGAATCTTTCAAAACATGCTTATATACAACCATATACTCCTGGAGTCCCAATCAAATCTACCTACAAAAACTCTCCACCAAAAGATCATCCTATGCAGAGAACGCTGGTAACTTTTTCCAACACCCTCCCCTCATTACCTTCCTCCAAGACCCTATCAGATTTATTATCTAAAATAACAAATTAACATTAGAAGCAGAATCCTACAATGCATAGTTTTGTTTATTCACATGTCCATTTTCTTTTATGTTCTATTTCTGTTCTCTCATTCGTCAATTTTTTTTCCAGCGACTCAACTATTCAGAAATACATTACAATATAAAAGCATACCAAGATAAAGTAAATGAATAGTTGACTTCTTAAAAGACCAAGAAACTCAACATTTGAACACAGTTTTGCTCTGTATGTCGCAGCAAGTCATGATCAAGCACAAAACAAAACTCAAATTTTCTATCAGAAACGTACCATATTGGACTGATACGACGCGTTTGGATTCGACAATTGATGAATGCCTGGTGATCCATGAAGCTCAGGCTGTCCTCCAGAACCAGGGACAACTATTCCTCTCTGAGTATAGTAAGATGTAGACCCAGATAATGCCATAGGATTTCTTCGATCCATGCATTTACTTTTGAAAGCTTACAAATCTTTTGAAAGAAACTTGGAATTGCTCCTCTCTATTCTACTGTTTGATATAGTGGTAAACTCTACAAAGAAAAGTGATATCAAAATAATGTGAACTGACTTAGTGTATACTAAACAAGGTCTCTTCAAGATACTAATAAACTAGAAGCCGTTCATGACTTCAAAATTTAAAAAAGACAAGTAATGTGCTTTGTGAAATCATACTTCATTATTCATTCCACTACATATTACTCTTTCCAAATGATGTTTTCCCTCAACCTAGAGCCAAACACAAAAACAGAGAAGAGAAAGAAAGAAAAAAAAAAAAGCAAAATGAGAAGAGATACATACCGTCGTGCCTACCTTCACTGAGCCCTTCAGATACGTCGAGCTCTGACCTTATTTTACTAACCAAAAATGCCAAATTGCTTGGCCATGACTAGAGAACCTTCACATAAACCAGGAACAATTTGAAATTGCCTGAATTCACCTCTCAAACCTCTAGATATGCTGCCACTTCTGTATGAGACATAAACAAACAAGCACACCAGTTTGATCAAATAAAAAAGAACAAAGTTGAAAAATTTGTAGCAACAAGCTTGTACACCACAGACCCCATGCCTCCAAGTGGAACACCTTGAGATGTAGATGGCTTGCAACTTTCACAAGTGAAAGGATCAATTGGAGCTTTTTGCAAAGATATACAATTAGGCAATTAACTTTCAAACTCCTATGCATAAAGATTATTTCATCCAAATGTTATGTATCTAAGGCATTTCACAAAACATATAGAGTGCAGTTTTTTTTTTAATTGTCTTAAACCATAAGCATTGTTGTATAAAACTTATTCTTAACTTCATAAAGTTTCAAACTAAAATGAGCAACTCAACTATGTATCCAATCTCATAATCAAGTTTTCAAGTAAGAACTTAAAGAAAGTATTTTTTCAACATATTAGATTAAGTTTGGACATATGCATCAAGAAATTGAATGAAATCATAACAAAATGGTGCTCACTTTTGTTGCACAACCCCGAAAATCTCAAATGGCAATTGAAAGTCAATAATATATTGTCTTTGTTTCCAAGTTGTAAGCCATCTAAGCTCTATATAATTTCCATCATTTGCAAGCCACATCTTAAAATGTACCACATCATTCCAATTACCAAAAGTAAAAAAAAAAAATCAAGCATTCTCATCTACAGTAACGGAATTCTGATTGATATATTATCTTAAAATGTACCACATCATTCCAATTACCAAAAGTAAAAAAAAAATCAAGCATTCTCATCTACAGCAACAAAATTCTGATTGATATATTTTAATTCAATTAAAATTTCTCTTATATATATACACACACATTTGTATACCTAAGGCATTGAGCATTAATGATATTGATTTGGGTTAAAGAGGAATTTATGTTGCCATTTTATAGAGAAAAAAGCAATTCAAGAACCTGGACTAGTGGCCATCCAAAACAATAGCCGATGAAAAATAATTTTGAATTATAATAATCAACTACAAAAACCCAGTTAGCTTTTAGCAAAACTGAAAGAATTCAATTCAGAATTGATCATATAGATCTTCGAACTAGCTTTTCAGTTGCAAATGAAGACAGGATAAGATAACATGAAAATAAAACTGGCAAGGAACATCCAGTAACAAATTAATACTGAATCCTGCATAATAATACACTGAACACCCAATAAGACAACAATATTAAGGTTCATGAAATTGGTTATTGGACTAGAGAAATTATCAAATAAAAGATACTATGGGAACTGCAATCAAAAAGGAAACAAACAAATGTCCTTAACAGGGTGAAGAAAAAACCAGAAGGAACAAAAACATTCCTGTGATCTTTAAAAAAGAAACAATCACACTAATAACACAACAGAAGCAAAGCACAGAATACTACCCAAATCCAGTCAAAATAACTCTACAATCACAAATATCACAAGATTGAACAGAAAGCATCCTTCCTGCATATTTACCAAAATGGTATCAATGTAAGCAATGCACAACTAAACTAATCATTAAATGCCAAGGTTGTGTTGCAATAATACACTAGGGAATCCTAAACGTTCAAATTTATATCAATGACATTAGACAAACTTGTTTGAACATATTCCACAATAAAACCTAAATTACTGTTGATCAAACAGGTGATACTAATTCCAAATAAATGGGGACTCGTCCAGTGACATACTCACCAAAAAACTTGAATTACTGTAAAGAAATAATCACATCATAGTAATCAATTCCTACGCCTATCACAACCACATTTTCAATTACCAGCACAAATCAACGCACACTCTGTGGTTGGCACTAAAACTACAACATTAACAAATTCACTCAAGCAGATCAAAGTTGAGTTCTGGACCATTTTCCATCAACTCATTCCAAACTTAAGGTATGGAAAAATATATTTAATTAACACCCACGAGAGACGCCTAATATCCAATGACATCCTCTAATACTTAACTAAGCTATTCGACTATAAAAATCTACCTAAAAATGGGAGTATAAACAAATGAAATAGGAAATATAACAACTTTATCATCTAGCTTATTGCCAATGAGAAAGTTGAGCATAGAAAATCTAATTCCCATAGTTTGGACAAGTGCAGCTATTAAACACGCACCCTCTACGAGCCAAAATGTTTAGAACAAGAAGAGGAAGATACCAATGAGCATTCGAATCCCAATTCTTGACATGTAAAAACAATCGAGGAATTGATGAATCTCATGAAGATCTTGGCTGGGAGTGTGAGTGGGAGAGAGTTGTTTCTTCAACTGTTGAACACCCAAAGTGGGTCTCCGGAAACGATCTCAGATCACAGAACAAATCCATGTACCAATCTCGAACCTAATTTTTTATTATTTGAATTTAATTAATTAAAAAAACAAAAACATAGAAAATGGGTCAAAACAAAGTTGTCACAGTATTATTATTAAACAAAAAAAAAATGAAAAAGGTTGAATCTTTCTTCACCTTCACGCAGGGAAGAAGAAGGCTGGATGGAGCTAGCCAGTCTCATGTAGGGAAGAAGAAGGCTTAGCCGCACACAGGGAAGAGGAGAAGAAGAGCTGGCCTCCGGTGTCGTCGTTCGCCTCTGGTGTCGTGTGAGAGCTTGGGCCCGCGTGGGTCGAAGCTTCAACGGCCTCTAAAGATCCCTAGCCGGCGCGTGTAGGGGAAGGTAGCGGTCGAACTCCACAAAAACACAGGCGAGAGAGAAAGAGTGAAGGCGAGAGGTCTAGTGGGAGAAAGAGATCCGAGAGAGAGGAGATAGAACGATGACGAAAAAGGAGAAGAAAAGAAAGAGAAAGAGAGATCTGAATTAAAAAAAATTATTATTCGGTGCTTATAATTTTTTAAGGCCCGCCTTTTGTTTTTCCCATTTTCACTTTACCGCTTTTTTATATTATCAATTATAATACTTTTTAAATAAGCTTATATTAATGTGTTGTAGAAAGTATTATTTGGTGTAGTGAATGTAAAAACAATCTGTGTGCTTGGTTTGACCACTTCTTTGGATTACTTTAATTCATTGTAAAACTGAATATTTGATCATGATTTGTAAATTCTTGCATTTAAATGTATTTACACTTGCTGAATTTTGAATGTGGAAAGAATGTATGAAAAATTCTAGAACTTGCTTGCTTGCTATTTGAGGCGAAATCATAGACAATGCTTGTTTAGGAAAATGATTTAGGCAATTTTTTTTTGGAACGTTTGAACCTTTCAAGCCAACCTTGATTAATTTATCCCTAGTTACCCTTTTTGAGCCTAAAAGAATAACTTTTTATTGTTAAACACTTATTTTGAGCTTGATTGAACACTTTATTATTTCCATTCCCTTGATTTATACAATGAGCATATAATATAAATGGGGATTGATTTGTAATGGGTGTTATTTTGTGATTTGGTTGTGACAATAGCAAAATAAAAGGAAAAGATTGAGAGAAAAATTCGAAAAAAATATATATTTAAGATTGAAAATAAACTATACTTCTTATGTTGCTCTCATTGAAAAACATAAGTTTGGGGAAGTGTAGTTAAATAATAATAAAAAAAAGATATATCTAGTGTGAATTTTTCTCAATCTTGGAAAATAAAGGGAAATTTGGGGTTGTTTGGATTACAATGTGGATATCAGGTTTGGTTTGTTTGGATTATATGCTTATGGTATATTTGAGCCAAAATGACTATCTTATCTACCATTACCTAAGCCTCTCAATACAAGCTTTAAAAGACCTTTTGATTCTTGAACATGCATTGATTTATATTAGTGGAGAATAATAAGTTAGCAAGCATATGGAAAATGGGATTTGATGGATTGATGGTGAGAATTCAGCTTGTGTAAATTATTTTAAATGTGTGTTATTTACTGTTCATGATTGAGTAGACAAAAATGATCAATGGATTAGGGTAAGTTGAAGAAGTAGTTGGATTGAAAATCTAGATGACTTGTCAGTTATTTTTTGAAAATTATATATGCTTGTCATTCATTAATTTTGAGGCTTGAAAATTGTGGTTATCTTGATTCATTTGTTTAGTGTTTGTATTTATTTGTTTAGTTTATCTTGAGTCTTGTTTTCTTTGCTCGAGGGTGAGCAAATGTTAAGTTTGGGGAAGTTTGATAAACGAGTTTTAGACTCGTTTATCTATGTCTTTTTAGGTAGAGTATTGGGTGTTTAGTTTTGTTTTGTTCTATTTTACGCTTGTGTTTTGTGTGTTTTCAGGTGTCGAAGGGCTTAGGTGACTTAGGTGTGGAAACATGGTGAAAAAACCAGAAAAATGACAAAAATTGGTGGAAAACGGTGTTTCAGAGCACTTTCTGCGACCGTAGGACAGCTGTCTTGCGGTCGCAATTCCATAAAAGTTTTGGCATTTCTAGAGCATTCCTGCGACCGCAGGATATGTCTAGAAATGTGAAAAACGCAGATTTTTAATGAAGGGTGTTTTGGTCATTTCATGTTTAAAAAAACACTAATTAGGTTTAAATCACGATTAAGGAGAGGAAAGGAGGCACTTTTTGCAGACCTAGACTGGGAGAAGAAGCTTAGGAGTGCTTTGGGATGAAGATTGGATCTATCATTTAGAGTTCTTTTCTTCTCTTTTTATTTTTAGTTTATGTTAATTTCATGTTTATGGATTTCTTAGTGATGAACATGAACTAAATTCTGTTTAGGTTTTCTAATTGACTCTCTTGAAACTCTATTATGATTTAATGCATGTATTTATTTCTTCTTCATCTGAAATCTATTCATTTTGTGTTTATTGTGTATGTGATTGATTGTGCACCTTTTACATACGATTTATAAATTTGAATCAAAATCTGAAAAGTGAGATTTAAATATGCTAAAATTGAATAGACATAGATTTCAATTTAGAACGAGAGTATCAAATTGGTTTATGTGATTTAGGGTTGTATTCATTGCTTCCTATTGTTTGAATTGACCATAGAAATATAGGGAATTCACATTAGGTCGAGTTTTGTATTTCTTAACTCGAATAGTTAACACTTTTGCATGCTTATCATTTCAGTGAGAAGAGTTTCAATAGTAATTGCATTAAAGAATAATAGAGTGGATAGTAGAGAAGATTAGGATTCCTAATTGTTTCATAGTGAATTTAATCCTTGTGTTTTTGTTATTATTTGATTTATGCAATTTTTATTTTTTTATGTTGTCTTGTTTTCAAATTTCACAAATCCAGTGTTCATTAGCCAAATAGGAACTAAAATTAATTATTTAGTAATTGATAAATCAGTCTTCGTGGGACGATACTCGTTCTTATCGAGATTTATTACAAATTGCGATTACGTATACTTGCGTAGTTATAAAATCCGCAACAACATAAAACATAGCTTTAAATCAATTGTTCAAAAACTAAATGTGGAATTACAAAAGAAAACATAATTCAAAAACTAAAATAAACGTCATCCACGATCGACTCGCAGCTCATTCATTCCATTCATCCTCAATACACAAGTCAAGCCACCAAGAATCCTTGCGCCTCCGTATCTAGTTTCCTGCATCACACTAAAAAAAATAAATGAGTGAGCCTAATGCCCAACAAGGAAAATCTACTAATAATATATAACATAAATCATATACATAAGACCATATCGTAAACATATACTATAAAACATATATCATATAAGACTACAATGGCCATCATACCTCTTGGGGCTTGTTAACTAAGCAAGTCATATGCCCATAGATTTGTAGGGCTTGCTAGCCAAGCAAGTCAATGCCCATAAATTATTGGGGCTTGCTAGCTAGACAAGTCATGTGCCCAAGGACTATAAACATACTATACATAATGTAAACATAACATAACATAACATATCATATAAACATATAAAATCTATCCTATTTTCCTTACCAAAACTGGGATATTTAAGAACAAGAGCGGGATTAGAACACTCCTAAAACCAACAATAAGAATGGTGAGTTTCTAAAGAAAAGAGATGAAAAGGAAACTAAACCATCAAAGAAGAAACTTACCGAGAAGAAACCTTAAGTTCAAAGAACTTAAATACCTAACCAAGAATCGAAAACAACAAGTTAGGATTTGAGTAAAGAAAACTAAAGAACCATATAGAAATGAACTTAAGAATAGGAATACCTTTGGACGTACTAGAACCGATCTACACTCGATATTGAAAACGCACTATATCTCACTTCCCAAGTGTTTATAAAGCTTAAGATGATAAAGCTTTTATCCTCAAAACCCAAGTGTATCACTCTATAGAAATCCTAGCAGCTTGAAGGCTCTGAACACAGCTTAAAAAATGGGAGAAATGGCTGGGTATTAGGTCTTATTTATAGAGTTCAAGGAATGAAAATATCTCCTTTTTGGCTTGAATAAAATAATGGATATTAAATGAAAAATACTTGAATATTCGGTCAACAGATGCTTAAGACTCGGTCAAAAACGTTTAGAGGCAAGTCAAGAGGTTAAGGGATGAATTAAGCTTAGATTTCTCGGAGTTCGAAAAATCACTCCTAGGGCCGATATATCACCCACCCTAGGCGATATGTTGCCTGAACCTATATCCTGAGTGTTCGTGGTTTCGTTCGTGCGAAGTCAACGTGTTTTCCGTATCTCCCGTGCTGCGATATATCGCCTCTAAGGCTGCGATATGTCGGCATAAGTAGATAATTTAAATGTGTTTTTGCATGAATTTAGGATAATTAGAGTTGATTGATCAGGTTTGACTGAGTAATACATGATTCTAGCAAGTTCTTGAAGGGTCTAGAATTTCTAGAAACTTCTATTATTGAATTATCCATTTAAAATGCTTAAATCCTCAAATAAACAAGATTGTGACAAGTGTCATGTTCTTAATGGTTCTGGAAGATTCTAGAGTTCCTAGAACTTTCTTTTATTTAAACTATAAATAAACATGATTATGACAAGTGTCATGCTCTTAATGGTTCTATCTAAACCTTAGGTTATAATTAAAATATTTCTATGACCAAAAATATTAATCAAACCTTATGTTATAATTAATATTCTAAACTATTGGTTAAACTTATAAAATCCATAACTATTGCTTGAGTGTCCTACTAAGTCCCGGTTTGAACCAAAATCTACGAAATCTAAAATACTACAAACTACTACTAACTATCTAGCTAGCTAAGTAAACATTCTAGGTCTCTACATTTCCGCCACAAGACAAGCCACATATGAATGGTTAGTATAATCTATCAATATTTTAGTTAATGTATGTTAATGATATTGTATAATTGTATTAGAAACTCATTGTGTGTTTGAGTTTCCATGATATAAGTATGAGTTTGGATTAAATGATTATTCCCATACTTGGTATAGAAACTGAAATTTGCTATTTATCTGAATGCATGCCTTTATTATTGATGTGATAAATAATTGATGATTTATCGATGTCAATGTTTGGGTTGTTATTTGATATTCTCAAGCTTTGAAAGTGACCTATCAGTTCAGTTAGTATGTTAAAGGGTTAATATGCCAGTTTAGTGTTTTGGAGAAAAAAGTTTTAAGTTGTCGCTGAGAGCACACACAATAAGAAACTTTAGTGGAATTAGAAAACAGTAGTATATATATATAAAGTACGTAATACATTTAAAATTTTGGGAGTCACATTAATGATTGAGGTTCTGGACACGTTCTACCTCGATGATCAACTTTCGTTGTTCAACTATAAGGTTCTTTCTAGTAGTTTGAAGTGTCCGACATTTTTCCTTCATATCGGTTGAGTAGTTAGCCACAAGTTTAGTTAAAGACTCATTCTCCTTAACCAACTTCTCGTTCTCTCGGTCAGTCTCTTGTTGACCTTTCTAATGGTTATCATCTCTTGTTTATGCATTTCTATATACCTTTTCAAGTGGTCAACCTCTTGTGCTCTTGCAAGAACTCGTTGGCCTAGGTTTGAGACCGATGTTGCAGCCTGAATGGGAAAGACTAAGGAATCTTTTATAGCTTGTAGGTCTGACCTATGAGATAAAATTGTTTGGTCTTTAGGGGTGAGTATGCTTTGACCTATACTAACGACCACCTTGTTATTGATCATAACTGAATCCTCCACTGTGACAAGGCCAATATCAGAGTAAAATTTAGGAAGCCAAACTTTGGGAAATTGAGTCTTTTGTTATGGGATGTGCCACTGTTTTGATGAAGCAATTAAGTAAGTTCAGTAAAGAAAACACTACAAGAAAAAATACTTTCAATAAGACCGAAAAAATATTATCAAATATATACCATAACACTTTTTGATGTGTTAAGGAAAGTAGTGTTACAGTAGGTCGGAGCACTTTGCATAACACTTTTCCATAGTTATAGACATGTGTTATGGCATAGCCTACGATAACACTTTTGTTGTGTTATTTTAATAGTTAGATAAGTATTTCATTATGCTATTTATAAATAGATTATATAACACTTTTTTGTACTTATAAAGTAGTGTTATGATACACTTTATAATAACACACTTTCTGCATTATAGAAAATAGTTTGCATAACATAATTTTATGCTTATAAACCAGTGTTATTGTAAAAGATACAATAACACATTTTTTGTATTATTCTAATATTTGGATAAGCTTAAATTATTATTATATAAACCTGTACATTATAATTATTTTTATTGCTTTAATTCAAACCCACTTCATTTAATATACTTAAGACACCCTTAACATTGTACAAATATAATTTTTAGTACCAATTATATGGTTCATAACACATATAACCAAATAATTGTGTCAAAATACATTCAAGATTATCTAAAAAGCAATCCAAAAGTCTTAAGATACTCAACACTGCCTAATTAACATAAACAAAACATTCTCACAATAGTCAACAATATAGTCTTAAACAGTTGCATATTCAAAAGTAAAGGTAGGAATTCATGATCTTCCAAATGTCAGCACACCAAAGCCTTCCAAATCAGATTTTTTTTTGCACTTCACTTGTTGAATCTGGTAAATAAAACATAAAAGAAAAACTAATGAGGTCATGAAATATCATATCATTCATCTAAAATAGTCAATAATATCATGACGCATAACCAAATTTACAATAATTGAGTTTGAATAATAAACAAGTTATTATATTACACACATTACTACAACTATTTGAACCATAAAGTTTAAGGAACATATAACTTGGAGTTCCCACATAGATATATCAAAATATTTACACAAAAATTTAAACTTGCATACATAATTATCAATGGGTTATTCTCTATATGCATGAACTTTCAATTCAATTCATTGAATTAATCACACAAAAAGTAGTGAATTCTATCTATACATATACATATGTACTTTATAATTATATATAGATATTTGGTGGGCATGAGATGACATGGAGTATGAGATACTAACTCATATGCCTTATCGATTACAAGCGAAGATCCAAGACTTGTCAAAACTGATTAAGCTATTGAAATCCTAAAAGGAATTAGACATGACAAATAATGACAATACATAGATACTTGAAGGTAGAAAGTTCAACAACTTTAGAAGACAAATATATATAATGAGCCAAACATGGAATGAGTCACAAATAAAGAAACATAGGCATATATAAAAGATTGATATCATCACAATATATATATATAATTTTACCTCCTCCTTTTGTGTGAATGCATTATCGTGCATCTCTCTTGGGGACTCATCCTTCAAAATCTACAATGTGACAATTAAATTTCAATTGTCGACCACAAAAGGCATAAATTTAAATTATTAGTCATTCAACATGTTACTTCATAAAGAGTCATTGTACACATAACTAAAGCCTTTTTCCAAGAATCGTGGTCAAAATATATAGTCTAACATGATCAGGTACAAGTCTTTCACAATCATTTCTTTCAAAAAACTTGATAGCCAGTTCTATATTTTCAACCTTCATATTTTTTTGTCTCTTGTTAGTTCAGTGGCAAAGATACAATACAGCAAAAACAGATACAATACAACAAAAAAAAAAAGTGTAATTAAAGATACAATATATTTTCAGCCTTCTTATTTTTTGTCTCTTCATATTTATTTTTTATTATATTATTGTAGTGACAAAATTCTATATGGTATGGTATCTAATTATAAACAAGTACTTCCCTTTTACAAATAAAGATAAACAAGTAGTTCCAAGTATTGGGAACATCCCTCATCTCATTTTATTTGCTACTGTATATTTACATAGTAGAAATAAATGATAGAAATATGTTGCAATCACCGTGGAGCTCACTCAAGTAGTCACATTAAAAAACTAAAAGACATCATCAATATAGGCAGACTAAAATATTATATAAAATAATATAAGTATGAAATAAAATTGGAGAGTGAGAAATGAAGTAGGTCTTATAATTATAAGTATGCATATCTGCATAATAAAGAAAGCAAGTTTACCATACATCAAAAGCAAAAAGCCATAAGATACGAGCATTGGAAAAAGAGAGGACATTGTTCTATAATTAAGTGCTTCTTCTCAATAATTCATGAAATATAGTCAAGAATGAGGCATCAGCGACATAGGTATAAATTAGCAAATAGATGCAATTTTTGGTGAAATGATAGATTAATTCATAAGATATAGTTCCACTAGATTATTGGCATCAAAAGTAGTTAGTTCTAGTACCTATATTAGAAATGGTAACTTAGGACAGTAATCAAATAATGTTAAAGCAATATTAAATAGTGCGCAAACTCGCATCTTAAAGATATATCACTAACAATGATAATTCCAATATCTAGTAAATCAATATGCAAATTCTGTAAACTAAAATCTTGTCATTTTAGAGCATGTCTATAACCATCTTAGAAACCATTTAAACTCAATAAATAATAAAACAAAGTGCACACTTAATAGACCCTATTAGATAAATGATGGACCAGTACTAAATAATTACCATGATGCCAATATGCAGATAAATGTTGAGAATTAAATTACTTTGGGAAATTTAAGTGATATGACCATGCATAAGCAATCTGTTTGTAAATCCATCCATTAACACATAAACCAAAGATCTGTCACTATAAAAAATATTGCATCAGAAGTTGAGGAGTCCTTCAGCTTAGCCATGTAATCCTAACAAAACAGGAGTAAAGAAAAGCATCAGATAGACCATTTAAGTAGAGGACGTGATGTCTATGGACATATTGTAGTGCTTGGAACTAATGTAAGTAACCTCAATTGACTCATAAAACAAAGAAGATTGTCTAGGTTCTACAACAGGTTTCTTATGCCTGCAGATTCTTTCCCATAATGTTGTTGAATTGGCATGACTCTGCAACATTGGAACAATAATTGTTTAGACTAAACTAAACTGAGTTGAACCCTTCACTAATTGATTTATATTGCTTACCATTTTATTCTTGCACCCAATGCATTGGTCCAAAAGGTAGTAAGATGGAAAGAATACAAGCAGCCCATCAGGAACAATTCGAGCAAAATTGACTGAAACATTGAAATCAAACACAAAAAATCAAGGATGATGATTAGTAGTAATCAAGTTCACGCGCTACTGATTTGGATTGGACAACTTCCAGTTCCTAAATCCATAAAAATAGGTATTTTGATTAACACATTATAGTGAACAAAATTAAGCAGAGAACTTTGAGAAGAAAAAGGATTTCAATCTATCTCTAAATCATGGAAGCATTAAATACACCTCAGACTGCTTATCACTAGCCTCAAATGTTTAAGTCTTACACAGTAAAATACTGGAGCAAAAGGAGATAAACAGAGACTTAAAAGGTAATGCTGCTCAAAATGAAGTAAAAAGCCAGATTAGTTTCTCGTACTCTTTAAAAAACAGTACACATAATCAAGTTGTCGACACACCTAAATAACCAACAGACTGAGTAAGATCCAGCCCTAAGTGATGTGGCTTAATTTTGATTAGTTTGTGTTTAACATCTTTCACTTAAATAGTGCATGAATGGATTCATTTCTCATAAATAGACTGGATTTATTGTGAAATATTTTATGTACAGCCCACTCAGTAATCATCAGTCAAGTTAAAGATTTAATAGAAACAAAAACACACCAGATTCTCAGCACCGGGAAGATTTCCTCTTTTTGCCAGATTGACAGCAAGCTCCAAATTGTTCAACTGCAAAAAGTCAAGATATAAAATTTAAATTCCAAATATTTATCATAATCTACTAACCATAAGGATAAACCAATTTGTGATACATGCCTGCCCACTAACGAAAGGCACAATTGTTTGTTCATTAACAGTAGCCAATAACACTTGGCCCCGCCTGTTAATTGCGTAAAATCCCCCTAGTGACGAAGCCTTTGATGTTAGGAAAATTGGATCTGAACTGATTCTATTTCTGTAAACTGCAGTAGCCGTCTCTAAGTCGTAAACGAATAGCAGCCCGGGCTTGGTGATTACGTAGATCAGACTATACTTGTGTGATATCTGGAATATTGAGCATTAAAACAATTAATATTCATGGTGCTGAATACTGGGGCAGACCACAAATATAAGAATCTCACTATCTGCATTGCAACGGGGAAATCATCTGCAAAATCTGGTGGAAAGAAAAGATCTGCTTGTTTCTTTGTAAAAGAAGGTTTTCCTGCCAATAAGTTTGCAATGTTAAAATAGAGAAAAATTATTCATCAAGACAGAAAGAAAGGAATAAATTTCTGATTAAGATTCTAGACTTATCAAACATATTTATCTTTTTTAATAAAGGGGGTGAATTAAATAATACTAAGCTAACCTGGTTGGGCACCAAGCTCTATAACATGCAACTTTGATGTAATTTGGCCAGCATCAAAAGTCTTTGTTGCAAAGGAAATGAGAGTAGAAGGATTCTCATTCCCTAGAACCTGTATAAATTCGACAATCAATCAACAAATATGCATATATGTTATGCATACCAAGTGCGATAAAAAACAAGAGAATTAAGAGAGATAAAGAGAGAGAGAAGTTAATTTACACACTTTAAATTGTGCAAAAGCAGCAGCATGAGCTTCTAGAGCTTGACTTCTCTGTTGTTCCACTGAAAAGAGTTGCATATTCCCTTTGACCAGATTTTGCCTATGCAAACAGAGCAGAGAAATAAATCAAGTATAAGAAATAGGACAATTAAAGCTCAAAGTCTGCCAAGCAACCAATAAGGTATTAAAGCATGTTACAGGAAAATTTGAAAGGAGCATTTGGACAAGGCTCTTTGGCACTAACTAGTTACAGGAGAAGCAGTCCCTTCTATTCCAACTACATGGATTACACCATTACAAATGTAACATATAAATACCAAGACCATCAAATATATTGGCTTGAATGAGGATTCCCCTATGAAAAATCTATACATAAAGTATATCTGCATATGAGTATCAATCTACTAAATGATGTTACAATATATAAGAACATACCTCAGGAGCACCAGGGGCAATTCCAATCAAAACCAACCACTTTTCAGAAGGGTCACACCAATAGTTTATTATCTGATTGTTTGCCAGATTAGCAGTTCTTTCGAGCATCTTCACAGGTTCAGTCTCACCTACAAGGAAGATATAGTGCACATACCAGCCTCTAGAATATTTATCAATATGCATAACAACAGACACTCAAAACCTTATTAAAACAATAACATCTCTAAAACAAATGAGTCACAGACAACAAAAATCCAAAGTTTAAAGCAATAATAAAACCATAAACCTAGAAAAGAATATGAATACTCAATACACCTTTAACTTTGATAGAGAGCTCCCCTGAAATTAAAGCACCAAAACCACAGTTCTTGAACCTTAAAGTATTCAGGGACTGATGAGGAGAAGCCGAGAGGTGTGAGTGCGTGATCGGCGAAGACGGAGCCAAACAACTGGAAACGCCGAAGAGCCGATCGTTGTAGACAGAGCAGTGGGCTGACTTCGGAGACACCGTAGGCGGTCGGAAACACTGTCGATGATCGTATGAGTCGAACAATTTTTACCTTGGAAACACAGTCAATGATGCTAGGCGATAGAAAATTGTTTAGAGGTTTGGAAATAAAAAAGTAGAGGCAAATAAAAAAGTAGAAGTAGAAGATAGTTTAGAAGGAATACGCGGGCTCCAAAATTTTGGTACCGCCAATTTTTTTTTCTTTCCCACCTATTATTTTATTATTTGATGTATCATAATACTTTTTCAATAGTATTATATTTATATGTTATGAAAAGGGGTATTTGATGTAGTGAGACGGAGGTCTATATGGCTTATAGTGGCTAGCCACTAGTGTGGGCTAGGTCAGAGTTGACCATTCAGATATGTTTGCTTTGTTCCCGTCTTTCTCCTCCATTTATATGCGTAATAAGTATGGCAGCTATAGCAACGATGAAATGAGTAATACGATGAGCCCAGCTACGATGATGGCTAGCCGGAGGAGAACCCATGGGATTTCATATTATATGTGTAACAAGTCCTGCAGGCATTGCCTAAATCGAACAATGTGCACATAAGATAATGTGCCCATAACAATGTGAAAGTAAAATGAGAAAAAAACACAAAAGTAAAGTTAGAAAGTGCTTGATCAATAAATTAAATGTATAAGTATTATGAGTCAGTATATGAGTATATGTGCACTTCAAACTCACGACATTCATGTGTATGTGTATGTATGAGATTTACTTAGTGAGCGTTAGCTCATTGTGTTATTTTCCAACATTTTTCCAGGTGTGGCTTTAGATGTTGAGCAGCTTGTGGAGCACAGACTCAGTAGCAATGCAATAGTGGTTTAGGGTTATTCACATTGCTACGTTAAACTTAAAGTATTCATACGTGTAATAATTTTTATTAATAAGTTTATATAAAAGTTTTAAATTTTTCTGTATTTCTTAGTATCATTTTATTTAATTCATTTGGTCAAGTGCTTAACATACTCATAAACCTTGGAATTACGAGTATGTGGCAGACGTACCCTACCTTAGGGACGTCACAATAAATAAGAACCTATAATATGCTTTTCCATTTGATAAAATGTGCTTTTTCTTTTAATTTGGGCATAATATTGAGTTTTGTTTAGATCATGGTTAGATCAGTGTTGGTGTTGTAGGGTTTCTCTGAATTTCTTATTCCAAACATAAATGGAGGCATGTTAATTTTAGGTGTTTTTTTTATATACATACAACTAAAACAAAGAAACTATTATAATAATACAAAATATTACAATTACATTATAATATACAAAACATAACCCAATATAAGAATTATCCCTCACAATTATACCACTGATCTTGTCAATTTCCATATATAAAACGATACCAATTGATTATGTTAATCAATATCAACCATATTTATTATCAAATATTAAAAAAATAAATCAAACAATTTCAGTAAAGCCCCCATCTCATTTTTAAAAATTTCTATGACAATAATATGAGCATAATCGGATTTTGTAGCACTCCATGGTTGACTTGACACTCATCAAATATAGAGTATTCTAGGACTTTTTTTGTAAACCAAAAGAGAAATTTGAGTTTTAATGCATTATGGGGGTCCTATATCAAAAATATGCTATGCTCTGTCATGACATTTTCGTGCTACTATTTTCCCTTGTTTCCAAAAATGCCCCTCCTATTGTATCTTTCATCTCTCTCTAGATCTCATTCCTCTACTCTCATGGCTGACACACCTCCATCACCACCTACCTACCTCCATTTTTCTTAGATTTCTCATCTCTTTCTCTCTTTCCCCCATCATTTCTCCTCTATCTTTCTTGCTCCATTTATTTTCTCTCTTAAATTATGGATGGAGACTAAAAAAAATATCTAAGGATAGCTTTTGATGATTTAGAACTTAAACAAACTAAAAGTTAAATTAAGAAAAAATATATGCATTTCGAACATTTATGGGCATGATTTTTTGGTTTTTTTTTCAATTTATTTCAGCTTTTTCGCGATTTTTTTAGATCTTAAACTTTAAAATTTGCTAAAAACTCGATGCACATTGATGCCCAGCTCAAGGGGCCCTTAAAAATAATGCTTTTCAAGAAAAAAATGATATGCCTCGATAAAATTTGATGTCATTAATTAAAAATGCATAACTTTTCACTCGGGTTTCCGTTTGAGGTGATTTTTTTAATTTGGGTATTTTTTAGAGATCTACACGTTTAAGATGTGTAAATACACATTTGGTAAGTTTAAAGTTTGATAACACCCAAAAGTTTAAAACAATACCCTAATATTTTCGAAGTTGGGAAATTTTCAACTTTTAAACTTCTCAAATGTGTATGTACATATCTCAAACGCGTAGATCTCGAAAAAAATACTAAAATTAAAAAAAAAAATCACCTGAAACAGACACTCGAGTGAAAAGTTATGCATTTTCAATTATTGACATCGAATTTAATCAAGGTGCATCAAGTTTCATCGATGTGCATCGAGGTAAATCGAGATTTCCATGAAAATCATGATTTTTAAAGGCCCATCGAGCTGGGAATCGAGGTGCATCGAGTTACATGATGTACATCAAGTTTTCTTATGAAAATCATGATTTTAAGACCCCAATCGAGCTAGGCCTCGATGCACCTCAATACACATCGATGCATCTTGATGAAAATCGATGCAATTCATTGAAAGTTCATAACTTTTTACTCGGGTGTCCGTATGATGTGATTTTTTTTTAATTTGAGTATTTTTTTGAGATCTACACGTTTGAGATGTGTACATACACATTTGGGAAGTTTAAGGTTGTAAACATGCCCAACTTCAAAAATATTATGGTATTATTTTGAACTTTGGGGTGTTTCCAACCTTTAAACTTTCCAAATGTGCATGTACACATCTCAAACGCGTAGATCTCTATAAAAATTCCAAAATTAAAAAAAAATCACCTCAAATGGACACCCAAGTGAAAAGTTGTGCATTTTTAATTAATGACATCGAGGTGCATCGAATTTCATCTAGACAGATCATTTTTTCTTGAAAATCGTGATGTTTAAGGGCCCCTCGAGCTGGGCATCGAGGTACATCGAGATGCATTGAGGCATATCGAGTTTTCTGCAAATTTTAACGTTTCATATCTGAAGAAATCACGAAAAAACTGAAATAAATGTGTTCGAAATACACAGATTAAAGTCTTTCATTTAGCTTTTAGTTGGTTTAAATTCTAAATCATCAAAAACTATCATTGTATATTTTTTTAGTCTCCATCCATAATTTAAGAGAGAAAAGAAATGGAGCGAAAAAGATAAAGGAGAAATGGAGGGGAAAAGAGAGAAAGAGATGGGAAATCTAAGAAAAAATGGAGGTAGGTAGGTGGTGATGGAGGTGTGTCGGCCATGAGAGTGTAGGAAGTAGGGGTGAGCATCTAAACCGACAAACCGCGGTGACCGACCGCACCGCACCATACTACACCGCAAACCGCGGTGTCAAAAGTGTAATTGTTCGGTATGGTTTGTATTTGAGCTAAACCGTGCGGTGCGGTGCGGTGCGCGGTTTGGCGGTGTAAAATTTTAGTTTGCACCGCACCGCACCGCATACTTACAAATATATTAAAAAAAATAAACTTTACATATATACCATTTTTTAAAGTTACCCAATATGGGAGACTTGTATATTTTTTTTGAAAAACGAGAGACTTGTATATTTTTTTTGTGTTTCACTGAACTTAATTGATAACTTGTGATGTTGTTTAGAACTTATTAAGGATTTGTTATGAACTAAGGATTAAGTATTTTTTTTAAAATTTAAATTTTGTTATGACATATTTTTTAACACAGACCGTGGAAAACCGCCCAAACCACACCGCAAAAAATGGTTTGGTTTAGTCGGTTTGGTGCAACCAAATCACACCGCATGGTGTGTTCTAGTTACTAAACCGCACTTGTGGCGTGGTGTATTAAAAAGTCTTCAAACCGCCCAAACCACACCGTGCTCACCCCTAGTAGGAAGGAGATCTAGATAGAGACATGAAAGAAACAATGAGAGGGACATTTTTGAAAATAAGGGAAATAGTAGCATGAAAATGTCATGTGTACATAGCATAACATATTTTTGATTTAGGACCCATAATGCATAAAAACTAAAATTACCCAACCAAAATGTATACTCCAATAAAGAATTAAACAAAAACGTTTATTAATTATACCTTTTTTTAAAAATAAACATAACAATATATTTGAAATAAAAACATAATTTCAAAATTCAATAACACAATGCAAATAAAAAAAAACAAAATTGTTTACAAAACTACCAATATATCAAGTAAACAAAATTGTTTATGTATAGTGACAAAAATAAATATATAAATAAAAATAGAGTAAATTGCGGCGAAAATACTTAATATTTTCAAAATATTGCACTTTTATACCCAATCTTTTTTTTTTTGCAGTAAATATACTCAATGTCTTCAAAATGTTGCAATTTTATACTCAATTTTTTTTGCGGTAAATATACCAAATGTTTTCAAAATGTTGCACTTTTATACTTATTTTTTATTATTATTTTGAGAAATAATGAGAAAGTGAATGAAAACTTTAGGTTTTTAAAATTTTAAATTATTTTCACTTTCTTATTCTTTCTCAAAATAATAAAAAAAAAAATCATTTAAGATATTACAATTAATCAAAAAAATTAAAACTTATATTTTCCTTCACTTTTTTTTTTAAAAAACTTATATTTTAAATTGATGAAAAATATAAGTTTTTAATTATTTTAAATCATTTTTATTAATTTTAATAAAACTTTTTAAAATTTTAATTTAAAATAGTTATTTTGAGAAAGAATAAGAAAGAGAAAATAATTTAAATTTTAAAAATAATTAAAACCTATATTTTTCCTTCACTTTATTATTATTTCTCAAAAAAATGAAAAAATTAGGTATAAAAGTGCAACATTTTAAAAATATTAAGTATATTTACTGCTAAAAAATTATTTGGGCATAAAAGTGCAATATTTTGAAGACATTGAGTGTATTTACCACAAAAAAAAAGATTGGATATAAAAATGCAACATTTTAAAAAACATGGGTATTTTAGCTACAATTTACTCTAAAAAATATCTTAAAATTTGAACCAATACCAAATAATAATAAACATAACTAAATGAAAAAATAAAAACGAAAAAAATGTTTATTTTTTAAATGCATCAAAAACAATAATTTAAAAAAATACTAATCAAACAGAAAATAAACAATATTTAAGAACAACAAAGGCTTTTAAACAAAACTGTTTGATAATTATACCTTCCCAATAAAAATAAAGAGAATAGTATATTGGAATAGAAACTCAATATTAACATAAAAAAAAATCCAATTAAAAAATAAAAATGTAACTCTCAAAGTTTAAAGTATACCAAGTAAACAAAATTATTTATGCATAACTAAAAAAAATAAAAAATGTAACTCCAAATATTTTTTTAAAAAAAGATCAAAACAAAGATGATGACCTTCAAAATTAACAACCCAAAATATACCAACTCTAAAAATAACAAAAACCTTTATATAACTAAAAAAAAGACATAAAACTCTAACCTTGAGCTTTAGAAAATCAACATCATCAACCTTTTCTTCTAATTCGGAGGGCACCATTGAAATCACTTCAATTTTAGCCTCTTGGTCAGTCATGTTTGATCGAATGATGCACATAAGTCCTCTTCATAATCACCGAAGTGTTCATCTTCACAAATGGGGATAGCTTTTTCTCATCTTTTTTCCCTTTGATTTGCAATTGAGAAGATGCAGAGTTCAAATTTCACGTGTGAACCATAACCTCCTCTTTAATTTTCAATATATAATGTATCTTGATTAATGAATATCTTATAAAAGGAAATTAACTCGAATTGATGGAAGAATATAAGTATATATTAACTAATATATCATAATTGATGGAAGAATAGATGCATAATTATATTATCTTTGATTTACCGATTAATGGAAATTTTCAATATTATAAAAGGTAACTGCCAAATGATATTTTAAAATTAGGATATCATTTATTGTAAATAAAAAATATGATATTAAAATTATATAAAAAAATATTTTGTAATAAGTTATGTAAATCACCCTCAATTTCATCATTTTTAAATTATTATTTTAGTCCTTTAAAATAATATTTTTTATGTCATCCGTTGACTGAAGTACCATGACTCACTAACGGCGAAAAAAAAATCCTACTTATTCTTCTATATATTGACCAACCAATTTATACATAGCAAATGAGATAAAAGAGAAACTATATTGAAATTAATTTGAGTTAATAAAATATATAAGTTACCAAATTGGTCACACCCATTATCCGATGTACCCGTTTTATATATAAAAAAAAAGTGAAGCACAAAAGAAAAAAGCAATTCAATATGACCCAATGATAAAATCATAAATGTGTCCCCCCGTTGTTTTCCTTTCCCTTTCCCCATCCCCTTTCATTAGCCAAAGTTCATACAGAGGCTGCAAAAACAAAAAATTAATTTTAATTACACCTTTAAAGGGAAAAAAAACCTAAATAAGAAATTATAAGTACAGGCTGCTCTACAAAATTCAGTATCCTGTCCAGTCCATTAATTTGGCTTGGGCACTTCCTATATTTGGAGGTCGGAGGGTCTCAGAATAGCCGGCCTAAAGAGTCTAATAATGTTTGTTTCTTATTGATTTTATTGTGTATGACTACATGCAAAATATCATCATCTGAGTATTCAAATTGCTGTTGAACGCGTTTGTTGTAGCAAACCACTTGTTGCACTACGGGTTCTTGTTAAAAATGAGGCACTAATGGCTGGCATTCTCAGCCTAAACCGCCCACCACTAGAAGCTCCAACATTCACATCTTCTACAGCACCGATCCCATTGACAACCCCACGGTCGGTTGATGACTCCACAGATTCTGAAATTCCATCAACATCCTGAAAGACGGAGGGAATCGGTAGTTAATTCCAGAACAAAATATTTGCAATGAAGGAATTACAACCTCCGGAGGTTCAATCATATAATATCTAATGTGAGCAATCTTCCCTAAAATTCTGAGCTCATGAACTTTAAGTTTAACAAACCTTGTCTGAAATACTGGAATCAGGGGAAGACATTGGTTCCGGTTGAGACATCAAAAGTGGTGGTAAAGACTCAGTCTGCCAAGCAAAAATAAGTCAGAAAAGTAAAGCACATGGCATACATTCATGAAATCAGTGAAGCACTTCTCAGGTTTAACAAGTTTTGCCATAAGGCCAGCTAAACAAACATCTATTACGAATGGGAAATGCAAAATGTGTTTAAAGCACAGTCAGACCTGACAAATTTATTGCTATAAGGCCAACATGAAACTAAATTTAAGATTAATAAAGTGCACTGTGAATATAATGTTTATGAGCCTGGGAACTGAAATTACCCTTGCCGGAGAAATTGGTGGTGCTTCAAGCGCTGGCCTTGAGGAGCTGGATGATATTTTCTGTGTATTCCAGGGAAGAATTTTAGCTTGAAAAACGAGAATGGAAATAAACCAAACAAAAAGTACAATCCAAGGACAACGCAAACCCCCACTAGTTTAAAAAATTAATCACATTAATATACCATTGTTCAACTCTTAAAGAATTGGGTGATAATTACCCAAGAGTGTCCCCTAGAAAAAAAACCCAAGAATGAGAGTGACTGCAGATAATTAGGAGTTGCCTAGAACTTAATAATGAAGACTAGAATATTTACAAAAGTTCAGTTTATACAGAACAAAATGAAATAAACGACTTGAAAAGCATATATAAATGCTTCAGATTTATTCACGAATGTGAAAATTCAAAGTCGAATAGGATTGATTTTACTTTTATAAAACTAGAAGTTGCCAATAAAGAAAATCATATAGCACCGATATAGAATAACATGTCCAGCACATTCCAATAAATAAAGTCAAAAGCCCACCTGAACTTCTGTGGTTCTGGCATTTTCAATACTTTGGGCAACATCACACAACCTCCTAACTCCTTCATTAGTAAGATTCTATGTAAATGAACAAAAACCCATGGTTACAACACCATAATGAAATAATTTTTAGATTGTACCGTCTTTTTTCCTTTTTAAATTAAATTGTAAATCAAGAATATCGTTGAACATACCTGCTTCCATTCTATGCTATTGATTTTAGTTTCCTACAACACCAAGGGGAAAATGGTATCAGTTTTGAAATCCACATTCATAAATTAAGCTGTCAGCTGGAGAGAAAAAATAATTAGAACATCCAGAATAAAATGGATTACCATAGCTCGGACCGCATTATGAACAGATCTAACATCCTCACCAATTGTATTTGTTCTTCCTTGTAATCCAGAAACCTAAAAGCATAAATAAATATCCATGAAAAACCCAGGAAAAGAAATTTGGGCCAGGGGGAGGGTTGTTGAGAGGATGGGAATCTAAATTGCTGCTAATATCTTCACCATCACCATGCTCACCTCCTCTTTTGTCCTACCAGTAGTTTCTAGACACTCCTCCAAACCACGATCTAGACCATCTATTTGGGAAGATAACTTTCGCTTAGTAGCCTGGAAACAGAAAAAAAATAACCATCAAGAATGTTTACCGTAGAATTAAAAAGGCAAGACATGCAATTAGAGTGAAACTCATTTTATTTATTTTTTTTAAAAAAATATTAGAAATAAAGAACTTGCCGAAACTGACGAGTAAACATTCTCAAGCTTTTTCTCAACAGATGAACAAGCATCAGATAAGCTACGCCGAGTTGCAACCATCAAACCAGATAGTCCCCCTCCCCCCTGTAATAATATAAGAAGAAATACACAAAGTACTTTATCAACTGAATTCAAAGATATATACCATTAAACCAAGAGGGGAGAAAGCTAGTATATGAAAAAATAGCTGTTGCTCTCTTAAATTAAAACATACACATTGCTACTATTTGAAAGATTACGAGAGTTCAAACTGACATCTACCATATAAAGATCCTAAAGATACATATTAAACAACACTAACTAGACAAGAACAATGGACAACCCGCATTTGCCCACATATCAAGTTTCTTGTAGAATATTGTCAGCCGGCAGAAAAAGTTTTTAGAGATCACAATCTTACCTTCCACCAAATATAGCCACATCCTGCCACAAATACAATAATAATTACACCATACTTTTTGCCACCTAAATCATACAAAGAGAAAAAAATTAGTAAATGCAGGAGAAGTTCAGAATTGTTATAGATACGAATAAATAAAAATATTATGAAAACATTACTGGGCAGAAGGCTTGGCGTTATTAAAGAAAGAGGCCATAATAAAAAAAATTAATGAATGTTGGTAAACTTTCTTTCTAAGGGAACAAAACAAAATAATGATTACAGACTAGATATGAAAATTTGAAAATATATAAGCCAAAATTTAAAATATTAGTAAATTCAGGTATAGAAAAAAGAAATCACATGCAACCAATTAACTCAAAATAAAATGTGTGAACTAAATAGTTGTATCAGCCATTAGAATAGTAAATAGCTTAAATAAATATTAAGATAAGAAAAAAAAGACAAATCATCAATACCAGTTCGACTTGCATTTATAATTGTGACTGATCTGTTGGAAGCCAAGATTTGCAGCTCCTGCCTTAAGCTGTTGACCTGCAAAGCTTAAGTTTTAATGATAATATGCAAGTAATCTATAAGTAAACAGCTCATCACAGGTTAATTCCCTACAAGCTAGCAGAAGACACTAATAAAGATTTAGAAACAAGTTCAATTGAAAACCTGAGCCAACAACAAGTCATTGCGAGGCTTTTTTACTGGTGCGCTAGAATCATCTTGTTTAAGTTGCCTCCATGCAATCTGTAGTACAAGACCAAATCACTATCACTTAGTAGGTTTCCATAGCATACACAAAATAATTCGAATATATTAAGAAAGTTAGTCAAAATTATGCTGGTAGTTCATAGACCTGAATCGTGCAGAAAAATAATTACAAAGAAACATTCAGGACTCAAAAAACTCAGGGTTGATTCAATTGTGCTCAGCAATTTAACCACTTATTATATCATATCAAAACAAAAGATCAGAAAAATAATTTCTTGAAAATAGAGAAGTTCAAAACATAATGGAAAACTTTTTTTTTAAAAACAAAAAATACATGAAAAAGAAAGCAATTTCAACAGTGCTAAGTTTCTAGTCTAGTAATAAAAGTACCTTGAAAGCACCAGATACTAAATCCGATACTCCTCCCTCTTTTGCAAGAACTGACCCAATGATACCTGAAAGGGTCAGAAACCCAAATCATCTTAGTAAATATAATTATTAAAATAAAATTCAACGATGCCTCAATTGAGTTGGGTACGCACAATGCACATAAACATATAGAAGTTCAGCCACAAATTTGTAAGTTACTGTTTCATAACTTTTGCGAATGAAAGAGCTCGGGCAAGCAAGCGCAGCTCTAATTGATAACGCAACTCTAATTTCCAAACAAAATTCAACCAACCCAAAATTAAAGTCCAAGGCCAATCATACCTCTACAATACAATCAGAACCAATGCATAACAATTCCATGACCAATTATTAATCATATAGAGAAAGAGAGAAATAGGGTTTATCTAAAACCCTAAACTTCGATCAACAACAACCATAATCTTAACCAATTGAACAAGAGACAAACCAGACTAAGGCGTTCAATGATACCTTTGGATGAATTAATCAACAAAAAAAAGTCAAAAATTAAGAACAATAGAATCAGGGGACTGATGGATTGTACGAACCTGCACCAACCAGAATGGTGAGCTTCCCAAGGGAGAGAGCCATGGAGTAGAGCGATATACTTAGCTAAAATCGTCTCGCCCGTGAGGGTTAGGCGGTGGCGTACGGCATCGAAAGCTCTTGGAGAATCGCAATTGTTGGAGAAGAATGGGTCTGGGTCAGTCGCTATCGATGAGTAGTAATTGAAACGCCAAATACCCCTATTCTAGAGAAAGAGAGAGAGAGAGCTTGAGAGTTTGAGACCTCGTTTGCAGAACAACCTTGGTATTTACTGTAAATCACAGAAGAGCCCTAGTGCTGCTTGAACCCCGGGAGGAATATGCCATCTACTTCGCAATTACGTAAATGCCCTTTTTCCACATAACTTATTTTATAAATAAAAAAACATATATACATATATTTACTTCTAATTAAACTTAAAAGATATAGTATAATCTCAAATATAATTTTTTTTAAAAGTTAATTGAAAAATACAGTAAATTTTTATATTTTAAGGAAAAAAAATAGAGTTTTTTTATTATTATTTTTTTAAATGTATATTTATACAAGCAATATTTGTGTAATGCATGTTTACTTTAGTTTTATTTATAAAATTTATTAATTATTTTTATTAAATTTGTATGATTGTTATATAAATTTTAAATAAATAAAATATATTATATATAAAAGAATGACATAAACATATTAAAAAGAAAAATTAAACCAAAATATTATTTATTGTTTTTTAAAATATATATAATATGGTAATATTTTAGATGACAAACTACCATACTTAAGTATAAAACATTCATGATATTATTCAAATTACACATTAATAATTGGAGACTAAGAGGGTGTTTGGCATTGTTTTATGTTTTCTGTTTTCAAAATTGTGTTTTCAAAAATGAGAATAGAAAATAATTTTTGTAGTTTTCAAAATATAATGGTGTTTGACTATTGTTTTCTAAAAACAGTTTTCAAAAACTAAAAAACCAAAAACATGTTTGGATGATAAAAAAACAAGCAGTTTTTAGAAAACATATTTGTTTTACAATAATTATTTTAATACTTATTATTATGATTTTTTTTAATAAAAATGCAATATGTCACATACATATTTAATCTAACTTAGTTATAATATTGCTAATTTTCATATAAATTAACAATATATCATATTGTTTGAAAAAATATAGAATCTAAAAAATATCTAAATAATTTTTACAAGTAAAATATCAATAAAATATTATAATGCTTAAAAAATATGAAAAATTTTAAATTTTAAATAAAATATTTAATCTAAAGTATATAGAAAATCACCATTAATCTACGATATGTCCCCATAAACACAATTTGAATACTAAAATTTTTTTATAGTAATAAAATATAGTTGACTAATTTATATTATTATAAGCTGTCCACATAGCTTGAGCAATACGATCTTGACATCTTGCCATTGCTGCAGCAGATTCATCAGATAAATTGACTTCACATCTTGACACACTAGTGTTAGCTTCTTCTAAGTTGTCTTCACCCTCAAGTTCTTTCTCTTCCCATTCTCTAAACATATGATCATACTGTGTGCGTTGACGAATAAAATTATGAAGAGTGCAGCAAGCAATAACTATCAAAGGTTGTCTACTCAATTTGTAAGGTGGCATCATCTTCAATATAGGAAAACGTGCTTTTAGTACACCAAAGCATCGTTCAATGACATTCCTAAGAGAAGAATGCCTATAATTGAATAATTCTTTCATACCACGTGGTCGATTACGTCCACTATTGTATTCTTGCAAATGATATCTTTCACCACGATATGGTGGGAGAAAACCTTTTGTGCATGGAAACCCAGAATCCAAAACATAGTATTCACCTACATAATAAAACATGTCAAAAAGAAAAATTAGTTTTCTATATGCACCATCACATAAATTATAAAATAATAATTCAATCCTAGGCTTTCAATACCTTCTTTAGGCAATGGAAACTTATATTTAGGTTGCATAATTGCATCTATAAACACCCTGGAATCATTTGCGGTGCCCTCCCAACCAGCAGATACAAAAGTAAAGAACATTTCAAAGTTACAAGCACACAAGACATTTTGTGTTACCACATTTTTTCGGCCTCTGTAACTGACTTGCTTATCTGTAGGGACACATGCACTCACATGTGTTCCATCAATGGCACCAATGCAATTTTGATAGTACAAAAATCCAAAACCATTATAAACATTTATCGAAGAAAAATGTAAACTAAAAATATGTGAAAATATAATTTATATATAAAGTTATAATACATTGGATGTATATTAAGTACCTGAAACCATGGGTAGTATTTTGAGGAGTTGACAATATGAGAAGGTAACGGAGATTGAGTTGGTCGAATGATATCCTGTCCTAATTTACATATTGCCTTTAATGTTAAATGGAAGTGCCTATCAATAGTTTCAAGCAAATGTTGAAATCGGTCAGCTATAAGTCTCATTCCCACATTTTGACCAACAATTATAAGGAAAATGGCAACTGCTTCTTCAACTTTAATCTCTCGTGTGTCCTTAATGTATTCCTTTTGTTTTAAACAAGTACATAGCTCGATGAATACATTTTTATCCATTCGCAATAATTCATAGCATGTTCTCTCATGACCACCTAATAACTCTCTCACAAAATCTTCTCCACATAAAGAAGATGTTCTTTGAGGGATTTTCTCGATAAACTTTTCATTGTAATCACTTAAAAAGTTTAGCATCAAAAAATCTGAAAAATCATCAAAATCACTATCTGCAGAAGATGAACTAGAATCATCCATTTGATTACTCTGAATCCTGCAAATTATTTGACAAGCATAATAAACTTAGAAAAAAACAATACGTATTTGAAACCAATAACAAAGTCTCCACTAGATTATCTTAACATAACATACTATAATAATGTCAAGCACACATAAAGTAAAACTCAAAGCCTACACAATCAAACATATCACAGTATAGTCAAAGCCTATCTAACCAAGCTCTCTTTCTAATAGTAGACATATTAATAAAAATCTCTCTCCAATCTGGATCCTTAAATTTCTCAACAGCTTTCATGTAGGCATCATCACTGACTTCTTCCATTCCTTCGAGGATTTGCATACAATTTGTGAGAGAAAACTCATGATTTTGGCTTCCTCCTCCTTCGGTTGTACTCTTGTATTTTTCAGCTTTAGCTAAAGTGGCTTCTGCTCTTACTTTAGCTACCTCAGTCCATGCAACAATTGCATCACTCATTTGTTGTGATCTTTGTCTCTTAGCTCTTCGCTCTGTACTTGTAGTTGTTGAATTTTTTGTTGAACGTTTAAAAACATCATCAACAAGCCGAGAGCAACTAGTAGAATCATTCTCATCAATATCATGGGCGTCTATGCGATCAAATTCATTCTCCATTTCCTTTTCATCATCAGTGTTGGGCGGACCTGAAGCAACAGAACGATGGAGCTGACCAGTGGCAGTTGACTTACTAAAAATTAGTTCCAACAATACAAAATGATCACATCCTTTCTTGCGATATTGTGTTGCCTTTAGGTGTGCCTAAAATAAAAAAGAAAACTAGTTTCATCACTTAATTTGATTCAAGACTAATTTTTTATATAAATAATAGACTTGGTTTGTTCTTACCCTTAGATAATTCTGCCATATTTCCTCAGAAGCAACCACAGTATTGGTTTCACGATCCCATCCAAATCCAGTTTGTTTCAACAACTCAGCAAACTCGCGATACTTAGTGCGCAACCTATTGAACTTTTGCTTAATTTGTTTAATTAAGTATTTCCGCTTACTTTTAATTTGCAACTCCTCAAGAATTTTCGCCCATGTTTTTGAGCCAAATTGACCACTTGCCATATTTCCTTTATTCACTTCATCAACCATGATATCGATGAAAATCTTCTCTACAGTTGGTCCCCATAAACATGCATCATCAACATCTGTGATCTCAATGGCCATATTTCAAATCTAGCAATATTCCATACCATAAATTATCTTAGAGCATAGCCAATATAAGACACTAAACACAAATATTATAATCAATAAATCCTATTTATTTCCTATTAGCTTATAACCCCACTCCTTGAGATCAGCCCCTGTCATTGCCTACACAATCATATGATAAAGGAAAGGTCTCTAATGAGGCAATAGTCAAACAAAACACTTCAACTTTAGCCATTGCACATTGCCCAATGCCTAATGCCATATAGAAGAGCAATCTAGCATGTCAACCTAGAAAATCAACATTGTTATGTCTTCTCTTTCCAAAATCTATTCCAAGAAAATCCATTGCATATATATACCCTAATATATATCACAGTAAAATTTTATGTAACATAGGATTAATAAATGTGATCAAAGTAGTTTATATTTTAGTGTAACGGTGAACTTATGAACTTCAAGTTGAGACAAACACATAGCAATACCAAAAGAATAACATAAATTAAAATAAGATTGTCAAGCAATACATTGATAAAATAATCAATTCAATTGAAAAATTAGAGAAAAATAATGAAATAATTACAAATTTTACCTGTAATAAGAACACCCACTTTACTCAATGTTCCACATTTGCCAGACAAGTACTTTCGGGGGTTGCATCCTGAACCTAGAACTGGAAGTGAATTTGAAACACAACAACGAAACAATGATTAGTAACATAAGGAACTTGAAGTTGTAGAGGTTTAATGAAACTATCCTTCAGATTGTTTTTTTTGTGAAGATAGAAAACTCTGAATGAAGTCAGCTGGCTATGGATCTTATCGTGATAAGCACACTTCTTACAGTCTTACTTCATTATTCTTTATTGTCTTTTAATCTTTTATTCTTCTCCAACTTCTAATCAGAATCCTATTCTGAGGCACCTTTATGCCTTAGAAGAACAATTTCCCTATCTAAACATTCAATACATAAAAAAAGAGCAAAACTCTACTACTTTGCTCCCCTGTGTTCAATCCTTGAAACAAGGTCAAAAAGCTCTACCCTTTATTTGTTTTCATCATTCTTATATAGAAGATTTGATCTTGATATAATCTGTGCCTTTTGTTGAACCAGATTCAAAGATGGGTTTGTCGATTTCTCGGCTCATGAGATCATTTTTCACCCTTGCATAATATAACATGGGATTCTGATGTCAATAAGGTAAAGTCTATAATAGTGACCAATATGACTAGGAGGTACTGGAAACCACTGAAGATTAACAAGGCCACAACAACCGTACTGTACTCACTTATTAAAGCACTTTATAGCCTCACAGCATTTTAAATATAACATACCATGCTAGGAATTCAAGGATTATATTAGTCTAATTGATCACAAATCTAAATTTTGGCTTCTATCATGTAAACATTAACAAACAAAACTATGAGCATTTAATATTTGTTGTTGTATATGTTACATGGTCCACAAATGGAAATGTATACACTACTTAACAAGTTACAAATACAGTAAGAACAGATCAGTTAGTGATCACAATTAAATTTTTGACAATCTGTTCTATCTTTTATTTGTTTGGTTTATTTATGATAGCTGAGCTAACAAGGACAGTTTCATTGATTGAAAGTGTGTTCAATCACTCCAAACCTGTCATAGATTCGGCCTAAAATGCCAAGTAGCATTCGAATTTTTAAAACAAAATGTTAAGTTGAAAAAAGAAACACCATGAATTCGTAAATAAACCTCAAATCACTTTCAATTATTATAGAATCTCGATTCTATCTCCCTACTTGAATCATGAAGAGTAGGAGATTTTCAATTCAATTTTGCTTCATACTTTCACAAGGGATAGTCACAACAACAATTTGAAAGAACATGGAGTAGAGCACAATGTTTTTGCACATTAGAAACAAGTGGTGCAATAAAATTGCAAAAGAGAGATAGTATTTAGTACCATATTTGATAAAAGACAATAGGACAAAAGATTTTAACGAATCCATATATATGAAACAAATATATATATAACTCCAACAGGATTGTCGGGTACGGATCCATATATATGAAACAGATATATATATGCAAGAGTTGCAGTACCAAAACAATCTATACACGTTCTATATAACAAACTTCCACATGTAATCATCCAAATACAACAATACCCATAAACACACTCAAAGGGTCTTTCATCAATCAACATTGTTAAAAGATTTGACCACATATATATATGTATATATATTTATAGAGTAGCTAGCTATATATAGCCACAATCACAAAGATATATGTTATTATTTGATAAATTAATCACAAACCAGCTAATATGTGAATATTCAAAACTTGGTCAAGCTCAAAAAACATGAAATCCATGACTATACATATCAGACACTCATGCCCAGCTGTTAAATGGCAAAACGCCAAGGAAGAACTCTATATTTATGTATATATAAATATATAGAAGGAGATACCTTAAAAAACCAGGCGAATGGCAGAGTGAAGCTCTAGCTGCAACATTATGATCTGCAAGAGAGGATCAAAGACCTTTCTATGTGAGGAGATGTTAAATTAGAAGAGAAAAAAAAATTAGGGCACAAAAGTGTGTAAGATAAGAAGAACACACAATTAAAATGTTGAGAGAAGTTTCAGTCAGCTGAGAACAATTGGAGAATGTCCTCAGAGGCGGAGAGATGGAGGAGAAGGAGCTCAGAGCTCCATTATTGCTTCTTCTATTTTCGTCGAGAGAGAACTGAGAACAACTTTTGAAAACATAGATAAGGTGTTTTCTAAATTCCTGTCTTTTTTAACTCAGTTTTTTAAAAACTGTTCTGAAAAAACAAAGCCAAACACATCATTTGTTTTCTGTTGACGCCGTTTTTCGTCAAACAATAAAAGAAGAGCACATAATCAATGAATGACAATGGCCAAATGAAATAAAACAAATCAAACACACGATTTTTACGTGGTTCAGCAGTTAAATCTGCCTAGTCTACGAGTCTCTGTTATTAATCTTAAGATTTTCTCTGAAAATTCTTTAGCATGAATTCTTTAGAGTTTTCTCTCAAGGATCAGAATTTCGGTCCTTTACAATGATGCATGGCCTCTCTATTTATAGAGAATGATGCAGAATACTATCCCACATATTTTGGGTAGTTACTCTTTTTGTGTAAATTAAATAAATGGCTTTAAATGCCCATAATCAGATATAAAAGGAAACGTCCCTGAAGACCAGGAAACGTATAACTGATCAAATAATATCCCACGATTCTAGGGGATTTACATTAATAAATGAGGATTACATCTCATATTTATAATACTTATAGATATTCAAGATGGTTATTGCGCATCTCTAAGGCTTTAATCCTCCAGGTGTCCCGTCGTCGTCCGAGCTAATGACATCTCCCGAGTTCACGTGGCTTTCGAGATCGTACGCACATCGAGCTCGAGACCCCTGATCCAAAGTCGTCCCTGAAGATGAGTGTGTTCTCGGAGCTACCTTTCGAGATCGCGATCGTTTCGAGGTCACCATACTCGAGGTCATATATCGTACTTTGCAGGCTCGATATACAATCCTGGAGCATACTCCAATCCTTACGAGACCATTTGTTGCGAATCCAACTTTCGAGGTCACATTTACCATGGCTCGAAATCTGGGTATAACATTTTCCAAAAACAATTTTCTATTTTTTAGAACAGAAAACTGTTTTTGAGTTAATGAGCCAAACAGGCCCTAAGCTTCTTTATTCTTGATAGAAGATAAATGTTATTATAATTTCTTATGTAGTTACACAAAATACTTATATATATAATATATTTATTGTTATTCAAAATGAATATATATATATATATTTATCTAAGTTGGATCAAATAAAAAAATAATATGTTTTCTTTTTAAATATAAATGATAATTTTTTAATAAAAAATAGGAAAAATACTATTTTGGCTATGTGTTTTTTCTGAATACGTGAATGACTTCTGTGTTTTGTTAAATGATAATTCGGACCTTGTGTTTTACAAAATTGATCAAAATAGTACCCTAGACCCAATTTTTGTCAAAATATTTTCAATTATAAGACTAATTCTCGGTTCGTTAGTAATGCGATAAGTTCGGAGAAGTAAAGAAAGTGGTCGAGAAGTTGAGAATGAAAGATTATATTTGAATATTTTTTTTTTTACCAAAATTTGGCATAAGACATTATTTTGATCAATTTTGTAAACACATAGGATCCGAATTATCATTTAACAAAACACAGGGGTCGATCGCGTATTTGGAAAAAAATACTTGAGCCAAACTAGTATTTTCCCTAAAAATTAAGATTATGTATTAAATATTATTGTTATAATAATATTTAAATTTATATTAATATAAGTATTAAATATCTTGTATTAAATATTATTATATTTATAATATTTGAATTCATATTAATATAATTAGTAAAAAATTAGGATTATATATCATAATAGTATTTTATAACATTTGAATTTATATTAATATAATTATTAAATATGTAGTATTATATTAAATATTATTATAATAATGATATTTTATAATATTTAAATTTATATTAATATAATTAGTAAATAACTATTTTTAATAACTTTTAAAAGTATATTTCAGTAAATATATAGAATATTTCGTTAAACAAAGAAAAAAAATTGACAAAACTAATAATTTCTTTTATCTACACACTTTTTATATAGAAGAGACATTTATAGAATGTAGTAAAACTTCATTTTTAAATTTGTAACACAAATTATTAAAAATATCATTGTTTTAATATTCTATTGTTCAAATAATTTAAAAAAAACACATTTTTTTATCATGTAATATATAATTTGTACGTTTGGTTAGTTTTATTTTAAAGTTTTATTAATTATTTTTATTATATATTTATGATTGTAATATAAAATTTTAAAAAATAAACAATATTATATATAAAAAGTGACATAAATATATTAAAAGAAAAATTAAACCAAAATATTATTTATGGTTTTTTTTAAATGATAATTTTTTAGATCACAAATTACTATATTCAATATACAAAACATTCATGATATTATTCAAAACACACCTCAATGATTGAAGAATAAACTTGTTTATTATTTATAGAAGATAAATGTTATTCTAATTTCTTATGTAGTTACATAATCATACTATTTATACAGACACGACACTTATATATAATGTATAATATTTATTATTATTTAATATCAATATATATTAAAAAAAAGTAACATGTTTTCTTTTTAAATATGAATAATATATATTTTTTATATAAATTAGGATTATTTATTAAATATAAAGACTTATATTAAATATTATTATAATAATAAAATTTTATACTATTTGAATTTATATTAATATAATTACTAAATATTTATTCTATATACTGAATGGTGTGGTTTAATCGAATCAAATTTTGGAAGTGTGATCTGATCACTTAATGTTCATAAATAAGGAAATCATCTCCAAAGATTGTATTTTATTTATTTTTTTTTTGAAAGAAAAAATAAGCTTTATTAAATAACATCATTCAAAATTACATCCATGATAAAGGTTGGGATCTCCCCATCCTTAAACGTACGATCAGCGGGGGAACAAGATGCTCTAGCTAAGGCATGAGCAACCTTATTCGCGGACCGTTTAACAAACAAAATAGAAATATCACTACTCATTTGCCACATGGATTTACATTCTAGAACAATATCTCCAAAGTAAGAGATCATGGGAGTACTACATCGGAGAGCTTGAACCACCAAGAGGCAATCTGTTTCAATTGTGGCTTTCGACCAGTTTTTCTTTTTAATCCAACTTAAAGCCTCCCGAACCCCCATTATCTCAGCCAATTCTGGGGTCTTTGATCCCTGTTTACAACTAGTAATTGCCTCAATAGGATGCCCATATTCATTTCTGGCAATACAAGCGAAACTGTACATGCCCATCTCAGAGAAAATAGCTGCATCCACGTTTACCTTAATAACTCCATGATGTGGTTTCTGCCAATTGTCTGCACCATCTGCGTTAGATAAGAAGGCAGCAAGTGGCACCTCTACCTTATTTTGAGCCCGAACCCATTGATTAAGCATGGAATTAGTCACCATAAGCACAGAAGCCGAAGACCCTTTTCTGTTTTGCCACACAAGATCGTTACGAGCCTTCCAAATACCCCAGCACAACATTGCAATATGCTGCCTACTCTCATCATCATTACGGTTTAGGCTTTGCTCCAATCAGCTGGCAAATGACCCATGAAATGGGTATGCAACGTTCAGACCCGATCTCCTCCAGCAAGATAGTGCAAATGGGCAATTAACAATGCAGTGTATAATTGTTTCAGATTCAGAGGGGCAATAAGGGCAGTTGGGCTCAACATTGACATGCTTCAGATGCAATTGCATCCTAGTGGGGAGGCATCCTGATGCCGCATGCCAGAGAAGGTCTTTTACCTTGGGGGGACCTCGAATTTTCCACAGCTTCATCCAGAGATCTGCTTGAGAAGCCATTGCTGAAGCCTCCTTCCTCTCTTGCAAGATGCGATAGATGCTCTTGACCGTGAAGTGCCCAGATTTTTCTAGGGACCAATACCATGAATCCTCCATTCGGCTGTTGCTAAGGGGAATACTCAAAATTATATGGGCATCTTCTTCATTGAACAAATCCATAATCAAATCTTTGTCCCATTCCATCTTGTCGGGAACCAAAAGAGATTGAACCAGAGTATTCTTCATTGACTCGTGAACCCCTCTAGGTGTATAGTGAGTTTCACACGGCAACCAGGGGTCAATACCCAATCGAATCAATGCCCCATTACCCACTTTCATTCGGGCTCCTTCTTTGACCAGAGAAATCGCTTCAAATATGCTCCTCCACATGAAACTTGGATTCCTGCCGAGCTCAGCTGACATGAAGGTCCCATTGGCATAGTAACGAGATTTAAATAGTCGGCCCACCAAAGATTGGGGTCTACAAACTAACCTCCACCCTTGCTTGCTTAGAAGAGCCAAATTGAAGTCATGGAGGCTCCTAAAACCCATTCCACCTTTTGTTTTATGAACATATAGCTTTTCCCAATTTTGCCAATGGATGCCTCTGTTATTCCTTGAACTTGTTTTCCACCAGAATTTACACATTAGTTGCTCCATCTCCTTACACATACCCATAGGGATAAGAAAAACACTCATGGCATAAGATGGTAACGATTGGGCAACTGACTTGATAAGGAGCTCTTTACCTGCTTTGGACAAAAACTTACTCTCCCAACCTTGTATTTTTGCACGCATCCTCTCTTTTAGGAATCCCAAAATGGCATTCTTTCTCCTGCCTAGGATATTTGGTAAACCCAGATACATACTTGTTTCATTAGCTTCTTGCATACTTAAAATGGAGCATATTGCGCTTCTACTGTCCTCCCCTGTATTGGCACTAAAAAATACTGATGACTTGTGTAAGTTTACCTGCTGACCCGAGGCCCTCTGAAATAATCTCAACACTTCCATGACATTAGTAGCCTCTTCTATTGTAGCCCGACAGTACAAGTAAACGTCATCTGCGAAAAACATATGAGAAATCACCGGAGCTGTTTTTGCCACTTTGCACCCTCTGAGTTTGCCTTGTTTATCAAAATCTGATATGAGAGCAGAAAGACCTTCAGCACAGATAAGGAACAAATAAGGCGATAATGGATCCCCTTGACGAAGGCCCCTACTAGGAATAATAGGTCCCAAATCTTTCCCCTCCGTCGTGATGTTGTATCTCACCGCACTAACACAACTCATAATCAGATTAATCCAGTGTGCATTAAGACCCATCCTGTTAAGCATAGCTCTGAGAAAACCCCATTCCACTCTATCATATGCTTTGCTCATGTCTAGCTTTATGGCCATCACTCCTTTGCTCCCTGCCGTCTTCCTTTTCATATAATGCATTACCTCAAAGGATACTAATATGTTGTCTGTGATGAGTCTACCTGGGATAAAAGCACTCTGGGATTCGGAGATAACATGATGCAGGATGCTCTTCAACCTGTTCGCCAACACCTTAGAGACTATCTTATATATGACGTTACACAAGGCAATCGGTCTCAGATCAGTCATGGACTCAGGTTGTGACTTCTTGGGGATCAACACAATATTAGTCTCCATAAGATGGCCAGCAAACTCCCCCTTCTCAAAAAAGTCTTGTACAATTCGACAAACATCTGGTTCAACTATATCCCAGAATTTTTGGTAGAATCCTGGATTGAAGCCATCTGGGCCTGGTGATTTATCTGGGTGCATCTGAAAGAGTGCCGCTTTCACTTCATCTCTATCAATACTGGTCATTAAAAGATTGTATTTTATTTGTTTATTCTTATTAGTTGTAGTGCCATAAATATTATTAAAACTAAACAAAAGATCACTTATATCTATATTTGTTATTACAATAAATAAAATATAATATATATATTTCTAAGTTATTGATGTAACTTGCTAAAACAACAAAAAGTTATTGATGTAGCTTAACCTTCGTATATAAAGAATTTCATAAAGTATGAACAAATTTAAGTAAAATTCATAACTACTAATATGAGATCTTTAATTAAGGGTATGCTTGAAAATAGTTGTATAATTACTACTCTTGTAATTATATTATATATTAAAATATTGTATTTGAATGTTAAACGGTAATTGTTTATGAAATTACATTATGCAAAATAGTTAGTAATTATATAATAAAATAGTATTATATAATAAAAATATTTAAAATTAATAGTATTTAGTAATTACACTCAATTTTGATAGGAGTACTTCAATTACCTTTAATGATATAATTATGTGTAATTATATAGTTGGACATTCACACAAAATTTTGTAATTATCCTGAATTACACTCAAATTCAATTACAAGCAACTTTGCAAATGCATACTAATAAAATTTATGATTATTGACATATAATTTACAAAATAAAATCCATAACTTCTAAAAAAAACAAATCTTAATAATAATTTTATTAATGATTCGGGGATATGAGCAATAAAGATATTAATTTCAATTCATAAATCGTCATAAATTAAGTTGTTTATTAGATTATCAATCATTTTGAAGCATGCAAATGTTGACATAAATGAAACCTAGCTGTAAAATTATTAAATTATATTTATGGATTGTTGAGATCGATCCATTATAAAATTTATTGAAATTGTAAATATAGGTTTATAAGTCCTTGAGCCGACTCTATTAACTCCAATGCTAAGTATTGAATTAATAGTTGATATTTGTATGAATAATTTACACCTTTTCTCCTACTTTCTAGTTGAAATACTTGACACCTAGAAATTACTCAAATATTTTATGTTTTAAAATATTATAAATTATTATTAAATTCATATACCAAGTATTCAGGTCCAATTTGGTTAAGTATTTTTTTTTAAATGTCAAAAGTTATTTATTCAAATTATAACTTATAAATGAATCTATATTGTTTATTATAAATAAATTTACTCGATTATTATAAATATTATTTTTTTTAAAAAGTAAAAATTGATTAAAATTCAAAATTATTTTATTACAAAATAAAATATTATTTTTGTAGCTTGTGTTTATGAACCTCTTCACCGAGTTGGCATCATTCGACACAAAATTAGGAGTGCACTTTGCCAATGGTTGAGTTTTTGTAAGTACTCAACCACAAATATATTTTTCTTCTTCAAATTTTTAAATTTAGTCAAAAATATAATTTTTAAATGCTTATAACTCAAACTTAAATTTTACACCTCCCTTATGTGAAATGTTAAGGGTGTAAAACACTTTTAGACTTTGTATTTAACAAATCTTAACAGCTTTTTCTTTGTAATATTTTGAAAATCTTGTCTTTTTTTCTTTTCTGAAAGATCCCCATCTCTTAGAAAAGATAGGGACACACAATTCATTGAACTGGAAAAACTAACCACTTACAAACACCAGAGGCAGTTTACAAACACAATTCATTGCCAAAACTCTTGCTAACATTCTGAATCTAAGGCAGATAGGCCTATTGGTAGTTGTTGAGAAGTTGCACATTTAGGCTCTGCCAGTGGACCTCTCCCACAAATCTGAGTTGTTGCGCATAGTGAGCCACATTGTGGGTTGGCGTTCCTGTGGCTCTTGACAACATCCCATGCGAGTAGATTGTCACACATGCAAAAACTCAGTTCAAATTCCGGCGAGAAAATCATCCTCGCTAGCATTCCTCCTTCTCAGGGCATTACACGCTCGGAGACAATCACTTTGAAAAATTACATGTTCGTAATTCATAGTGACTGCCGATGAGGCCGCTAGTCGTACCAAATTTACTTATATTTCATTTCTTAATTTTTTCAACTACTTCAGTATATTGGCAAACAAAGATCGAACTCACAAGGACTATGATTCAATTTATTATTCAAAATTAGAAACAATAATGAAAATGGGAGGTTTTGAAGTTTAAAAATGAAAAACAACATAAAGCAATGAAATAATGAAATAAGCAATTGAACTGATATCAATAATTTTAAGAAATAGTTAAGAATTAATTCTCCACCTTCAACAATCATTCAAGATTAACAATGATTACTATTATTCCCTATTCCAATTGTGCTTTATTAAAGCGAAGCTCTTAATAAATTATTTTTATTAAACAACCTAATGGAAAAATACCTTAGATTTAAACTAGCAAAACCATTAATTTCTATGGAGATGAGTTAATCTAAGCAAAAAATCCAACAAGCGTGTGATTCAATTAACCTAGGTTATATTATTCATCACAATTAAAAGCACATTTGATATTACCCTTATTTTCAAATTATCACAAAAACCTAGAGTTCTAAATGACTAGGTGATTAGAAACCCTAATTAGTTGCCATCTAAGCAAGATTTCACATTAACCATAAAATTAAGCATGGAAGAATATAAGCAATTCAATATAAAGGAATAAGAGAAATAATAATCATCATTGAAATCAAGAAATTATGTCTAGAGTTTTGAAATAACTCTTGACCTAGAAAGAAATTACTCCATATCTTCAAACATAATCATAATTCAAAATAATAGAGAATAATAGAGTTTAAGAATAAGAAAATCTAGAATGTTGAATGTAGATGGTGAACAATTATCCTTCTCTAAAGTTCTCTCTGAGTTTAAGTCTCAAGAAAATGTGATAAAATTTATTTCAGAAAATTTCCCTCAAACCCCTTTTATATCCCCTATAATTATATTTAAAAATTAAACTTAGAATTTGAAAAAGCATCGTAGGTCGCGCCCATAGATGTGCACTGCCGCGCCCATAACCTTCAAATTTCAAAATCGCAGGCTTAGGCTGCGGCCTGCAATATCCATCGCCGCAGCCATAGAGCTTGGAAACTCCCTAGGTTGCGGCCTAGAATATGTCCGCCATGACCGCACACACTTTTTCACTTTTTTCATTTTTCTTCAATTTCTAGGTTGCTGCCTCAATTTCTTCCACTCCAGCCTCAAGTATCTAATTTAGGGACTTCTAAAACACTTCAGCATTCTTCTAAACTTGATTTTCTTGAGTCTTCTTATCTCCCATCAATATCTAGCCATAAATTACACAAATTAGTAAATATCTCTCATAAAATGTATTGTGGCCTAAAAATCAAAGACTCGTGAAATAAGGTTAAAAACACATAAAACACTAAGAATCAATAATATCTAAATGAGAAAGAACAAAAAATATATAGTCTAAAATGCCCTTATCAAATTCCCCACATTTAGACTTTGCTAGTCCCTTAACAAAAACAACTAATAAAAATTAAACCCATAAGCAATGGTTTTGTTAAAAGTGATGGTTGTCTCAAAAATTGCACAAACAAATAATTCTTAGGAAAAATATGAATTCCTAATTCTTTAGAATTTCACCTCAATGTACTGTCACCACTTAAACTCCATCTTTTTTGCACAATCAAATTTACTAACTAACATGCACCCAAATCAATTTCTACATGCCATGCTTGAATCAACAATGTTTCTTGCACAAATGTTTAAATGAAAAACATGTAACGTCCTCCTAATCCAGGACCGTTACACTGAGTACTTTAAATAGTGTTAGACTTGCTAATCAAGTCATTTGGTTATAAACATGTAACTAAGGTTAACGTCAAGGGTTAGGGTTAAAAATTTTGGTCAAAGGAACTGTTGACTTTTCATTTAAAAGTTTCATACATACATGGGATCCCAAAATATTACAAACATATGTTTAAAAGGGTATACACAAGTCAAAAGTTACAACTAGTCGGCCTAAGCGTCAAAATAAGGGATGCGACCCTAGTTCCTCTGAGACACCCTTAGTTGTGGTGGACGAGCAGCCGCATATGTACACACCGCCACCGAAGCTCCCCAACTCATGGCTGGTCAAGCTTTCCTTTTCCCTTACCTGCACCACATAACACTCGTGAGCCAAGACTCATCAAGAAAACTTAAACATGTGCATGAACAATAAATATAGATTCCAAGTACATATCTAGCATGTTCAACAGTAATAACCTACTCATGCATGGATACAATTACAAATAAATGATCATTGGATCATTATGGGGCTCGTTGCCTTGAATAATTGACCATAGAGTCAACCCGGGGCCTTATGCCCTAGCTATGTGACCATATAGTCACCTGGGGTCCTTGCCCTTAGCTCTGAATAACTAGCCATAGAGTTAGTCAAGCGCTTTGTTTTCCGACGACCATAGGGTCGGCCAACGTAATAGTACGTTCCTGATTGGGCCTAAGCCTCTCGACCAGCGCGCAACGTGCTATTGCCACCCTTGACTAATAAGTCAAGGCTTTAATCAGACATTCAAATACAGATACAGATAAGCATACTTCACACAATACAAGTATGCATACATATTATTCATGGTATCTTAACCAATCAAACACAAACACAGTATAACCACGTTCCTTAGCGGGGTCGAGACCTACCTGTGCAACAAGACAAGCATTCATTAAACAATTATCCAAACATAGAGCATTCAAGCATAGCCTAATTCACGTTCATTCTCAGGGGCTGAGCCCTATTTACAGTTATAATCAACAATCAGGCCAAGCCCTAATCACATATACCACGTATTGGGTGCAATTTTCTTACCTTAGGTCTGAGTGCAAAGTGTATTAAGAACAACCCTCGAGCATGATCCTGGTTCTGATCCCCTAGCGATAACCTAATCACAACCAATAGAAAATCTCATCAAAACGAGCGATTAAAGGCTTCCGGACCGAGTCCTAGCCTCCAGGACATCGAATTCTACTAAATCAGGTAGTAGGATCGATCCCGAGCCCTTAGGTTTGAGTTCCCTCACTCAAAAACCCTCTCGGGGCTCCAAAACCCTTAAGCGTCGCGACTAAAAAAAAAGGAGTTGCGACTCACCCCATGTCAGAGTGTCGAAGCTCTCCCCTGCTTCAACTTGCGCCGCGGCGCTCCCTAGTAAGCGTTGCGGCTCAAATGGCTCGAAGGCACCAACTTATTCAAACATTCAAGAGAGTTGCGAATCAACATGAAAATCCTGTTTTTTCTCCGTTTCCTTCAAGCCAAAACCCTCTAAAAATCCTATCCCAAAATAGCTAAAAATCAAAAGTAAAACCCCTAATCAATTTAGCAACTCAAGTCCAACAAAACCCAAGCAAAAGCTTGGCCAAAACCCCTTCAAATCCCAAAATCAGAGCTGAGTTCTCTAAACATTAAAAACTCAACTGAAAATCCAAAAACACAAAGATTTAGGGCTGGAAATCGTTACCTCTGTTGCCCCAATCGACGGTGAGTTTTTCCCCAAGCAATCCCGAGGCTAAACTAGCCTCAATTTCCCTTAAACCGCAAGAATTCTCAAGAAATTTGAAGAAAAAGTGTTTAGCCGAGAGAGGGAAAAGGGAGAACGTATTTTTTCCTTAGTTTTCTGTATTTGTGTAATGTGAGATTACTTAGGCTCTAAGTAACTCCAAGTAAATCTAGAGGCTCGGGGTGCCAAAAACGTCCCTGAAGGCAAAGTGGTCAAGACTCCTAGAATTCCCTCCTAATCTTGCTAATACTAAATATATCCTCGAATATTCATTCGTGTTACCTGATAACCCGGTAATGAACTAGATACCCAAAATACCCCTTGACTCACCCCGAGTCGGGTATTAGGTCCCGTTGTGACTTTCCTGCTAACTTGCTCCCTAGGATCGTCTTGTGTCGAATAACCCAAATATACCCACATAATAATGTGGTATCGCACATATATCACATATATCGCATATATGCCAAATATACCCATAACGGGCAAAATTATGAAAATTGCCCTTCTTATAAGAAACAAGCCCACATGCATATTTAATACACTTAACACATGCATATCTAGTCATATTATCATATAATTCACATAATCACATAATTACACGCAGACACATCACATAATCATATCATTCCCATAAATCGCCTTCTTGGCCCCCAAATCAAGGCCCTAAGCCTTATTAGGTAATTTGGGACGTTACAACTATCCCCTCCTTACAAAAATTCCATCCTCGAAATTTTACCTGAATAGATTGGGATACTGATTCTGCATATCTACCTCCAGCTCCTAGGTCGCTTCCTCAACCTTGTTGTTCCTCCATAATACTTTAACTAAAGGTATAGTCTTGTTCCTCAGGACCTTGTCCTTCCTGCCTAAAATCTTAACTGGCTGTTCCTCATAGGAAAAATCTGTCTCCAGTTCCAGATCCTCATAACCTAATACATGAGTCCCATCTGATACATACTTTCTCAGCATGGAAATATGAAATACGTTGTGCACACTAGACAGTGCAAGGGGTAAGGCCAACCTGTAGGCCACCTGACCGATCCTCTCCAGGATCTCAAATGGTCCAATGAGCCTAGGGCTCAGCTTTCCCTTCTTCCCAAATCTCTTCACCCCTTTCAGTGGTGAAACCCTAAGGAAGACATAGTCTCCCACCTGGAACTCCACGTTCCTTCGCTTTGGGCCTGAATAACTCCTCTGCCTACTCTGAGACGCGAGCATCCGAGCTCTATTCTTTTCAATAGCCTCAGTGGTCCTCTGAACTGCAATAGGACCCAAATATTTCCTCTCACCCATCTCATCCCAGTGAATGGGTGATTTGCACTTCCTACCGTACAACATCTCATAAGGTGCCACTCCAATAGTCGACTGGTAGCTGTTGTTATAGGAAAACTTTATCAGAGGCAAATATTTACTCTAGGACCCTTAAAAGTCCAATACACATGCTCTCAGCATGTCCTCCAATATCTAGATAGTCCTCTCAGACTAACCATTGATCTAAGGATGGTAAGCTGTACTGAACTTCAGCCGTGTACCCATCGCCCTTTGTAAACTTTCCCAAAACTTAGAAGTAAAGATAGGGTCCCTATCAGATGCGATAGACCTCGAAGTCCCATGAAGGCGAACTATCTCTCTCACATATAGATCTGCATACTAGTCAACCGTGTAATTGTCCTCACTGGTAGAAGTGAGCTGATTTCGTATACCGATCCATGATGACCCAGACTGAATCGTGCTGGCCCACTGTCCTGGGCAATCCTACCACAAAATCCATCGTGATGTCCTCCCACTTCCACTCTGGGATATCTAGAGGCTGCAACAGCCCTGCTAATATTTGATGCTCTGCCTTGACCGGCTGACAGGTCAGGCGCCCAACCACGTACTCAGTCACGTCCCTCTTCATTGTTAGGAAATAATTTCCTAATACGCAGCGGAATTGTGTGATGGGTTGGCCTAGTGTACAACAAAAATTTTGTAACATATTTAAACTACTTTTAAATATGCAGATCCATTAATATATATACATTAATCATGAACAAGAAAAAAATAAAGAATATACATCTTGATGCCTATCAAGTGTCCTTGCTATATTTTAGTAAAATAAATGATATTCCTATTCAAGCTGCTCCCAGGTACTCACACCAAGATCTTTCACATCATTCTCTACACCTCAAGAAGTGTGTGGACACTTAGAGAATAAATGATTGTATATTTCTGATTCAACTTGATGTACTCAGCACATGAGACCAAGAGAATATGCCTGAGATTGGTTCTGTATCTTTTTTAGGGAGAGATGGAAAATATCGTTCTTTTCTTATAGCGAATAATTGAGTATTTTTGTTATTTTATGATAAGTCTTTCTAATTTATAAAATATTTAAATTGAAAAAATAAATATGTAACCAATTACAATTTATCTTTTAATTAATTAATTAATTATCTTTTGAAAATATCAAAACTATCTTTTTAAAATTTTCATTAATTAATTAATTAACTAAATAAAAGTGAAAAATCCACTCCATGATTACTATAGCTGCAAGGACTGTGTGTGTTGTGCAGTACCCCATAAAATAGGGGGATTTATTTTCTCAACTATTATTTAATTATTTTAATAATGTAAACATCAAAACTAACTTTTGACTTATCAATCAATTAATTAATTAAATAAATAGAAGTGAAAAATCCAATAGGGTCCTTGAGACTCCTTGGTGTGTGTAGCTCCCTACAAACCAGGGTCCAAGATTTTTTTCACAATTATTCAATTATTTATTCAAACTACCTTATTAGATAAAATCCAACAACTTGATAATTAATTCAAATTTGAATCTATTATCTTTTCAATTAATTATCACATATAATTAATTATTTGAATAAATATTAATCTTTTAAATTCAAATCTAATTTAAACTTGTCAAATTATTATCTCCCACTCAAATAAAGATATTTAATTAATTAAAACCAATTTTAATTTAAAAAATTTAATATTAATTTTATTATAATTTCAAAAATGATAATAAATTAATTATTTATATAATTTCGAAAATTACACAATAATCAATTATTAATTAATTTTGATAATTATAATTAATTTGTAATTGATTAATTAATCACTATTATCACATAATTGCATATTTGGCCAGAAAAATAAAATTCTTCTCAAATATGTCTTTTTACCATTTTACTCTTTATATCAACTCTTGCCTTGAATAGTGTTGATAGAGTCGCCATGGGGGCATATGGACCTATAATTCCAAGCTCCAATAAATTTGTGATTATTAATTAAACTTTTTTAATTAAATAATCTTAATTTATTAATCTCATGATTACTCCACTATAAATATAAGACTGCACTATTGTAATTATAGACATTTCATTTACTGAGTACTTTATAATAATAAAGCGTCAATTGATATAATCATTACATACAAATTAACCCTCCAATAATTGTTCATAATTAACCAGGAATAAAATTATTGTTTTACCCTTTTAATTATATCTTGTTTCCTTAAGTACCATCGACTATACTAGTGAAGGTTAATTCATAACCAAATTATGAATTTGAGCTCAGTAACCTTTCAGTCCCAAAAGTCAACCCTTAAGAGAACCATTACTCAATCTCTTACGAGAAGGTATAGATTCCTTATCTGTATACTATGTCCCCAGCCATTTACATTAATGAGTTCCCAAAATAAAAGTTTCTAGCTTGATCATTCTGACAAACCCTAACGAGTGAATCAAAGAACTCATATACCATAAACATGAATTCATAGTAACTTCAGGATTAAGATCTATTTGTATACGATCATCAATTGATATATATTTAATTAATACTTCGAAACGATAATTAACTAAGTATTAATAAACATATCTGGTCCAGTTCTATATATTCTCTAATATATAAAACACCTCTACTAAAGTGTCCTACTACACTAGTAATCTGGATCTAGATCACATGTATTCATAATACTTGTGGACCGTACTTGCAGTAATTAATCTACAGATTCCATAACTTTATTTTACTGCAAACTATTCAAGTTAATTTATCTCAAACACAATCCTCCCGTACCAATACGTGGTTGAGATCACATATATGAACTTATGAATTTTTCTGATTATTACTTAATATTATCACAAAATAATATAGTCCATAAAATATATATGCATAACAAATTCAATTTATTTATTTATTTCTTAAAACAATGTCTATTACATATGCTTTCAGGGCACAATTCCCAACATTCATCCCATGCCACCAATATAAAACTTTCAGATCCTAGTACATCTTCGTGGTGCCTTGATGTAGAGAATAAGGGGGTAGTATGAGATTCATCTAGAATCTCCTGTCTGGTCCCAATGTCCATTGGAACGCAGATCCGATCCTTGTATCTCAATAAGCCCATGCCTGACATTGTGTAGTCCTTAGCTACTCTAGCTAGGACATCCCCTTTGATCTTTCCCAACTGTGGGTCACTTAACTGCTTCGCCTTAATTCTCTCCAAAAGAGTAAACTGCAGGGTGATGTTGGCTAACTGACCCACCACTAGCTCAATTTCTGCTCTAGTCATATTATCGGCCAACTCCCTAGATATCTGCCTGGCACTATACAATTGTCTTGGACCATTTCGGCTTAAGGCATCTGCTAACACATTGGCCTTTCCTGGGTGATAGATGATTTCACAATCATAATCCTTCACCAGCTCTAACCAACGTCTTTGCCTCATGTTTAAATCCTTCTGGGTGAAGAAATATTTCAAACTCTTGTGATCTGTGTATATCTCACACTTCTCACCATATAAGTAGTGCCTCCACACCTTCAGTGAAAAAACTATTGTTGCAAGTCCCAGATCATGTGTGGGGTATCTCTGCTCATACTCCTTCAGTTGACGTGATGCATAGGCTATCACCTTCCCTGTCTGCATAAGGACACAACCTAAGCCATGCCTCAAGGCGTGGTGATCAAACTCTTCTTCAGTCTCTGGAAACTGCCCTCACACCTGTCTAACCATCTGAACCTCTGATTCTTACGTGTCAACTTTGTCAGCGGTGACACAACCTTGGAAAACCCTTCCACATAGTGTCTGTAATAACCTGCCAATCCCAAGAAACTTCTGATATCTGAAGCATTCTTCAGCCTTGGCCAATCTCTAAGTGCCTCAATCTTCACTGGATCTATCATAATCCCATCCTTACTAACTATGTGACCTAAGAAAGTCACATGTGGCAATCAGAACTCGCACTTCTTGAATTTCGCATACAACCTGTGTTCTCTCAGCCTTTGTAGTACTAATATGAGGTGGTGCTCGTGCTCTGTCTCTGACTGGGAGTATACTAGTATATCGTCGATAAAGATGATCACAAACCGATCCAGGTAATCTTTGAACACCTTATTCATCAGATCCATAAATGCTGCTGGGGCATTAGTCAGTCCAAATGACATTACTAAGAATTCATAATGCCCGTACCTGGTGCGAAAAGCAGTCTTCGGTATATCCTCCTCCCTGATCCTATGCTGATGATAACCAGATTGAAGATCTATCTTGGAGAATATCGTCCTACCTTGTAATTGATCAAACAAGTCATCAATCCTTTGCAAAGGATACCTGATCTTGATAGTCAACTTGTTCAGTTCTCTATAATCAATACACATCCTCAGAGAACCATTTTTCTTCTTCACGAAGAGAACTGGTGCGCCCCACGGTGAGAAACTAGGCCTGATAAAACCCAAGTCTAGTAATTCTTGTAATTGAACCTTTAGTTCCTTCAGCTCAGTTAGAGTCTACCTGTAAGGTGCCTTAGACACTGGCTCTGTCCCTGGTGCCAATTCAATCACAAACTCTATCTCCCTGTGTGGAGGTAACCCTGGCAGATCCTCTGGAAACACATCCAGAAACTCACAGACTAATCTGGGCTGTCCTGGTCCCACTGGCACGACCTAAGTGGCATCCACCACACTAGCTAAAAACCCCATGCATCCCCCCTGGAATAGGTCTCTCGCTCTAAGTACATATATCATAGGTATACGAGGTCCATGCATAATGCCAACGGATACAAAGGGGTCCTCACCCTCAGGTTCAAAGGTTACCATATTCTTCTTGCAATCTATCGTTACCCCATACTTCTCTAGCCAATCCATACCAAAAATGATGTCAAAATCAATCATAACCAACTCTACCAAGTCAATTGACAACTCCCTGCCATCCACTGTCACTGGTAGTGATCTAACCCATCTCCTAAAAATCACTAACTCCCTAGTATGCAGCGCAGTACCAAACCCTATAGGATAAAAGTCACACGGTCTATACAATCCATCTATAATCCTACTAGCAACAAAATAGTGTGTAGCACTTGAATCAATCAAAACAGTATAAAGGGTCCCATCACTAGAGAGTTGACCTGTAACCACCGAGGGACTAGCCTCGGCCTCTACCTGGGTCAAGGTGAACACCCGAGCTGGCGTTAGGTTGTCCACCTTCTTGGGCTCTTCCTTTCTGGCTTTCAGGTAGTCCTTCTTCAAGTGTCCCACACTCCCGTAGACGAAGCAGGCCTTCACCCAAAATTCCCTAATATGGTGCCTCCTGCACCGAGTACACTCTGGGAATGCCTTCCAGGTCTCACTGCTACCTTGGCGGCCTATCTGTATGCCCTGTGGCCTCCTATCTAGCCCTGGAGCTAAAAATGTATATGGAGTCTTTCTCTGTTGGTCACTAGGTCCTCCGCCCCTACCAAAGCCTGCCGATGGAGGTCCCGACCTCCTAGAATCCCTTCTCGCCACATTCTCACGCCAGATCTTGTTCTATGCGCTCTCAGTTGTAAGCGCCTTCTCCACAGCCTGTGCATAGGTAGTCAATCCTGGCACAATAGTAATACGAACATCTTGGGCTATCATAGGCTGTAGCCCCTAGAGAAACCTTTCTCTCCTGGTCCCATCAGTGGGCACTAGATCCCTAGCAAAATTTGCCAATCTGTTGAACTTCAAGGCATACTCGGTCACTGTCATATTGCCCTGAAGTAACTTGCTGAACTTTTCAGCCTTCACAGTTTTAAGTGTGTTATTGTAGTATTTCTCGTTGAACAGAGTTCTGATTCTTCCAACTCCATAACATTCACTGCCCTGGTTTGGGATACCACCTCCCACCATATTCGAGCATCCTCCCGAAACATGTAAGTGGCTCAGGCCACTTTCTCATTACCATCTACCCTCATGAAATCCAGGATGGTGGTTATCATAATCATCCATTACTCAACCTTCAGTGGGTCTGAGCTGCTCTAAAAAACTGGAGGGTGTTGTTTCCTGAACCTCTCATACTAGGTTCCCATCTATCTCCCCCTCCCTGGGGCTGTACCTGTAATGCCCCAGATTCCTTAATATGGTTTAATGGCTGGATTAGTAGGCCGGGAGGGCCATAACTGTTTAATTATGCCATTAAATGAATTTATGCATGTTTATGAGAATTATATTATAATATGATGCTAAATGCATGCATGTGGGTCCACATTTGTTTACAGGGGTGTTTTGGTAATTTGGCCCGTTGAGGGCATAATTGTATATATTTGTTTGCATGTCAATGATATATTGTGAGGCCACATTATAATGTGGATTGATTCGAGTTTTTCGGCATGAGACGATCTTTAAGTATAATTTATTGGTTTGGTCATAACAGGCTTAAGCTCGGGGCTCGGGGTGAGTCTCGGAGTGTTTTTAATGATTAGAGCGTTACCGGGAATTATAGGGTAACGGGATGTGAATTATTGGTGTATGAGATTGTTGAGGTTAGCGGGAATTGGAGAGCGTTAATTATAATTAACGGTATAGGTTTGAAAGTACCAATTTTGCCCTTGGGAAGGTTTTAGAAACTTTTAATGACTTAGGGGCATTTAGGTCATTTGGGTGGATGTATATGACCTTTAGATGGCTGTAGAAAAACAGAGCAAAAACAGGGTTTTCCTTCTTCATCCCGTACATCATTTCCTTCCATTTCTCCTTTGGAGTTTTTGAGCTCAAAGTGAGGTTTCAAGCTAGGAAATCAAAGGACTGGGTTTGTAGACTTGGTTCAGCCATTGAAGGAGGTCTAATCTCGGATTTGAGGTGAGTTTTAGCCATTGGTTTCTGGTTTTACTCTGTTTTAGCTTTGAATTTTTTAGTTTGTAATTCTCTTGATGGATAGTTGAATTGATGGAAGTTTGAATGATGTTTAACTTGGGTTTTGATGAGGGTTTGATATAGGTGATGTTTAGGGGTTGGATTGAGTGTTTGGAGGAGGTTTGGAATTGGTTTGGTTCCAAGGGAAAACGCAGGGGAGGTCGAGCTGGTGCGTGCTGGTTTTTGGCTGTTTTGCGTAATGAGCCGTGGCGTGGCTATGGTGAGCCGCGGGCCATGGTGCTTGACAGGAAAAGGCCACCTCTGTTTGAGGGGCGCACCGCGACCCTTAGGGCAATTTTGGCCAGAATTGTGTTTTTAGCTTGGGGATTCAAGCCTTAGGCCTCGGGATCGATTCTACTACCCAGTTTAGTGGGATTCGATGTCTCAGAGGCTAGGTTTTGATTTAGGAATCCTTTGTTATCATTTTCATTGATGAATCCTATATTTTGGTTATGACCAGGTGACCGTCAAGGAATTAAAAGATTGATCGTTCTCAGGGGTCGTTCTTATAATAACTTTCACTCGAACCAGAGATAAGAAAACAGTGTATGAATACAGTTGCACCCTGTATATGTATATGACATGCATGGTTTGTTATTGAAGCATGTTGGTTGGTATATGTGGACATGGATTGCATATTAAATGCTAGTGAATGTTGATTACTTGTTTATGGCACTGACTAGTCAGGGACACTGACCCAAGTGTCAGAAATGGCAGAACGTTATGAACGCCGGGCCAAATGAAGATTAGATCTAATCGATATCAGCATTGAATGGCTCTATGGCATTAATGCTGGACCGACCCTAAAGTCGATGAACTTATAAGCACTTGGCTAGTCTAAGACTAGTACTCAAAGCCAGGGCATAAGGCCCCGGTGACTGTTGTCACATGGCTAGGGAACGATGTTCCAAGGTTATGACTCTATGGTCATGAGGAAGGTTATGTTGGTGACCATTCACCATACACCTATCCTGATCAAACTTGTGAAATGATAACTTATCAGTTAAGCCCTGGTGACCCTATCGTCACATGGCTAAAGGGAGTTGTACCCATTTTTGTGACTTTTGCTACTGTCACCTATCTGTTTTGGACTGTTAGTCCTGGATGATTATTATGATCATTGTTGATATCATATCATGCTTTATTGTGTTTTCTTGCTGGGCCTTGTCTCATGGGTGCTATGTGGTGCAGGTAAAGGGAAAGAGAAGCTCGCTCAACCTTGAGTGGAGAGCTTAAGCGGTGTTGTGTACATATTTGGCCGCTTGACCACCACGGTCAGGGAGTCCTTAGAGGGACTAGGGGTTTACCCTATTTTTGCTGCTTAGGTCGGTGGGGATTGTAAATTTGAAACAATAGCGACCATTTTGTACTGTAAACAACTTGTAAACATTTTGAATGGCTCATGAGCAGTTTATTTACTTAATGAAATGTATCCTTTTTAATGGTTTTTCACCTTAACCTATTAATAACACTTAGATCACGTTTTTAACCAAAGGACTCGGGTAGCGGGTCAAATTTCCGGTTCACAGTTCACCGTAACTATTCTGGGGTAACCAGGGTGTTACAGTACCACCACAAGTACCTCTGGCTGTGACACTGTCTGTTAGGAAAATATGTATTTTGCCTCAATGGAAATAATAATAAATTACAACTCTATGCAATATATTACAAATAAACAATGATTGATTAAAAGGAGTTACAACTTGTTATCCAAAAAGCAGGTGTGGATGACGTGGCAAATATTTTCAACACGTGGCTGACACCTGGCAGAGGTTCTGTTCGACCATCGGTCAGGGATGTTCCCTTGAAGCAACATTTGAGTTTTATGTACGACCAGACTGCTCGTATACTTCGTATATTTTTGAGTAATCTTGTACAATTGTAATCATATCCGAGATTATTTCCCTTTATACCTGATTATCCAATTAATTAGGTGAAAATATCTTTGATTGATTCATGTAACCCACCTTGAGCCTATAAATAGAGAGGAAGTAGCTCAAGGGCGGGACTTTTTGGCTAATTTTTGTTTATGCTTTAGAAGAGAACTTTGGTTATTATCTTTCGGTTGTATTACTCATCACTCTAAGGTTTGTGAAACTCAAGAACCCTAGTTCTTTGATCACCCCTTTGAGAATCAAGATCAATAATGGCTTAAGTGGACGTAGGTCATTACCAATTCTTGGGCCGAACCACTATAAATTGTTGTGTTGTCTATTTTTCCTTCCATTAGATCTTATTCAATACTTTCGATCACATCCAAGCATTTGATCTTATTCAAGCATTTGACTCCATGTCAGTTGGTCAAAACGAGGGTCAATATTCTGGTGCTTTCATTGAGAGCTTGAGAAGAAGTTGTTGAAGGTACTAATGGCAAAGACATCCAAGAAAACTGGACAGGCTGTTGCCGCTCCATCCCAGCCTCCTCCACCAAATATGGCTGAAGACGAACCTCATTTGGAGTTCGATGAGGAGGAAGTAGACTTTGAGGCCCTGAAGATGACACTAGGGGTGTTGCAAGATGAATTGGCCGCTCTAAGGGCCAATCAAGAAAGTGCCGCTGAGATAATGGCGTCACAGCAGAGGGAGATAGAGCGCCAGCACTAGGAGCTGAGCGAGAGACAGGCAGAGTTGGACCGTCGTCAAAGGGATGCCATGGCAGCCCTTGAAGTAGCCCTCCAATTGGCCAGGAATCAGGCTGCACCTGCCTTACAGCCTGATCAACCCTCAAGTGGGCCACCTCATAGAGGTCCCAATCTTAGCCCTCTGCTCCAGCCAACAAGCCCTCAAAGGCCGAAGCAGCCGCCAATGCCTCAGGATGATGTCCCACCTAGGGACCCTGAGACGCAGCCTCCATCCCAGGCTGGTTGAGGCGATCCACCGCGTCCAAGGCAGAATAGGGCCGGGCAACAGCCCCGCAGCCCTAGATGCCCAGGGGGTGAAGAGCTGCACCCACCGAGCAGGGGGCAGCGTCCTTCTGCTAACAGAAGGAACTCAGAGACAGGCTCTGTGGTCAGGGGCCCTCCACGGCATGACAATGCACAGGGACCCACCGACCAGCGCAGGCCTCCCCCTAGCGCCCAGGAAGTTCCAGCCCAAGGAGGCAATCGAGGAAACAGTCGGTCCCACTATAGCCAGTCAAGGTTCAGAGATGGTCACGGCTACAATGAGGTCGACTCAAGCAGAGGGAATCCTGGTCGGAGAAACGAGGAGAGAGGTGGAGGCAGAAGCCCCCCACCTAGAGAAGACCGATAAGCAGGACATAATGCTGGGGGGCAGCCCAGACAAAACAACATCTTTAGCCGGCTCGGAGCCAGCGAGCAACGGTGAAGAGACGATGACTTGAGGGATGTACTCAACGACCGCTGAGAAAGGCACAATGAGTACATTCCCCCGGCACCTGAGGCCCCAACAATTCTTGAGGCCGTCCAGGCCCAAATAGATGCCTTGAACCAAGCAGTGCAACAACTGGTCGGGGGAAGAACATCTCATATCTAGTACGACAGGAGAAGGGGCACCCCTTTCATACAAAGGATCGCCATGGCTGAAACCCCCAGTAAGTTTAAAATGCCCACACTTCCGAACTTTGATGGGTATGGTGACCCAGTATCTCACGTCAATAAGTTTGAGATACAAATGGACATTCAGAAGGTGTCTGAAGACGCTCGATGCAGGATCTTCCCTGCAACACTTTCTGATGCTGCACAGGAGTGGTTCTTTAAGTTCCCTCCTGCAAGTATAGTATCTTGGGAGATGTTCGTAAAGGAGTTTTACGGACAATTCTACGCGGGTCGTGTCCACCCCACTGAGGCAAACCAGCTGGTCGAGATACACAAGCAAGAAGGAGAACCATTGAAAGATTATGTCTAGCGTTTCATGCGAGCAGTAGCTGGGGCCAAAATAGTGGGAGACGAAGGCAAAATGATGGCCCTAACTGCAGGAGTTAGGCACCGTACACCCATTTGGAGTAGCCTCAGGAAGCATGGGGTTAAAACTACCCAAGAGTTTTTGGATCAAGCTGATCGATACATCAAGCTCGAGGATGCAATTGCCAGCGAGGGAAAGCCCCCAAATAAGGACAAAGGGACTGAAGACCCCGCCAAAGCCGCCAATGGGTCAAAACCCAACGGCAATGGCAAAGGCAACGGGAACGGCAATGGAAAGAATGGGGGGAAGCGGCCCCATAACGAACCCTCTACCTCCGAGAGTAAGCGCCCTAAGGGTAACCGTTATGAGCCAAGGTTCACTAACTATACCGCCCTCGTTGAGTCTCGAGCAGAGGTGTATCAGGCGACAAGTTTCAATGTACCATACAAAAGACCTACTCCCATTCGAAAGGATATTTTGAAAAGGGATACAACCAAGTTTTATCGTTTTCACAATGACTACGGACACGATACGAATGAGTGTAACCAGCTGAAGGACGAAATTGAGTTCCTTATTAGACAAGGACACTTGAGGAAATACATGCGAGCTACGAGAGCTTCCCAACGAGAGGCTCCAGGTGGCAACGAGCAGGCGCCTGCACGCCAACGCTCGCCATCTTTACAGCCTGATCCCCTGGTAGGCACCTTACTCACCATCTGCCGAGGCCCGCACCTCGCGGGAAACAGCGGAAAGGCAAGGGAACGATATGCTCGGACCCTACGCCATGACCAGGACATCGAGATGATGACTGTGGAGGATCGAGCAACGAAAAAGGCTCGAATAGAGGACGATGTAATAACTTTCTCTGATAATGATGCCTAACATGTCTGGTTCCCACATTCTGATCCGCTAGTCGTGGATGTTCAGATTGCCAATATGATGGTGAAAAGAGTACTGGTCGATACAGGAAGTTCAGTTAACATCCTGTATAAATCTTCGCTGGAACGGATGAAGTTGTCCACAAGGGACTTGGAGCCTTGCAACCAAATAATTTATGGTTTCTCTGGTGAGGGACTCACTCCAACGAGGTCAATCAGGCTTCCAGTGACAGCAGGTACTGCACCCACCAACAAGACACTACTCACTACTTTTATAGTAGTTGACTGTCCTTCGGCCTACAATGCAGTGATTGGAAGGCCAATACTGGTCGACCTTCGGGCCGTCACCTCTATATGGCACTTGGCCATGAAATTCCCAACAGATGCAGGGGTAGGATGCGTATTGGGAAACCAGAGGGAAGCAAGGGAGTGCTACAATGCCTCAATCACTAAGGCCAAGAAAGGTATGTCGAGGAGTGCTCCTCCAAAAGAGTTGCAAATGGCCATTGATGTACAAGCCCAATCAGGTGATGAAGTCACCAAATAGGGTGTTGCCCAAAGTGAGGATAGAGACTTAGATCCTCGCTTTGGGGATTTTGAAGAAGATATAGGATCTGTCGAGGACCTTGAAGAGGTCCAACTCGACGAAGGGTTTTCGACCAGAGTTGTGAAGGTCGGCAAAAAATTAGAGACAACAACCAAATACGCACTGGTGGAATTTTTGAGGAAGAACCAGGAGGTTTTCGCCTGGTCGCATAAAGACATGGTTGGGATAGATCCTGCAGTCATTAGCCATGTCTTGAACGTTGACAAAAGCTTTCCACCCGTGCAACAGAAAAGAAGGCTGCTCGATAAAGACAGATCAAAAGCCTTAAAGGAAGAAGTTGAAAAACTGAAGGAGAATGGGTTCATCAAGGTGGCGTTTTATCTGTCATGGGTCTCTAATCCAGTGCTGGTTCCCAAGTCAAATGGAAAATGGCGGACCTGTGTGGATTTCACAGACCTTAACAAAGCCTGCCCTAAAGATTGCTTCCCACTCCCAAGGATCGACCAGCTGGTCGATGCAACTGCAGGCCATGAGATCCTCTCCTTCATGGATGCATACTCAGGGTACAATCAGATTAGTATGCATCCCCCTGATGAGGATCACACTAGCTTTCAGACCGATACAGGGCTATACTGTTACAAAGTAATGCCCTTCGGATTGAAAAACGCTGGTGCGACTTACCAGCGACTAGTTAACCACATGTTTAAGGAGTTGATCGGGGTAAACATGGAGGTGTACGTTGATGACATGCTAGTAAAGTCAAAAAACGCAGAAGGACATGTGAAGGATTTATAAGAGTGTTTCAATGTTCTGAACAAGTATCAGATGAAGCTAAATCCTCTCAAATGTTCCTTCGGAGTATGATCAGGGAAGTTCTTGGGGTTCATTATCAATTCGAGAGGAATCGAAGCTAATCCCGAAAAGATCAAGGCCCTGATCGATATGAAATCGCCAATAAAGATCAAAGATGTGCAAAGTTTGACTGGAAGGATTGCCGCACTCAGTAGATTTATTTCAAAATCAACAGATAAATGTGTTCCTTTCTTCAATCTACTTAGAGGCAACAAGAAGTTTGAGTGGACTGAAAACTACGAACAGGCTTTCCAACTCTTAAAAGCCCACATGGCGCAGCCTCCCGTCTTATCAAAGCCTGTAGATGGGGAAACTTTGTTCATATACCTGGCGATCACCGAATATGCTGCTAGTGCGGTATTGGTAAGAGAAGAAGAAGGCGTACAAAATGCGGTATACTATGTGAGCAAGAGGTTGATCGGAGCCGAATTGAGGTATCCTCCCATTGAAAGGTAGCCTATTGTCTAATTTTGGCCTCAAGGAAGTTACGTCCTTACTTCCAAGCCCATCCAATCATAGTCTTGACTGACCAGCCCCTTCGGCAAGTTTTGCAAAATCCAGAGGCTGCAGGTCGTTTGTTGAAATGGACAGTCGAACTCGGTCAGTTCGATATAACATACTCACCGCGAGCAGCAATAAAAGGACAAGTCTTGGCTAACTTCATTGCTGAATTCACTGAACTCCCAGATAACGAGCAGGGTGAAAAGCCTAGTGCCTCTGAGCCACAGGTTGAAGCTCCTTCGTGGAAACTATTCACAGACGGATCATCCAACGAATCCCATGCAAGAGCAGGAGTGATATTGATAACGCCAGAAGGGCATCAATTTCACTGCGCAATTAGGTTTGATTTCACCGCTTCAAACAACGAAGCTGAATATGAAGCCCTACTCGCTGGATTAAGATTAGCCAAAGACATGAACATAAAAGTGTTGGATAACTACAGTGATTCACAGCTGGTAGTGATCAGGTCTTAGGGGAGTACCAAGCACGAGGCCTAAAAATGGTGGCTTATCTGAACAAAACAAAGGATCTGTTGGCACAATTTGAAAAATATACCCTCCAACAAATACCTCGAGATTAGAATTCAAACGCGGATGCCTTAGCCAAACTCGTGAGTGCAAAAGATGCTGACACTTTACATATAGTGCCAGTTGAGCGGTTGTGCGCACCAAGCATATGAGCAGACGAAACCAGTATGATGATCCAGTTAGCAGATACATGGATGGCATCGTACTTAGAGTATCTCACAAACGGCACACTACCAGCAGACAGAAACAAACCTAGGACCCTTCAGAGACAGTTTGCAAGGTATATCCTGGTCGACGGTAATTTATACCGAAGAGGATACTCAATGCCACTGCTCAGATGTCTTACACCAGAGAAGGCCAAAGAGTCCTTCTGCTGGGCCACCACTTCCAGCTCCCCCGCATGCCTTGCCTCCGCGGCTTGAAGGTCCTCCATCAACTTTAACTCCTGAACACGGGACTGCTCGATGCTGGCACCCGAGCGCAGATGGGCAGCCGTTAAAGTCAGCATGGCCTACACAAAAAACAAATGTTAGACAGACTTTAGAAAAATCAGATTGTAAGTAAAGAAAAGTACGATGCTTACACTGGCTGTCTCATTCAGGGCCCTGTTGATGATCTGATCGACCCCCATTTCCTCTGTCCCTGCCATGGCCTCTTTGCAGTGGTTATGTTTGAGGATTTTGGCCAGGTGGTCCTTGGTAGACCTCAGGGCACGGTGAGACAGTTCCATCCCGGGAGAAGCCCTCCCAGCCTGTTGTGTTTGTTCGGTAGGGGCTGGGGGTGATGGAGCTTTGGCAGCTGGAGCGTTTGAAGGTGGAACCTCCTGCTCGAGAGGATGCTATTCGGTGTCTTGGGCAGGAGGCCCGTCTGCCGAAGGGCCCGAGGCTCGGTTCCTCTTAGCCGAAGGCATTTGGCTGGACTCCCCATCATGTCGCCTGGACGACTTCTTCCTGCGAACCAAGGGGACTTCTTCTTCCTCCTGTGTGTTGTAGATGTCGAAGACGTTGGCAGAGGCCATTTCTGCAAAAGAAGTAAACATGCAAACAGTGAGCCAAAAATGGATGACAAATTATGTTGCATCAGAAACAAAATAAAGAAAAATTGTAAAGTCCAATACCCGAGCTATTACTACTGGTCGCTATACTATTGACTCTACTAGTCATACACTCACTCTCTGGCATGAAGAAGTTTGGCCCTAGGTTTGGAGTATATGTAAAATTGCCGTCCCCGTCAAATAAGTGACAGGGAATGGGCAAGCTATCTAGGAATGAAATAATTGTACCATTTTTGTCAGAGGACTCGTCTAAGTCTATGACAGGCTCGGTCGCCTTTTGTTTTCCCTTTCCTTTGGGGGCAGAAGACCTTTCTGCTGGGGAGGTGCCAACGGGTTCCCTGATTGTAACCCCAGTTGGTCTTCATCGAGGAGGAGACACTGGCGGTTGCTGCTCGGGATTTTCCTCGGCAGTGGCACTTCCTGCTGCGGATTCCCTCACATCCTGGTGAGGGGCCAGGAGGCCAACTAGCCTCAAGTTGGCCTCGGTGACCAGAGATTTGACGCTCTTCTCAACGTCCGTCATGCTGGCCAACATGGCAGACCTCAACACCATGTCTGGTGTTGGTTATGGTCGCTACCATGGGCCTGAAAAACACAAGAAGTTTAAAAAAAAATGCAAGGAAAAATGCTAAGTAAAAACAGCGACCAGTGGAAAAAGACTTTTACCTCCTCGAGTGAAGGCCAGGTTATTCGCGACCATGTCGGGCGTGAGGAAATACTCCTGACTGTATTTCCCCACATTTGAAATGTGGGTTGTGTCACTCAGAAAGGTTCGGCTAGTCTCTTAGTGACAAAAGTGAAAGAACCCCGTACCAGACTGTTGGGGGTTGGACTTAAGGTCAAAAAGGTAATTGACCTCGTGAGGAGTAGGCTCGGGCCATTTTTTGTGATTATAGAGGATATATAGTGCAACAAGCATTCTATATCCATTTGGTGTGATTTGAAACGGGGCGACTCCGAAATAGTTCACCATCCTTTGGAAGAATGGATGAAGAGGAAGAGTAGCCCCAGCCTCTATGTGATATCTCGACCAAGCGCTAAAAATGCCTCCAGGAAAATTCGCCCGCTCATCCGCGGTAGGGAGTTTGAGGGTTACCCCAGAGAGGCCATATTTTCTGAAGTAGTTGGCCAGCATCCTAGGGGTTACATGACTGAGTGGGACAAGATACCAGTTGACGTCAGGAAGAACCGAATACCGAGGATGGGCTCTGACTTGGATGCGAGGGTCGGGAGCATTATTGTCTTGACCACTGGTCGAGGGAACCCCAGCCTGCGGGCTAGGCTGGGCTGATGGATTTGAAGGGTTTTTCTTCTTTTTGGCGGTAGACTTGGCACGACCCATGCTGACAGGAGTTGGTTGAGGTCTTGGAGGAGAAATTCGCGAAAAGGGAATCTCTTGAATTCATTGAGCTGGTTGCTCTTCACCCTCGAGCAACTGTGCAAGCAAGTCGTCGTCTATCGGCCTCTCACCTCCCCACAAATCTGGCATTAAAAGCTGCGAACAGAAAAAGGGGGAGGTGAGGACGAAGAGCCTAAGAAGTTAGTTAGAATAACGCTGTTCGTGTACAAAAGTCTAACTTTTATACAGCAGCATTCTAATGAATAATTGAAATTTTCATACGAACAGTTTGAAAAATAGATCAAAAAGTGAAAGTAAAAAGTTTTTTCTCAAAAAGTTTTTTCAACTCCAGTAAGGACGGGAAAAACCCAGTTTTTCAGCTAGCGTAAAAATCGAATTTTTACTTCGATTTTACGTCCTAAACCTATGATCTCGACTATCAAACTGATTCATAACCCCTACAAAGCAAGTATGCTCTACCATATCTAACATCAATCTGCAAACCTCCAAATTTCCTATATTTTTACCTAGGAACACGACATTGTTTCAGAGCCTAAAAAGCTAGCATAAACAGACATGCACATCACAATAAAGGGTGCAAAAGTTATTAAATTTACCTATACGAAGATTGAGAAGTCCTGGAGAAACTTCGATTCTAGTCGTGCGAGCAGCAGATTCCTGGAACAAGGAAGGGTGATCTTCGGAGAAATTTCTAGGTTTTTTCTTGGAAGTTCTTGGAGTGTTCTTGACAAAGAGATAGCTAGTAAAAGGTGAAAAAGTAATTTTGAAGGCTATATATATATTGCCTGAGATATGTTAAAAAAATGCAATCATAAGTTCCCCTTTTTCGAAGCATGGGGAAGTGGGATAGCCGTCAAAAGTTTACTTGGGAGCCGAAAAGGCATGATTGGATGTGAGTAGGTCACTTTTTTCAAGGAAGCACGAACTACTTTGACATATTTGGTGTGGTAATCGAAGGGTCATTTTCCTAAAGTTTATTTATTGCTGGTCGTAATAAATAAACTTGGGGGGCAAATGTTATCCAAAAAGCTGGTGTGGATGACGTGGCAAATATTTTCAACACGTGGCTGACACCTGGCAGAGGTTCGTTCGACCATCGGTCAGGGATGTTCCCCTGGAACAGCATTTGAGTTTTATGTATGACCAGATTGCTCGTATACTCCGTATATTTTTGAGTAATCTTGTACAGTTGTAATCATATCCAAGATTATTTCCCTTTATACCTGATTATCCGATTAATTAGGTGAAAATATCTTTGATTGATTCATGTAACCCACCTTGAGCCTATAAATAGAGAGGAAGTAGCTCAAGGGCGGGACTTTTTGGCTAATTTTTGTTTATGCTTTAGAAGAGAACTTTGGTTATTATCTTTCGGTTGTATTACTCATCCCTCTAAGGTTTGTGAAACTCAAGAACCCTAGTTCTTTGATCACCCCTTTGAGAATCAAGATCAATAATAGCTTAAGTGGACGTAGGTCATTACCAATTCTTGGGGCCGAACCACTATAAATTGTTGTGTTGTCTATTTTTCCTTCCATTAGATTTTATTCAATACTTTCGATCACATCAAGCATTTGACTCCGTGTCAGTTGGTCAAAACGAGGGTCACCACAACTCTATAACTAAAAATTACAAATAAACAAAGAAAATGAAGAAGAAGAAGATGAAGAAGAAGAGAATAGTAAAATACAACTCTAAGCAAAATGTTACAAATAAAGTAAACTGTTTGAAACAAAAGAAAAGAAAAAATTACAACTCTTGAACAAGAAATACAAGTAAATATAGAAGAACAATATAAAGATGAAAAGCAATAGAATGAAAGTAAGGAACAAGAAACAAAAGATAAACAACTCTCACTCACACAACCAAAGTGAAGAGTGTTGGGGATCACCAACTTGAACAAGGTTTGAAACCTTTGTCCAAAAGCTTATTTCCTCCTAACTCAAGCACTAAGGGATCTCTCACAGATTATAGGAAATGCTTTATGGAATTATCAAGCCTCAAGGTGTTTCTAGCCAAGTGCTCTAATGGATAGAAATGTTGTGTCTTACAAGTGAGCTATAGGCTCCTATTTATAGAGTTTAGAGACACCCTTTGAATTTCAAATTCCACCAACCCCCATGGTTGTTACCAATGTTTAATTAGATTAATATGGAATTAAAAATGAGATTTGGGAGTTATTTGGGTTTTTTGAGCCGTTCAACAAAGATTGAAAAAACTGAAAAAATGGTCAGTTTTTGGCCTATGGCCGCGGCCACTGACCATTTTCAACACTTAAAATTGTGCTATTTTTCTAAACGGTTTCAAACCCTCCCAAATGATTTTGTAACCCCCAAAACACATTATTGGGGTTAAAATCATATCTCTAACAGCCATTTCTCAAATGGCTTTATGAAATTCATCTCAATATTGTGTAACAAAAAATTTACACATTAAAGGGTAATATTTGGAAGTTACAAATTTGTAACACCAAATATGTTACATTATTTGGATATATCTCATATATCTAAATATTGTAACTCTCTATTATATGTTACAATATGTGACATTCTTTGTCACATTTATTTAATCTAAAACATTATATTATAATATAATATAATATTACATTTTATTATAAAATAATATAACACTGTCGGTATTGCAGGCTGTAGGTTCCCTGCTGGAACTTGTTGCTGTCTTAAGAGGTGAATCTCATCTTCCTGCCTCTGTAACCTGGCTTGCATATCAGCAAGCACTTGTTGCTAGTTTTCTGGAGCTGGCAGTGGGGCCTGGCCCTGGTCATTCTCTTCCCTGGCCTGTATCTCTTGGCCAGCCAACCTCTCTGACCTTCGAGGAATCATACTGATAACTATTCCACTCTATAGTGATCAAATCGACCGTTAACTAATAACTATATCTCTTGTCGCCTGACGGTCCAAGACCGAACAAACAAACAAATGCAATGCTAATAAGCATGCCAACACATAATATACTCAATCATGGTGTTAATAAGCACTTCCTGATATTCATCAGCAAATAACAATGCTATTAAGCATTTATGGCATTCATAAAAAATTAACGATGCAAACAAGCATATTTGAACATTTATACATTTATAGAAATGCTAACAAGCATGTTCTTTAATCCTTGCTAGTATTAACAATGCCAATAAGCATTTCATGGCATGTATGAAAATAACAACGCTAATAAGCGCATTTTGACCTACATGTTCATATAACAACACTAATAAGCGGTTCCTTGCATTCATAAGCAATAACGATGCTAATAAGCATGTTCTTTATCATTCATGTAATAGTTAAGGGCCAGGCCCTATAAATATATCTCATGCTCCCTAAACAGGCATGTAGATGAGGCATTTATATCCTATTTAAGCAGTAAAATACATAACCACATAAATAGTTACCGAACCCTGAGTCGAGCTTGTCTTTAGTGGTGAGTGTACATGCCCAGCCAGTCTTCAGGAACCCTTAAATCTTGGCAGCTCTGATACCAAGATGTAATGTCCTCCTAATCCAGGACCGTTACACTGTGTACTTTAAATAGTGTCAGACTTGCTAATCAAGTCATTTAGTTATAAACATGTAACTAAGGTTAACGTCAAGGGTTAGGGTTAAATTTTTTGGTCAAAGGAACTGTTGACTAAGGGTGCACACGGGTCGGATTTTCGGGTTTCGGGTTCATCGGGTTTTATGAGTTTCGGGTTGAGAAAAATGGTACCTAAACTGATCTGAAATTTTTCGGTTTCGGGTTGGGTTGGGCCATTTGTGTTTTGGGCTGAAAAGCCAAAATTTGCAAAAACACCATTTTTTACACTTTTTTTCAAGAATACCATTTTTTTTTCAAAAATACAATTTTTTTTTTATTTTGGGTTTGGCTGGGCCAATTGGGTTTTGGGCTGAAAAAGCCAAAATTTGAAAAAATACCATTTTTTTACACTTTTTTTCAAAAATACCATTTTTTTTTTCGAATTTCGGGTTTGAACCCGACCCGAGTTTTAACAAATTTCAAACCCGAACCCAACCCGACTTTTGTCGGGTTCGGGTCGGATTTAACCCGAATCTGACGGGTTTTCCCAAAAAACGGGTTTTCAGGTTGCGGGTTTGCGGGTTTTTCGGGTCAAATGTTCACCCCTACTATTGAATTTTCATTTAAATGTTTCAAACATACATGGGATCCCAAAATATTACAAATAGATGTTTAAAAGGGTACACATAAGTCAAAAGTTACAACCAGCCAGCCTAAGCGACAAAATAAGGGATACGACCCTAGCTCCTCTGAGATACTCTCGGTCGTGGTGGACGAGCAGTCGCATATGTACACGCTGACACCAAAGCTCGCCAACTCATGGCTAGTCAAGCTTTCCTATTCCCTTACCTGCACCACATAGCACTCGTGAGACAAGGCTCAACAAGAAAACTTAAACATATGCATGAACAGTAAATACAGATTCCAAGTACACATCTAGCATGCTCAGCAGTAATAACCTACTCATACATGCATACAATTACAAATTAATGATCATTGGATCATTTTAGGGCCCATTGCCTTGAATAGTTGACCATAGAGTCAACCTCGGGCCGTATGCCCTAGCTATGTGACCATAGAGTCACCTAGGCCCTTGCCCTTAGCTCTGAATAACTAGCCATAGAGCTAGTCAAGCGCTTTGTTTTCCAACGACCATAGGGTCAACCAACGTAATAGTATGTTCCTGAATGGGCCTAAGCCTCTCGACCAACATGCAACGTGTTATTGCCTCCCTTGACTAATAAGTCAAGGCTTTAATTAGACATTCAGATACAGATACATATATAGATACAAATAAGCATACTTCAGACAATATAAGTATGCATACATATAATTCATGGTATCTTAACCAATCAAGCACAAACACAGTAATAACCATATTCCTTAACGGGGTCGAGCCCTACCTATGCAACAAGGCAAGCACTCATTAAACAATTGTACAAACATAGAGCATTCAAGCATAACCTAATTCACGTTCATTCTCAGGGGCTCAGCCCTATTTATAGTAATAATCAACAATTAGGCTAAGCCCTAATCACATATACCACATATTGGGTGCAGTTTTCTTACCTTAGGTATGAGTGTAAAGTTTATTAAGAATGACCCTCGAGCATGATCCTGGTTCTGAGTCCCTAGCGATAACCTAGTCACAACCAATAGAGAATCTCATCAAAACAAGCGATTAAAGGCTTTCGGACCGAGTCCTAGCCTTCAAGACATTGAATTCTACTAAAACGGGTAGTAGGATCGATCCTGAGCCCTTAGGTTTGAGTTCCCTCACTCAAAAACCCTCCCGGGCTCTAAAACCCTTAAGCGTCGTGACTCAAAACAAAGGAGTCACGACCCGCCCCATGTTAGAGAGCCGAAGCTCTCCCCTGCTTCAACCTGTGTTGCGACGCTCCCTAGCAGGCACCGCGTCTCAATTGGCCCGAAGGCACCAGCTTTTTCAAACATTCAAGAGAGCCGCGGCGCCCCAAGAATAGGGTCGCGACTTGACATGAAAACCCTGTTTTTTCTCTATTTTCTTCAAGCTAAAACCCTCCAAAAAACCTATCCCAACATAGCTAAAAATCAAAAGTAAAACCCCCAATCAATTCAGCAGCTCAAGTCAAACAAAACCCAAGCAAAATCTTGGCCAAAACCCCTTCAAATCCCAAAATCAGAGCTGAGTTTTCTAAACTCCAAAAACTCAACTGAAAATCAGAAAACACAAAGATTTAGTGCTGGAAATCATTACCTCTGTTTCCCCAATTGACGGTAAGTCTTTCCCCAAGCAATCCTGAGCCTAAACTAGCCTCAATTTCCCTTAAACCGCAAGAATTCTCAAGAAATTTGAAGAAAAAGTGTGTAGCCGAGAAAGAGAAAAGGGAGAACATATTTTTTTTCCTCAGTTTTCTGTATTTGTGTAATGTGAGGTTACTTAGGCTCTAAGTAACTCTAAGTATATCCCGAGGCTCGGGGTACCAAAAACGTCCCCGATGGCAAATTGGTCAAAACTCCTAGAATTCCCTCCTAATCTCGCTAATACCAAATATATCCTCGAATATTCATACCCGTTACCTGATAACCCGATAATGAACTAAATACCCAAAATACCCATTGATTCACCTCGAGTCGGGTATTAGGTTCCGTTGTGACTTTCCCGCTAACTTGCTCCCTAGGATTATCTCGTGCCGAATAAGCCAAATATACCCACATAATAATGTGGTCTCGCACATATATCACATATATGCCAAATATACCTATAATAGGCCAAATTACGATAATTGCCCTTCTAATAAGAAACGAGCCCACATGCATATTTAATACATCTAAACATGCATATCTAGTCATATTATCATATAATTCACATAATCACATAATTACACGCATACATGTCACATAATCATATAATTTTCATAAATCGCCTTCCTGGCCTGACCCCCTAATCAAGGCCCTAAGCCTTATTAGGTAATTAGAGACGTTACATACATCCACTAAAGGTAGGCTTGAAATATTCATTGTGACTCAAAATGGGAAACTAGGGATTAAAATATAAAGGTAGGCTTGAAAAGCTCAATCGATAAAAAATTTCCTAAATCATCTCCCTAATCATGTGTGTAACGTCCCAATTTCCCTAATAAGGCTTAATGCCTTGATTAGGGGACCAGGAGGGCAATAACTGATTAATTACATTATAATGTGATTTGATGCATGATTACATGAATTATGTGAGTATATTATAATATGACTGTATTAGCATGTTTAGGTGTATTAAGCATGCTTGTGGGCCCATTTCTTATTAGAATGACATTTTTGTAATGTTGGCCCGTTGATGGCATATTTGAATATACATGCATCATATGTTGAGACCACATTATTATGTGGATATATTTGGCTTATTCAGCATTAGGCGACCCTAGGGAGCGAGTTAGCGGTTTAGTCATAACGGAGTCAAATGCCCAACTCGGGGTGAGCCTAGGGGTATTTTGGTAATTTAGTACATTATCGGGTAATGGGAAACTATCTATTGATTATTTGAGGATGTTGGAGGTAATGGGAATTATGAGGCGTTAATTATGAGTAGCGGGAAAAAGTGGCTAAAGACGGTCTTGCCCTTGAGAGCATTAGGGAGTAAGCTATTGGGCAAGGGGAAATTTGGTCTTTTCATGCCAAGAGAGAGACTTAGTCACTAGCTTACTTCAGGGGAAGAAAACAGAACAAAGGGGAAACACTCTCAGCACGTCACACACTCTCTCACGTTTCTCTCTCTACCTCTTGAAGCTTTGGAGGAGTTTGATCTTTGTTAAGGAGAAAGGCTAGGGAATTGAGGGGAATTGAAGCTAGGATTGAAGTGGAACAACATAAGGGTCGTGACTCTTCTTTAAGGTAAGGTTATGCTCTATTTTTCTGATGATTCTTGCAGTGGTTTAAATTTTAGCAAAGTTTTAAGTTATGGTTGGGTTTTGATTTGGGTTAGAGATTGGGTTTGGTTTTTGGGGTGTTTGTACTGCTTATGATGTGTTGTTTAGAGTTTTAGACTCGTTTAGGACCTTGGTGCAAGTTTGAGATGAGATTTGGGAGTTTTGGCTCTGGGAAAAATGGTGGAAAAACCTAGTTTTACTGGGTTTGCGTAAGGGCGCTGTGACACTATTCTTCTGAAATGCAGCGCTGTGATGTTCCAAGGCAGGGGGCCGCGATGCTAGGCCATTTTCATGGGCCTTAATTTTGAATTTTTAGGGCATAGGCCCAAGGGCTCGGGGGATGATTTCATCACCCCGTGTGGGGGAAATTGGAGGTCCCAAGAGCACACGATTGGTCCCGGGGTTCAATTATGGAATTGAATGGTAATGAGAACATTATTTGTGGGTTGTGACTAGGTTACCGCTAGGGCTCGGGAGAGGATCGTACTCGGGGGTCGTGCTTGCTTGCTTGCGCTTAGACCAAAGGTAAGTAAACTGCACCCAGTACATGATGTATGTGATTTAGGTTTGGCCCGATTGTGAGATGTAGTTATGGTTAGGGCTCGGACCCCTGTAAATGTGCATGATTATGATTATGCCTGTGATTGTTTGATTAAGCAAGTTGAATGCTCTGTATCTGGATATTTGCTATATAATGTATGTCTGTTTGCATTATCTGATTGAGAAAGGCTTGACGTGTGAGTCAAGGATGGTAGTAGTGCTGAGCGCTGGCCGAAAGCATTGACTTATAAGTCCAGGGCGACAATAGAGCGTTGAGCACTAGTCGTTGTGGTTAGGCCTAATCAGGAGCGCATCATATGCTGGTCTAACCCAATGGTCATGGAAAATTCATCGCCAGGTTTGCTGGGCCAGCTCCAAGGATGGTTATACAGAGGATAAGGCAATGGGCCCCAAGGTGATTTATTAGTCCCATATCCTAGGGCTGGGCCCCGGTATTATTCATTAATAATTTATTTAGGGCAACGGGCCCCAGTGTGACGCTGCAGTCACTTATTTGAATAGAATGCATGCATGAGTAGGGTTATTACTGCTAGGCATGCTTAATATGGTTATGTAATATTTAGTTAAGGCAACGAGCCCTGGTGTGACGTTGCAATCACTTATTTGAATAGAATGCATACATGAGTAGGGATATTACTGTTAGGCATACTTAATATGATTATGTAATATTTATTTAGGACAACAGGCCCCAGTGTGACGCTGTAGTCACTTATCTGAATAGAATACATGCATGAGTAGAGTTATTACTGCTAGGCATGCTTATTATGATTTTGTAAAATGTTATTATTTGCTTATGAGCATGTTTAAGTTTACTTGTTGAGCCTTGACTCACGGGTGCTATGTGGTGCAGGTAAGGGAAAATGAAAGTTGGACTAGCCATGAGTTGGAGAGCTTCGGTGGTGTCGTGTGCATATGCGGCTGCTCGACCACCAAGGCCGAGGTTTCTCAGAGGAACTAAGGTCCAACCCTATTTTGCTGCTTAGGTCGGCTGTTTATAACTTTTGAGTTGTAATTACCATTTTGGAATTGTAAACGACTTTGTAAATGTTTATTTTGGGATCCCATGTACGAACTTAACATTTTAATAAAATGACCGTTCCTTTAATCCAAAATTTTTAACCCTAAGTCATTAACCATGTTTAGTTACATGTTTAAGGCCAAATGACTCGTTTAGCGAGTTTAACAGTATTCAAACACACAATGTAAAGGTCTTGGCTATCCAGGCCGTTATAATGTGAACTTATAATTTCACCTCAAGTAATTAAACAACGATTTCTAGAGTGGCCGAGGCTATATATATAATAGCATGCATAAATATTCTCCAAGTACTAGTGAAAAGGTAATTCCAATTGTGTTCATCATTTGAAAAATCTAAGTTCAAGGTTAAGTAACAATCGAAATAAGAGTTAAGCACACAATTTATGTAGAGCTCATCAATTTCCTAGAATTATTTCCATCATAATCGAATTTTTTTTATCATCGACCCATCACTTTCAACTTAACAATGCTTATCACAATCTTAAAAAAACTAAATTAAAAAAAAAAAACAATTGAAAACAGCTAAACATAACACAAACACAAATAACAACTAAGGAAATATTAAATACAAATAAACAGGCAGTATAACGCCCTACTATTCCAGAACTGCTACACTGTGTGTTTAAAATAGTGCTTAGCTTGTTAAGCCAGTCATTTGGACTCAAAAGTGTAATTAAAAATAAATAAAGGTTTGAGTACTAATTTTTTTTTGGTCAAAAGGTATAAACTTTTCATTAAAACTTAAAATACTTACAAGGGATCCCAAAAAGAGTTTAAACGAAAAGCAATTACAACCACAATTACAAAAATAGCTGGCTTAAGCAGCAAAATTGAACTTATACCCTAAGTCCCTAAGAAATATCCCAACCGTGGCAGCCGAGCAGGCCGAACATGTATGCGTTGCTCCAAAGCCCTCCAACTCATGGCTGGTCGACCTTTACCTTGCCCTTACCTACACCATAGAGCACCCATGAGCCGAGGCCTAGCAAGGAAACTCAACGAGGCATAATAATAGTCGCATTAAATATAAACAATAATTAACATGCTTCATAGATAATCAATGCACTCATTCCATCCATATAAATCATAAAACACATTTCACAACTTGTAAATATGCTCAATTCAAACACATAAACCATTTACACGGCCCAACCAAGTAGCCTTGCCAAACGACCCAACCAAACGAGGTGCGTCTCCCAGCACCAAGCTTACGGTCCATGTCGAGCGAGTGGGTACCGCACCCTCCACTTGACCCCGACTTCACGGCCCAAGTTCCGCATAATTATCGATCGGCCAACATTCCGCATGATTGCCGAATATAGATCATATCAATCATCCACAGATAAATAAATGCTAATAAGCATAGCAATCAACATTATGCATGAACAAAAACCCAACCCTAGCAAGTTCAAATACGGTTATAACCACATCCCAATTTAACCAAGCAAATAACCTGCTCTATGTGCATATACCAGTTTTCTTACATGGATTTTGGAAATGCCTATATAACGACCTAAGTGTGTTCCGTTCAAGCGTCCTTAGCCAAACCTAAACAAAACTGATCGAATTCGAATAACACCAAGTTTAGTTCACAATTAAAACTCCAAAAAAAAATCACATCTAAACTTGGCTTATGTTCTAGGATTGTAGAGCATTTCACAAGCTTTCCAACCATATAAAGAATGTCCAAATCCGACATCGGGGTCAAACGTTATGATCTATTTACGAAACAAGAAAATTGTAACTTAAAATATGCTCGGTGCCTAAGAAAAACTATACTGTGCCACGATGCCACTGAAGTAAGAGAGCACTACGGTGCCCTAAAAAATTCATTTGCGCCACAACGCTCACCCAACGAGTTGTGGCACCACAATGATAAACCTAGAAATTTATGTGTTTTTCCCCTGTGATTCCAACACCTCAAATCCGACCCAAAACCATATTTTTCCCTAAATATTTGCACCAAAATAGGTACACTTACTATGGGAAATCTAACAACAGTAACCTAATGCAAAATTCCAAGTTTCAGACCATAATTCAAGCAATCCAAATACTTAGGTTAGAAATCTCCAAATTTTCCCCAATCCAAAAATTTATCTCAAATACATGAATTCAATCTAAATTCAAGCTTCAAATAAGTTTATAAACAAGTTTCTATCATTAATACACATAACCCAATAACCTAGAACCCTTAATTTCAAAAATTACCCAACGTTCCCCAACTTAGCACAAAAACTCTTAAGAACAACAATGGAAACATGAACATATGCTTACCTTTTCTACAAAAATTCGAAACCTATGATTGGTGGTAACCTTTAGCAACCTACACCTCCACTTGGTAGCTTGAATATTCTCTAGAACTCAATTCCACTTCCAATCCCCAAAATTCCAAGAATTTCCTAAGGGTTTTAGTTTGCATGAGCTAGAGGATAAAGTTAGAAGAGGAGAGAGAGAAAAACGTAAAATAAGTAGGGTAGCTACCGACACTTAGTATTTTTCTCTAGTTTTTGGGTTAAAAGACCATTTTGCCCCTACTTCCACTTAGTCTCTTAACTAACCTCAAGGGTATTTTAGTCATTTTCCTAAAAATCTTATTATACCACTAATCTTCAAATTTATCAATTAATTCCATTTTACCAATAATCCCAAAATATTTAAATTCCCAAAAATACCCCAGGCTCGACCTGAGCCGGGAATTTATCTCTAGGGCTGCATATTGAGCGGGTTGGTCGGGTTCGGGTTAGTTGGGTTCGGGTTTGTCAGGTTTCAGGTGAGAGAAGGTAATACCGAACCCGCCCGAAATGCAGTCGGGGTTCTATCGAGTCGGGTGGGGGAACCTCGGGTTCGGGTGGTGTCGGGTTCGAGTGGGGAAGAAGTGTAACCAAACCCGATTGAAATAGACTCGGGTGGAGTTGGGTTTGGGTGGGCCCGAGACTTTACTTATTTTAATTTTTTTCCCTTTAAAAATTAGACTATTAACTCTTTTTTTTTTACAATTGTGTTAATTTATAAAACTATTGAGTATTGACTTGACTATGACTAGAGAGTATTGGCTATTCTAATTCACACAGTTCAATTCACAAATATAAAACTAACATGAAACATCCAAGTTCCAACTCTAACCAAAAATAAAAATCCATAATTTCCAAAGTCCTTAATTAAAATTATAAAGTCCATACCAACCATACCAAAACCATAGTCCAACAGTCCAAATTCAAAGTCCTTAACATAAGTTATTAAACTACTAAAACTTAAAAAGTCCACAAAATGTCCAAAGTTCAAAAAAAGTAATTTCCAAAATAGAAATAAAAATTCCTCCTTCATTATTCTTCCTTTCATTTCCTGCATTTCTCCTTCCCAATTTCCAATTCCAAAATAATGTAAACCATGAAATAGAAAAATAAATAAGTTAAATGCTAAGTATCAATTTTGAATTATGAGGTTCTTAAATTCTTACAAGTCAAGCCACATCATATAAGGTTCCCATCTTCATTCATTCAGTTCCTTGTGCAGCAGATGAGGCTGTAGATGGAGCATTAATAGAACCAGAAGGTGAAGGCGAAGCATAAACATTTTCACTAGCATTAGCAGTAGCAGTATCACCTGTGATCTTTGCGATATATCAAAAAATTCCATATATTATATACTTCCATAAATATGATTGAAACAATAATTACAACTAAAATATCAAATAAAAGTTTGTTTAACAATTTACCAGACTCAAGAATCTCAGATGTCTCTAGCACTTCTACTTCATCCATGTAATCATGAACAATGATTGGTTGATGAGAACTGCTCCACCAGTTTTTGAGACATATTAAACATTCAACCATGTTAGGACTCAGTAAGCTCCAGTCGAAAGTGTAGCCTTAGAAGCAACATTTGTAATTGGTTTGGCTAACACATCACGAGCAATGGCTGACAAGATCTTGTACTTGAATGCATTTCCGGACCACCATTTTAAAATGTCAAAGTTGTCACCCTCACTCATAGGTTCATCATTCTCAGTTAGATACCTATCAAAGATCAACTAGGCTGAGGCTGAGGCTGAGGCTGAGGCTGAGGCTGAGGCTGAGGCTGAGGCTGAAGTAATGTAGAACCCCCACCACCATACAAATCAAACAATGATCATAATGTTTGTTCTACCTCATTAACCATCTGAGTGCATGTCAGTGGACCATAAAAAGCTTTGAAGCAATGGTTGAGATAATTGAGCGTGTATCTTGGGTCAAGAACTAAGGCAATTATAAGGGCCTCGTTACATTCCTCAATCTTTTCCCAATATTTGTCATATTTTACTTTCATGCTCTGTGCCATACTCGCTAACAACGGGTCATCCTCTTTAACTGCCATTCTATACAAAGTGCGCTGCATATTACATATTTCAATAAAGTACTTGTTTGCCGTAACATAGGTTGATCCACTAAACCTTAATGTCACCTCGTAGAAAGTCTCCAAAAAATTCACAAAGACTGTTGCATTCTTCCATTCTGTTTCAGTAGGCGGCCCCTCCTTTTTCTTTCCATCTTTGTTAGCCTCATCAAAATACTTCAAGAAATTTGCATATGACATTAAAATTTCAAACGCCTTTTGGAGTTTTAATGCATAATTAAGCATGAGATATGTAGAGTTCCACCTAGTGTGGACATCTAAATATAGAAGTCCTTTACATTCAATTCCTTCTTCTATGACAACTTCTTTAAACATTTTGAGCCGAGCAGAAGAAGACCTAACATATTTTACAGCACGTCTGATGCTAGCAATAGAATCATGCTTCTCTTTTAATCCTTCACTAACAATCAAGTTTACAATATGAGCACAACACCTCATATGTAAAAACTTCCCATCTAAAATGAGACCATTTTCCTTTTCTCTAAACCGTCTCTTAAAAAACTAAATAGCAACATCATTTGAAGAAGCATTGTCCACCGTAATTGTAACGACCCAAATTTACTAATAAGGCTTAAGGGCCTTGATTAGGGTGCCGGGAGGGCGTAATTGGATTACGTGTGATTTAAATGATTAAATACATGCTAATGTGATTATTTGGATATATGTGATGCATGGCTATGTGTGTAGCGTCCCAAATTTGCTAATAAGGCTTATAGCCTTGATTAGTGTGCCTGGAGGGCAATAAGTGATTTATTGTTATAATATGTGAATTTCATGAGTATGTGATGAGAAATGCATGTTTAGGTGAATTAAATATGCATGTGGGCCCTGTCTGATTATTAGGGGTATGTTTGTAATTTTAGCCCGTTGAGGGCATAAATGTGATAAATGTGGTAAATGCGATATACTTGTGATATATCTGTGTAGCACGATCCGAGACAGTCCTTGGGAACTGTCAGCCAGAAAGTCACAACGGGGTTGAGAATCCGACTCGGGGCAAGTCGAGGGGTAATTAAGGTATTAGATGTTTTATGGGGTGATCAAGTTATGGAAATAAATATTTGGAGATATATCTTAGGTTAGAATGTTTAGGAGGGAATATTGGGGAAAATTACCATTTTTCCCTCGGGGACGTTTTCAGTACCCCGAGCCTTTGAGGTAACCTTAGAGACAACGTTAAATAAAATAAACTAAGGATATGTTCAGAGTTTTTAGAGGAACCAACCCAAACTCTTTCTCTTCTCTTTTTCTTGTTTTCTCTCAAACTTGTCAAGGGAATTTTGAGGGGAAAGCTTTGGATTTGAGGCTGCAAATTGGGGAAATCAAAGCAAGAAGCAAGGTTAAAGATAGCTGAGAGTCGAATTGTTCTTAAGGTAAGGATCTAAGCTTGAATTCTGTTTAATTTTCCTCTGTTTTGCTGGAGTTTGAGGGGTTAAAGCTTAGATAATTGGACTTGAATTATAGTAGGATTTTGGCTGGTTTCTTTGAGTTTATGTGCTGCCTAAAGTGTATTAGGGTGATTATGGGATTCAATTCTGTTGTTGGGGTGTGTTTAGAATGATTTAAGGGGAGTTCGCTCGAAAAGGTTACATGGGAATTCTGGGTTTCGGGCTCGCGCCGTGGCCCTGTTCTTCAGCGTCGCGACCTGCTTGCGTTTATAAGTTAGTGGCCTTCGAGGAAATTTCCTAGGCGCCGTGGCGCATGGTTTGGGCGCCGTAGCCCTAGGCTGGCAGATGTGAGGCAAGTTTGCCTCTGATTTAGGGCACGCTGCGGCACTTAAGGAAGGCTGGGCCGTGGTCCAAAAGTGGAATTTTGGCAAAATTAGGGTTTTTAGCTCAAGAACTTGAACGTTAAGGCTCGGGAAGGTTTCTATTACCCAGTTTGGTAGAAACCAAGGTTCCGGAGGTTAGAATGTCTCGAAACTATTTAATGGAGTAGAATGTGGTGGTTGATTATTATTCATGCGTTGTGACTAGGATTTCTTCAAGGCTCGGGTTAGAGGATTGTGCTCGTGATCGCGGTGTTTGGGAAGCTTGGGACACAGGTAAGAAAACTGCTGTACTTGTAGAGCTTGTGTGTAGGGCATGACCCTATATGATTGTGTTGCAGGGCATAACCCTTTGATTGAGTTTATTCATGTTTGGTATTTGCTTTATTATGCTATGTATGCATATGTGTGAATGTTCGACAAGAGCCGGGAACGGCGCAGGCCAGGGTCGGCAAGGCCGGGAACTGCAAGGGCCCGAGAATGGTGCTAAGCACGTGGAGTGCAAGGCCGAGTGCGGCAAGGGGCCGGGAGCAGCGTTTAGCACGCAGAGTGAAATTTTCCAGGGCGAGACCCTAAAGGATACCTGAGATATCCTTACGGTGTGGACCGCGAATCCAAGGCCTGGTAAAGCGCCTGGGACGGCATGCCCATATGTGTATAGCCTATTGATGGCCTGTTTATATGCTAAGTGTTTGATATGCATATGTTATCTGCTTGTGGGGATTTTCTTGCTGGGCTTCGGCTCACGGGTGCTCTGTGGTGCAGGTAAGGGCAAGGGGAAAGTCAACCAACCATGAGTATGGAGAGCGTGAAGCGGCGCGTACATGTTTGGCCTGCCTAGCTGCCATGGCCAGGGGTATTTTGGGAGATCATTGTACTGAACCTAGATTTTGTCGTTTAGCCGACTCTGATTATATTTTTGAGTTGTAAATATTTCTAAACAGTATTTTGGGATCCCAAATGTTAAACGCTTTATGATTTTCAGTAAATGGAATTATTTTCAAAGTTTATGACTCTGTTTATGACTTAATTACACTGTTGTCTTAAAACCTCGATTATCGAGTTAAATGCATGTTTTTAAACTCACTTAGAACAACTCTAAGGAAGTAGGGCGTTACAACTTGGTATCAGAGCGAGCCAAGGTTTATGGTTTCTGGAGATTGACCAAACATGTACGCTCGCTATCAGTGACAAGCTCGACTCAGGGTTGGTTGGTAATAATTGACTTATATGCTTGAGTATGTGCTTAAATGCCCTGTTTGCCTGCTTATTTTATATAGAGCATGATGAATGAGTTAATATATGCATGATGCCAGGGCATGGCCCGTTGAGTGATTTATGCTATTTGTATGTTATGTGGAATGCTGTTAGGATTGGCTGATGTGATTGGGAGATGGTTTTGAATGTTGTTATCATGCCTGATGAGCGGTGTCGTTGATTGCATGCATATTGTTGGGATGCCTCGACAATCATCTAGACTTCGCGGCAGTAGGGCCAAGGATGACAACCAGGGTCAGGACCCTCCACCTGCCCCACAGAATTGGCAACAGATGTTTGCTGAAATGGAAGCAAGACTGCAACGAACAGAGGAAGAACTTCGACAGTTGGGACAATAGACCCCTCCACAGATCACTGGGTTGTCAGTTCAGCAGGTTGTGGCGCCAGTGCTTGTTCAACCCGTTATGGAGAATAGGTGGGAACCTTTATATGAGAGGTTCAAGAAACAACATCCTCCCACCTTTGAGGTGGATCAGATCCACTGCGAGTAGAGCAGTGGATGAATATGATTTCCTCAATTCTGGATTTTATGAGGGTTGAGGGGAATGAGAGGGTAGCTTGTGCCAGCTACATGTTCAGAGAGGATGCCTGCATCTGGTGGGATGTAGTGGTTCAGAGAAGGAATGTGACCATTATGACTTGGGAAGAGTTCAGGAACATATTCAATGAGAAATATTATAGTGTTGCAGTCTGAGCTGCGAAGGTTAATGAGTTCATCAACCTGACTCAGAATCGGTTGACCGTGACTGAGTATGCTTTGAGGTTTGACTGATTGGCGAAGTTTGCGCCAGATTTAGTGCTGACTGATGCGACAAGAAGAGACAGATTTATACGAGGATTGAACATTATGATCGCCCGTGATGTAAAGATCACCTTGGATCCAGAGACTACTACCTACGCTCAGGTTGTGGATAAGGCCCTTACAACTGAGGGGGCCGAGGACCAGATTTGGAAAGAGAGCACTGTTAGGCATGATGCCAGGAGGACAGTGCCTCCTTTTATTGGATCTAGTCGGGGGAGTGGCTCCAGTGAGCAGAAGAGGAAGGCCCCAGATTCCTTTGTTCCTCCCAGTTCTGATAGGAGGGCACAGGGTGCTTCTAGTGGCCGTCAGGGCGGAAGTGACAACTGGAGATGTTTTCCAGTGTGTCCATGGTGCAGACGACGACACCAGGGTGAGTGCAGGATTAGGGCTTGCTTTGTCTATGGGAGTGCCAATCATCTGAAGAAGGACTGCCCACAAGTCAGGAAAATGGAGCCGAAGCAGAGCGACAGTATCGCTCCTGCCAGGGTGTTCACTTTGACTCAGACTGAGGCAGAGGCTAGCCCCTCGGTTGTGACAGGTCAGATTTCTAGTGCTGGTTCTTCTTATACTGCATTGCCTGATTCGGGAGCTACTCATTCGTTTGTGTCTGCTAGAGTGATAGATCAGCTGTGTAAACCTAGTGTTTTGTATGCTAGGGGTTTTCGGACTTTGTTGCCAACTGGGGAACTGGTAGTCTCTAGGAGATGGATTAGAGCTTTACCAGTAGAGGTAGATGGTAGGGAGTTGTCTGTTAATTTGGTTGAGCTGGTGATGGATGACTTTGATATGATCCTAGGGATGGATTGGCTATCAAAGTATGGGGCGACGATTGACTGCAAGCGCAGGATGGTGACTTTTGAACCAGAAGGGGAGTACCCTTTGTATTTGTGGGGATATCTAGTGGACCGTAGGTACCTATGATTTCAGCATTGAGGGCTGGGGACCTGATGCAGGAGGGTTGCATAGAATTCCTAGCGAATGTTGTGGATACCTCTAGGGTTGTGTTGGTTGGACCAGGTGAGACCAGATTGGTATGTGAGTTTCCAGATTTATTTCCAGCAGATCTACCAGGGTTGTCGTTGTAGCGGGAGATTGACTTTGTTATAGAGTTGGCGCCAGGGGCGGAGCCGGTATCTAGGACACCTTATAGAATGGCTCCGGCAGAGTTAAAGGAGTTGAAGATTCAGTAACAGGAGTTATTGGATTTGGGGTTCATCAGATCGAGTTTCTCACCTTGGGGTGCTCCAGTGCTGTTCATCAGGAAGAAGGATGGATCTCTTAGGATGTGTATTGACTACAGGGAGCTAATCAAGTTGATCGTTAATAATAAGTATCCATTGCCTAGGATCGATGATTTATTTGAACAGCTACAGGGAAAGACAGTGTTTTCCAAGATTGATCTCCGGTCAGGTTACCACCAGTTAAGGATCTAAGAAGAGGGCATACCAAAGACCGCTTTCCGCACAAGGTATGGACACTATGAATTCCTGGTTATGTCCTTTGGATTAACCAATGCCCCAGCAACTTTTATGGATATGATGAATAGGGTTTTCAAGGACTATCTTGATAAGTTTCTGATTGTGTTCATCGATGACATTTTGGTGTATTCTCAGTCAGAGTTAAAGCATGAGCAACATCTGTGGTTAGTATTGCAACGGTTGAGGGAGCATAGGTTATATGGTAAGTTCAGCAAGTGCGAGTTCTGGTTACCACAAGTTACATTTCTGGGCCATATCATTGGTAAGGAGGGGATTCTGGTTGACCCAAGCAAGATTGAGGCAGTGAGAGACTGTCCTAGACCGAGTTGTGTTCCTGAAGTGAGGAGTTTTTTGGGATTGGTAGGATATTATTCATGGTTTGTTGAAGGATTCTCCAGGATAGCTACACCGTTGATAGAATTGACAAAAAAGAAGACAACATATGTTTGGATAGATAGATGTGAGAACAATTTCAAAGAGTTAAAGAGGCGATTGATCACATCGCTAGTGTTGAGTCTGCCGACAGATAATGAGAAGTTTGTGGTTTATTGTGATGCTTCCAGACAAGGTTTGGGGTGTGTGTTGATGCAAGCCGGTAAGGTGATAGCCTATGCATTGAGATAGTTGAAAGAGTATGAGTAGAGATATCCCACGCAAGATCTAGAGTTGGCGGCGGTGGTATTCACACTTAAGATTTGGAGACATTATCTATATGGTGAGAAGTGTGAGATATACACCGACCACAAGAGTTTGAAGTACTTCTTTACTCAGAAGGATCTGAATATGCGCTAGAGATGGTGGCTGGAGTTGGTTAAGGATTATGATTGTGATATCCTATACCATCCTGGGAAGGCTAATGTAGTGGCTGATGCATTGAGTCGGAAAGGCCCAGGACAATTGTTCAGTTCGAGACAAATATCTAAGAAGTTAGCTGAGGAGATGACTAGAGCGGGTATAGAGTTGGTGGTTGGCCGGTTAGCCAACATCACTCTTCAGTCTACACTCCTCGAGAGGATCAAGGAGGCGCAGGGGAAAGATTCCCAGTTGAGACGTCATAGAGAGAACGTCTTAGTCGGAGCGGCTAAGGACTTTTCAATTTCAGAGATACGGTTACTGAAGTACAAGGGTTGGATCTGCGTTCCGATGGATTCTGATATCCGGCAGGAGATCTTAGATGAATCGCATACCACTCCCTATTCCTTGCATCCGGGTACGACGAAGATGTATCAAGATCTGAGAGCTTTGTATTGGTGGTTGGGCATGAAAAAGGATGTGGTGGATTATGTGGCCAAGTGCTTAACTTGTCAGTAGGTCAAGGCTGAACATCATAAGCCAGCAGGGTTGCTGCAGCCTCTAGGGATTCTAGAATGGAAGTGGGAAGATATCAACATGGACTTCGTGGTTGGTTTGCCGAAGACCGTGGGTCAGCATGACTCGGTGTGGGTGATTGTGGATAGGTATACCAAGTCTGCCCACTTTTTATCTCTCAGGATGACTTATACTGTGGAGCAGTATGTCGAGTTATATGTGAAGGAAATTGTTCGACTTCATGGGGCTCCGAGGTCGATAGTATCTGACAGGGACCCCACCTTCTACTCCAAGTTTTGGGAGAGTCTGCAGAAGGCTATGGGCACGCAGTTACGGTTTAGTACCGCTCATCATCCTCAGACAGATGGACAGTCTGAGAGGATGATTAAGATATTGGAGGACATGCTACAAGCCTGTGTGTTAGATTTTGGGGGATCTTGGAGTAAGTATCTCCCTCTGATAGAGTTCTCGTATAACAACAGTTATCAGGTGACTATCGAAGTGGCTCCGTATGGGATGCTTTATGGGAGGCGATGTAGATCAACTATCCTTTGGGACGAGACAGGTGAGAAGAGTTACTTAGGTCCTGAGATGGTTCAGAGGACCAATGAGGCGATTGAGAAGATTAGAGCGCCAATGCTCGCCTCCTAGAGTCTCCAGAAGAGTTACTCAGACCTGAAACGTAGGAGCGTGGAATTTCAGGTTGGTGACCATGTGTTTCTTTGGGTTTCACCTTTGAGGGGTGTGAAACGGTTTGGTGTTCGAGGCAAGCTGAGCCCTAGATTTGTGGGCCCTTTTGAGATTCTGGAGCGGGTTGGAGAGGTAGCTTACAGATTGGCGATGCCTCCAGCCTTATCAGGGGTTCATGACGTGTTTCACGTGTCCATGCTCCGGAAGTATGTGTCTGATTCGACACATGTTCTGAGTTATGTGAATTTGGAGCTGGATCAGGATTTGTCTTATGAGGAGAAGCCAGTTCAAATTCTCGATCAGAAGGATAAAGTCTTGCGGAGCAAGACCATCGCCTTGGTGAAAGTGCTGTGGAGAAACAGCAAGGTTGAGGAGGCGACATGGGAACTTGAATCAGAGATGCGAGAGCAATATCCTGAGTTGTTTAGGTAATTTCGAGGATGAAATTTCTGTAAGGAGGGGATAGTTGTAGCGTCCCAAATTTGCTAATAAGGCTTAGGGCCTTGATTAGTGTGCCTGGAGGGCAATAAGTGATTTATTGTTATAATATGTGAATGTCATGAGTATCTGATTAGAAATGCATGTTTAGGCGAATTAAATATGCATGTGGGCCCCGTCTGATTATTAGGGGCATGTTTGTAATTTTATCCCGTTGAGGGCATAAATGTGATAAATGTGGTAAATGCGATATACTTGTGATATGTCTGTGTAGCACGATCCGAGACAGTCCTTGGGAACTGTTAGCCAAAAAGTCACAACGGGGTTGAGAATCCGACTCGGGGAGAGTCGAGGGGTAATTCGGGTATTAGATGTTTTATGGGGTTATCGGGTTATGGAAATAAATATTTGGAGATATATCTGAGGTTAGAAAGTTTAGGAGGGAATATTGGGGAGAGTTACCATTTTGCCCTTGGGGACGTTTTTGGTACCCGAGCCTTTGAGGTAACCTTAGAGACTAAGTTAACTAAAATAAACTAAGGATATGTTCAGAGTTTTTAGAGGAACCAACCCAAACTCTTTCTCTTCTCTTTTTCTTATTTTCTCTCAAACTTGCCAAGGGAATTTTGAGGGGAAAACTTTGGATTTGAGGCTGCAAATTGGGGAAATCAAAGCAAGGAGAAAGGTTAAAGATAGCTGAGAGTCGAATTGTGCTTAAGGTAAGGATCTAAGCTTGAATTCTGTTTAATTTTCCTTTGTTTTGCTGGAGTTTGAGGGGTTAAAGCTTAGATAATTGGACTTGAGTTATAATAGGATTTTGGCTGATTTCTTTGAGTTTATGTGCTGCCTAAAGTGTATTAGGGAGATTATGGGATTCAATTCTATTGTTAGGGTGTCTTTAGAATGATTTTAGGGGAGTTAGCTCGAAAAGGTTGCATGAGAATTCAGGATTTCGGGCTCGCGCTGCGGCCCTGCTCTTCAGCGCCGCGGCCTGCTTGCGTTTATAGGTTAGTGGTCTTCGAGGAAATTTCCCAGGCGCCGCGGCCCTAGTCTGGCAGATGCGAGGCAAGTTTGCCTCTGATTTGGGGCACGCCGCGACTCTTAAGGAAGGCTGGGCCGTGGCCCAAAAGTGGATTTTTGGCAAAATTAGGGTTTTTAGCTCGGGAACTTGAACGTTAAGGCTCGAGAAGGTTTCTATTACCCAGTTTGGTAGAAACCAAGGTTCCGGAGGTTAGAATTATATCTCGAAACTATTTAATGGAGTAGAATGTTATATTATTTTATAATATAATGTAATATTATATTATAATATAATGTTTTAGATTAAATTAGTGTGACAAAGAATGTCTCATATTGTAACATATAATAGAGAGTTACAATATTTAGATATATGAGATATATCCAAATAATGTAACATATTTGGTGTTACAAATTTGTAACTTCCAAATATTACCCTTTATTGTGTAAATTTGGTGTTACAAAATATTGAGATGAATTTCATAAAGTCATATGTGAAATGACTGTTAGAGATATGATTTTAACCCCAATAATGTGTTTTAGGAGTTACAAAATCATTTGGGAGGGTTTGGAATCGTTTGGAAAAACAGCACATTTTCAAGTGCTGAAACTGGGCTGTGGCCGCAGCCACTGAATGATGGTGGCCGCGACCTGGGGGACAGAGAGCAGTGGCCGCGGCCACTGATGTCCCTGGCCGCAGCCACATGTGCATTTCAGGCCAATTTTTCAGTTTTTTCCAAATGTGTTGAACAGTTCCAAATACCCAAATAACTCATAAATCTCATTTTTAATTCCATATTAATCCAATTAAACATTGGTAACAGCCATGGGGGTTGGTGGAATTTGAAATTCAAAGGGTGTCTCTAAACTCTATAAATAGGAGCCTATAGCTCACTTGTAAGACACAACATTTCTATCCATTAGAGCACTTGGCTAGAAACACCTCGAGGCTTGATAATTCCAGAAAGCATTTCCAATATCTGTGAGAGATCCCTTAGTGCTTGAGTTAGGGGGAAATAAGCTTTTGGACAAAGGTTTCAAACCTTGTTCAAGTTGGTGATCCCCAACACTCTTCACTTTGGTAGCGTGAGTGAGAGTTGTTTATCTTTTGTTTCTTGTTCCTTTCTTTCATTCTATTGCTTTTCATCTTTATATTCTTCTTCTATATTTACTTGTATTTCTTGTTTAAGAGTTGTAATCTTTTCTTTTCTTTTGTTTCAAACACTTTACTTTATTTGTAACCTTTTGCTTAGAGTTGTATTTTACTATTCTCTTCTTCTTTTGTTCATTTGTATTTTCAGTTATAGAGTTGTAACACTTTATTTAATCAATCCTTGTCTATTGTAATATTATTGCATAGAGTTGTATTATCTTACCATTTCTATTAAGGCAAATCTATTTTTTCCTAACATTCAAAAGCTTACCCTTGTTTGTTTCAATGGAAGGTCAAAATCATGAATCAAGACCTAGTGAGGTTGGATAGGTTTGATGGGTCCAATTTCACTAGGTGGCAAGACAAGGTGAGATTCCTTTTGACCACTCTCAAAATCTCCTACATCCTAGAATCCACTCTAGAACCTCTCCCAACACCATCCGACAAGGACACTCCTGAGGAGGTGGAGAAAAGAAGGAAGAGGGAGGAGGACAATCTCCTTTGTAGGGGTCATGTCCTCAACGCCCTATCCGATAGGCTCTATGACCTCTACACCGAGACCAAATTGGCCAAGGAGATATGGGATGCACTTGAGAAAAAGTTCAAGGCGGAAGAGGAAGGTACCAAAAAGTTTTTGATATCTCAGTACTTCGATTTCAATTTTTTTGGTGATAAACCTATTCTTCCTCAAATTCATGAATTGCAAATAATTGTTAACAAACTGAAAGTTTTCAAGATTCAGCTTCCCGAGACCTTTCAAGTTGGTGCTATAGTGGCTAATTTACCACCAACTTGGAAGAGCTATAGGAAAAGAATCCTTCATAAAAATGAGGATTATTCTTTGGAGGAAATCCAAAAACATATTCGAATCGAAGAGGAATCGATATGTAGAGATAAACTTGTGGAGGGGTCTAATGGAGAGACTTCCAAAGCAAATGCAGTGTCACAACCAAAACATCCCAAAAACAAAGGGAAAAAGGGTAACGAGAAACCTTTAAGTCCAAAAACCAACCCAAACAAGTTTAAGGGCGAGAAAGGTCCTTGCTTCGTGTGTGGGAAAAAGGGTCACTATGCTAGAGAGTGTAGGCATAGAAAAGACCAACAAGGACCTAAGGTGAACGCAACTTAAGAGGAAAACATAGTTGCTACACTTAGTGAGGTGAATGCGGTCCAAGGCAAGGTGAAAGGGTGGTGGTATGATACATGTGCCACCGTCCATGTCACCTATGACAAATCATTGTTCAAGACCTTTGAAGAGTCAAAGGGAAACCATGAGATTCAAATGGGCAATGAGGGCAAATCCAAGGTACTTGGCAAAGGTACCATTGAAGTCTTTTTCACCTCCGGCAAGAAAGTTACATTAGTGAATGTACTTTATGTTCCCGAAATGAGTGGAAACTTGGTAAGTGGTGATTTGCTTGGCAAGCTCGACATTAAAGCCGTTTTTGAGTCCGGTAAACTTATACTTACCAAATCAAATGTATTTTTGGGAAAGGGGTACTCTTGTGAGGGTATGGTTAAATTGTGCACCAATGATGTAAATTTCAATGTTATCAATAAAAATGCTAATTCCGCCTATATTGTTGAGTATGATTCTTTATTTTTGTGGCATCTTAGACTATCACATATAGGTTTTTCAACCATGAAAAGAGTAGTTAAATGTGGTATGATTGCATGCAATATTAAAAACTATGGTAAATGTGAAACATGTGTTAAGGCAAAAATGATTAAGAAACCATTTCCTAGTGTAGAAAGATCATCTAATTTACTAGATTTAATCCATAGTGATCTTTGTGAATTAAATGGTGTTTTAACTAGAGGTGGTGAAATGTATTTTCTTACTTTTATAGATGATTTTAGTAGATATACCTATGTGTTTCTTTTAAAGCATAAAGATGAAACTTTTGATGCTTTTAAATTGTATAAATTAGAAGTTGAAAATCAACTAAATAAAAAGATTAAGGTGCTAAGAAGTGATAGAGGAGGAGAGTACTTCTCTAATGAATTCAATACATTTTGTGAAGAAAATGGTATAATTCATGAGTGCACTGCACCTTATACACCACAACACAATGGTGTTGCCGAAAGGAAAAATAGGACTTATCTAGAGATGATAAATTCTATGTTGGTATTTTCTAAGTTGAACTTCAACTTATGGGGTGAAAGCGCTTTTAACCGCTTGTCACATTCTTAATCTAATATCAATGAAGAAAAATGAGATATCTCCATATGAGTTATGGAAATGAAGAAAACCCAACATAGGGTACTTCAAAGTGTGGGGGTGTCTTGCATATTGCAAGAAAAACGAACCTAATAGAACAAAGTTAGGTTCAAGAACCATAAAGTGTGCTTTTGTTGGTTATGCCAACAATAGTATAGCTTATAGGCTATTAGACTTAGAGTCTAATATTGTGATTGAATCTAGAGAAGTTGAATTTTTTGAGAATATGTTATGTGACAACAATTCTCAAGCTTCAACATCTCTAAAGGAGAATTTGTTATATGAGAACAATTCTCAAGCTTCTACATCCAAAGTTGATTCTTAAGAGGAGAATTCTCAAAAGGATGTAAAGCAACCCTTTGAACCTAGAAGAAGTCAAAGACTTAAAAATCATAAAAGTCTAGTAGTGGTTGAGATAGATTCTCAACGAATTTCATTCTACATGGTAGAAGGAAATAGAGAGGAAGTTATTAGGAAAATTCCTATTGTACTTCTCGTTGAGGATGATCCTAAGACTTATAGAGAAGCTATGCAATCGAGAAATAGTGCATTTTGGAAAGAAGCCATCAATGATGAGATGGATTCCATTCTTTCCAATATCACTTGGGAATTGGTAGACCTCCCACCAGGGTCTAAGCCAATTGGGTGTAAGTGGGTATTTAGGAGAAAATACCACACTAACGGCACTATCCAAACCTTTAAAGCTAGATTAGTAGCTAAAGGGTTTAGGCAAAAAGAGGGTATCCATTATTTCGATACTTATGCGCCTGTTGCAAGAACAACTTCTATAAGAATTTTGTTCGCTTTAGCTTCTATACACAACTTGTATGTTCATCAAATGGATGTCAAAACGACATTCCTTAATGGTGACCTCAATGAGGAGGTCTATATGGAACAACCCGAAGGGTTTGTCCTACCAAAATATGAACATAAAGTTTGTAGACTTGTAAAATCCTTATATGGATTGAAACAAGCTCCTAAGCAATGGCATGAGAAATTTGATCAAGCCATCATATCTAATGGGTTTAGACATAACAATGGAGACAAGTGTTTGTATTCCAAAACTTGTAAGGGATATGTGATCATTGTTTGCTTATATGTGGATGACATGCTTATTCTAAGTAATAGCATGAAAGGGATAGAAGAAACGAAGAGGTTTCTATCATCAACCTTCAAGATGAAAGATCTTGGAGAAGTTGATACCATACTCCGTATCAAAGAAAAGAAACATAGTGCGGGTTTTGCGTTAGGGCAAGCCCACTATGTTGAGAAAGTATTGAACAAATTTAACCATCTCAAGGTTAAAGATGCCAATACTCCATTCGATCATAATGTAAAACTAGAGAAGAATGAAAGAAGAGCGGTGGCTCAATTGGAGTACGCTAGTGCTATAGGGAGTCTAATGTACGCTGCCCAATGTACTCGACCTGATATAGCATTTGTGGTAAGTAAACTTAGGAGGTTTACAAGTAATCCAAGTGTGGATCACTGGAAGGCAATTGGAAGAGTCCTAGGTTATCTCAAGAAAACCAAAGGATTAAGCCTTCACTACTCCAAATTTCCTTCGATTTTAGAAGGATATACATATGCAAGTTGGATATCCAATCTTGGGGACAACTTGTCCACAACTGGTTGGGTATTTACACTTGGTGGAGGTGCAATTTCTTGGGGTTCCAAGAAACAAACCTGTATATCTCATTCCACTAAGGAAGCAGAGTTCATAGCTCTAGCTGCTACCGGCAAAGAAGCCGAATGGTTAAGGGATCTGTTGATAGAGATTCCCCTAATCAAAGAGAATGTATCTACTATATCGATACATTGTGATAGCCAAGCGACATTGGCTAGAGCATACAACGGAGTGTATAATGGGAAGTCTAGACATATTAGTCTAAGACATGGATATGTAGGAGAATTGATTCAAAGAGGAGTCATCTCAATATCCTATGTGAGAACAAGTAAAAATCTGGCGGATCCTTTCACTAAGCCACTAATGAGGGATGTAGTGGCTGCATCATCTCGAGGGATGGGACTTAAACTCCCTAAAGAGATTCACGATTGATGGTAACCTATCTTAACACTAGTTATTCAACTAGTGTTAGGTTCAATAGGTAACAACAAGTCAATCAATTGAATATTAGTTGTACTCAAAACAAGTCCCATCTGAGATATTGAGTACTCGCGTGTTACCAAGTTAAGGGTTAAAACCGAAAGGTTTTATAATATAATTCAGTCTTGTGAAGACAAGTATTTTTGGTAACAAAATACTGTAAGAATTCTACCTATATGGACCTAGGGGTGGTGCCGCCTCTCATGAGAATTGGGAGTATTCTCAAGAACGTCCATGAATGGAAAGTACACATGGTCATTAATGGTGCAAAGCGAGACATAGAGGTCTCAAGTGAACATCGCAAAGGTGTGTGTGTTATCACCGATTTGTTATCATGAAAAGATGGTTCAATGCCTAGTGCAACTAAATTTTCGACAAATTTTGTGATAATTACACTATAGTAAAGTTCAAGTTGAAAAACACTTTGCTTTATGCACTAATGCAATGACTCTTATAGGAGAGAGTTCTTATTTAATCAAGTGGGGGATATGTTATATTTTAAAATATAATGATTGATTAAATAAGTGTTACAATAGATAACTATTTAATCTAGTGGGGGAATGTTATATTATATTATAATATAATGTAATATTATATTATATTATAATATAATGTTTTAGATTAAATAAATGTGACAAAGAGTGTCACATATTGTAACATATAATAGAGAGTTACAATATTTAGATATGTGAGATATATCCAAATAATGTAACATATTTGGTGTTACAAATTTGTAACTTCAAAATATTACCCTTTATTGTGTAAATTTGGTGTTACACAATATTGAGATGAATTTCATAAAGCCATATGTGAAATGGCTGTTAGAGATATGATTTTAACCCCAATAATGTGTTTTGGGAGTTACAAAATCATTTGGGAGGGTTTGGAACCGTTTGGAAAAACAACACATATTTAAGTGCTGAAACTGGGCTGTGGCCGCGGCCTGGGGGACAGAGAGTAGTGGCCGCGGCCACTGATGTCCCTGGTTGTGGCCACAGGTGCATTTCAGGCCAATTTTTCAGTTTTTTCCAAATGTGTTGAACAGTTCCAAAAACCCAAATAATTCCAAAATCTCATTTTTAATTCCATATTAATCAAATTAAACATTGGTAACAACCATGGGGGTTGGTGGAATTTGAAATTCAAAGGGTGTTTCTAAACTCTATAAATAGGAGCCTATAGCTCACTTGAAACATACAACTTTTCTATCCATTAGAGCACTTGGCTAGAAACACCTCGAGGCTTAATAATTCCAGAAAGCATTTCCAATATCTGTGAGAGATCCCTTAGTGCTTGAGTTAGGGGGAAATAAGCTTTTGGACAAATGTTTCAAACCTTGTTCAAGTTGGTGATCCCCAACACTCTTCACTTTGGTTGTGTGAGTGAGAGTTTATTGTTTTTGTTCTTATTTTCTTCTATTGCTTTTCTTCTATTTCTTCTTGTTCTATTTACTTGTACTTTTGTTTAAGAGTTGTAATCCTTTTATTTCCTTTGTTCAAGTACTTCTAGTTTATTTGTATCTTTTGTAATAGAGTTGTACTTTCTATTTCTATCATCTTACATCTCATTCTCATTTTATTTGTATTTTCAGTTATAGAGTTGTAACACTCCTTTTAATCAATCATTATTTATTTGTAATATATTTCATAGAGTTGTATTTTCTTACCATTTCCATTAAGGCAATCTATTTTTTCCTAACATAGAATGTGGTGGTTGATTATTGTTCATGCGTTGTGACTAGGATTTCTTCAAGGCTTGAGTTAAAGGACTGTGCTCGTGATCGCGGTGCTTGGGAAGCTCGGGACACAGGTAAGAAAACTGCTGTACCTGTAGAGCTTGTGTGCAGGGCACGACCCTATATGATTATGTTGCAGGGCATAGCCCTTTGATTAAGTTTATTCATGTTTGGTATTTGCTTTATTATGCTATGTATGCATATGTGTGAATGTTCGACAAGATCTAGGAACGATGTAGGCCGGGGTCGGCAAGGGGCCGAGAACGGTGTTAAGCACGTGGAGTGCAAGGCCGAGTGCGGCAAGGGGCCGGGAGCAGCGTTTAGCACGCGGAGTGCGAGTTGCCAGGGCGAGACCCTAAAGGATACCTGGAATATCCTTACGGTGTGGACCGCGAACCCAGGGCCTGGTAAAGCGCCTGGGACGGCATGGCCGTATGTGTATAGCCTATTGATGGCCTGTTTATATGCTAAGTGTTTGATATGCATATGTTATCTGCTTGTGAGGGTTTTCTTGCTGGGCTTCGGCTCACGGGTGCTCTGTGGTGCAGGTAAGGGCAAGGGGAAAGTCGACCAACCATGAGTATGGAGAGCGTGAAGCAGCGCGTACATGTTTGGCCTGCCTGGCTGCCACAGCCAGGGGTATTTTGGGAGATGATTGTACTGAACCTAGATTTTATCGTTTAGCCAACTCTGATTATATTTTCGAGTTGTAAATATTTCTAAACAGTATTTTGGGATCCCAAATGTTAAACGCTCTATGATTTTCAGTAAATGGAATTATTTTCAAAGTTTATGACTCTGTTTGTGGCTTAATTACACTGTTGTCTTAAAACCTCGATTAGCGAGTTAAATTCACGTTTTTAAACTCACTTAGTAACATCTCTAAGGAAGTAGGGCGTTATAATGTGTACTAGTAATGCATGTAGGCCCTGACTAGGCTATAAGGGTATGTTCGTAATTTTGGCCTGTTGAGGGCATAAATGAAAATACTTGTGATAAATTGTTGAGAACAAATTATTATGTGGATATATTTTTAGCTTGTGACTCAAGGCGATCCTAGTGAGCGGTTTAGCAGAAAAGTCACGGCGGGGATTTATACCCAGCTCGGGGTGAGTCTGGGGGTAATTCTGGGAATTTAGAAAATATATTGGAGATTATTTGGTATTGAGGAATATAATTGGTGATTAGTTAGGTGTCAGGATGTAATCGGTAAATATTAGAGACATTCGAGGAATTAGCGGGAATTGGAAGTAATGACCAAAATGCCCTTAGAATGATTTAAAGGCATAGGATTTATGGGAGGGCAAATTGGTCATTTGGTTTAAAATCAGGGATAAGTATTACTCTGCTTTATTGGCTTAGTGGAATGTGTAGATTATTTGAGAAGCCTAAAGGAAAACAAAAGAAAAGAAGGAAGGAAAAGCAGAACACCTAAGTTAACCCTTTCTCTCTCATTCGGTTCTGTCTTTTTGCACCATTTCTTGAGGGGCTTTTGGAGGTGTGGTTCAGAGGAGGGTTAGGCCAAAGCTTAGCACCTAGATCCTTGGTAAAGCTAGGAGGGTAAAGCTAGGAGGTTCTACATGAAGTAAGTCTAATTGAGGTAAGCTTCAAGGCTGTTTTTGAGTTTATGGTTTTGTGTTGAAATAGATTTCTGAATTTAGTTTTGGATGGGAATTCTAGGTAATTAAGGCTGAGGTTTTGAGGAGGGAAAGCTAAGGAAGTGTGGAGGATAGCCTAAGGTCGAATTTCTCCATTGAAGGTAAGAAATTATGAACTTGGTCACTTGAATTATGAAGTTTTTTGGTGTTCTGTTGAGTTTTTGAGTTTCAAGATCAATCATGGTGGTTTCTCTATTTTGGGGTGCATGTGGTTGAGTTTTGTATGGTTGGGTCATATGGGGTGAGTTATAGATGTTGGTGGGCTTGTGTTTGGGGTATGGTTGAGGTTTGGTTCGAGGAAAATCGAAGGAAGAATTTTGGGGTTTGGCTGTGCTGTGACTAGCGTTGTAGCGCCTGTCATTGGGCGCTACAACGCTAGGCCTTATGGACAGAGAGCTTTTTGGCTCTATTTGTAACACTATAGCGCCCTCTTTATGGTGCTGTAGCGCTACCCTATTTCCAGAAAGGGGTTTTTGGGATATTTCTTAGGGTTTTTGCTCGGGGGCTCGGGGTTTGATTCCACCACCCCGTTTGGTGGAGTTAGGGCTTCCCGAGGGCTCGGGATTGGTCCCGAGGCTAGGTTTTGGAATCAAAGTTTGGTGATGATTCTGATCTATGGCTGTGACTAGGTGTACGCTAGGGCTCGGAAGGGATCGTGCTTGAGGGTCGGTTTCACTGATCAAAGCTAATGGAATCGAAGGTAAGAAAACTGTACCCGGTTATGTGTTTGTATTGGGACTAAGAGCTCCCTATAGATGGTATTATGCCATGGGACATGTGATAACATCCTAAGAGTGTCGGAATCAATATTTGCGCTCAGGACGCGGCTCGGCCACTGGTAGCTGAGGACAGCTTGATATTCACTATGCTCGGTTTAAGCGGGCCGGACTCAGTGGGATAATTAGGGGGTGCGACCTAAGGGCGTCGACCTTGGTTATTATATGTGAATTGGTTGCTAATGTTAATTGATAAGCTTGGTATGCTGAATGCCTGATTATATGGATGTTTTGAACTGTTGGGTATATGATTACACTGTATGAATTAACCGATCATTTGATTGATGATTATGCTATGTTATTGTGTTTTTTTGCTGGGCCTTGGCTCACGGGTGCTACGTGGTGCAGGTAAAGGCAGGGTAAAGTGGGCTAGTCCTAAGTGGGAGAGCTTTGAGGCTGAATGTACATAGTTAGCTGATCGGTCGCCACAGCCGAGGAGTGGTATGGGACAGAAAATCCTAAATGTCTGTTTTTCCCTTTGAGTGGCTAGTCACTGTACCTATAACCTGAAATTTTGTAAACTGTCTTTTAAACGCTATTTCTTTTGGGATCCCATGTACTAAAATGTTTAATTATATGGAATACAACTTTTGTGACCAAAATCTTTTAACCGTCGTTCAATTATAGTTTTAGTAACACGTTTCTAACTAAATGACTTGATTAGCAAATCTTGCACTTTTATAAATACACAATGCTGCGATCTTGAGTATCCAGGGCGTTACAACTTGGTATCAGAGCGTCCTAGGTTTAAGGGTTCCTGAAGACTGGCTGGACATGTACATTCGCCGTTAAAGACAAGCTCAACTTAGGGTTTGGTAATTGTGCATACGTGTTTAAATACTTAAATGATTAGGGTGAAATATGAATGCTGATATTTTCTTGATTAATAGGGAGTATGAGATAGTAATAGGGCTTGGCCCTTGACTACCGTGTGTCGATATTGAGGTGTGCTTATTCGCATTGCTATGTATGTGAATGAATATTTGAATAGACTGTTATATCTTGATTGTTTGTGAATGTTTGAGTTCCAATGGTGGATCATGGAAGGGTTATTACCCTGTCATCGTAGCCTGATCGCCGAGTCGTTGATTGCAGATTAACTTGGATAGCTATGCGTCCAAGACGATCTGTACGACTTACTGGTAGTAGGTCTGAGGCAAGGGATGATGACCAGGGCTAGACCCCTCCGCCAGTCCCTGAGAACTGGCAGCAACTTATGGCAGACATGCAAGCACGGTTACAGAGCTAGGATGAGCAGATCCACATTCTACGATAGTAGACTCCATCAGGGAGTGCTGCCCCTATTGTGCCACCTGCAGTGGTATCGGTTGTACAACCAGTGGAGGTTGGGAACAGGTGGGAGCCGTTGTATGAGCGGTTCAGGAAGCAGCATCCCCCAATCTTTGAGGGAGGACCTGATCCACTGAAGCCCGAACAGTGGATGACCATGATTACTACTATCCTGGATTTCATGAGGGTAGAAGGACATGACAGAGTGGCATGTGCCACATATATGCTGAGAGAGGATGCCCATATCTAGTGGGAAGTGGCATTACAGACTAAGGATGTTACAACTCTGAGTTGGGAAGGATTCAAGGATCTATTTAGTCAGAAATACTATAATGTTGCCATCAGGGCAGCGAAGGTAAATGAGTTCATGGGGCTGGTTCAGGGCAGCATGATAGTTACAGAATATGCCCTGAAGTTTGACAGACTTATGAAGTTCACACCAGATCTTGTGCCTACTGATGCTGCTAGGCAGGACAGATTTATCAGAGGGCTTAATGCTATGATAGCCTGAGATGTGAGGATTACAACAGTTCCTGGGGGGACAACTTATGCCCAGGCTATTGAGAAGGCTCTTACCACTGAGGAAGCGGAGAATAAGATATGGAGAGAGGGTGCAGCAAGGCGGGAGGGCCGCAGGGCGGTGCCTCCATATTCTGGTTCTGGTAGGTGCGAAGGCCTCAGTGATCTGAAGAGAAAGATCCCTGATGCTTCAACCGCTCCTGGTCCTGATAGGAGGGGTCGAGGTACTCAGGGTGGTCGTCAGGGAGGCGGTGATTCATGGAGGAGCTATCCTGAGTGCACGAGGTGCAGAAGACGCCATCAGGGCGAATGTCGGGCTAAGGCCTGTTATGTGTGCGGGGTGGTAGGACACCTCAAGAAGGACTGCCCAACATTGAAGAAAGGAGATGCAGGGAAGGTGGATAGCTTGACTCCAGCTCGAGTGTTCACCCTGATGCAGGCAAAGGCCGAGGCTAGTCCCTCGGTAGTGACATGTCAAATTTCTAGCGTTGGCTTTCCTTTTACTGTATTGATTGACTCTGGTGCAGCACATTCGTTTATTTCTAGTAAGGTGATTGATAGACTGTGTAGACCTAGTGAGTATTATACTTCGGGGCTTGGGACTATATTGCCTACAAGAGAACTGGTAGTTTCTAGGAGGTGGATTAGATCACTGCCAGTGATGGTTGATGGTAGGAAATTGTCAGTAGACTTGATTGAGTTGGGTATGGAGGACTTTGACATGATTTTAGGCATGGATTGGCTGGTTAGATATGGAGCTACTATTGACTGCAGGAAGAAGATGGTGACATTTGAGCAGGAGGGCAAGGATCCCTTTGTCTTTGTGGGAATGGTGCATGGACCCCGCGTACCCAGGATTTCAGCGCTGAGAGCCAGAGATTTATTACATAGAGGATGTATAGGTTTTCTGGCTAGCGTGGTGGATACCACTAGGGTTTTGCCAACAAGATCGGAGGAGACCAGATTAGTTTGTGAGTTCTTGGATGTGTTTCCTGAGGACTTACCCGGATTGCCACCACATAGGGAGATTCAGTTTGTTATTGAGTTGGCACCAGGGACAGAGCCTTTGTCGAGGGCACCATATAGAATGGCACCAGTAGAACTGAAGGAGTTGAAGATACAGCTACATGAGCTTCTGGATTTGGGGTTCATCAGGCCTAGCTACTCGCCATGGGGTGCTCCAGTTTTGTTTGTGAAGAAGAAGGACGGGACTCTGAGAATGTGTATAGACTATAGGGAATTGAACAAGTTAACTATCAAGAATAAGTATCCCTACCAAGGATTGAAGACTTGTTTGATCAGCTGCAGGGTAAGACGGTGTTCTCAAAGATTGATCTTCGATCTGGTTATCACCAGCTGAGGATCAAGGACAAGGACATACCGAAGACGCCCTTTCGAACGAGGTATGGGCACTATGAGTTTCTGGTCATGTCGTTTGGTTTGACCAATGCCCCAGCAGCCTTCATGGATCTAATGAACAGGGTGTTCAAGGACTTTCTGGATCAGTTCGTTATTGTCTTCATCGACGACATCTTAGTGTACTCCAGATCAGAGGCAGAGCACGAGTTTCATCTACGACAGGTTTTGCAAAGATTGAGGGAGCATCAATTGTATGCCAAGTTTAAGAAATGTGAATTTTGGCTACCAGAAGTGACATTCCTTGGACATATTGTTGGTGCAGATGGGATTAAGGTGGATCCATCTAAGGTGGAGGAAGTTAGGGATTGGCAGAGGCCAAGGAACGCCTCGGAGGTTCGGAGTTTTCTTGGTTTGGCAGGTTACTACAGACGATTTGTGGAAGGGTTCTCAAAGATCGCTGCACCGATGACAGAGTTGACACGAAAGAATTTGAAGTTTATCTGGTCAGACAAGTGTGAGAACAGTTTTCAAGAATTGAAGCGACGACTTATTACTGTACCTGTGTTGAGTCTTCCTTCGGAGGAAGGGAAGTTTGTTGTCTACTGTGATGCGTCGAGGTTGGGTTTAGGCTGTGTGTTGATGCAGAACGAGAAAGTCATTGCTTATGCATCACGGCAGTTGAAGGAGTACGAGCAACGGTATCCTACCCATGATTTGGAGTTAGCAGCGGTGGTTTTCGCACTGAAGGTTTGGCGACATTATCTATATGGCGAGAAGTGCGAGATATACACCGATCACAAGAGTTTGAAGTACTTTTTCACACAGAAGGACCTGAACATGAGGCAGAGACGCTGGCTGGAGTTGGTAAAGGACTATGATTGTGATATTCTTCACCATCCGGGGAAAGCCAATGTAGTGGCGGATGCGTTGAGCTGGAGGGGCCTAGGTCAGTTGTATAGTTCCATCCAGATCTCGAGAGAGTTAGCTGATGAGATGGCCAGAGCAGGGATAGAATTGGTGGTGGGCCGGTTGGCCAATATTACTCTGCAGTCGAACCTGCTAGAACGAATTAAGGAAGGTCAATTGGTAGACGCTCAGTTACAGGAGGTTAGGGAGAATGTCTTAGCGGGAGTAGCTAAGGACTATTATATTTCTGAGGTTGGCTTGCTACGGTACTAGGGACGAATTTGTGTTCCAGCTGATCAGGGGATCAGATGGGAGATATTGGATGAGTCACATACTACGACGTACTTACTTCATCCGGGTACCACGAAGATGTATCATGATCTACAGACGTTATACTGGTGGCCCAGGATGAAGAAGGATGTGGTGGAGTACGTAGCCAGATGTTTAATCTGTCAGCAGGTGAAGGCTGAGCATCAGCGACCGGCAGGGTTACTTCAGCCTTTGGGTATTCCGTAGTGGAAATGTGAGGATATTGCGATGGATTTTGTGGGAGGTTTACCTAGGACAGTAGGGCTTCATGACTCGGTGTGGGTGATAGTGGAAAGATACACCAAGTCAGCTCATTTTCTTCCCGTGAAGACGACATATACTGTGGATCAGTATACAGAATTGTATGTAGGGAGATCATACGTCTCCATGGGGTTCCTAAGTCTATAGTATCGAACCAGGATCCTATCTTTACCTCCAAGTTTTGGGGTAGTTTGCAGAAGGCTATGGGAACTCAGCTGAAGTTCAGCACAACCTTTCATCCTCAGACTGATGGACAGTCTGAGAGGACGATTCAGGTATTGGAGGATATGCTTAGAGCATGTGTGATCGACTTTAAGGGATTGTGGAGTAAGTATCTTCCATTGATTGAGTTCTCATACAACAATAGTTACCAATCAACGATTGGAGTGGCTCCCTATGAAATGTTATATGGGAGGATATGTAGATCACCCATTCATTGGGATAAGATGGGTGAGAGGAAGTATTTGGGGCCGGATATGAAGACATATGAAGCTATTGAGAAAATCCGAGCTAGGATGCTCGCCTCACAAAATAGACAGAAGAGCTACGCTGATCCCAAGCGTAGGGACGTGGAGTTCCAGGTTGGGGGCCACGTGTTTCTCCGAGTTTCACCACTACAAGGGGTGAGGAGATTTGGGGAGAAGGGCAAGCTAAGCCCTAGATTCATTGAACCTTTTAAGATCATGGAAAGGATCGGTCAGGTGGCTTACAAGTTAGCTTTGCCACTGTCATTGTCGGGAGTTCATGACGTGTTCCATGTTTCTATGCTCTCGAAGTACGTCTCAGATACGACACATGTGTTGAAGTATGAAGATCTGGAATTGCAGACAGATCTCTCTTATGAGGAACGACTGGTTCAGATTTTGGATCGGAAGGATAAAGTTCTACGGAATAAGACAATTCCTCTGGTTAAAGTATTATGGAGAAATAGTAGGGTCAAGGAGGCGACCTGGGAGCTTGAGTCAGCGATGCGGGATCAGTATCCTCAGTTGTTCAGGTAAATTTCGAGGAAGAAATTCTCATTAGGAGGGGATAGTTGTAACGACCCAAATTTATTAATAAGGCTTAAGGGCCTTTATTAGGGTGCCAGGAGGGCGTAATTGGATTACGTGTGATTTAAATGATTAAATACGTGCTTATATGATTATTTGGATATATGTGATGCATGACTATGTGTACTAGTAATGCATGTAGGCCCTTACTAGGCTATAAGGGTATGTTCGTAATTTTGGCCCATTGAGGGCATAAATGTAAATACTTGTGATAAATTATTGATAACAAATTATTATGTGGATATATTTGTAGCTTGTGACTCAAGGTGATTCTAGTGAGCGGTTTAGCAAAAAAGTCACGGCGGGGATTTATACCCGGCTCGGGGTGAGTCTGGGGGTAATTATGGGAATTTAGAAAATATATTGGAGATTATTTGATATTGAGGAATATAATTGGTGATTATTTAGGTGTCGGGATGTAAGCGGTAAATATTAGAGACATTCGAAGAATTAGCGGGAATTGGGAGTAATGACCAAAATGCCCTTAGAATGATTTAAAGGCTTATGATTTATGGGAGGGAAAATTGGTCATTTGGTTTAAAATCAGGGATAAGTATTACTCTGCTTTATTGGCTTAGTGGAATGTGTAGATTATTTGAGAAGCCTAAAGGAAAACAAAAGAGACAAAAGAAAAGAAGGAAGGAAAAACAGAACACCTAAGTTAACCCTTTCTCACTCATTCGGTTCTGTCTTTTTGCACCATTTCTTGAGGGGCTTTTGGAGGTGTGGTTCAGAGGAGGGTTAGGCCAAAGCTTAGCACCTGGATCCTTGGTAAAGCTAGAAGATTCTACATGAAGTAAGTCTAATTGAGGTAAGCTTCAAGGCTGTTTTTGAGTTTCTGGTTTTGTGTTGAAACAGATTTTTGAATTTAGTTTTGGATGGGAATTCTAGGGAATTAAGGCTGAGGTTTTGAGGAGGGAAAGCTAAGGAAGTGTGGAGGATAGCCTAAGGTCGAATTTCTCCATTGAAGGTAAGAAATTCTGAAGTTTTTTGGTGTTCTGTTGAGTTTTTGAGTTTCAAGATCAATCATGGTGGTTTCTCTATTTTGGGGTGCATGTGGTTGAGTTTTGTATGGTTGGGTCATATGGAGTGAGTTATAGATGTTGGTGGGCTTTTTTTGGGGTATGGCTGAGGTTTGGATGAGTTTTGGAGAGGTTTGGTTCAAGGAAAATCGAAGGAAGAATTTTGGGGTTTGGCTGAGCTGTGACTAGCGTTGTAGCGCCAGTTATTGGGTGCTACAGCGCTAGGCCTTGTGGACAGAGAGCTTTTTGGCTCTGTTTGTAGCACTATAGTGCCCTCTTTATGGCGCTGTAGCGCTACCCTATTTCCAGAAGGGGGGTTTTTGGGATATTTCTTAGGTTTTTGCCTGGGGGCTTGGGGTTTGATTCCACCACCCCGTTTGGTGGAATTAGGGCTTCTCGAGGGCTCGGGATTGGTCCCGAGGCTAGGTTTTGGAATTGAAGTTTGGTGATGATTCAGATCTATGGCTGTGGCTAGGTGTACGTTACGGCTCGTAAGGGATCGTGCTTGAGGGTCGGTTTCACTGATCAAAGCTAACGGAATCGAAGGTAAGAAAACTGCACCCAGTTATGTGTTTGTATTGGGACTAAGAGCTCCCTATATCTGTGTGATGTCATAGATTGTATTATGCCATGGGACATGTGATAATAGCCTAAGAGTGCCGGAATCAATATTTGCGCTCAGGGCGCGGCTCGGCCACTGGTAGCTGAGGACAGCTTGATATTCACTAAGCTCGGTTTAAGCGGGCCGGAGTTAGTAGGATAATTAGGGGGTGCGAACTAAGGGCGTCGACCTTGGTTATTATATGTGAATTGGTTGCTAATGTTAATTGATAAGCTTGGTATGTTGAATGCCTGATTATATGGATGTTTTGAACTGTTGGGTATATGATTACACTGTATGAATTATCTGATCGTTTGATTGATGATTATGCTCTGTTATTGTGTTTTCTTGTTGGGCCTTGGCTCACGGGTGCTATGTGGTGCAGGTAAAGGCAAGGGTAAAGTGGACCAGTCCTGAGTGGGAGAGCTTTGAGGCTGAATGTACATAGTCAGCTGATCGGTCGCCACGACCGAGGAGTGGTACAGGACGGAAAAGCCTAAATGTCTGTTTTGCCTTAGAGTGGCTAGTAGCCGTACCTATAACCTGAAATTTTGTAAACTGACTTTTAAACGCTATTTCTTTTGGGATCCCATGTACTAAAATGTTTAATTATATGGAATACAATTTTTGTGACCAAATTCTTTTAACCCTAGTTCAATTATAGTTTCAGTAACACGTTTCTAACTAAATGACTTGATTAGCGAGTTTTGCACTTTTATAAATACACAGTGTAGCAGTCTTGGCTATCCAGGGCATTATAGTAATGGCAATCAATTTTGAAATGCTCCAATCATTTAAACAATTCTTAATCTCTTTGCCAGTAATCTCTCCCATGTGATCTACCATTAGGCAAAACTTTATGATTCTTTTCTTATAATGGAAATCAGAGTCAACCCAATATGCCGTGATGACCATATAGTTCAAATTCTGAATAGAAGTCCATGTATCAGTGGTGATGGAGACCCTCTCATGCTAAAAATTATTTTTTAAATTCATTTTCTTTTCATCATACAATTTCAACACATCCCGAGCAACAGTCATCCTGGAAGGGATATCAAACTTAGGCTATATGGTTCTAACAAATTGTCGGAAACCCTCCCGCTCAACATGTCTAAAAAGTAACTCTTCCAAAACAATGTACTTTGATAAGGCAAGCCTGGATGCCTCTTTGTTATAAGCCACTGGAACTAAAGTTGTTTCCCCCTCCTTCCTTCCCTTCATCAGCTCAAAACTTAAAACCTTTTGCTTTTTCACATCCAACTTATACGGACTAAACTCACAAACATTCCTAAAGTGATTCCACAGATGACTTGTCCAATGCTTTCTACTATCACAGAAGAACTCACTGCAAATGCACTTGGGTATCTATTCTTTATCATTAGGATTAATTGGGCGAAATTTTTTTAAATGCTCCCAAATATTTGACCCTTTTGTTTTTTTTTTAGGCAAAGGAGGTTTTTCTCTTTTTTTACCCTTTCTTTTAGGTTTTTCTCATTGGTAGGTGGAGGTGGTGGAGTTTCATTTACTTGATCTTAATCTATATCCATAAACTATAGAGCACAAAAAAGCATATAATATAATGATTAACAACAGAGCAGACCTAAAATCCACTAATCCAGTCTAGTACAACAGATAGAGAAGAGGCATAACAAAACAATCCAATATCCACTAAACACCAAACAAACCACACGGAATCAAGTAAAGCAATCCAAAATTCTAAATATCTGATATACATCAAAGTTAAACTAATAAAAAATTTAATTTTACATATACAATCAAGCAAAGCAATTCAAAATTCCAAATATCCAAATCCAATATCCATTAAACTAACTAACTAATAGCAATTTCAATTCAAGCCAAACATTATATATTATTCATCGTAATAATCATATATATTATATAACCATATAATCACACATTAATATTTATAATATTAATATATAATATAAATATATATACATTTAAAATATAAAATAAAACAAAAAATATACCTCTGCCGAGTATTGCCGACTGCCGTGCGTGCGTGACCCTTGCCTACCGAGGTTAGTGTGCTCCTTCCTATTCCCTTCACCTTGCCGGTGTTGACGTTGAGTCGCCGTAAAACCAGAACGAGCCGTCCTAGGAGAGCAGGAGAACCAAGAGAGTGAGAGAGTGAGAGTCGGGAGTGGTGGGCGTGGAATCGTAGGTGCGTGGGTGGACTGGTGGTAGGGAGTCGAGACTGTGGGCGTGGGACCGTGGGTGCCTGGGTTGGGTGGTGGTCTAGTTTGGCTGGGTGGGTGGGCGGTGGCGCCCTGAGGTGAGGAAGAGGGTGGGGGCTGGGGGGTTGGGACTCGGGGGGAGGGCCTTTTAGTTTAGGGTTAAGTTTTTTTAAAACTAAAAAGCAAAATTAAAAAGTAAAAACTGAAAAAAATAATAATAAGGCTTGGTACATAAATTTGTTACACCCGAACCCGACCCGACCTTTCAGGTTTTTTCAAATTTATGGGTTTTTCTGGTGCGGATCGGGCGGGTCTTATGGGTTTTCGAGTCCATATGTGCACCCCTATTTATCCATGTGTTGACTTTTTTCGCTAAAACACTCGAAAGGATCCACTCATGTCGAATATCATATATATATATCCACATTATAATGTGGTCTCAGTGCACATACACAAAATAATTACAAATATATTATCAACGAGTCAAAATTACGAAAATACTCATTTTTAACAAAAACGGGTCTTTAAACACATTTAATACACATAATCATGCATACTCAATTATATAATAATATAATTCACATAATTACCCCATGTGCCCTCCCGATACACTAATCAAAGTATTAACCATTATTAGGAGTTTTGGGATGCTACAACCAATTTTCCCTTCCCCCACACTAGAACATTACATTGTCTTTAATGAAAATTATTAAAATGATAAGGAAAATAAAACTCCCCCAGTTGTAGCAATCCTCTCTCATAAGGCATATCCGCCTGATCGTCATTGATAACTCTACAAAATATAGTTATTTTACCACATTTTGTAAGCCAATTGTTGATTAGTTCTTGAGTTTTTAATTAATTTATTAAGTTTTTTAAGTAATTTTGAATTTATTAGTCTTATCATGATTTTATAGATTTTGTGTGTTTTTATAGATATTTTATTATAATATGTTGTAGTTTAATTATTAGAAATTAGTGTTGTTAGATTAAAAGTTAAAAATGTACTTAATTGCCAAAGTAAATTAAATTTCAATTAATATTTTCATGGATTTAATATGATTTATTTTATAATTGAAAATATTTGATTATAATTTAATGTTTATTTATTTTGTAGGATGTACTTTGCATTTTTTGTTATGCTTGAAAATAAAGAAGAGAAAAAAAAAAAAGAAAAGTGTTAGTTTTGAAAGAAAAGAAAGATAAATTGGTGATCTTGTTGCAAAGCCAAAGGCCCAGGTCCAGCAGCCCAAGTCTGCACTAAGCCCACGCAAGGTAGCCACATGCCCACGGCCCAGCAGCTGCCAGCCTCCTTCCCAGCCAACAGGCCGCCTGCCTCCATTCGGCCCAAAGCCCTGCTGCCCTTGCTCCTAGCCAACAGCCCGCCTCCATAGCCCACCTGCAGCAGCCAACAAGCCCCTTTGTTCTTCTTGAGCCCAACAATGTCCCATTATCCTTTGTCCAAAAATGCCACATTTTTATCCAACTTTTCTACAAATTTTACCCCAAAATCATCATTACACCTAAAATTTACCTCTACATGCCATATTTACTTTATTTAGTTAATTTAATCAATTTAATTAATTTAAATTAATTATTTTAATGCTTTCATTTTGGCTATAAATATTAAATAGGGAATTTCAAGACCATTTGAGGGTGCACAATTTTTGGTTACCATCATCTTTTATACCATTCTCTCCTCCATTTTAGTGTTTTTCAAGAGCATTTTTCAAGTATGTATTCTCTTTGTTTGTAATTTCTCTTCTAGTTATGAGTTTATAAACTTTTTAAGATTATTAAGGTGATGATAAAGCTATATGTAACTAGATAGTATTTATTTTGTATGTTGATTTCCCATTTGTGCAACAAAGTTTATGGATTTTTCTTCTTCAAATATCTTCTTTTATCTTAAATATCATGTATTTTTTATTGTTAGCACATATTTACACTTTGTTCTTCATTAGTGCAAAATCATAATATTCTTTGATTAAGGTGTGCCATTAAATTGTGCACATCAAATGCTTAGAACAAAAATATTATGTTTTGCCTTATAAATAATATTCATTAATTTATTTGTTGTTTCTATAGATTGATTCACACTAAATACTTTGAAATTTTGTCTTAAAAAGTGAAGATAAATCCTATATTTCTATAATAACTTGTGCTTAAATAGAATATCTAATTTGAATAAGTGATGGTTTGATTAATTTCTACTTTTACTAAAACTTGAGAATCAATGTACTTATAAATATTATCGAACTTATATTTTGTGGATTCTATTATCTTAATAATCTTTCTTCTACCATCTTGTTTACAATTATTAATTTAGTTATATATATTGTCTGTATTTCATTTTCTTGTCCCAATATCCCATCATCAATCTTTGGAGCTAGGTTAGAGTTTATTAATGTTGGTTTAAAATAGTTTTCTTTTTTTATTTTATTTTAGGCAACTCCTTTGGGTTCGACATCCTTGCTTACACGAACTATATACTATATATACGATTTGTGCACTTGCGATTTTCATATTTAAAACATACCCATTTTGGGTCCAGCAAGTTTTTGGCGCCGTTGCCGGGGAGTTGCAAGAACAGAAACGAAATTTTTCTCAAGGTTAGTGAATTCTTCTACTACTTATTTAATCTTTGCACTTAAAAAAATATATATACAAAAATATAAATATATCTATATATATATAAAACTAAACTAAAAAAAAGATAAGATGAAAATTTGGGACAGTTCTATTACCCATAAAAAAAAACTTACTTATATATTTATTTCATTTTTTTAGTTGACAGCATTTGTGCCTCCTATCTATCTTTTTAATTTTTATAGTAGATGGCACTTGTGCCTCCCAATTTTATTGTAACTTTGTTGTAATTTTTATTTCTTGTGTATCTTTGTTAGTTGACGGCACTTGTGCCTCCTAAACTTTGTTGTAATTTTCTTTATTTATCTTGTTATATTTTTGTGCAATTTACTAGTTGATGATAATTTTGCCTCCTAGTCTTTTACCATATGTTTTAGTTAATGACACTTGTGCCTCCTAATTTTTACCTTATTTTTGTTATGGTTGATGGCATGCTATGCCTCCCAACTTTTGTTCAAGTTTAGTTAACATTATCTATTTTGCCCTATTTTATTTATCTTAGCATATTATTGTGTGATTGTGAAAAAAAACCTAAATCTTGTCCTTTCACCATAAACAATTTTTGCTTAAAGGAAATTTGAACAAAATTCTCAATCCGCCTCTGCTAATTAACCTTAGGGAGTTGTTAGTAGTGTGCGAGTAAGTGGAATCAAATAGGTCTGGGGACAAGTAAACCATAAAAATTATATTGTTGTGAAATCTCTAAAAATTCTAAGTATGCTCTGTGGTTGCAGTTTTAAATGATCTTCCACATCATAAAATTGTTTGTTTGAGATTATTTTTGTTGCCTTGTTTGTAAAAATTGTATGCATTATTGGGAACGTAACTCTAAAAATTGATTAGTAAAAAGACTTTTATCTTTGTTTGAAATTGAAAGTGTTAGTAAAAATTTGAGCAGCATGGAACCAATTGCTCCTATTAATAGAAATCCTGTTAATGAAAATGTTGTGCCTGAAAAAACCTTGCTTGAATATTTTGCACCTATTTCATCTAATGCCCATTCATGTATTGTTTTTCCTACCACTTCTGCTACCCATTTTGAGCTTAAACCATCAATCATTTAATTGTTGCCATCTTTTTATGGGTTAGATAGAGAGGATCCTTACATGCATGTCAAAGATTTCTTAGAAATTTGCTCAACATTTAAATTTCCAAAATTTTCTAATGAGTTGGTTAAACTAAGATTATTCCCTTTTCCATTAAAAGACAAATCAAAAGCTTGGTTAAATTCCCTTTAATCGTCAAATGATTCAATCTATGCATACCATAAATTTTTTAAAAGTTCAAGGACAAGAGGCATGGGACGCCCTTGAAGATTTATCTGTCAATTCACAACAATGGAATCATTTTGATCCTAGGTCTAGGTCAACTAATTCACCAAAAAGAGGAGGAAGGTATGAAGTAAATGATGAATTAGACTTAAGAACATCCTTAGACAAATTAGCGAGATAAGTAGAAGTTTTAGCCATATGCCAAACTATAAATTCTCTAATACAACCAAGAAAATGTTGGGTTTTATGCCCTTATAAAACCATGTAAGACATGTAACGTGATTTTATATTGTCAATAAAAGTAGTAGAAATCATTTAGTTTGACAACCGTGTTGCTTGCTTGTTTTATTATATGATTATTGAAATAATACAAATATTTATAAAATCCTGAACATATGGATAGTTACAATTATAGTGACTAGGTCACAGTGGATTATAGTTGTAATTATATGTTCAAAAGAACGAGTCCTAAGATTAGATCAGTGCATTGAATTTTCACTGATTAGGCAATCTACGATATGATCTACTTACACATTCGGGGTGTGATGTCTTGTCTAAGGCATTGACCAAGTAGATAAGATCAGATGTATTTAGTTACATTGGACTAGGACCGATATTGATGATTGATTGATAAATAAGTATCGTTGTTATCAAATTTAATCAATGTCACAACATTGACCATAGGTTAAGTCAATCTTAATTCTAAGTGATAATATTCTACTAAGTATATTATTTAAATCGTTTGACTTGTTCGTTACCAACTTACCCTACGATCTAGCCCATACTTACATCTTGGAGATTTAGTAGTGTAATTGAGTGGGAGTATTATTCATAGATATGAAATCTATAACTTCTGTATGAGAAGTGAAAATATGATTTCCTTAATTGCATTGTTCAAAAGGTTAAATGATTGAGATCTCATTTCTGTGATTAAGTTCACGGAAATATCATTTATAAGGAACTTAGTGGGAGTTAATGATAAAATACTGATGAGGGGTAAAACGGTAATTTTCACTCAGCTCGTTACTAAGTCATCGATAGAGGATTGACTAACTGTAATGGTTATAATAATGGTTAATGTATTTATGGTTTGGAAAATATGTTCTATGAATTCAAGAGTTCAATTCCGAGTTTATAGTGGAGTCACGAGGAATTAATAAGGTAGTGAAATTATTCGTAAATAAATTCACACTAACTTATTGGATCTTGATTTCATGGATCCATGGTCCCTGAATCACCTTTGAGTAAATCATCTAGAATGTCTCAATTAATTGATTTAATTATCAATTAGGATTTTTAAAGTTAATTAGGTCAATTTTGGAAAATTTACAGAGGTATGAGATTTAGAGAATAAAAGAGAATCTTTGGGTAAATTTATTAATATTGATAAATTGGTATCAATATAAATAAATAATATTAAATCAAGTTTCAAATTATAATTAGTTAATTTGAATAAGGATTTAATTAGTTAATTAAAAAAATAAAATGTTTTGAATTTAGGCCCAATTGAGATTTAAATTCAAAACAAAGAGATTGGACTCAAGTCCATTTATGGTAGCCCAGAGCTTTTATATTTTTGTTTATTATTTTAATTAATTCAAATTTAAATTTAAATTTAAATAAAGCCCATTAAGTTGTCTATATGAGGAATATGATATCTAGGGTTTTCATAAGTCAGTCTCAGTTGATTCATTGGGTAAGTAAAAACCTAGACACTCTAATCATTTCTTAGCCACTATCTCTTCTTCTCTTCTAGATCTCTATCTTATGTGTTGAGAACCAACCCACACTAGTTCTAGGTTGATCAAATGGTGAGGAAGACTGTGTTGCTGATCTAGTTCAATCTCTTGATAATACTCTGCTATAGAAAGGAATCAAGGGTTAGAGAGATTGAAGAAAAGAGTTGTTTCAGTTCCGCTGCGTATTCGTAAGTTTCTACATCTTTGTATTTATGTTAATTTACGAATCTGATGTTCATATGTATATCATGTTATTCTATGTTTCTATTATGTGTTTGGAAAAATAATAGGAATCATGCATTTAGATTTAAATTCCAAGATCCTACAATTGGCCTCAGTGCCTAGGTTGTCTAGATCTAAATGTTAAGAATGCATGATTATATGTGTTTGTTGACATGCTTAATTTTAAAAGTATAATTGGATGGTACATGAAATTTGATATGAATGTTTATGTGTCATATTGCTAATTTAAGTTGTCATATTTTTCATGCATGCATTTTTAGATCTTAATTAGTGTTTGGTAAAATGCTCATTGAAAAATTGCACAATATTTTTTTTTGTTTTTGGTAGTTGGCGGCTGCCAATTTTATGTTTGATTGATATGATATATATAAAAACCCTAATTAGGGTATAAGTATAACTATATAAAAAAAAATCTTCATTGAAAAAAATAACCTTGATTTGTTTTTTGGTTTTATACGGTTGATTTAAAAAAAAAAAAATTATATATATAAATTTTTGAAAAAAGAAACAAACATGACCGTATATATATATATTTTGGTTTATATATATATATGATATAAAAGTTGGTTAATATATTATTTTGTTTTTTTTGTGCTAAAGAAATATTTAAGTATCCAATTTTAAAAATTTGAGATATTTTCTTTAATGACAATTAAATTATTTTATGTTTAATTAATTATGTGGTAAGTTTTCAATTGGGAAAAACTTATGGTAATTAATTAATAAATAAATTAATTTTGATAACTCAATTAATTGTTTTAGATATTGATTGATTTATTTATTTTAGCAATTGATTTATTTATTTTGGTGATAAATGTAATGATGCATAAAGTTGTGTAACATGTCATATAAGTTTTCATGTTAGGCCCATCCAATTAATAAGAAAATTAATATATCTAGCATCATTATTAAGTTGTTTTTTGCATTTGGACTTTACTTATAAGTATAATGATGACCCATTTTTTTGTTTAGAAAAATGTGGGAAAACTCAAATAAAACTTTAATAAAATGTTAGGTTTTATTTGGGCCCAATTTAACATGTAAAACTTAAATTCCTCTCTTGTGGGTGGTTCCACTTGTGAAGGCCCATTTGCTTTGCTGTAGAGTCCAAGAACTTTACTTAGCTAGCTAGATAGTAGTAGCAATAGTAATAGTTGTAGTATTTTTATGACTATGGATTTTGGTTCAGACCGGGATTTAGTTGGACACTCGTAGTAACACTTGTAGATTTTCTAAGTTTAACCTATAGTTTAAGAATATTAATTTTAACCTAAGGTTTGATTAATATGACTGATATTGATGGTGATATTTATTATATTATAAGGTTTAGATAGACCCAATAAGATAGTAACACTTGTCTTGTATATGTTTAATGATAATTAAGTATTTTTGAGGAATATGTTTATTAAGATCAATATTTGAATATCCTAGGGTATGCCAGCAGCTTTGAAATCGTTAGAGGACTTAGTCAAGGCTGTTTACTCAATTCAAATTAGGCTGAAAAAGTGTAATTACGTGTTTAATATTTCAGCGTATGCCGATATATCGCAGCTATAGGAGGCGATATATTGCCATACGGGGATACGAAAAACACGTAACTTCGCACGACCACCTCGACGAGCCTCGAGCATATTAGCCCAGGCGATATATCGCCTACTAGGGGCGATATATCGGCTCATGTACCAAATTTTTGAATGTTTTTAAAACCGAGCTCATTTTAATCTTTAACCTCTTGATAAGTCCAACATCTTTCTGACTGAGTCTTCAGCCTCTGCTGAACGATAATTCAAATATTTTTCAATTAAAAAGCCATTATTTTATTCAAGTTAAATGAAGATCTTTTCATTCTTGAACTCTATAAATAGGACCTAGTACCCAGCCATTTATTCATTCATCAAGCTAAGTTCAGAGTCTGCAAGTTGCTAAGTTATTTTAAGAGTGATAAACACTTAGGTTGGGGTTATATGTTTTATCCTTATAAGCTTAATAAACACTCGGGAAGTAAGGTTTATAGTATATTTCAGTTCGAGGTGTAGTTCGGTTATAGAAGCATTAAAGGTATTCCAAATTCTAGTTCATTTTTGTATTGTTTCCTTAAGTTCTTATAGTTTTCTACTCAAAATCCTAACTCTATTCTTTATTCTTGGTTAGGAAATCTAAGATCTTGAACGTAAGATTCTTGGTAAATATCTTTTCGATGGTATAGTTCTTCCATTCTTTTCATCCCTTTTTCTTTAGTATACTCACCTTTCTATGATGGTTTTTAGGAGTGTTCCAAAGACCCGATACTATTCTCATATCCCGGTATATTGGTAAGGAAAATATGATAGGATTCTATATGTTGTCTTATGATTTATGTGTTATGAAATGTTATATTATGTATGTTTGTAGGCTTGAGCATATGACTTGTATAGCTAACAAGCCCCAATAAATTTATGGGCATATGACTTGCTTAGCTAGTAAGCCTCACAAATCTAATGGGCATATGACTTGTTTAGTTTACAAGCCCCAAGTAGTAATGGCCATTATAAGTATATATGACATATGATTATGATACGCTTATGGTATATGTTTATCGTATATTTTAAGCATATAATATGAATTTTATGAATATGATTTATGTTGTTAGATTTTCCTTGCTGGGCATTAGGCTCATTCCTTTATGGTTATATGTGCAGGAAAATAGCTATGGTGGCGGAAAGGTTCTTGGCAGCTTGGGGGTTGTGTATTGAGGCAGGATGGAATCAGTGGATCAAGCGTTTGATTCGAGGATGAAGTTGCTTCCTGGTCTTTTAAAAATTATGCTTTATATGTATTTTCCGCACTTTATTTTGTAACCCATTTATTTAAAGTTATGTTATGTTTTTATTTTAAAAAAAATGGGATCCCATATCCTACTTTAAATTTTATGTAGTTTAACATTTGTTTTACAAGTTTTAATGAAGTTATGATTATTTCACTTGTGAGTTTTATTAAAGATTAGTGTCTATGAATAGTAATCATTAATGGTCCAAAGTCTAGAGTAGTCGGGTCATTACATTTGCATTACTAGATTGAGCTTAATCAATTGAATAACAATTAATGAAACGAATGTTCAAATTCCTGTCTTTTTGGGCTTTGTGTGGAAGTTAGGGAGCCTTAGTAGTGGGTCCGACATACTAAACCTAGCTCTCCTCCATGCAAGCTCAAATTGTTAAGGCTCATTTACTTAAGTTGGACTTAATTGTATTAGGTTATTCTTTTTAGTTGGACCTAATAATAGATTAGAAACAAATTAATTCTAATTTTTTGATTAATTTTCAATGGTAATTTTAGAATTAATGGAAAAATGATAAACTGTGGTTTAATAATTTGGCAAAACTAAGTTGGTTTATTGATTATTTTTATAATTTGGCAAACCTAAGTTGGTTTATTAATTATTTTAATAATTTGGAAAACCTAAGTTGATATTTTTCAAAAAGAATAAAATACTAAAATCTTTAATAATGAGTTTTAAAAATTTGAATTCGATCTCCATCGTTGATTTAACAATGTTGGAGTTCAGTGGGGCCTCATGGCTCTTTGATTTCGACTCCCTACGAAAGGTGTTCACTGGACTTCTTAACATGGTTAAATTTCTTAGGATAGATGGTTATAGATGGACCTTCTATAGACTCATCCCTATGATGACTATAGGAATTAAGTCTATAATAATCAAAACCATGGGTTAAACTCATAAAGTAAGAAATATTTGTGACTCTCGCCTACCGGGACACATGAGTTTTCGTTACTTTTATCGGATGGAATATGTAGTTAATAAAAGTCTATGACGTTTTATTAATTGAGATATTTATCTATTTAACTAAGTGAATATTTGTGACTCTTGCCTACCGAGACACATGAGTTCATGGCTAGTTAAAGTACCTAAGAAATAAAAGATAAGCATTTTAGTATTTTGCTTATCTCAAAACATTTTGTATGTTATGCTATTTCTAAAAATTGAATGAGTAAATGTTTGTCAAGCAATGCGTTGATTTTTACTTAGTTGATAATCGTAGCTCTAGGCTTCCCACCTCATACTCTCTCTAATCTCTAAAAGGTTACTCTATGGGAGAACCTCACGAAATGTTTGTCCAACGTCAACATAGTGTTGATTATGGACAACATCGAGTTTGTGATAATCAAAGATATTCCTATTTTTCCTATGCAACGATCACCAAATCCTTCAAAGAGGATTGTTGATGGTGGTTCGAGCAAATGAAATAATGCTAATACTACTAAACAAGCTCAAGGAGAAGCTGCTTTAAGCTTCTTCTTCGAAGAGCAAGAGATGAAGAAATTCATACAAAAAGAACAAGAAGTCCACTGGCAAGGCACCAAATGCTGCAAAGCATCTTGGAGCAGGGCTTGATTATAATTACATAAAAATGGGAGTGTTTCCAACTGCAAGGAGACTGGGAATTGGAACAAGATTTCCCAACACTCAAGGCATATGGAACCCAAGATAATTAAATTTGTCTTGGATGCATGTGATTTTAGAGGATGATACTTCACTTTTGGATCGCTGAATCAAAATCTACTAAACATGCATGTACCTTTTTACACCTTTTAGCATTGGGAAAGCCATGAAGGATAAAAAGCCACAACTTGGAATCCATCAAGGGTTGTTCGTATCAAACAAGGCAAAATGATAAGCTTGAATGAATTTTGGAAATAAATATATTGTTTTAAGAAAATGTTTATTTTATTCTGATTTTCAATGGAAATTTTAATTTAAGTTTTTCTTATTACATCAACAACAATTTGTAGTTACTTTCACAAGTAATAAAATCCTATTTTATAATTGGATGTGAATTGTGGGGTGGATGAATGAAAAACAGGCTATACCTATTGCAGCTAAATGAATCCTATGTTCTAAATAATGAGTTGTTTAAGATAGCTAAATCTAGGACCGTTAAACGACAAAAGGTCAATAACATTAGAAATGACGTACCTTTGGCTTTTTTGCTTGTCATATTTGCTATGGTAGGATTCAAAGACTAACAAAGGCTGGGCCTTTGAGGGAACTCACCTAAGGTGACCTACATGTTTGTGAATCTAGTCTCTAGGGCAGAATGACAAGAGTCCATTCTCTGTGATAGGAGAAAGGGCCAAAGAACCACTAGGGCTAGTATGTTCAAATGTTTGGGGAGTTATGAATGTTCAAGTGAGGGGTAGTTATGAGTATTTCGCCATCTTCATCGACAATTGCTCTAGAGACTCATGTAAGTACCTAAAGCAAAGGAATTCTACGAATTTGTTAAGAAGTTCAAAGAATTCATTGCTATGGATTTAAAACCATATTAGGTAAAAACATTAAAGAACTTGCGACCTGATTGGGGTAGAGGATATTTGGATAATCATAACCAAGAACATTTAATTGAACTTGGAGAATTGTCTAAAGAAACTTCCCCAAGGACTCCATAATAGAACGGTGTTGCTGAACGGCGTGAATGACGCGTTTATGAACATGTGTGTTCTAAGATAAGCTATTCAACTTTACCAACTTCTTACCCATATCTTTTCTGGAGACATACTACCTAGACCGCATGTGACATTTTTTTAAATGTTGTGCCATCTCAAAAGATGTCTCCAAGAAACCACTAGAATTATGAAATGGTCGTGAACCTGGTTTACGTCATTATGGAATTTGGCGGTGTCATGTTTATGTCCTGAGGATAAAGGTAGAAAGCTAGAACAACGAACTGACGGTTTGCTTGTTTGATGGCTATTCTAAAGGTACTCAGGGTGGTCTGTTTTATTGTCCAATAGACAAGAAAGTGTTTGGGTCTACAAATGCTACTTTTCTGGAATTTGGAATTTGGCAGTGGTCTGTTTTACGTCATTATGGAATTTGGCGGTGTCATGCTTATGTCCCAAGGAAAAAGGTAGAAAGCTAGAACAATAAACTGAGGGTTTGCTTGTTTGATGGCTATTCTAAAGGTACTCAGGGTGGTCTATTTTATAGTCCAGTAGACAAGAAAGTGTCTGACTCTACAAATGTTACTTTTCTGGATAACGACTACATAATGAATTTCAAGTCTCGTAGCAAAATAGTATTAGATGGAAAAACAATAAACTATTGTTCCATCCTCATCGACACTAGTCAATGAAAACATGGTAGATTTAGAAACCACTAATCCAAGTCAGAAAGTTACGATGCCTTGTCATAGTGGGAGGGTTTCTCAGAACCCGGTACCTATGATATGGATATTGAAACCCACAAATTGGTTGGGGACACAAGTAACAATGATCTGTTGGCCTTTAAATAGGCAATGGGTAAGTCTGAAAGGGATCTTTGACTCGAAGCCAAGTACCAGGAAATAGAGTCTAAGTACTCTTAATTTGTCTGAGATCTTGTAGATGTTCCATTGGACTTTAGGCCCATGGAGTGCAAGTGGATCTATAAGAAGAAGAGAGGAGCAGATGGAAAGGTTGAGACATTTAAGGCTCGACTCGTGGCAGAGAGAGAAAGCTGAATTAGAGAAAACTTTTTCTCCGGTAGCCATGTTAAAAATTCATTTAGTATAGTCTTATCCATAGCCATAACTCTTGATTAAGAGATAAGGCAAATGGTCATCAAAAAAGCATTTTTAATGGCTATCTTGATGAGACCATTTACATGTATCAATCAGAAGGATTTAAAGTAGTTGGACAAGAAAGTTGGCAAGTTGAGTGGGTCAATCTATGGACTTAAACAAGCTTCAAGCTCCTAGAATTAAGGTTAAATGGAAACATTTAGACCTATGGTTTTGAACAAAATGTAGTTGACCCTTGTGTTTAACAACTTAGGGAAAAAGACATTGTGGTGTTCTTAATCCTTTATGTAGATGATATCTTACTCATTGGAAACAATGTTTAGAAATTATCAGACATAAAGAACTGGGTGGAAACGAAATTCCAGATTTCGTTGTAGCAAGTCGTGTTCATGGTATCCAGATCATCAGGGAAATAAATAACTGAATTTTGGCTCTAACTCAAGCGACCTATGTAATGACCCAACTTACTCTAGACTTTGGACCATTAATAACTACTATACATAGATACTAATCTTAAGGAAACATACATGTGAAACATTCATAACTTTATAAAAAAAACTGTAAGGCAAAGGTTGAAATACATAAAGATTCGGTTAGGATATGGGATCCCATTGTTTTGAAAATAAAATGAAACATAACTTAAATCTTAAATAAATTGGTTACAAAATCAAGTGCGGAAAATACATAGAAATCATAATTAAAAGACTTAAACAACTTCGTCCTCGAATCGTTCACGCAGTCCACCAAATCCATTCTCCCTCAATACACAATCCCAAGCTGCCAAGAATCTTACCGCCGCCATAACTATTTCCCTGCACATATAAAACAAAGGAATGAGCCTAATGCCTAACAAGGAAAATATACTACAAGCATGAAACATAAATATAAACATAATCATAAGCTATAAACATATAACACATAACTATAAACATATATCATAATTCTAACCCATGTACATGGTAACTATTGGGGTTTGCTAACTAAGCAACTATAAGTCTCAAAATACAATGAGGTTTGCTAGCTAAGCAACTATAAGCCCCAAAAAACATAAAAGAGTTGGGGTTTGCTATTTAAGCAACTATAAGCCCCAAAACATATATCATAACATATATAAAACATACTATAGCATAATCAAATAAGCATATAATAACTATCCTATTTTCCTTACCAAATACCGGGATGTGAGAACAAGGACGGGATTTTGGAACACTCCTAAAAACCATTAATGAGAAGGTGAGTATTCTAAAAGAAGAAGATGAAAAAGAAATGAATCTAAAGCACCGAGAAGAAGAGCTTACTGAAATGAAACCTCAAGTTCAAAGAACTTAATCGCCTAACCATGAATGGAAAACAACGAGTTAGAATTTGAGTAGAGAAAAACTATAAAAACTAATGAAACATACAGAAATGAACTAGGAATATGAATACCTTTGAATGCACTATGACCGAACTACACCTCGAAATTGAAATACACACTATGAACCTTACTTCCCAAGTGTTTAATAAGCTTAAGATGATAAAGCTTATAACCCCAACCCAAGTGTTTAACACTCTAAAGTAAACCTAGCTGCTTGAAGGCTCTGAACTCAGCTTGAAGAATGAAAGAAATGGCTGGGTACTAGGTCCTATTTATAGAGTTCAAGAATGAAAAGATCTTCTTTTAGCTTGAATAAAAATAATGAATTTTTAATTGAAAAACATTTGAATAATCGCTCAGCAGAGGCTTAAGACTCGGTCAAAAAGATTCTGGGCTTATCAAGAGGTTATGGAATAAAATGATCTCGGTTTCAAAATTATTCAAAAATAATGCCCTAGAGCCGATATATCGCCCATGCTAGGCGATATAGCGCCTGGGCTTATGTTCCCGAGGCTCGTCGAAGTGTTCGTACAAAGTTACGTGTTTTTCATATTCCCCGAGTGGCGATATATCGCCCTCTAGAGCTGCGATATATCAGCATACGCTGAAATATTATACACGTAATTACACTTTTTCAGCCTAATTTGAATTGAGTAAACATCTTTGACTGAGTCCTATAACGATTTCAAAGCTGCTGGCAGACTCTGGGATTTTCAAATAAATACTTAATTTCTCAATAAACACGCACGTGACAAGTGTCATGATCTTATTGGTTCTATCTAAACCTTATTGTATAATACATATCATCTTCATAATCAACTATATTAATAAAACCTTATGTTATAATTAATATTCTTAAACTATAGGTTAAACTTATAAAATCTACAAGTGTTGCTACGAGTGTCCAACTAAGTCCCGGCTTGAACCAAAATCCACAATAATAAACATACTACTACTACTACCTACTTGGAATCTACAAGTAAAGTTCTTGGACTCTACAACCTACTTTAGTGAGGTGCTTGGTCGCTACTCTGTAACAAATTCCGAGAAAGGATGTTTAGCATCTTGACATGGAATTTATTTTTCTAAGCAGCAGTCTCCACAGACTCCTCAAGAGAAAGAAAAGATGTAATGAATTCCTTTTGTATTTGCAATTAGAAATCTAATGCATGCTATGTTGTATGTTGTGACCGAAGATCTGCTATGCAGTGGGAGTGGTGAGCAAGTGTCAGCAAAACTTTGGAAATGAACAATAGAGGGGGTCGGTATCTTGGATGGACTAGAGACTATATGTTAGTCTTTTAAGGTGGATCTTTGAACCTGTTAGGCTACACAGATTTAGATTTTAGAGTGATGTTGATGACAATAAGTCTACTTTTGAAAAAGGTGTTTACTCTTGGGGGTGGAGCTATGATTTGGAGAAGCGATAGGTTGTCTGCCATCTCAGTAGCTGTGATTTGGAGAAGCATTAGGCTATCTGCCATTTCAGAATCCACCTTGAAGGCTAAGTACATAGCTGTGTCTATGGAGGCTAAGGAAATAGTCTGGCTAAGGAAGTTCTATACACATTTCAGTGTTATTCCAGAAATGGATAAATCACTCATTTTATCTAGTGACTGTAATGAAGCAATAGCAAATTCGAAAGAACCTTAAAGTTACAAAAGAGCAAAGCATATAGAGAGAAAGTGCCGCATTATCGAGGATGTGTGGCGAAGGCATGATGTGAAGGTGATGGAGATAGCATTGGAAGGCAATCTTACATATCCCTTTTATGAAGATATAAGTAGAGAGCATAATTGTGAAGCATGTAGAATGCATGGTTTTGAGAAACATGTCCCATTTGTTTTAAAATGGCAAGTGGGAGTTTGTTGGGTTTTATGCCCTTATAAAACCATGCCGGACACGTAACGCGATTTTATATTGTCAATAAAAGTAGTAGAAATCAATTAGTTTGATAACCGTGTTGCTTACTTGTTTTATTACATGATTATTGAAATAATACAAACATTTATAAAATCATGAACATATGGATAGTTACAGTTATAGTAACTAGGTCACAGGGGATTATAGTTGTAATTATATGTTCAAAAGAACGAGTCCTAAGATTAGATCAGTGCATTGGACTTTCACTAATTAGGCAATCTACGATATGATCTACTTACACATTCGGGGTGTGATGTCTTGTCCAAGGCATTGACCAAGTAGATAAGATCGGATGTATTTAGTTACATCGGACTAGGACCGATATTGATTATTGATTGATAAATAAGTATCGTTGTTATCGAATTTAATCAATGTCACAACGTTGACCATAGGTTAAGTCAATCTTAATTCTGAGTGATAATATTCTGCTAATTATATTATTTAAATCTTTTGACTTGTTCGTTACCAGCTTACCCTATGGTCTAGCCCATACTTACAACTTGGAGATTTAGTAGTGTAATTGAGTGGGAGTATTTATGAAATCTATAACTTCTGTATGAGAAGTGAAAAGATGATTTCCTTAATTTCTTTGTTCAACAGGTTAAATGATTGAGATCTCATTTCTGTGATTAAGTTCATGGAAATATCATTTATAAGGAACTTAGTGGGAGTTAAGGATAAAATACTGATGAGGGGTAAAACAGTAATTTTCACCTAGCTCCTTAGTAAGTCATCGATAGAGGATTGAATAACTGTAATGGTTATAACAATGGATAACGTATTTATGGTTTGGAAAATACGTTCTATGAATTTTAGAGTTCAATTCCGAGTCTATAGTGGAGTCACGAAGAATTAATAAGGTAGTGAAATTATTCGTAAATAAATTCACGGTAACTAATTGGAGCTTGATTTCATAGATCCATGGTCCCTAAATCACCTTTGAGTAAATAATCTAGAATGTCTCAATTAATTGATTTAATTATCAATTAGGATTTTTAAAGTTGACTAAGTCAATTTTGGAAAATTTACAGAAGTATGAGATTTAGAGAATAAAAGAGAATCTTTGGGTAAATTTATTAATATTGATAAATTGGTATCAACATAAATAAATAATATTAAATCAAGTTTCAAATTATAATTAGTTAATTTAAATAAATATTTAATTAATTAATTAAAAAAATAAAAGGTTTTGAATTTAGGCCCAATTGGGATTTAAATTCAAAACAAAGAGATTGGGCCCAAGTCCATTTATGGCAGCCCAAAGATTTTATCTTTTTGTTTATTATTTTAATTAATTCAAATTTAAATTTAAATTTAAATTTAAATAAAGCCCATTAAGTTGTCTATATAAGGAATATGATATCTAGGGTTTGCATAAGTCAGTCTCAGTTGATTCATTGGGTAAGTGAAAACCTAGATACTCTAATCCTTTCTTAGCTCCTATCTCTTCTTCTCTTCTAGATCTCTGTCTCATGTGTTGTGAACCAACCCACACTAGTTCTAGGTTGATCAAAGGTTTGGTGAGGAAGACTGTGTTGCTGATCTAGTTCAATCTCTTGATAATACTCTGCTACAGAAAGGAATCAAGGGTTAGAGAGATTGAAGAAAGAAGTTGTTCCAGTTCTGCTGCATATTCGTAAGTTTCTACATCTTTGTGTTTATGTTAATTTACGAATTTGATGTTCATATGTATGTCATGTTATTCTATGTTTCTATTATGTGTTTGGAAAAATAATAGGAAGCATGCATCTAGATTTAAATTCCAAGATCCTACAAAATAGATGTTTGTTCTATATGTTCTAGTCCTTGCCATAATGCCCAATTGTGTCCATCCTACCAAGAAACCTTTTTTGAGGAGACCAATGCTCTTCATGCTTACGGGAAACCAAATGATAGCCCATTTTCATCCACTTATAATCCAAATTGGAGAAACCGTCCAAGTTTTTCATGGAGACAAGACCAACCTCCAATGTGAAGGGCACCAATACAACACACAAAACCAAACTCATGCCCCACAAAATCAACCATATCCTCAACAAATGAAACCTTCCTTAGAAGATACTTTACAAAAATTTATGCAATCCACTCAACAAATCCTACAAAATCAGTCTCAGTCAATTACCAAACTTGAGACACAAGTAGGACAACTCGCTACTGCTTTAGCTGATAGAGAAAAAGTAACATTCCCTAGTCAACCTATCCTAAATCCAAAAGGTCAATATGAGATAGGAAAATCTAGTCATAATGGAGAAGTCAAATCAATTTCAACTCTTAGGTCCGAAAAGAACATTGTCAAACCCGATTACATACCCGAGGTTGAAAAAGAAAAAGAAAAGAGTCAACATTCTAGTTCTAATGCTAATGACTCTTCAAATGAGGATACTCCAATCCATCCTTTCATTCCAAATGCCCCATTCCCACAATGATTACTTCCAATTAAAAAAGGCAGCCAATATAATGACATCTTAGAAGTTTTTAAATAAGTTAGTATCAATATCCCTTTCTTAGATGCCATTAAACAAATTCCTGCCTACTCTAAATTTTTGAAGGATCTTTGTACTGTAAAAAGAAACACCAATGTTCCTAAAAATGCATTTTTAACTGAACAAGCTAGTTCCATTATTCAATATAAGAGTCTTGTTAAATATAAGATCCTGGGTGTCCCACAATTTCATGCATTATTGGTGATCATTTTATTAACAAGACTTTACTTAATTTGGGTGCTAGTGTGAATTTATTGTCTTATTATGTTTATAAGCAACTTGGTCTTGGTGAACTAAAACCTACTCCTATAACTCTTCAATTAGCCGATTGTTCTGTGAAAATTTCTAGAGGCATTATAGAAGGTGTTTTGATAAAAGTTGATAAATTTTACTTTCCTGTTGACTTCATTGTTCTTGATACTCAATCTGTGGAAAATGTGCATGCTAAATTCCTATCATTTTAGGTAGACCATTCTTAGATCTAATGCACTCATTAATTGTCGTAATGGCGCTTTAAAATTATCTTTTGGAAATATGATTGTTGAATTGAATGTATTTGATGTCTCTAAATCTGTTAAGTGTGAGGAAGTGCATGAAGTTAACATGATTGAGAATATTTTTGAAGATGATGACTTGCTTAACTTTTGTGAAAAATATTTTGGTATGAGCTTACATGTTGATGATTCCATGAATGATGTGAATTCTTTGTTAGAGTCTATGCCCTTAAATGATACCATAATTGAAACTTTTTCACCTCTAGGGAATATTCAATCAATTTCCAAGTCTCCAAAGTTAGACCTAAAACCTTTGCTAGAAATTTAAAATATGCTTTTCTAGGAGAGTCTGAAACTTACTTGTTATCATAGCATTCACCTTAGATAAATAACAAGAAGATAAACTATTAGATGTCCTTAGAAAACATAAAGAAGCCATAGGTTGGACCATTGGAGACATTAAATGTAACATCCCAAATTTCCTAATGTGGCTTAGTGCCTGGCTTAGGGGGCCGAGAGGCAATAATTGAGTTATTATGTGAATTATACTATGATATAAGTATGCTTGCATGTTAGAAATATTAAGTATGTGTATGTGGGCCCGTTTCTTATAAGAAGGGTATTATAGTAATTTGACCCGTTCGGGGTATAAATACAAATGTGTTTGTGTGATTGAGACCACATTATTATGTGGATATATTTGGGTTAGCGAAAAAGTCACAATGGGGTTTTATACCCGGCTCGGGGTGAGCTTGGGGGTATTTTAGTAACTTAGTACATTACCGAGAATTAGTGGGTAATGGGAAATTAATGGTAATCGTGCGAGAGTATTGGAAATAGCGGGGTTTGAGACAAAGGACAAAATTGCATTTGAGAGCATTTGATGAATAGGTTAAGGGCAAGGGGAAATTAGGTCATTTCCATTCAATTTAGGATGTGGTTGGATGGGAACCCCTTAGAAGACTTAGGTAACTAAAGGAAAAAGAGTCTCAGCAGCGCTCATTCTCTCCCACGTTCAACATTTCACCTCTTGGAGCTTTAGGTGGTTTGGGTCAATTTGAAGGAGATCGGCTTGGAAGGAAGGCTTGAAACCAGGGAATTGGTGGGAGCAATTAACACTTGAGTCATACAGTTGAGGTAAGGGTTCTGAATTGAAGTTCTTATGTTAGTTCGGTTGAGTTATTTAGAGCTGTGGTGTTTTGCATGCTTGATAGTTGGGAGGTTGAGTTTTGAGAATTTTGATGGGTTTTAATCCGGTAATTAGTTAGGTCTTGATGCTGGGAAGGGTTGTGTTGATTGTGGGAATCGAGTTGGAAGATTGGGAGAGAATTGGGTGGTTTTTGATTGGGTTCGACTAAGAGAAAAACCCAGAAAATATGGGTTCGAAGGGCCGGGCCACGGCCTTGTTCTTGGTATGCGCAGCCCTATGATGCAAGAGGGAGCCAGGAGGGCTTGGAGGCAGAGGCGGGCCACAGAGCCTTAGGGGTGCGCCGCGGCGCGCGTTGTTTTTCCAGGAGGCCGAACTTCTAACTTAGAGGCGGGTCGCGGCATGGGTCTCTAGGGTCGCGGCCCTTAAGGGGATTTTTGGCCTTAATGAGGTTGTTAGATCGGGAACTTAACCATTTGGGCTCAGGGTTGGTTCTACTTCATTGTTGAGTGGAATTTGACGTCCCGGAGGCTAGGATTTGGTCTAGAAACTCTTCTCCAATTGTTGATGGAATTCTTAATTTTGGTTTTGACTAGAGCTACGCTAAAAGCTCGAATCGGGGATTGTACTCAAAGGGTGTTGCTAGTAACTTGCATTCGGATTGAAGGTAAGAAAACTGCACCCATTACATGGATGTGTAATTAAAGTTTAGTCAATGGTGAACATAGACATGTTTAAGGCTTGAGAGCTGTTGATGTATATGATTACAATTATGCTTGTGGATATCTGATTAGGTACACTAGAATGCGCATAATTATGATTATGCCTATGACTGCTGTTTGGATGTATTATGATGCATGGTAATCGTTGATATGTATGTTTTATGAGTTATGTGATTGTCTGTTGTGACTGGGAAGCTTGGTTTATAAACCAGAGGGTTATTAGGATGTTAAATGGGGATTGACTTATTAGTCAAGGGTATATTGGACTTCGTAAGGCTCGTCTTATAAGTCGAGGGTCCTAAAGCTTCGATTTATAAGTCGGGGGCGTGTGAGGCTTGACTTATGAGTCAAGGACTTAAAGGATTCAATTTATAAGTTGAGATTGGCATTGTGCACCTGGAGTGCAGGCCACCATGGCTGGGCCACCCTGGGAGTGCGACATGCACTTGACTGGCTTGGATGCCATCAAATTGAAAGGGAGTGCGGCACACACTTGCGTGACTCTATGTTTGCTAATTTGTAAAATAACTTCATTAGATTCAGTTATTATTGTTTGATTGATATATTACTCTGTGAACTGTTTAATATGTTTTCTTGCTGAATCTTTTGGCTCACATGTGCTTTGTGGTTCAGGTAAAGGTAAAGAGAAGCTCAACCAGGCATGAGTCGGAGGGCTATAGCAGTGACATGTACATATGTAGTCCGCTCGACCACCACGACCGAGATGCTCAGGGGATCTAGAGTTAAACCCAACTTTTGCCGCCTAGGTCGACTTATTATGTAACTTGGATGTTGTAATTAGCTTTTAAACTGATGTTTTTTGGATCCCGTGTAAGGAACATGATTTTGATTTAATGAAAATGCTTATGAGTTGACTAAAAATTTTAATATTTAAACCTTTGGTGGCTTAATCACACGTTTAGTCCAAATGACTTGTTTAGCAAGTCCAGCACTGATTTTAAACACACTTAGTGACAGACCCTAATTAGCAGGGCGTTACATTAAAGGAATTAGCCCATCCATATGTATGCATATAATCCATCTAGAAGAGAATTCTAAAACATCTCGGGAATGTCAAAGAAGGCTAAATCCAAATATAGTAGTTAGAGAAGAGGTCATTAAATTATTAGGCGTAGGTATCATTTACCATATTTCTGATAGTCAATGGGTTAGTCCAGTTCAAGTAGTGCCTAAGAAGTCTGGGATCACAGTTGTTGAAAATGAGAAAAATGAATTAATCCCTACTCGAGTACAAACGGGGTGGAGAGTGTGCATAGACTATAGAAAGCTAGTTAATGTTACTAGAAAAGACCATTTTGCATTACCCTTTATTGATCAAATGCTTGAACGTTTAGCTGGCCATGTATATTATTGCTTTCTTGATGGGTATTCGGGATATAACCAAATCCCCATTGCCCCGGAAGCTTAAGAAAAGACTACATTTACATGCCCTTTCGGGACTTTTGCCTATCGTCGCATGCCTTTTGGGCTATGCAATGCACTTGAGACTTTTCAAAGGTGTATGATTTCAATTTTTTCTGATATGGTTGAAAGATTTCTTGATGTGCTTATGAATGACTTTTCTGTATTTGTATCCTCCTTTGATGAATGTTTGCACATCTTTCACTTGTTTTAATTCGTTGAAAAGAGAAAAACTTTGTGCTTAACTGGGAAAAATGTCATTTTATGCTTAAAAAAGGATTTGTTTTAGGTCATGTAATCTCATCTGAGAGAATAGAAGTTGATAAAGCAAAAGTTGATCTTATTTCAAAACTTCCCCCACCTAAAACTATGAAAGAAATTAGATCATTCTTAGGCCGTGCGGATTTCTATAGAAGATTTATAAAAGACTTTAGCAAAATTTATCGGCCTTTATGCCATTTACTTGGAAAAGAAAATGCTTTTGTCTTTAATAATGATTGCCATGTTTTTTTTTTGAGAAACTGAAAAATTTGTTGACTACTGCACCCATTATTCGACCCCCTGATTGGAAAATACATTTTGAATTAATGTGTGATGCTTCTGATTATGCTATAGGTACTGTCTTAGGACAAAGACTTGAAAAAATACCTCATGTAATTTACTATGCTAGCAAAACTGTAAATGGTGCTCAATTAAATTATTCCACAACCGAGAAAGAATTACTTGCTGTTGTCTTTGCCTTGGAGAAATTTAGATCTTATTTGTTAGGGTCTAAAATTATTGTCTATTCTGATCATGCTGCATTAAAATATCTCTTGTCGAAAAAATATGTTAAGTCTCATTTGATCCGTTGGATCCTGCTTTTACAAGAATTTGACTTAGAAATACGTGATAAAAAGGGGTCTGAAAATGTTGTTGTTGATCATTTATCTAGACTAGTTGTTGAAACTATACATGATTCCACTCCTATCACTGAAACTTTTCCTGATGAATAATTGATGCATGTTTCTTCTTTGCCTTGGTATGCTGATATTGTGAATTATTTGGTCACTAAAGAAATACCATTTCATTGGTTTAAGCATGATAAATCTAAATTTTATTCTGAGATGAAATTTTTTATTTGGGATGACCTTTACCTTTTTAAATACTGTCCTGATCAAATAATTAGAAGATGCATTCAAAATTGTGACCAATCTAAAATTATATCTTTTTGTCATGATCATGCATGTGGAGGACATTTTAGTGGTAAGAAAACAACTGCTAAAGTTTTACAATGCTATTTTTATTGGTCTACTATCTTTCGTGATACATATATTTATTGTAAAGCTTGTGAGCGTTGTCAAAAGTTAGGAAGTGTGACTGAAAGAAGCATGATGCCTTTGAATCCTATTCTTATCATTGACATATTTGATGTTTGGGGCATTGATTTTATGAGACCATTTCCTAACTCTTTTGGTAATCTTTCTATTCTTGTTGGAGTTGATTGTGTGTCTAAATGGGTTGAAGCTATTGCATGCCACACTAATGACCACAAATTTGTGCTTTGGTTTTTGAAAGAAAATATATTTTCTCATTTTGGTTCACCATGTGCTATCATTAGTGATAACAGTACACACTTTTGTAATAAGCCATTTGAACATTTGATGAAACAATATGGCATTACACATAAAATCTCAACACCATATCACCCATAAACTAGTGGTCAAGTTGAAGTGTCTAATAGGGAAGTTAAGCACATTTTAGAGAAAACTGTTAATCCAAGTAGGAAAGATTGATCCTTAAGACCCACTGATGCATTATGGGCATATCGTACCGCGTACTAAACTCCCATTGGCATGTCACCCTACAAAATTGTGTATGGGAAGGCATGCCACACTTACCTGTTGAATTAGAACATAAAGCCTATTGGGAAATTAAGCAATTAAACTTTTCTTTAGACAAGGCAGGTGAGAAAAGAAAGCTTCAATTGAATGAGCTAGGTGAAATTAGGAATGATGCATATGACTATTCAAAAAAGTATGAGGATCGCATGAAATTTTACCATGACAAAAACATTTTGAGAAAAGATTTTTCTCCCAGTCAAAAAGTCATTATATACAACTCTCGTTTGCATCTATTCCCAAGAAAATTATGTCTAAGTGGACCGGTCCTTATATTGTTCGAGTTGTTTTCCCATTGGCCCTGCAAACCAACACGATTCTTTCCAGCGTGCTTTGTCCTCACTCGCACGCTTACTGGGAAAACTTCCTCGGAGGTCACCCATCATGAGACTACTCCAGGTCAAACATGCTTAACTTTGGAGTTCTCAAGTGATGGGCTACCAAAAGAAATATGCATCTTGTTGGCATAGGTAGTACCTATCAATCCATTTAAGCCCTCTTCAACTGTGTAGTCCCATACCTACATAGTCTTAGAATCATCACACTTGACCTTCCCAAGGTGATGTGGAATTGCACATCTTTTTACTCGGTCTTTCCCCCTGTGGATCACAGGATTCTGACTGTCACATTCACCCCTCCTTAGGGGTCCAACATCCCCATCGGCCACACTTCCGGCTGAGTCAAGGCTCTGATACCATTTTGTAATGCCCCATGCCACTATGGCTGCTTCCTAGAATGGCGACTGGCCCTGCAAACCAACACGAGTCTTTACAGTGTGCTTTGTCCTCACTCGCATGCTTCCTGGGAAAAATTCCCAGGAGGTCACCCATTATGAGACCTTTCTAGGTCAAGCATGCTTAACTTTGGAGTTATCAAGTGATGGGCTACCGAAAAGAAGATGCATCTTGTTGGCATAGATAGTACCCATCAATCCATTTAAGCCCTCTTCAATTGTGTAGTCCCATACCTACATAGTCTGAGAATCATCACACTTGACCTTCCACAAGCGTTGTGGGATTACATAGCTTTTACCCGATCTTTTCCCCTGCGGATCACAAGATTCTGACTGTCATAATCACCCCCCCCCTTGGGGTTTCGACGTCCCGTCGACCACACTTCCGATTGGGTCAAGGCTTTGAGACCTTTTGTAATGTCCTACGTCACTATGACTACTTCCTAGAATGACGATTGGCCCTACAAACCAAAACGAGTCTTTCCAGCGTGCTTTGTTTTCACTCGCACGCTTCCTGGGAAAACTTCCCAGGAGGTCACCCATCATGAGACTACTTCAGATCAAGCATGCTTAACTTTGGAGTTCTCAAGTGATGGGCTACGGAAAAGAAGATGCATCTTGTTGGCATAGGTAGTACCTATCATTCCATTTAAGCCCTCTTCAACTATGTAGTCCCATACCTACACAGTCTTATTGTAACAACCCCAAACTTCTAATAAGGCTTAAGGGTCTTGATTAGTGTGCCAAGAGGGCATAATTGGTATTCATGTGAATACATGATTTAATGCATGATTGTGTGGCATGCATGACTATATGATTATATGGAGATGATTAAGTGCATGTTTATGAGTATTAAATATGCATGTAGGCCCTGTTTTGCTTATAAGGACATATTTATAATTTTGGCCCGTAGAGGGCATAAAATGTAATTATTTGTGATAAATTGTTGAGACCACATTATTATGTGGATATATTTGCAGCATGTGGCTTGAGATGGTCCTAGTGAGCGGATTGGCGAAATAGTTACAGCAGGGATTTATACCCGACTCGGGGAAGCCTTGGGGGGTATTTTGGGAATTTGGGAGAATAATTTGGGAATTATTAGATATTGGGTAAATAATTGGAAGACAGGATTAATTGGTAAATGTTAGGAATATTTGAGGAATTAGCGGGAATCGGGAACAATGACTATTATACCCTTAGATTAATTAAAGGTTTAATTAGTATATGGAGGGGCAAAATGGTCATTTGGTTGTTAGAGGATATAACCTGACTTTCTTTCTAGATTATAACAGAAAGCTGTGGAAATATTGAAGGAAAGAAAGAAAAAGAAAAGTCTCTCTCAGCTCACCCCTTCTCTCTTTCACGTTCTCCTCTCTACTTCACTCTCCTTTGTTGAATTTGAAGTTGTGAATCAAATGGAGCCTAGGCTAGTCTTTGGGGTTGTGAACTTTGAAGTGATTGCAGGGGAATTAAGCTGGAAAAGTTGGGCTCCAAATTGAGGTAAGAACTTCAGTTTATCCTTGAATTTTTGTTGGGTTTCTGGGTATAAAGTAGTTGATGAACTTGGTTTATTTGTATAGAATTAAGCTGGGTTGATGTGAGGTTTTAACTAGGAATTCTGGGAATCAAAGCTCAAGGATTGGAGGATTGAGGCTGAGGGTTTGGCTGTCATTGAGGTAAGGATTTCTTCAATCTTCTGAGTAGTTCTCTGGTTTTTAGTTAGGGTTCTTGAGCTTCAAAGCTCAGTTTTGATTTTCGTGTTTGGTGAGGGTTTTAGCCAAGTTTTTGATGTCATTAGTTTTTTTTTTGGATGAGATATAGGGAATTATGGACTCAATTTTGTGTTTGGTTGATGATTGGAGTGAGTTCTTGGAGCTTTGGCTCGGGAAAATTCGAAGGGAGAAAACCAGAAATTTTCATTTCTGGTGCTAGCGCTATAGTGCTAGGTTGAGAGCGCTACAACACTAGGCTGCGTTTCTGGGGGGGCTTAAGTTTCTGACTGTAGCGCTGTAGCACTACCCTGCCTCCAGAACCTGATTTTTGGGTACTTTGTTGAGTTGTTGTCCAGGGGCTCATGGGTCAATTCCACCACCCAGTTTGGTAGAATTGGACTTCCCGAGAGCTTGAGATTGACCCCGAAGTTGGTTTACAGAATCGAATTATAATGAGGGTTATATTTATGGTTTGTGACTAGGTTTATCGCCAAGGCTCGAAGCTGAGGATCGTGCTCGGAACCATTTCACCTTCTTCGCTCGAAAAGTAAAGGTAAGAAAACTGCACCCTTTTGTGTGGTTGTGATGGAACTAAGAGCTCCCTATATTTGAATAGAATTTTTGTATGATTATGATATGCCATGAGAGCATGAAATAAACGGCCTAAGAGTGTAGAAACTGATATTTGTGCACAGGACGCGGCTCGGCCACTGGTAGCTGAGGTTAACTAAATAGTTATTGAGCTCGGCCTAAGCGAGCTGGAGTCAGTGAGTTAAACACTGGGCTTGGCCTAAGCGAGTCGAAGTCAGTGGATTAAACAGAGGGTGTGGTCTAAGTGCATCGACCCTGAGTATTGTATGATGATTTTGATAAACTGTTGATTATGAATGTGTTTAATGTTTTTAATCTGATGTTGATGGCTTGTTGAATACCTGGATGATAGACTGGTGATTCTTTGCTTGTCATCATTGATTTTGTGCCTGTTATGGCTTGATAAATATTTGGTTAATATCTTATGAATTATTTCATTGTCTGGATTGTTTATGCTATGTTATATAGTTTTCTTGCTGGGCCTCGGCTCACGGGTGCAAGTAATGGCAAGGGTAAGATGGTTCAACCATGAGTTGGAGAGCTCTGGGGGCGAGGTGTACATTGTCAGCTACTCGTCCGCCACGGTCGAGGGATTGTATAGGGACAGAAACCTAAAATGTGTATTTTGCCATTAGAGTGGCCTTGATTGTATATAACTTTTGGAATTTTGTAAATCTATCCTTTAAACCTTGTTTTTGGGATCCCATGTACCGAACATTTGTTTTAATGAGAAATTGTCTATTTATGGCCAAAATATTTTAACCCTAACATGTTTATGATTCTAGGATCACATTTTCATTTAAATAACTTGATTAGCAAGTCTTGTATTATTTAAAACACACAGTGTGACGACCTTGGTTATCCAGTGCGTTACACTTAGAATCATCACACTTGACCTTCCCTAGGTGATGTGGGATTGTACAACTTTTTACTCGGTCTTTCCCCCTGCGGATCACAGGATTTAGATTGTCACTGAAACCCTCCACCTCGGGGTGGTTGGTTGTTCGGGATATCTTGCCCTTGTGGGACAAACGGTCCTTCGGGCTGGTTACCTCTCTGACCCTGGTTATTCTGTTGGTGGACTTGGCTCGGTGACTCATCATGATCATATCCATCGACATAGTGGGGTCTGTATGCACTACTAACCTTTGGTTCCTCCATTCTAGATCTTGGTCGATACTTTTGGTGCTGTCTGTACCGACCAGAATGTTGTTGGTTGTTCTGGGGCTGACCACTCCTATTCGGCGCTGGTGCTCAGGGGTTGCCATCTCATCCTGCAGCACCGTGATTTCTGTCATGGCCACTGTCCTGAGATCTCAGCCGAAAGTTTCCTACTTGGTTCTGTCCCATGCACCACCTTGGACGGACCTGTTCATCTGCTGGTAAGGGTCGCCTATTGTTGTTGGCTTGGGCGCCCCGACCAAATCTGTGACTCCTGGTCAGACCCTGATTCCCATTCTGAGGTTGAGCCTCTGGTCCATTCATGACTCCATCACCGAAACCAAATATAGGAGGACGTTGTTGGTTGTGGGAAGTTTTTCTAGCTGCAGTCCCTATACCCTGAGTTTGCTGCTGTTGTATATAATTGCAAATGGATTCAGCAGTCTCCCTAGTTCAGTGCTCCATGACTTCCTGACGGGCCTGCACCTCTCACGCATGTCAATCAATCCATTTGTGGAAATCTCTTATTTGTTTTTTGAAAGCCTCATTAAGGGCCTCCTCAGCGGTAGCTCGCCCCTGGTTCATGGTGGCAAGCTGATCTTGCATCTGTCCCATGACCTCCCTCATATGCTCAATTTCGGGGTCAAGTCCTTCGATATCTATGTGGGGCTCATACCGTCCAGGACCTCTAGCTCTTAGTCCTGACTGGTCGGTACCCTTTGCAGCAACTCCACCTGACATTCCTGCATGTGTGATTCTAGCAGAGGCAGCAGCTTCGCATTCTGGTGTAGTGGGCCCAGCGGTTTGTTCCCCGACACCAGATGGGTTCCTGGGCGACAAATCACCTCGCCGCCCATTCAAATTGCCCATCGATGGAACTTGGTGAGAGGTTTCAACCTCGGGCTCTGGAGGCTCTTGGCTTGACCTTCTGGTTGAGACTACCATCCTTGCAACAATGGAATCCGAATGTGATTGACTTGGGCTCTCAATGAAAGCACCAAAATGTTGACTGGCTTTTTGTTCAACTAACGCAGATTTAAATTAATTAATTAGAGAGCTTTCAATTAGACAATAAATGAACCACAAATAAGCCAAAACCTAATAACTACGAGCAATAAATGACAAACAACACCAGACTTATAGAGGTTCGACCACAAGAAATGGTAATGACCTACTTCCTCTTACATTTGTATTGATCTTAAGGGTTTACACAAGATAACCAATGAATATAGGTAGTTTTCTAGGTGTAAAAGACAATACAGAATGAAAAAATCGTGGCTAAGTATCAAGCCAGACTGCTCAATATGTTTCTGGTGCTGGTCGGTTGGCTATTTTTATGAAACCCCTCCATTGTGTGGGGAGATTTTGTATGTATACTCTCCCTCACGTCCAAGGGTTGCGCTTGAGCATACTAATGGGGAAATATCCCTACATTCTCGCAAGAGGTTGCTGTCCTATTCTTTAGGAGCCTTGACCGAGTTTTTAGGGCTATTAGGTGCAGGGCGAGTGTAGCTGTCTTCATCTGAGCAAGTATGTCTGTTCATCATACCAACCAGCTGCTCTCCTGGCAAGCGTATCGAGCAGTGACTGCTATTCATTTGTCAAGTGTATTCCGACCAGCCTGTACCGACTGTTGGATGCCATGGCATGTGTCAAAAATATGATGCCATGTGTCCACAGTGTGATGCCACGTCATATGTGCAAAATTTTGAGATAACAATTATTTGCTTATCAAGATTTTCATTCATACTTTGAATAAGGTTCTTGACTAGCATCTAAGATTTGTAATATTGAACTATTCATATTATGCATTGTTGATTAAGAAAGTGTAGAACCTTAAATTCCCAACAACTTTTGTAATTACACCCATGACATCTCGTTTAAACTCCTTAGGTTCACTAGAATCTGTCCTAATCCATTGAGTGTTTGGTTGACAAAGAAATTGAGTGATCTCGTCATGATTTGGATTCTCCTCCATTTGACTATATTCATCTTCATTAATATCGGGGTGCCCATAAACTCGATTGATTGTTGATTTTGAAAAATTCACATCAACTCCTCTAACTGTAACCTTGGAGGAAACATGAGAAACTCTATTAGTATAGAATTCCCTCACTATAGGTATCACTACAACATGTCGATCCCTCTTCTCAATTTGATCAACAATTTTTGGATAGGCATGAAGAATCTCTAAATCAAATTCTCTTTCCTATACCATCTTATTTTGTTTAGTGATGGCTTCTTGGTAGTGCTTAAAGGCTTCTTTTGAAACAAACTTTATTGTATCATATTGGGGCCCGGAAGAGGATGGGTCTTGGGCATTCTTTCTACTTCTCTTAGGTGTCATGATTCCACTTCACAAATTCACTAAGAAAATAAAGAATAGGGGTTTGGGGTATTTGATTTTTGGCGGTCATATTACCAACTCTTTGACATCGATCACAAGACTTGCAAAATAAATATGAATGTTTGAAGATTGTAGGCCAATAGAAACCACTTTCAAGTACTTTTTGGGCTGTTCTCTTTGGTCCAAAATGCCCACCACAAGTATAAGAATGAGAGAGTGTGAAAATATAAAGAAATTCAAATTCAGGAACACACCTTCTAATAACTTGATTGGCACAATGCTTTCATAGATAAGGTTCATCCCATATATAGTACTTAGCATCATGCTTAATCTTGTTTTGTTGTGCTTATGTGAGATCTCCTGGTAGCTACTTGGTGGCTAGAAAATTAACAATGTCGACATACAAAGGAGTGACCTCATTTAATGCTAGTTGCTCATCAAGATTTTTTTCATATAAAGGAAGTGATTCTTCTTTATGTATAAGGAGACTAAGGTGATCCGCTACCAAGTTTTCAACACCTCGCTTGTCTTTAATTTCCAAATCAAATTCTTGTAAGAGAAGAATCTATCAAATAAGTTGAGGCTTATTGTTGACCACGATTTTGGCCAACGATGAGTAGACGTTAAAACTACAACGAACCATCAAGAGAAAAATACGACACAAATAATTTTATAGTGGTTCAGCCCCAATTTATTGGTAATAGCCTAATCCACTTGGAGTTGTGATATATATCCTACACTTAAGATCAGATGAACTTGAGCCAACTGAGTTTCTTAAGTGTAAGTAGAAAAATACATAGTTTCTCTCTCTAAACTCTGTTAGAAAATGCCCCAAGAATACCCCAAGTAACAGTCCCAAAGTCTCCAAACTAGAGAGTTTTTCTCAATCTAAAAAGATCTGATCCCTAAAATGATACCATGAGCCATTTATTTATAGGCTCATGGATCGTACATCAGATATTCCCTTTGACCGGGTCCTTTCTGTTATTCTCACAATATTTAATTAATAATAATATTTAAAATACAACAATATGCTATTCTTTGGGATAATATGAGAGATTCCTGCGCAGGTATGATCGATTCTAGCTGAAGCCGTTACTGGGATCTTTTACGTAGCAATGATCTGTTTAGTCAGTCCACATCACACCCAAAAGGAAAACTGGAGAGCCAAAACACTTCACCGGTCGGCCAAACCCTCACTGGTCGGCCAAGACAAGTGACTGGTCGACCAAACACCTGTCTGGTCGGCCAAACACTTGACTGGTCGGACAAACACCTGACTGATCGGACAAGCACCTGACTGGTCGGACAAGCACCTGACTGGTCGGACAAGCACCTGACTGGTCGGTCATGACACTTCTCCGGTCTAACATGACACATCTCTGGTCTAACATGACATGGTCTAACATAGCACCTCTTTGGTCTAACATGACACTTGATTGGTTAGTCAAAAATCTTCATCGGTCGGATAGAAATTCTATCAGATCGGCCAGATCACTTTATCACAACTCCGAAGAGCCAACACATTTATTGACTATTAATGTGCCTTTTATTGACCATGCATTGCCACTTGTCACTTCTAATTGCCACGTCATCGAACTGAAATTTTGGGGATAACACTTATCATTTTTCTTAGTGAGCAAGTATTTGAGAGCGACATGGTTGGAATAAATAATGACTTTGGTTCCAATCAAGTAAAATCGAAACTTTTCCAATGCAAAGATGAATGCCAACAATTCCTTCTCCGTGTAGAATTATTAAGTTTAGCATCATTAAGAGTGCGAGCGACATAATAAATAGCATGAGGAATCTTACCAACTCGTTGCCCAAGAATTGCTCCTACCACATAATCATTGCATCGCACATAATCTCAAATGGTAAATCCCAATTTAGTGGCTGAATTATTGGAGCTCTTGTTAAAGATTCTTTCAATTTGTTAAACGCCACTAAACACTTGTTATCAAACTCAAATACCACATATTTTTGTAAAAGCTTGCATAGAATGACACCATTTGAATCGAACTTACCCATTTATTATCTGAGATATGATAGATAACACCAACACCAAGGAGCTTTAGGATGTCATTTTTCATCACTTCCATCATTGGTCGATTTAACCGCCATTGAGCTTCCCTTGTAGGCTTTGACCCATTTTCAAGCAAAATACGATGCATACACATGGTGGTACTTATGCCTTTAATATATGTTATAGTCCACCCAATCGCTGTTTTGTAATCCCGAAGCACTTGTATCAATCATTGTTCTTGAACTTGGTTGAGATTCTTCGTTATTATGATTGGTAGTGTTTCATTGTAATATCTCAAATTTGCTAATAGGGCTTAGTGTCTTGATTAGCAAGAGGAAATAGAAGAAAGAATAAACAACAAGAACAATGAAATAAATCACTCTCACTTACACAACCAAAGTAAAGAGCATTGGGGATCACTAACTTGAACAAGGTTTACAACCTTTGCCCAAAAAAATATTTCCCCTATCTCAAGCACTAAGAGATTATCTCAATCTTGTAAATAACTCTCTGGAATAATCAAGCATTTTTGATGTATTTCTAGCCAAGTGCTCTAGTGGATAGAAATAATTTGTCTTACAAGTGAGCAATAGGCTCCTATTTATAGAGTTTTAAGACACCCTTTGAATTTCAAATTCCACTAACCCCCATAGTTGTTACCAATGTTTAATTGGATGTTTATGGAGTTAAAAATGAGTTTTAGGAGTTACATGAGGTGTTAAAACTGTTCAAGATGGAAAAAAGAAGTTGGAGTTGGTTGTCAGCATCCCTGACCATGGCCAGAGATGTTCCTGGCCGCGACCACTGGCCTCTGTCCCCTAGGCCATGGCCAGGGATAATTAGTGGCAGCGGCCATAACTCAATTTTTAGCAAAACTCAACTTTTGCATTTCCAAACGGTTCTATCCTCTTCCCACATGACTTTGTAACCTCCATACACATTATGGAGGTTAAAATCATGTCTCTAACAACTATTTCACTTATGACTTTGATGAATTCAAATCAAATTGTGTAACATAAAATCTATACTGGGTGATATTTGAGAGTTACAAATTTATAACTGATTTTGTAACTCCAAAATATGTTACATTTGGGCACACACATGTGTCCAATTTTGTAACTCTCAATAATATGTTACAAGGTGTGACAAATCACATTTTGTCACATTATTTAATCTAACATTATATTATTTAAAATAATATAACAATGATATTAACAAATTTACAAGAATATATAATATATGTTTTTTTTAAAAAAAAAAAAAGAAATTTAATGTATGACATAGTTCATTAGTTTTGTCAACGTCATATTTATTATTACATATAAATTATCATCACACAATTCAAAATAAATAATGTGGTTTCACTTAAAATTATTACAAGTGTAGATAAGTTTTTGCGTGTTAGAGTATTTATAGCATCTCTTTATAATAATAGATCTTGATTGCAACATTTCGTAGCAATAAACATTAAAATTGCTTTAATTACTATATCTGCAAAGAGTAGGGACTTATTTAAATTGTTAACCAATCACATTATCTAATGTTTAGGTGCATATTTCAATTATATACATATCACTACTCATTTGCAAACCTTATGAAAACTCACGACTTCATTCTAGTAATTAGTACTATAGTGTACATACACATGTGTGCATGCATATACGCTGGCTAAGCTAGCTCTGTGAAATGCTATAGATTTTAATTGCCCAGGAAAAATCATGCATGACAAACTGAAATTAATCATATTTGTAACAAAATATATAGGAATAGTTTTGGAAATTAAGCACACAAAAAAAACACATGTTTATCAGTACAAATAGAATTATTTTGAAGTACGAACTGTTGTTCATAATTATTTGTGATTGTATAACAAAAGAATTCAATATGACAGATATGATTTAAGTATAGCACTAAACCCAGTTAGCTGCCATATTAGTTATTTTATATGGTTTGTGGATTAGATAAAAAAAGTAAAATAATAAAAGAAGTGTAATAATTTACATACTACGTACCACTAACTGATCTAGTACTAGTAGTATATATATCATATGATTAAACTAAGTGAATATATTATATATCTAGAGAGAGAGAGAGAGAGAGAGAGAGAGAATGGATTAAAAGGAAGTAGTGTAGATTTGCATCTGACTCAAGATATGCTCAAAGTTATCGGTTGACTTGTCGATGGTGTGGGAATGCATGCCTTCATAAGTAGTCACTACAATCCCTTCGTCTTTCGTTAACCTCTGCACTTGTTTCTTCACGTTACAACCTTGATGCGTGCACCTATAGTAGCTTCTGCATTATCATCACATAATTATATCATCCTTATAATCTCTCTCAAAGTTTAATGATCTATAGAAAAATATGAATGGGGTAATTAAGAAAAATTTAGATCATATTTTTAGTAACTTATTCTTAATGTTTAAATATTGCTAACACTCGACATTATATCTAAAATGTAAAACTTTGCATTCATATATATATCAAACAAATACTCATATTATTACTTTTCAATACCCTTATATCTTGTTCGGTAACACGCAAATAAACAGTTTTATGTTTATTATTTGAATAAAAACACAAGAACAAAATGTAAAAATACATTTGGTAAGTTTATTTCTTTTTTTTATTTTTCAATTAATTTTTATATAATTTCGAAACCAACTTTTTCTTTCCTTCCTCATCAGTTGTTTTGTATCAAACACATTTTTATTTTTTACCAAACAAAAACAAAAAAAAGTTACCAAACACATTTTTATTTTATAAAAATAATTAAAAAAGAATAAAACAAAAATATTATTTTTATTTTTGTGTTTAAATAATTAAATTTTTTTTTACCAACAGCAACCTTAATTAAATCTCTCTCAAGGAGATCTAATTGGGTAAGAAAATGTCTCCTGAATACATGCATAATAATAATTATTTTTCATTAATTTTATATTGAATATATTATTTTGGTCATTTCAGTTTTAGTTAAATATTAAAATTAGTTTTTATTTAAAAAAATTATAATAATAATATTTGTCTTACAAAATTTATTATAATTAATCTTTAGATTAATCAATTTTTATTTTTAATGACTATTGTATCTTGAAGTGTTATAGTAAAAAAAAAAACTTGATCCAAAATTTGAGTGTAGGGGTTAACTTTTATAGATTTTAGTGAAACAAAATATTGTTATTGAAATTTTATAACAAAAATTTAGGTATTATATTCAGCTAAGACTGCTGATCATGATGACATACAAAATTATACATTTTCCCTAATTTGCAACAAGTAACAATAGATATTATAAACAAAAATGAATTTATCATGAGGCTCATACTTGTATGCCATACATAGCTAGTTGCTAGCAAATTATTAAAGCAAAGAAACTATCTCATATAATACACTCTCACAGTACTTTATTCCAGCATTTTTAATTGTCCTTTAAAATCCTTAATTTGTTTACACAATACATGATATCTAGGATCAATGGAGTATGTAAATAGTAGCTAGATTACAGCTAGTTTAGCTAAATACAATCAATAACAAAAACCACAGTACATATCAAATTTTCCAGATATATATAATTAGAGGAATTTTTTAATAAAATCCTAAGAATAAGAATTCGGCACCAACGAAAGAATTCGGCCTGATCCACTATACCAATTAAATTTCATTAGTTTATAATTAATTAAATAGTGTTGTGAAATTATAATAAAAAATATTAAATTATTATTACCAAATTAATCAAAGTTCATTTGTGGTATGAAATCATTATTGCTTCATTCGATGGTATCATATCTGAATATAGCAGAAATTAGAAATACAACGCCCACTCTTACATGATTTCTTACCCTGTATATATATATGTCCCAATCAAATTCTTTTTTTACACCTAATTAACAATTATATTCCAAAATCATTGCCATATATATATATAATAATTAATAAAAAAAAAAGCAGAAAAATATGAACGTACCTTGGAAATTTGTTGTTCTTGACGGCCTTTTGGCCGTACTTCCTCCATCTATAGCCATCATCAAGTATATCAACTTGGCTTCTGGTCTGAAAAGCATACCTAGGCTTTCTTGCTTTCTTGTTATTACTATTATCTCCTTTTCTCTTCTCCGATTTCATAACCTGACCATTACTGTCGGAGCTCTGATCAATCTGAATCTGACGATGGCCATGATGATCATCATTATTGGAGCTAGCTGGGATCTCCATCTCTGACATCAGCCCCAAGAATCCAATATTCGATGAAGAAGACTTATTATTGTTACCTTGATTTTCTGTGTTGTTGTAACCTTGATTATTACTACTATTATGGAGATTAAAATCCACAGCTGGGCTTAATGACAGGGTTGAAGAAGAAGCTGGCGGTGAAGAATTTGATGCAAATGGAAGAAATTTAGATAGGTAATTCTCCATAATCTATATCTAAAGTATGGCTAGAGAGAGAGAGAGAGAGAGAGAGAGAGAGTATGAAGTAGTATGAATTATTTTTTATGTGGCGGTAGCTTAAGAAAGGGTGTCATATAGTTTTTTTTTAATTATTTAAAAAAAAATTAAATAGTAATAATAGTTATATATATATATATAAAGATAATATGATAGGGGTATGGTGGGGGAGATTTGATTGAAATTAAAGACAATAAGGCGGCGGCTTGGGGGGGCGATGGCTAAACAATGGGGCCTATATTCCTTATCCTACACTCGATGTCGTAAACGGCACGTAAATTAGTGATATTAATATTAGTAATAGTAGATTATTATTAAGTGTACTTTATGGTAATTAAATTACAATAATTAAATTTTAGAGGTAATGAAATGAGCGACGAAGTTTTGGCTAATACAGTAATTGGATGCCCAATAATAATAATAACTAATTGGACGCTCGTCTATTATTATTATTATTATTATTCTTGGTTGGTTTTGACCAAACTTCAGATTTCGTACTGGTTATACTTTTCTTCTATAGTTGAATTATGGTTCTTAGCTAATTATTTTAATATATAATTTTGAAGACATTTATTTATGCTATGCTAGCCATATGGCCCATACACATATACACTCACTTTAACTTATATGTGCCACGTTGTAAAAACCAATTTGCTTTCATGTATATTTATATACATATACATATACATATACATATGGTATTATTATTATTGCAACAGTTTTGATCTTGGTCAAAGTTATACGTGTTTGCAATTATTCTTTTGCTTTCTTATCTTGAATTTTTTATACAAGTGTTTATATTTCATGTACAATCTTTTTGTTCTTTCTAGTTTGTATAAATATTATTATACATAGATTGTGTACGTAGGTACTTATACGTACACATCCCATGTATATAAATTTACTTCATTATTTTTGCCTATATAATGTTTTCATGGGCTCAAAAGTTTTCTTTATTCTTTTCTTAGCGAACATGTTTTCAAGTACGCATGTTATGTTATATGCTGGTCAAATATATATACATATATATAATTATATATTATATATGTATGTAATTATGATTATTTTATTCGATTTATAAGAGATTCAGTGTATGTGGAAAATGTTGCTGCAAAAAAAAGATTTTGTGGAAAATATACAAGCCACATATGCAACTGTTTCTAGTCCATGCAATTTGACTAATATGCAGAGAGAGAAAGTTTATATCATTTTTCTAAAATCTATGAAATAATAATAATACATACATACATACAGTAACTATTGTTTTATTTTATTTTGTATAAATTTATTGATAATTAAGTCTGGTCAGAGTAAGTTTTACTAGGAAACAATTATTTCAATGCATGTGTTTCAACTAATACATATGATTTTGGAGAGAAAGAGATAGAGAGCAGAGAATTCAACATGTTGGGTTTGAATATTGTGAAGAAGCAGCTGGGAAATTTAAAAAAGAACACATGTTATTAGCATAAGGTTTGAACGGGTTGGTAGTGGTCGTCTCTCACCAATTAAAAATAAAAACCACTTAAATTCATCTGGTACTATATTTCTCTCTCCCTCTCTAGATCTAAATAAATTTATATGTTTATATAAGGTATCAAAAGTAAAGACTAGTCTTATTGAATACCTACTAAACATTATATATAGTAACGTAGTATTATATTTTTAAAATAATAGATCTTAATTTTAATAAATATAATTGATTAAGATAAATTATCGTGTGAGTATCTATTTGTGTAATATTTATGTGCATATAGTTATTTTGAATCCAAATATCACTGCTCATATATTATTACTAATGTGGCAGTTAACTTGTGTAAACGTAAATATATGCATAATTAAGTACAGAATTATGTATCTATGATATCTCAATATGTTTAATGATATGCTTTCTGTCGGTACCACTCCTACCATTTGGAAAGAAAAAAAAATGGAGAAGGGTTGATCTGGTTATTATAAAAAAATAAGCAAGCACACAAGTTTGACCACGTGTGCATGAGCATGTACAAATTTGACCCAAAGACTGCACCTGAATCAGATACCATACATTCGTTTAGTTGTTTATTTTTACAACCAATTCCCTGAATTTGAAAAACAGTATGTGAAATAATTAGTTGTAGCACGAACTGAGTGTGTATATAAATATAGTCAAATTAAAATTTAAAAGATTGGATCACATGCAAAAAAAAAAAAAATCTACTTACTTTTTACTGGATTGAAGAAAATTTTGTATTGCAATGATAAAAAATAATTTTAGTGATAATTATGAAGTATAAAATTAAAAATAATGAAACGTTGATGGCCGCCCTATCATAATTAAGCTTCTCTTCGTTATAATTAGTAGACAAATTAATGATTTATATCTTAGAGTGTAAGTGTGTGTAAATCATTTGTTCCAATAATTATATCCTTTCTATAAATATTACATTGCTTGATTATTTGATTAGTACAAACATGGATGGATAAAAACTTTGGACAAAGAATTTCCATTTTTTCCCATGTCCTTTTCAATGTAAAATTACGTTTTTAGTAATTACCAAATTATTAAACTATGCGAATTAATTAAGCTGCAGAATGGTAATTAAATATTGAAACAGAATTCAGATCTGTTGGAACAAAATCCGAACTTGTCACGACAGAAATTGAACACAATAAAACCAGTTCAAAAACAGAAAAGAACACAATAGATTTTTACAAGGTTCAGAAACCCTTTCAGATAACCTACTCCTTGGGGCCACGCCCAGAGAATATAAAACCAATTAATAAAAAATCACAAGTACAAAATATTGCCTTAAACAAAACAAGACTCCCTCTTAAGATTTGCCGCAACTTTGTTGTACTTCTCTACACTAATCTGATTGTGATTGAAACACTCAACCACTTGAACTCCCTTCAATGGCCAACGAGTGCTTGCATCCTCCCAACACAAGACTTGTAAAAATCCTCTCCCAAAGACTATAAAAGTTGTGTTCAAATTACAATGTGTATTCACTCATGAACATGGTATAAACTCACCACAAATACTAAACACTCATTTTTCTACAAAGATCACGTGAATACTATGATCTTGAATACAAATAAGGAACTCTCACAAATATTACAATACACTCACAAATTATGCACCAACGAGTTCACTTTTTCTCAATGCCTTAGAAGCCTATTTATATAGTCAATTTCGTGCTCAGAAAGGCTGAGAAAGAATCTCCTAATAAAGGCAAGAATAATTGAAGATATTCTTGATTGATGAAAAATTGCCTTTTCTAGAAGATTCGGATCCAACAGATTCGAATTCGGTGGGGACAACTAATACCTATGTCAGATCAAATATCTCAAGATAGAAATACCATTAATTACTTCAAAGATTTAGTTTCCTGAAGTTTATTACCTTTAGCTGCACGAAAAATAAAAGACAAATATTCCATAAATGATTTTGAGTAAGTACAAAATATTTTCTTTATATAACTAAGATACAACTTCCTTTTATAATCACATTGTGATAAAATCAAGCTAAATAAGGAATAATATGAAACTTAATATTCCGAAAATCAAAAGAATGGGAAAGTAATATTTCAAAAATTACAACAATGAGAAAGTAAAATTATCTTTTAAAGAAAAAGATATTTCTATAAAATTTGCCAATTTTAGGATTTACAATCTTCCCCTTTGGCAATTTTATAGACAAAGCATATCTATTTTTTTTTTAAAAGATCCTGCATAAAACAAGTGAGTGCTTAAATTCACAAGAGTCTCAAAATGACTCCCCTTGCCAAAAATAGCCAAAGCACATGACAAATACAATTAACGAAAACAATGAACAACTGCACGTAAAAAAACATAATCAAAGCACCAAAAATAGAGTACTCTCTTTCTCCCTCATTGTCTAAGAAAATTCCAAAGAACAAATGAAACGAAACAAAAAACAAAGACACATTTAGTGTTATTTTACATTTATCAAAAGAATATAAAACTAGATAGAAAGGAATGGTATGTTGGGGTTTTATGCCCTAATTAAAACGCAAATTCTTTGTAATCTCATTTTATTATCAATAAATGAATAGAAATCATTTTTTTACTTGGTCAATCACTTTGCTCACATGTTTTATTTTCATGATTATTTGTTTAATATAAACTTCTATTAAATCCCGAGCATATAGCTAATCATATTTATAGTGACGTAATCACAGTGGAATATAAATATGATTATATGTTTAAAATAAGTTAGTCCTAAGATTAGTCAGTGCACAAGATTTACAATGACTTGCCAATCTACGATATGATCTAATTACACATTACAGTATTATGTTCTTTCCAGAACATTAGCAAAGTAGATAAGATCGGATGTATTTGTTACATCGGACTAGACCGATATTGACAGTTGATAAGATAAGTAAACATACTGTTATTAATAATTCTAGTCATATCATATAGTTGACCATAAGTCAATTCAATCTCAATTCTGAGTGGTTAGTATTCTAACTGATTGTATTATTTGAGTTCTTTGACTTGTTCGTTACCAGCTTACCCTACGGACTAGCCCATACTTACATCTTGGGAACTCGGTAGTATAATTGAGTGGGAGTGTTAATCATAGATATGAACATTTATAGCTTCTGATGAAGAAGTGAAACGATGGTTTCTTTTTGGTTTGGTTCAAGGTGTTAAATTATAGAAATATCATTTCAGTAATTAAATTAGTTTACTGAAATATCATTTACAATGAACTAAGTGTCTTAAGGATAAAATACAATGAGGGGTAAAACGGTATTTTACTCCTATCTCATTGTAAACCGTCTATAGAGGATTGCGTAACAATTATGGTTGTAACAATGGATAATTAATAGCGTACCTATATTTGTTATAGAGTGTTCTATGAATTCAAGAGTGCAATTCCGAGTCTATAGTGGAGTCACGAGGAATTAATAAGTTAGTAAATTTATTTGTTAGATTTATTATAACTTATTGGAGCTTGATTTCATAGGCCCATGGTCCCCATTGTACCTTAGATAAAATCATCTAGATAGTCTCAATTAATTGATTTAATTATCAATTAGAACTATCAAAGTTGAACAGGTCAATTTTGGATAGTTTCATAGAGTTATGTAATTTAAAGAAGAAAAGATAAATTATGGCAGATTTATTAATTAAGATAAATTGGTATCTAAATTAATAAATAAGTTTAAATCAATGTTCAAATTATAAATAATTAATTTGATAAAGGATTTAAATAATTATTTAATTAATTAAATCAATAGAAAATAATATAGGCCTTGATTTTAAGTCCAATGGGCTTATAATCAAATGAGAAATTTCACGGGCCTAAAGCCCATGATAATTTCGACCTACGGCTTCATATTGGCTATTATTTTATTGATTTTTTAATTAAATTAAATGGCCTAATTGAGTCTATAAAAGGAGTGCTTAGAGAGAGTTGAAAACATAAGTCTAAACATAAGTTTAATCACTGGTTTTCTGATAGTTTTAGATTCTCTCTAAACACAAGTCCTTTTCTAAGCCTCTTTGATTATTTTCTCTTCTTCTCTCTGTATCTATCTCATGTGTTGAGAATTGCCCACACTAGTCTAGGTGATTCTAAGGATACATTGGAAGACTGTGAAGAAAATAGAAGATCGGTTCAGTTTCTTGATAATACTCTGCGACAGAAAGGATACAAGGGTTAGAGAAACTGAAGGAAGGACTCATTCATTCCGCTGCGTATACTGTAAGTATTCTTATCTTTGTTTCTCTTTGAATTCAATTTTAGAAACATGTTCTAGGTTATCTCATATTAATTTGTTTAATATTAGATCTACATGAAAATAAATAAAGATCATGTATAAGTTTTCCTAACACAGTAATCGTCATGGAGTTGGAGTGCTAGATGCATTGATGATTGCCAATGAATCCAGAATTTGGCGCTGAGTATCCTCCATGGCAGTGAACCGGTCGGAGAGACTTGCAATTCTTGTCTGGACAGAAGCGAGAATAGTCGAGACAGCAGGGGTGTTAGGCTCGAGATCTCTAGACCCAGAGCCAGCCAAGTTAATGCCTTTGACCTTATGAGCTGTGGTAGAAGCATTGTCATCTTTGATCTCTTTGACAGTGTATGTAGGTCCAACCAAATGAGAAATCAAGGTCTTGTGTGACTTCTTCAAAGGACGTTGAGATTCCAAACGTTTGTAAATGACTTACGGAAACATCAAGTGTTGACCCTTGCGTTTGGCACCACTCAAGGACATGATTTGATAAAAAATAGCAGCAGCAAGATCGACAATGACACTAGTCCCAATTTTAAACAATAGAAAGGCCATATCGTGAGTGATGGTCGATGAGTGAGTGGTAGGCATCCAATTAAACATTGCAAATTTGAAAAGTGCACCATAATAGTGAGTAAGGTCCGAGACACGAAGAGATGCACTTGGTTCCCATCCCATAGATTGGCATGTTGGGAATTGTGCCTTGAAAGCATATGTAGTAGACATTGTTTTATGAAATAAATATATGAATTGAATTTGTTATGAATATATTTTATGGACTATATTATTCTGTGATAATATTATGTAAATATCATAAAAAATTCCTAAGTTCATATATGTGATCTCAAACACGTATTGGTACGAGAGGATTGTGTTTGAGATAAATGAACTTGAATAGTTCGCAGTAAAATAAAGTTATGGAATCTTTAGATTAATTACTGCAAATACGGTCCACTAGTATTATGAATACATGTGATCTAGATCCGGATCACTAGTGTGGTAGGACACTTTAGTGGATGTGCTTTATATATTAGAGAATATATAGAACTGGACCAGATATGTTTATTAATACTTAGTTAAATACCGTTTTGAAGTATTAATTAAATATATCAACTGATAATCATATACAAATAGATCTTAATTCTGAAGTTACTATGAACTCCTGTTTATGTTATATGAGTTCTTTGATTCACTCGTTAGGGTCTGTCAGAATGATCAACCTAGAAACTTTTGTTTTGGGAACCCATTAATGTAGATGGTTGGGGACATAGTATACAGATGTGGAATCTATGCCTTCTCGCAAGAGATTGAATGATGGTTCTCTTAAGGGTTGACTTTTGGGACTGAAAGGTTATTGATCTCAAATTCATAATTTAGTTATGAATTAACATTCACTAGTAAAGTCAATAGTACTTAAGGAACCAAGAGATAATTAAAATGGTAAAACAGTAATTTTATTCCCGATTAATTATGAACAATTATTAGAGGGTCAATTTGTATGCAATGATTATATCAATGGACACTTTATAATTATAAAGTACTCAGTCAATGAATGTCTAGAATTACAAGAGTGCAGTCTTATATTTATAGTGGAATAATCATGAGATTAATAAATTAAGATTATTTAATTAAAGAGTTTAATTAATAATCTCAAATTTATTAGAGCTTAGAATTATAGGTCCATAGGTCCTTATAGCGACTTTATCAACACTATTCGAGGTAAGAGTTGATATGAAGGGAAAAATAGTTTAAAGACATATTTATGAAGAAATTTGTTCTTTAGGCCAAATATGCAATTATATGATAATAGTGATTAATTAATTAATTATAAATTAGTTATAGTTAAAAAAAAATAATTAATATTTAATTATTGTATAATTTTTGAAATTATATTAAATAATTAAATTAATTTTGAAATTTAATTAAATAATTAATCAATTATAATTTTCAAAATTATAATGAATTAAATATTTATTTTCGAAAATAATGGATTTAATTAATTAGTAGAATTAATTAAATATCTTTATTTGAGTGGGAGATAATAATCTGCTAAGTTCAAATTGGATTTGAATTTAAAAGATTAATATTTATTCAAATAATTAATTATATTTGATAATTAGTTAAAAAGATATTTACTTTAAATTTGAATTAGTTATCGGGTTGTTAGATATTATCTGATAAAATAGTTTGAATAATAATTAAATAAAAATTGAAAAAACCAACATCCCTAAAAATAGGGATGCTACACGTGCACACATAGTCCATGGACTGTGTGTGGCGTGTATTGCTATTTTCAGGGATATGATTTTTATTTTTACTTATTTAATTAATTAATGGATAATTCAAAAATTAGTTTTTGGATATTTTCATTAATAAAATAAATAATTAATTAAAAGGTAAATTGTAAGTTTGTTACAGATTTATTTTTTAAAATTTGAATATTTTCTTTTAAGTATGACTGATTAGAAAATATAAAAATAACCAATCTCAGAAAACTGAGTCTAAGATTCGCTCTGTGAAAAATAGAACGATAGTTTTCTCTCCCTGAAAAATAAAGAACCAATTTTCAGATCTATTATCTTGATCTCATGTGTTGAGTACATCAAGTAGAATCACAAATAAACTATCCTTCATTCTCTAAGTGCCCACACACTTCTTGAGGTGTAGAGAACGCTTTGGAAGATCTTGGTGTGAGTACCTGGGAGCGGCTTGGATAGGAAGATCGTTCTAAATATGAAAAGATAGCAAGGACACTTGATAAGCTTCAAGATGTATGAATTCTAATCTTAACTTGCTTATGATTAATGTATGTATATTAATGGATCCGCATATTTAAAGGTAGTTTAAATATGTTACAAAATTTTTGTTGTACACTGGGCCAACCCCATCACCATTCCGCTGCGTATTAGGAAACTCGTTCCTAACATGGACAACTAATTCAGACAAAACTTGATCATTTGCAAACTCAATAGAATCATCAATCTTAATAGGAACGAGATTGAGAGCCTTAGCAATTTCAGTAGCTATACCAATGACCCCTAACATAAACTTTATGAAACATAAAAGAAGTCTGATCTAACAACTCATCATTCAGATTTGCATAAAATTCCTTAACTACTCGAGGCACAAACCCATCAAAGCTAGACAAAGATCGTAACCAACCCCTTTCCTCTAAAGTAAGTAACACCCCAAAAACACGATGAAGAGCAAAAAGGAAATTACGTTCACTAATAAAGTGACGATGCTCATAAAATTGCATATTTTTCTCATTACCATTAAAACATAAAGTAAGAGAATGAGCTTTGAAAAAGGAACCTAAAGTACGGACATGGGCACCTTTTTGTTTAGTGTGTTTGGTAGTCAATTCGGGAAATGCCAATGGTGTGGTGCCCTATGGGTCAGATGCAATAGGAGTGGTTTCTGATGGGTCTTCTTCTGATTCAGTCTCCTCCTCCAAATCTTCATGAGGTTCTTTGGGAATTGGCTCGGTCAAGGAAGGGTCCAACTCAGGCAGTAAGTCTTCCGTTTCAGGAGAGACATCCTCCGAGGAGGTGCAAGGTGGTGGGTTAATTGTTGCCTTCAATTTGAATTTGAATAAAGGAGATGAATCGGAGATGGAGCTAGTACCTTTTGCTGGAGCCACTTTGACCTTCTTGGTTCTCCTTGATCCAGCAACTTTGGATTTGCGTTTGCCCTTTGCCTTGGGTGTTAACACATCAGGGGATAATGATGCTTTAGAGTCATGTTCAGACGGATCAAACACGATTTCAGTGGAGATAGAATGTGCAGGGCTTGTAGTCAAGGCAGGTTTGGATTTTACTTGACCTTCGAGTGAGGTGAGTGGAACCGCCGAGGCTTGGTTTTGTTGTGTATCAAGGTTGGGAAATGTCACTCCTTTACTCGTAGCCTCAATCAAGTGCGATCCTTCAGGACCCGGAAGAGCAAGGACTTTCTTCCTTGTTGTGGTTTTGGGTTGACGGTCTGTAGGAGGCGAGATAGCTAGTATTGATGCTGGAACAGGAGGAGAGGCAGAAGGAATCGTCTCAGGAACTGTCTCCTTCTGAGACTTTACAGGTTTGGAGGTAGATCCAAGGCCTCATGGCTGCTAGGAGAGAAACAAACAGAGACACACAAAGAACAAAACCCTAAACAACTTGGTTACAAGTGAGCAAGATAGAAAAACAAGAAAACACTTAGAATTAAACAGCCAAGGTGAATCCGAATATATAGAGAATTTGGTGCACAAATGAGACAAGTTTGAAAATGGGTAACCAAAAATGGGTAACTGAATTTAATGTGATAAATGTAAAAATAGCTTATTTTTAAAACAAATTCTTTCACACCTCAAAATTGAAAACTTTTGCATGATTTTGAATATAATGGGATAAAACAAATAAATTGCATCAATTATTTATCAAAATTGATTTTTTAGTACTCGGTCAAAAAGATTATTATTGTTTTTTTTTATTTAAAAGAAATTGTCGAAAATAAAAAGATAAATTGTCATACCATATGTGTCCATGAAAATTCCAAGTCCTGTTCAAGAGAAACAAGATAACCATTTTTTTTTTTGACAAATTAGAATAATGAATTATAATTAAAATACTAAGTGATAATGATAACCATAATTCGAAAAAGAATATACCAATCACAAAAAAATATTTTAATCAATTCACTATGTGTATGAGTCTTACAACATTCTTACACAGTCTAGTCAACAGGAATATGTGTGTGCATGTGTAATCAATTTGGCGTTTCTTTTCGGCCTTTTAAAGCTAGGGTCATTGCCCATTTTTGGCAATTGTAGCATTTTCAAATTGTAACCATACTGGAGGCTATAACTCTTATACTGATGGTAGCCATTTACACTGGTAGAATATCCTCCAATATAATTGCTAATTACCTGGTACCAACTTACTCAGGGTCAGCTTTCACACATGAGTATAGATAGCTATTTTCCAAGACGGAGCCTGAAAAAGAAACTGGATTACGGAATGCTCATACTAAAACAGACACAATGATTTGATCAAATATAAATTGGATGGTCTATAATTTTTCAAATATGTTTTTTTTTGTTTCTCACAAAGTATAAGAATTATAATGTTCATTTTCTAAAAATTGAAAAAATATGGTCATCAAATTTCTTCCAAACAGGACAAAAGATTTACACAATCACATATGCAGGGCAAGACAATCAATTATTGGCAATTTCAAATAAAACAAAACCCAATGATTTCCTGAGGGAATCAAATCTGACCGTGTCTAAAGCTTTAGTAAAAATATCTGCACTTTGTTTGTTAGTCTCAACATATTCTAAAATCATAATTTTGTTTTCAACAAGCTCCCTAATAAAATGATGACGAATGACAATATGTTTGGTGCGAGAGTGCTGAACAAGATTTTTGGAGATATTAATAGCACTTGTATTATCACAAAAAATGGTTAAAGTTTTAATATCAAACTCATAGTCTGCCAACATTTGTTTCATCCACAAAAGTTGAGTACAACAACTTCCAGCAGCTATGTACTCAGCTTCGGTTGTTGACAAGGAGATGGAGTTTTGTTTCTTACTATGCCAGGAGACCAAATTGTTTCCTAAGTAAAACAACCACCACTTGTACTTTTGCGGTCATCAGTGTTTCCTGTCCAATCTGCATCACTATAACAAACAATGTTAGAGTTTAGTTCTTTGGAGTAGCAAATACCTAAATCAAGAGTATTATTGATATAACGAATAATTCTTTTAACAGCAGTCACATGAGACTCCATGGGGTTCCCTTGGAAGCGAGCACACACTCCAACACTGTAACTGATGTCTGGGCGACTAGCAGTGAAGTATAGGAGACTGCCAATCATACTTCTGTAAAGAGTTGGATCGAATTTCTTCCCATTCTCATCTTTAGATAGTTTGACAGTGGATCCCATAGGAGTTTTAGCAGGTTTATATGCATCGAGCCCAAATCTCTTCACCAAATTTCTGGCATACTTGCTTTGTGAAATGAAAATTCCCTCGTCTGACTGCTTAACTTGGAGTCCTAAGAAAAAAATTAGCTCTCCCACCATGCTCATCTCAATCTCTTCCTGCATTTGTTTCACAAAGTCCTGTACTAGAGAGTCATCAGTAGAACCATACACTATATCATCAACATATATTTGAGCTATCATAATATTCGTATCAACATTTTTGATAAAAAGTGTTTTTCTACTCCCCATCTCTTGTACCCATTTGAGACAAAAAATGAGTTAGTCTCTCATACCAAGCCCGTGGGGCTTGTTTCAACCCATACAAAGTTTTTTGTAATTTAAAAACATGATTAGGACAGTAAGGGTCCTCAAACCCTTTGGGTTGCTCCACATAAGCTTCTTCATTCAAAAATCCATTTAACAAGCGGATTCGACATCCATTTGGAATAATTTAAAACCAAGAACACATGAAATAGCTAGCAATAATCTTATGGATTCAAGTCTTGCAAAAGGGGAAAATGTCTCATCAAAACCAATTCCTTCAACTTGAGTGTACCCTTGTGCAACTAACCTAGCTTTATTTCTTATTATGGGGCCAAATTCATCAGTTTTGTTTTTAAATATCCACTTTGTACCTATAACATTAATATGACTCGGTCTAGGGACAATGATCCATACCTCATTCCTTGTGAATTGTTCTAGCTCTTCTTGCATAACATTAATCCATGATTCATCATTTAAGGTTTCCTTCATGTTTTTTGGTTCCAATGTAGAAATAAAACAAACAAATTGAACCAAGTTTACATACCTCTTTCGAGTGACCATACTATCTTCAAGATTTTCCAAAATGAGATCCGAAGGGTGATTCCTTTTTACTCTGGTTGATGATTCGTTTTGAACGATGTTAGAAGAAATAACTGGATTTTCCTTCTCTGTTCGTTCAGTTGTTGTCGCGACAGAATCAGTGTCTGATACATCATCAGTAGCTGTTGTCGCTTCTGAAGGTTAATCTGTCAAATCTTATATCCCTTTATGTTGCTGAACATCAATGAACTTGTCAATTTCCTCCTCATGGGAGTACTCAGAAAAATCTTTTAGATCATCAACAACCACATTAACAGATTCCATAACAGTTTTGGTTCTCATGTTATAAACACGATAGTCCCTACTATTGGTAGAATATCCAAGAAAAACTCCCAAATCACTTTTGGCATCAAATTTACCCAGATTCTCACGATCTCTAAGAATATAACAAAGACACCCAAATACATGAAAATAATTGACATTGGGTTTTCTACCTTTCCAAATCTCATACAGAGTTTTATTTGTACCTGGACATAGAAAAACACGATTAATTGTACAGCAAGCAGTGTTAATTTCTGCATCCCACAATTTCTCTGTGAGTGTTTTGCTATTCAACATAACTCTGGCCATTTCCTGCAAGGTACGATTTTTCCGTTCCACTACCCCATTTTGTTCTGGGGTTTTGGGTGTAGAAAATTAATGCAAAATTTCAAAAGATTTGCAATATTCATCATAAACAGAATTTTCAAACTCCTTACCATGATCACTTCGTATTCTTACAAATTTTCCAATGTTACATTTTTTTTTCAACTCTTAGTCTTGTACAAAGAGTTTGAAAAGCTTCAAATGTATCTGATTTTTCTCTTAAGAAATCTACCAAAGTAAATCTAGAAAAATCATCCCCATATACAAAAATGTATCTCTTACCATTAATACTTTCTACCTGTATAGGACCCATGAGATCCATATGTAATAATTCCAACACAGTTGAAGTATTAATATCAGATAGTGCTTTATGGGAAACTTTCAACTGTTTTCCCAATTGACACGATTCACACTTACCAAGTGATTCTTTACCCAGCTTGGGTATACCATGGATGAGTCTTGCATTAGAAATCTTTTTCAAGTTTTTGAAATTTATGTGTCCAAGTTTTTCATGCCACAAATCAATATTATTAAAACTTGATGATGACGCATGACATGTGAATTTTTATGTGAGTGTGTAACAATTATCCAAAGAACGAGAGCCTTTAAGAACAATGTCACCACTTTAATTTACAACATTACACTCATCATGCGAAAAATTAACAAGAAAACCTTGATCACATATTTGACTTATGCTAATTAAGTTAGCTTTTAGCCCATCAACAAGAAGAACATTTTTCAGTTTTGGTAACCCTTCAATGTTTAAAGTACATTTACCTAAAATATTTCCTGTCATTCCATCCCCAAATGTTACTATACCACACTTCAAAGATTTGAAGTTGGTGAGTATGCTGGCATTGCCAGTCATATGTCTTGAACACCAACTATCAAAGTACCATGAACTAGATGCATGTATTTTATGACATGTAAAGGTAGCCAAGCAAACAAAGTTATTTTTCTTGACCCACATTGTTTTTATTTGGAATTTTTTTTGGCCAAGAATTGATTCATGCTACTAAAGTGTTTAACATAATTCTTTTAAAACAAATTCAACAGAGAAAAACACTTAGGTCTTATGTGTCCTTTCATACCACATAAATAACAAAATGGTACAAATTGTCCAATGTTTCTCTTTGGAGAAATTCTTTCATTGTAGATTTGTTGGAATAGATGACAACTGTGTGATCTCCGAAGAGTCACTTGTTCCTGCAAAACGGTTAGTTGTCACAACAGACGGATAATTCACAGATTTTACAAAAACCATGTTATTAGAAGATTCAGATCCATTAGATCCCAATCCACTGTAATCACCAACCTTTTTTCCTGCAGAGAGAATATCATCCAATATTACAGATCTTGGATTAAACATTTTGACATCTTTTTGCATAAGATCAATTTCTTTACTCAAAGAATTAATTTCATCATTTTTGGAAGCAATAATCATCTTAAGTTCTTTAATTTTTTCAACAAATTTTTTATTATTGCTAGCCATTAATCGATTCTTAGAGAAAACACTGATCATACATTATTTAATAAGAAACTTTCAATGACTCCTCATCTAAGTCAGAATCATCAGAGTCAGTATCAGATTTTTCATTATTTTGAACAAAACTATTAAGACATACCAAATCCTTGGAATCAACTGAAGAAAAAATCATACCTTTATGAACATAGGTTAAGGCAACACTATAGTCTTCCTCATCACTCTGTTCAGAGTCTTGATCACTCCAAGTGGCTGCCATGACTTTCTTTTTCTTTAAGGTATTTGCACACTCGGATTGAATGTGTCCAAATCCTTCACATTCCCTGCTTGGGAAAGCCATCTCATCGTCTTCATCATCCAAACTTTCCATCTTTTCTCTGGAAGATTTAAAGGCAATAGATTTCTCATTGATTTCTTCTACTTTACCTTTTTGTCTGATTTGTTGATTTAGTTCAAAAGTTCGAAGTGAACCCATCAATTCTTCTACTTTTATTTTATCCAGATCTTTTGCTTCTTCAATTGTAGTAAGCTTAGTTTGAAACCTGTCAGGGAGAACTCTAACAATTTTTTGAACCAAAACATTATCTTCAAGTTTCTCACCAAGAGCAAAATATTCGTTAGTAATATCTGACAATTTCTCATAAAATTCAGTGAATGTTTCATTTTCAAAATTTTCAAATTTTGTTGTGACCATAACAAGCCTAGAACGCTTGAAATCAGCAGTTACTTCAAATTAGGTTTGAAGGATTTTCCAAGCATCTTTGGCCGAAACACATGAAGAAATCAATTTAATGTAACCTTCACCAACACCATTAAAAATAGCATGTAATGCTTTATTATTGTAATCAGACAATTTATCTTCAACATTAGTCCAATCAAGTTCAGATTTTTCCTTAGTTACATCATTGCTTTCTGCTGGAGGAGTCCAACCACTAAAAACAACTCTCCAAGTCTTTCATCTTGAGATTTGATGAAGGCTCTCATTCTAACTTTTCAATATGAATAGTTAGAATCATTGAGTAAAGGGGGGCGAGTTATGGAACCTCCTTTTGTGAAAAAAGATATTGTAAGAACAAGGACAACAAGTGGAATAAACCAAGACCACACTCAGAAATGAGTGACCCCCTCTGATACCAATTGAAATTTCATTTTAGTAATTACAAAATTAATTAAACCATGTGAATTAATTAAGCTGCAGAATGGTAATTAAATGTTGAAACAGATTTCAGATCTGTCAGGACAGAATCCAAACTTGTCACAGCAGAAACTGAACACAATAAAAATAATGCAAAAACAATAAAGAACACAACAGATTTTTACAAGGTTCAGAAACCCTTTCGGATAACCTACTCCTTGGGGCCACTCCCAGAGAATAAAACCAATTAATAAAGAATCACAAGTACAAAATATTTACTTAAACAAAACTAGACCCCCTCTTGAGATTTGCCAAAACTTTGTTGTACTTCTCTTCACTAATCTGATCTTGATTGAAACGCTCAACCACTTGAACTCCCTTCAATGGTCAGTGAGTGCTTGCATCCTCCCGACGCAAGGCTTGTAAAAATCCTCTCCCGAAGACTATAAAAGTTGTGTTCAAATTATAATGTGTATTCACTCATGAACATGGTATAAAATCACTACAAAAACTAAACACTCATTTTTCTACAAGACCACGTGAATACTATGATCTTTAATACAAATAAGGAACTCTCACAAATATTACAATGCACTCACAAATTATGCACCAACGAGTTCACTTTTTCTCAGTGCCTTAGAAGCCTATTTATAGAGTCAATTTCGTGCTCAGAAAGGCTGAGAAAGAATCTCATAATAAAAATAAGAATAATTGAAGATATTCTTGATTGATGAAGAATTGCATTTTTTAGAATATTCGGATCCGACAGATACGAATTTGGTGGGGACAGCTAATACCTATGTTAGATCAAATATCTCAAGATAGAAATACCAATTAATTACTTCAAAAATTTAGTTTCCTGAAGTTTATTACCTTGAGCTGCACGAAAAATAAAAGACAAATATTCCATAAATTATTTTGAGTAAGTACATAATATTTGCATTATATAACTAAGATACAACTTCCCTTTATAATCATATTGTGATAAAATCAAGCTAAATAATAAATAATATGAAACTTAATATTCTGAAAATCACAATAATGTAAAAGTAATATTCCGAAAATGTAATGCCCCGAATTTCCTAATAAGGGTTAGGACCTTGATTAGGAGGCCGGGAGGGCCATAATTGATTTATTATGATACTTAATGATTATGTGCATGTTTATGTGAATTATATTATAATATGATGTTATATACATGCATGTGGGTCCACAACTGTTTATTAAACTGTTTTGGCAATTTGGGCCGTTTAGAGCATAATTGTGTATTTGGGTGCATTTTGTGATTAGTGAATGAGATCCCATCATTATGGAGATATGTTCAAGCCTTTCAGCAGGAGACGATCATGAAATGTAAGTGTTCGGTCTAGTCATAACGGGTTTAAGATCGGGGCTCGGGGTGAGTCTCGGGGTAGTTTTAATGATTAGAGCATTACCGGGAATTAAAGGGTAATGGGATATGGATTATTGGTGTTCGAGAATATTGAGAATATCGGGAATTGGAGATTGTTAATTATGATTAACGAAATAGGTTCGAAAGGACGGTTTTGCCCTAGGTGGCTGTTAAGGTTATATTTTAGACTTAAGGGCATTTAGGTCTTTTCCCCCTAAAGGATTTATATAAGCCATTAAGGCTGTAAAAGAGAAGAAAAAGCAGAGTATCCTTTCTCCTTTTCTCCTGATGGTCTTTTTCCTCCATTTTCTCTCTGGATTTTCAAGCTTTGCTTAAGGAATCAAGCCAAGGAATCAAGCCAGGATAAGCTAGCGTTATGCTCCACCATTGAAGAGGGTGTGTTGCTGAGATTGAGGTGAGTTTTTAGCCATTAGAACTAAAGTTTTTGCTCTGTTTTCTGAGTTAAGTTCCAGCTGGTTTTTGAGTTGGAAAGTTGGGTTTCAATGGGTGTTTTGGCTAGGGTTCTTGGGGTTGTGATGCTTGGGGCATGTGAGGATGGTTTTTAGGTTCATTTGGGACTGAATTTGATGTTTGGAAGCTTTTGATTTGGGTTGGAAATGGTAGAATCGAAGGAGGAACTTTATGGGTTGAAGTTGGCTGAAGGTAGCGCTACAGCGCCCAGTGTAGGGCGCTACAGCGCTACCTGCAGAGGAGGTTGGGCGGTTTTGGTTCTGTCTTGAGCGCTGGGGCGCTAGGAGGGCAGCGCTACCCTATTTCTTCAGAACCCTGTTTTAAGTGTTTTTAAGGGTTTTTGGCTCGGGGTTTCAATCCTTAAGGCTCGGGATCGAATCTACTCACCGTGTGGGCATGTTTCGAGGTCCCGAGAGTGGGGTTTAGACCAAGACCCTATCATTGTTGATTTTCATTAATTGGAGATTATATTTGGTTATGACTAGGTGACCGAGGGATTAAAGGATCAATCGTTCTCAAGGGTTGTTCTTGTTCTAACTCTCGCTCGAACCAGAGGTAAGAAAACTGCACCCCATGTGTGACATGCATGGTCATTCTTACTGCATGTTGGATGTTTAAATGTGAACATTGATAGCATATTGAATGCTTAGCAATCTTGCTCATTTGCATATGGTTATTGTTGAGGCATGCTGGATGATTAAGTGTGATGCATGTGATGCACGAGAAACATGTGATTAGGGCATGCCATGAATATTGACTGTGGGATTGATCAGAGCTTGATTCTCTGTGTTTGTGTATGATCATGATTATGCTAGCAACTGTTAGATAAGCATGTTGAATGTCCTACTCTTGGATAAATGACATATGATACATATTGATAGCATTGCTTACTTGTGCATGGTACTGACTCATTAGTCAGAATTGGCAAAGGTGTTAGTATCAACTGTGAAGCCGTGACTCATTAGTCAGGTTCGGCAGTGGTACTGGGCACTGGTCACACGGTGCTGACTCATAAGTCAGGACGGCCTTCGCGTGTTCAACGCAAGCCAACAAAGATTAGATCTGATGGACAATCTGCATTGAATGACTAAAAGAGCATTAATGCCGGACCGACCTCAAGTTCGATGAATATTATAAGCGCTTGTGTGACTTACCCATCAGTCACTCATCTGTTAAGTTAGAGACTTTCCCACCAGTTTCTCATCTGTTTAAGGCTAGTGGCTTACCCAGCAGCCACTCTTCTGTTTAAGCTAGTGACCACCCATCAGTTACTCATTTGGTTTGAGCCATTGCAGGAAAGCCCAGGTAACGGTGTCGTTACACGGCTATGGGCACTGAGCCCCTAGTGACTTGTTTGGCAGTCACTCATTATGGTTTAACAGGACCTCAAAGTGATATTCACTCATCTGATCAGAGCTATGAGCTCTATATGATCATTTTGATCATCATATGCATGGCTTTGGGTGCTAAGCCCCGTAGTGACTTGCTTGTTGGTCACTCAGCATGGTTTACCAGAACCTCAAGTGTCGAAACACTCATCTGATTAGGATTGACTTGATAGTCCTCCAATCAGAAGGGCAGAATTTCTTATCCTGGATACCCCAGCATTGTTTGAATTCATTTGCATGCCTGAATAAAGCTATGTTTGCTAGGCATGCTAGATATGATTTGATATCATGATATGATTGTTTATGAGCATATGAGTTTTCTTGTTGGGCTTCGGCTCACGGGTGCTTTGTGGTGCAGGTAAAGGCAAAAGGATGTTGGACCATCCTTGAGTTGAAGGGCTTAGGTGATGACATGTACATATGCAGCTGCTCGACCAATACTTGGACGAGGTTTGAAAGAGGAACTAGGGTTAAACCCTGTTTTGCCGCTTAGAATGTCCTGATGTAAATATTTTCTTGTAATAGACTCTGAAATTATATTTTTTTGGGATCCCAATGTATATAGTAAACGTTCTAATGAAACGTTATATCTTAACCGAAATTTTTAATTCCTAAACCGCTAATCATACTTAGTTACACATTTATGGCCAAATGACTCGATTAGCGAGTTTAGCACTGTTTGCAATGTGCACTGTAGCGGTCACTGGAATTGGGGCGTTATTACAATAATAAAAAAGTAAAATTATCTTTTAAAGAAACAAATATTTCTATAAAATTTGTCAATTTTAGGATTTACACAATAAATTATGATCAATAAATTAAGTCAAAGCCATTCTCGGTTGTTCATCTAGAATTGTCTATCTAAATCGTTGTCAATTGATATAGATCGTTTAATAAATTTATTTTACTATAATAAGTTTATATAATTTTTGCTCTTAGTAAAAGTTTAGATCCTTAATATATTTCAAGCAATTAAAGACAAGACAATCTATTTTGTACTTTGATAAAAAAGATGGCACAATCATCTCAAACTTTTGGACTCTTTTTTCGCACTTTTTCTTTCTCCTCTCCAATTAACAAAGTCATTTGGTATCCTATATTATACTTTATATTTCAAGCAATTAAAGACAAGAAATTAACAATGAAAATCCAAATTATTTATTATGGACAAAAATTTGAGTTGAGGTACCATTGTTTTTTACCAATTTACAAAACAAAGGATCATGTTTATAATTAATTAACAAACTCATTTGATATTCTATATTATAACAAAATATAATTACTTTGGTGCTCTATATTTTTTTATAATGATTATTGGATACCTTACAATTTAAAATTTTGTATAAAATGGTATACTCAAATGTTCTCGATAACAATCATCAAGTATCTTGTAATTTAAAAATCAGCATAAAATGCCTAGTGTATCATTTTATAACAGTTTTCAAATTACATCATATGTCTGATGACCAATAATGAGAACATATGGTAACAACAATATTTCATTTCATTAAAACAGAGGGTACTAAATAAAAGTATAATCTCTTGTAATTATTCAAAATTTATAATCCAAAAACTAATATATGAAAAAAAAGGTAAAAAATAATACCCTATACTGACCAAAATTTACCACTACGGATATACTTTATAATGTTGTGAACTTCTCTTTTCGTAGAAGAGCTGGAGGTTTGTTAAACCAACCGCGCGCCAATGCTTCATATGTTTTGGAAATAAGTGTAATAAATTTATAAGTTAAAGTTGAGCAAGATTAATAATTAATTCATTATTAGTGTGTCACTAGTGAATATTTTAATTGATAGGATCTATTAAGTTATGAAGAACGTTTATTTAATAATGAGCAAAGAAACTACATAAATTAGACATATACACATAATATGTAGACTATCTTATAATATGCATTCTACATATATTTGACATTTACTCTCATTTTGTTATTTATAATTATTATTGTGATAATTTATTTATTAAATAATATTTTTATTTAATTCTAAATATCATATATATATATATAATTTACTTTTTTACACGCACACACAATTAAATTAAATTAGAACAGTATATATTTTATTACTATAGTCATATATAATATTTGTCACATCTAATTATCATGTTATACGTATGTTGTGCCTTTAGTCGTGCATTGTATGCTTAATAATAAGACATGTCGTATTGGATTATAATATAGATGTATCATACACATAATGATTTTTTTTAGGTCCATCCATCCTATATTTGGATAATTTGACACACGTACGTGTATTTGCCATTTAATTTTTTTTTTCTTTTAACAAAGTAGCTACCATTGGATCAAGATCCTCTGTCCATAATTTGTGTACGTGTGTCCAATAGTTTTGTGACAGATCATTTAATAATTTCTCCTATTAATTAAACTTAACACTTTACTGCTGTTTGTTATCATCCGATACTTTCCATCTAATTTTTTATTTAACTAATTACTTCACTACTGCCAACTTGTCTTATTCTATTTTTGTTTATATGTACATACAATTTATATATATTTGTAATCAATCTCATTTTTGTTTTCATAATCTTCTACATTTTTTTTTTGTTTCTTTTCTTTTTTTTAACTCAAGGATATATCTTTTTATATAGTTTTAACGATTTTTTTTTGGTTAATTTTAATAAAATATTTTAAATATTTAACCAAATATATTTTTAAAATTAATTAAAAATAAATATTTATTAATTATATTAATATAAATTTAAATATTATATTTAATAATTGTATTAATATAAATTCTGGATAGAGTAACTTGATCAGCTACGGATGAATTTATCTTAATACAAAGATAACTTGAAAGTGTCTTTTCCAACACACGTAGTGAATAATAATAATGATGGAATTTACTATATATAGCGTATTAGGATTACACGTTAATACAATATGAATGAATGTGAATGGAATTAATATATTTTGTATCGTTGAATTGACGGATTCTAATTAAAATTCTACACATCGATTTATCTTCTACAATATGTTGAAAGTAAACAACAAGCTATGTTGAAAGTAACAACAAGCTGACACCATATACGACGACAAGACAATACAAGCTTCAATTTTGCTTCACAGCGATATATGTGTATATAAATTTCAATTATTTTTCCAAAAAACAAAAAATATATATATGTCAAAGATGCTCAAATAGTTCTCTCTCTCTGAAAAAAAAAAGCTCAAATATAGTACGTAATATAAAAATATATATAACCAAATAACAGTCAGATAATATTAATTAATTAAAAAAATTACCAAAAATTTTGTCGAAAAAAAAAATAATATACTGCCTAAATATTCGAAACATAATATGAGAGCGAAAGGTGACTATGATAATTGTGAAAATGTGACCAAATTTTCAAATTTGAAGGTACACAAAATAATCAGCCCGAGCGTGACGTCGCCACTCTCGCCAATTTACGTGCACCATGACGTTGCATGATGTTTACGTAATCCTAACCATTACTTTCTAAATAATTAATTATTATATTCACATCGTAAATATTAATTATTTCTATTTATATGCTTAAATAAAAAAGTTTTTAGAGGACTTAAATATATATTTTTTTCTCCACAAAAAAAAAAAAAAATTTATTCTGCTTTTATTCTTATGATACGACTTTTTTCATCTTTCTCTTTCTAGTTAATCTGATATCGTGTTGTATCGTAAACCTATAATTTTCGGAAAAAAAATACAAGCATAAGAACTTCTGCCAGCCACAATAATATTGCAAAGTAAATATGTCAAAAGTTATATAATTAGGGTTTTAATTTATCGTTTTGTGAAGAGCAACCCTAGTTGGAGACATACACTATTAATAATTTTGAAAATGAAATTTAAATTTTGGGTGAGGCTTGATCCGTGCCTACAGTTGGTTTTACTAAGATTTTGTTATTTATTTTTCATATTGTAAGAGTTAATTTTTTGATTGGAAAAATTATATAATTTATTAGAATTAATAATACATTAAATCAAATTAATTTTCTTATTAAAAAAAAGTAAAGAGAATGGAAATTTGAGGATATATATGTATATGCCAAATTTATCAATCATTACAAAATTATGCTCGAAAGTTTAATTCAGACAAAGTTGTATTTACCATTTTCACTTCTCCTTCTCTATCTCCTTTCTCCTTCCCTCTCATTCTGAACCCCTCTCCGACCACACCAAGGACTTTCATGCTAGATCCAATTAAAATCTTCAGTTAAAGACATCAAATTCGAAGCATTCGTCTGCCATTAACGTCCACTTTTTTTTTTTAATAATTTTAATGATTCAAAATTTAAAGCTTAAATCTACAAAAAAAAAAAAAATCACTTAAGACATTAATTTATATATTTTGAACATTTTTGTGCATGATTTTTTAGGTTTTGTTTGCATTTTTTATTTTCAAATTTAGAAATTTGAAATCTACAATTCGAACAATTTTGATGTAATTCGATGGTTCCATCGAAATTTGATTTTGGAAAACAAAATCAATTATGTAAGTAAATTTTGACTTTGGAGGACAAAACTGTTAGAGTATAACTATATTTTGTTAGGAGAGGTGTTATGACAGCCCTTGTACATAGCCTATATATACTCTACTTTATTATTGTACACATACACAATTAAAAATACAACAAATTCTTTCACATGTTTCTCAGTATTATTTATTTAGAATTCTCTTATTTATTTAGAATTCTCTTAAACTCAGTATCGTAACATGGTATCAGGGCCATCCATGGCGGGTGAGGTTGCTCCGGCATCGTCTCTAGCATCACCTCCAGCGGTTGCTTTTTCTTCCACAATTGTTCGTCTTGTGGCTTTCACTCATTCTTTCTCGATCAAGCTTGATGAATCGAATTACCTTCTTTGGTGTCAACAAGTCCTCTTCTCCATTCGTGGTCATTCTTTGCAGCGATTTATCTTTGAAGACTCACGGCCAGATCAATTTCTTTTCGATGACGATCGTGCTGCTCAGATCGTGAATCCCGAGTTTACTGCTTGTGAACAACAAGATCAACTTCTTTGTTCGTGGCTTTGTTCTTCGATGTCTAAATCTCTTTTGACTTGAATGGTTGTCTGTGAGAACTCTGCTCAAGTATGGAGTACTCTTGAGGCTTATTTTCAAGCCCAAACTGAAGCTAGGGTTTCTCAACTCACTACTTCTTTACATAACACTGGGAAGAATAATTTGTCTCTTAATGCTTATCTGTTGAAAATAAAATCGATTGTGGATCAACTACCGTCTGTTGGTCATCGTGTTTGACTGTTAAGGAACATGTACCTGCTAATTTTTGAGGTCTCCCTGCCTCTTACGATTCTTTTGTCATTTCTGCTAACACACAAACCCAAGCCTATACCATAGCTAAAATCGAGTCTCCTTGTATTTCTCAAGAGTCTCGCATCGAGACTCATCACACTGAACTTGATTCCGATGTTCCTAGTGCTAATCTTGTTTCGACAAATCACCAACCTAAAAAGAACTTCTATAATAATCCTCCAGTTAATCCTGGTTATGTTTCGTATGGTTCTCAGTACAATAATCGCACCCTTTACTTTGTCCAAAACCCTCATGTCTCTCACTATAATACTAGTCGAGGTCAACCTTTTTCAAGCAGATCTGCTGCTACTCGGGGTGGTAGGTCTTAGTGGAATTCTCCATGCCCTGTATGTCAGGTGTGTGGTAAGCAAGGCCACATTGGTGCTTACTGTTATCACAGGCATGATCCCAACAGGTCTGGTCCTACACCTACTCAGAGTGGTGCATCTTCCAGCACTTCTATGAATGTAAATTTGGCAATTATGTTTGCGACTCCTGAGTTAGTTCAGGATGCCACCTGGTATCCTGATTCTAGTGATACGAATCACTACACTAATAATATTGATAATCTAGTTGAGAAGGAGTCGTATCATGGTTCTGAGACTATTCAAACTGCAGATGGATCTGGCTTACCTATTGCTAACATTGGCCAGTCTACTTTTTCCACCCCTTATTCTTCTAAGTTCCTCACTTTGCATAATTTGTTTCATATTCCTTCTATCACTAAGAATCTGATGAATGTATCTCAGTGTGCTCGTGACAACAAAGTACTCTTTGAGTTTCATACTGAACACTGCTATGTTAAATATTAGGTCACGAAGGATACAATTTCGAAGGGCCATTTTAAAAAAAGGCTTGTATGTTTTTGATGGAGTTGATTTGGAGTTTCGTAGAGAAGGAGGTCCTCATTTTTCTGCTATGAATCATAAGACTTGTACTGCTTCTCTTAATAATGTACAAGCCGACATGGCTCATTTTACCTCTTCTACTCATTTGTGGCATATTAGATTAGGGCACCCTTTTGCTCGGGTTGTAAAAACAGTCCTTGATTTGTGTAAAGAACACTCTCATTGTAATAAAAGTGTTCCTGATTTCTGCAATGCTTGTTGTTTGGGGAAAATCCATAAGTTTCCTTTTCCTACTTCTACTACTGAATATACTCAGCCTTTACAGCTTGTGCATTCATATTTATGGGGTCATGCCCCTGTTATTTCTTCTAGTGGATATTGGTATTACATCTGTGTTTATTGATGCTTTTTCTAGATTCACTTGGGTTTATCTCTTGCGCAACAAATCTGGTGCACTCCTTACTTTTTCAAAATTTAAAAACTCACTTTGAATTGCAGCTTGATTACAAAGTTAAGGCTCTTCAAAGTGATTGGGGTGGAGAATATCAGGCTTTTACAACTTTCTTGACCACACATTGTAACGCCCTGGTTACCCTAGAACAGTTACGGTGAACGATGAACTATGAATTTAACTCGCTACCCGAGTTCTTTGGTTAAAAACGTGCTTCTAGGTGTTATTAATAGGTTAAGGTGGAAAACCAATCAAAAGGGAATGATATATTTTATTTAAAACATAAAACTGTTCATGGGCCCATCAAAACATTTACAAGTTATTTACAACTCGAAATGGTAATTACAGTTTAAATTTACAACCCGCCAACCTAAGTAGCAAAAATAGGGTAAACCCCCTAGTTCCTTTGAGAACTCCTTGGCTGTGGTGGTCAAGTGGCCGCATATGTACACAGCACCACCTAAGCTCTCCACTTAAGGCTGGGTGAGCTTTTCTTTCCCTTTACCTGCACCACATAGCACCCATGAGCCAAAGCCCAGCAAGAAAACACAATATCGTATGAATATAATATCAACAATGATCGTAATAATCATTCAAGACTTTCAGTCCAAAATAAAGGAGTGACAGTTGAAAAGTCACTATGGTGGGTTCCGTTCCCTCTAGCCATGCGACGATAGGGTCACCAGGGCTTTACAAATAAGTGATCCTTTCACTAGCTTATCAATATAGGTGTTCGATGAACTAGTCGCCGATATAACCTACCGCATGACCATAGAGTCATAACCATGGGATTCCGCTCCCTAGCCACGTGACAAGCAGTCACCTAGGCCTTAGGCCCTGGCTCTGAGTAACTAGTCTTAGACTAGTCAAGCGCTTATAATTTTCATCGACCTTAGGGTCGGTCTAGCATTAATGCTCCTAGAGTCATTCAACGCTGATATCGATTAGATCTAATCTTTTATCGGCCCTGCATTTAGGACGCTTATGTCGTTTTTGACTCTCAGGTCAGTAATACGCGACCAGTGCTGACCCCGACTAGTCAGTGCCATACACAAGTAAGCAATGCTACCAAACATATATCATATGTCAAATATCCGAATATAAGGCATTCAACATGCTTACTTAACAATTGCTAACATAATTAGGACCATGCATAAACACAGACACTCAAGCTCTGAACAATCTCATATTCCATATTCATAGCATGCCCTAATCACATGTTTCTCGTGCAACACACGCATCACATTTAATCACTTGACATGCCTCAACAATAACCATGCATGTCACATTTAAACATCCAACATGCATCAAGAATAACCATGTATGTTGTAATGCCCTGACTTCTCCGGTATGGCTTAATGGCAGGATTAGTAGGTCGGGAGGGCCATACTTGTTAAATTATGCTATTAAATGATATTATGCATGTATATGTGAATTATATTATGATATGATTTTATATGCGTGCATGTGGGTCCACATTTGAATAATTATGTTATTTTGATAATTTGGCCCATTGAGGGTGAATATGTGTATTTGGGTGCATAACTTGATTTGAGAATGAGATTCCATTATTATGGAGATATATTCGAGCTATTCGGCATGAGACAGTCATATATAATGGATTAGCGGTTTTGTCATAACGGGGTCAATTTTGGGGTAGTAGGAATGTTTGTTTGATGATAAATTGGGAATATTTGAGATCAGGGTGAAATTTCAGAGGTTTTGACTATAATGTCCCCGGGTGTATTTTTGGGACCCTGAGCATTAGGTTTTATTCGAGGTTACTTAAGCTTGAAGTAACTGTCAGATAGAACGTACAATTAGAAAACTTCTCGTTCTCCCTTTCGATAGACCGATTTACCGTTTGAGTATTTTTGAAGATATCTCGAGTTCTAGGAGTCGGAATCAAGCGAGGATTGAGGCATAGCAATCCTAGGAAAGATTAGAAGCTTCTTAACCGAAGGATTTGACAGAAAACAACCCAATCAAAGGTAATCTAAGTTTAAAGTTTTGAGTTTTCCGAGTTTCTAAGCTTTGAATTGGACTTTGTGAATTGTTGAGTTTTTGGTGAGTTTGAACCTTGGGTTTTGAGGGTTTTGGTGTTTTGGGAAGCTTGGGAACCTTGTTTTGATGATTGGGGATGGTTTGGTATGATTTTGGAAGCTTGGAGAAGTTGAAAACACGTTTGGGAATGGCCCAGGGTTGGGGGCCGCAGCTCTGTTCTTGGGCACCGCGGCCCTAGCTCAAGGTTGGGGGAGAGGTTCTGTTTGCGCTGGGCGCCGCGGCGCTTGCCTCTAGATTTTCTGGGGGTCGCGATCCATGGTGCCAGGGCCCCAGCCCTTGCCCTGTTTTCACCCCGTTTGCTTGTTTTGACCCCGGGAACTTAGCTATAGGCCTCGGGAGTGTTCCTACTACTGGGATTAGTTGGGATTGATCTTCCGGAGGTTAGATATTGGTGTGGGAACCTATGTTGATCGTTATTATTGATGATGTCCCATGTTTGGTTATGATTAGGTGACCGCTAAAGGACTAAAGGTTGATCGTTCTCACGGGTCGATCTTTTAATCTTTCTAGCTCAAATCTGAGGTAAGAAAACTGCACCCTGTGTATATATGACATGCGTGGTTATTATTGAGGCATGTTGATTGATAAATGTGGACTTGGATTGCATATTATATGCTAGCGAACGTGCTATACTTGTATATGTACTGACTAGTCAGGGATACTGACCTAAAGAGTCAGAAATGGCATAGCGTCATGAACGTCGAGCCAAATGAAGATTAGATCTAATCGATATCAGTGTTGAATGACTCATATGGAGTATTAATGCTGGACCGACCCTAAGGTCGATGAACTTATAAGCGCTTGTCTGGTCTAAGACCAGTTATTCAGAGCCAGGGCATATGGCCCCGGTGACTGTTTGTCACGTGGCTAGGGAACGCTGTTCCAAGGTTATGACTCTATGGTCATGAGAAAAGTTATGTTGGTGACCATTCACCATAGGCTTATCCTGTTCAAACTTATGAAAGGTTCACTTATTGGTTAAGCCTTGTGAACCTATCGTCACATAGCTAAAGGGTGATGTCCCCTTATTAGTGGTTTTTGCGACTGTCACCTATTTGCTAGGATTGTTGGTCCTGAAGGGTTATTATGATCATTGCTGATATTGTATCATGTTTTATTATGATTTTCTTGATGTGCCTTGGCTCATGGGTGCTATGTGGTGCAGGTAAATGGAAGGAAAAGCTCGCCCAGCCTTGAGTGGAGAGATTAGGTGGTGATGTGTACATATGCGGCCGCTTGACCACCACGGCCAAGGCGTTCTCAGAGGAACTAGGGGGTTTACCCTATTTTGCCGCTTAGGTCGGCGGGATTGTAAATTTGGAACCGTAATGACCATTTTGTACTGAGAACAATTTGTAAATGTTTAAATTAGCTCTACAGAGCGGTTTGTAATGAAAATATCCATTTCCTTTTTAATAGTTTTTCACCTTAACCTGTTAGTTACACTTAGGGCGCGTTTTTGACCAAAGGAATCGGGTAACGGGTCAAATTTCTGGTCTATCATTCACCATAACTGTTCTGGGGTAACCAGGGCGTTACACATGTCATATACACAGGGTGCAGTTTTCTTACCTCTGATTCGAGCGAGAGTTAATATAAGAACGACCCTTGAGAACGATCAATCTTTAAGTTCCTTAGCGGTCACCTAGTCAAAACCAAATATGGGACAATATCAATAAAATGAATAACAAAGGTTCCCGAACCAAGATCTAGCCTCCGGGACAACGAATCCCACTAATCCGAGAAGTAGGAGCGATCCCGAGGCCTAAAACTGAGTTCCCATGATCGAAACACCCAATTGGCCTCAAAACCACTCAAGAGTTGTAGCCCTAGAAGCTTGGGCCGCGAGCCCCAGCCACACAACGAGAAAGGGCGACGGTGCCCACTACTCAGTGCCGCGGCGCCCAGCACACCCAAAACTCCTCCTCCTGCTTCTTCGAGCTTGGGCTGCGGTGCCCAAGAACAGGGCTGCGGCCCCCACCCGAGAACCTGCCATAACCCCGATTTTCTTCATTTTAAACCTTCCAAAAACATACCTAAACACTTCCAAATCCAAAAATCAAAGTTCCCAAACATCCCAATGATCCAAAATCATCAAATCCCTAGGCTCAAACGAATCAAAAACTCATCGATTCAAAAATCCAATTCAAAGCTTAGAAACTCTAAAAACTCAAAACTTAGATTACCTTTGATTGGGTTGTTTTTTGTTAAATCCTTCGGTCAAGAAGCTTCTAATCTTTCCTAGGATCGATATGCCTCGATCCTCGCTTGATTCCGACTCCTAGAACTCAAGATTTCTTCGAAATTGCCACGAACGTCACAAAGGTTAACGGGAGAAAGAGAAAGGTGTTTTAAACGTACGGTTCTATCTAATGAACTACTTCAGGCTTAAGTAACCTCAAATAAAACCTAATCCTCGGGATCCCAAAAACACCCCCGGGGACATTCTCATTATCCAATATCCCAATAAATGACCCCGTTATGACAAAACCGCTAATTTACAATATAAGACCGTCTCATGTCGAATAGCTCGAATATATCCCCATAATAATGGGATCTCATCCATAAATCACATTATGCACCAAAATCCACAAATATGCCCCCAATGGGCCAAATTACCAAAATGCCCTAATAGTCAAATGTGGACCCACATGCATGCATTTAACATCATATTATAATATAATTCACATAAACATGCATATAATCATTTAATGGCATAATTAAACAATTATGGCCTTCCTGGCCTACTAATCCAGCCACTAAACTGTAATGCCCCAAATTTCCTAATAAGGTTTAGGACCTTGATTAGGAGGCCGAGAGGGCCATAATTGATTTATTATAATATTTAATGATTATATGCATGTTTACGTGAATTATATTATTATATGATGGTGAATGCATGCATATGGGCTCATATGTTAATTATGAGGGTAATATGGTAATTTGGCCACTGTGGGCGTAATTGTATATTTTGGGTGCATGGCTGTGATTAATGAATATAGCCACATTATAAGGTGGATTGGTTCGAGCTTTTCGACATGAGACGATCATGAGGTGTAAGTGTTCGGTCTAGTCATAACGGGTTTAAGTTTGGGGCTCGGGGTGAGTCTCGGGGTGAATTTAATGATTAGAACATTACCGGGAATAAAAGGGTAATGGGATATGGTTTATTGGTGTTTGAGAATATTGAGATTAGCGGGAATTGGGGAGCGTTAATTATGATTAACGGTGTAGGTGGAAAGTACCAATTTTACCCTTGGAATGGTTTAAGAAGCTTTAGATGGTTCAAGGGTAATTTGGTCATTTAAGGGTGGATATATATGATTTAAAAGGCTGCTGGCTATAGAAAGTGGTAGATTAAAACAGAGTTAAAACAGAGCCTATCCTCTCTTTCTCCCTTCCTTCCCGTACAAGTTCTCCTTCACCCTCTTCTTTAGGTTTTGAGAGCCTATCTTGAGGAAGCAAGTTAGGGAGTCAAGCTTGGGGAGGTTTAGCTTGAGTTCAGCCATTAAAGAGGATTCAAATTGTGTTTGAGGTAAGCTTCAACCATTAGTTTCTGGTTCATACTCTGTTTTGAGTTTTAGTTTTTAACTTGTGAATCACTTGTGGAAAGTTTGAATTAATGGAGGTTTGGATGATGTTTACTTTGGGTCTTGATGAGGGGAGGTTATGGGTGATGTCTAGGGGTTTGAATGAGTGTTTGGAAGAGGTTTTGGGCTAATTTGAGGGGCTGGTTCTAAGGGAAAATGCAGGGGACATTTTGGTGTGCGTGCTGGGTTTTCTGGGAAAAATTGGGTGTTGCGCCGCGGCATGGCCAGGGAGAGCTGCGGCCCTTGGAGGATGCTGGGTTTGGGCGCCTCTGTCTGAGGGGCAGGCCGCGGCATGGCCAAGGAGGGACGCGGCCCTTAGTGACCTTTTAGCCGAAAATTGTGTTTTAAGCTTGGGGATTCAAGCCTTAGGCCTCTGGGTTGAACCTAGTACCCGGTTAAGTGGGGATTGATGTCCCGGAGGCTAGATATTGGTTTGGGAACTTATGTTGATCATTTTTATTGATGATACCTTATATTTGGTTATGACTAGGTGACCGCTAAAGGACTAAAAGTTGATCGTTCTCAAGGGTCGTTCTTTTAATTGTTCTAGCTTGACTTTGAGGTAAGAAAACTGCACCCTGTGTATATGTGACATGCATGGCTTTTATGATGCATGTTTGTTGATTATTGAGTATGACATGCATGGATATTCTTGTTGCATGTTGGTTGGTTATTAAGCGTGACATGCATGACTGTTATTGGTGCATGTTGGATTGCTGGATATATTGCATATGATGCATGAGAAACATGTGATTAGGACATGCTTTGTATACTGAGTATGATATTGTTCAGAGCTTGAGCCTCTGTGTTTATGCATGGTCCTAAAGGTACTAATACCTGTTTAGTAAGCATGCCGAATACCTTGTTTATGGATATGGAACATGTGATATATGATTGGTGGCATGACTTTCTTGTGTATGACACTGACTAGTCAGGGACCGACTCTAAAGTCGAGAATTATGCATTGAATGGCTCTATGGCATTAATGCTAGACCGACCCTAAGGTCGATGAATCATGCATTGAATGGCTCCATGGCATTAATGCTGGACTAGCTCTAAAGTCGAGAATCGTGCGTTGAGTGGCTCTATGGCACTAATGCTAGACCGACCCTAAGGTCGATGATCACGCATTGAATGGCTCCATGGCATTAATGCGGGATCGACCCTAAGGTCGAAGAACTTATAAGCGCTTGCCTGGTCTATGACCAGATGTTTATAGCCAAGGTATATGACCCCGGTGACTGTTTGTCACATGGCTAGGGGACGCTGTCCATAGCACGACTCTAGAGTCGGGAGGAAGGTTATGTTAGTGACCATTCACCATGCACCTGTCCTGATCAAACTTATGAAAGAATCACTTATCAGTTAAGCCCTGGTGACCTTATCATCACATGGCTAGAGGGAGCGATGCTCATTATTGTGACTTTTGGCTATTGTTACCTATTTGCTTGGACTGATAGTTCTGAATGGTTATTATGACTGTTGTTGATATTATATCATGCTTTATTGTGTTTTCTTGCTGGGCTTTGGCTCACGGGTGCTACGTGGTGCAGGTAAAGGAAAGAGGAAGCTAGACCATCCTTGAGTTGGAGAGCTTAGGTGATGATGTGTACATATGCAGCTGCTCGTCCGCCACGGGCGAGGTTTAAAGTGGAACTAGGGTTGAACCCTGTTTTGCTGCTTAGAACGGCCTGTTGTAAATATTTTCTGTAATAAACTCTGTAATTATATTTTCGGGATCCCAATGTATATACTAAACGTTCTAGTGAAACGTTACATCCTAACCGATGTTTTTCATCCCTAAACCGCTAATCATACTTAGTTCACGATTTTGGCCAAATGACTCGATTAGCGAGTTTAGCACTGTTTACAAGGCACACCGTAACAGTCCCTGGAGTTGGGGCGTTACATAAACTGCATTAGGGATTTCGGGCATTACACACATGCATAAGGTGTCATGTCCTAGAACACATGACAGAATGGTGTGGCTGAACGAAAGCATCGCCACTTAGTGGAGACTGGTCTTACCCTCTTGGCTCAATCTCATATGCCCACTAAGTATTGGGATGAGGCTGTGCGCACTTCAACCTATCTCATCAATCGACTTCATACTGCTCAACTTCATGGCAAGTCTCCTTTAGAGATATTATTCAAACAGAAACCTCAATATGCTTTGATGAAAGTTTTTGGCTGCAGTTTGTTTTCTGAATCTCAGGCCTTATAATTCTAACAAGCTTCAGCCCTGCTGTGAAGAATGCACCTTTTTGGGATATAGTTTGAACCACAAAGGCTATAAGTGCTTAGCTCCATCTAGTCATATCTACCTTTCACGAGATGTGATCTTTAATGAGCATCACTTTCCTTTTGTTCATCTCTCGTCGCCTTCTACTCAGTCATCTAGCTCACCCATTTGTTCTCCTTCAGCATTTATTCCTTCTTCTATTACTGCACCAGCTCCTGTTTCGTCTTCTACTACACCAACTGCTGGTATGCCTCCTTCACCTACTGTTGGTATGCCTCCTATTCGCCTACTGCTTCTCAGCTGGTGCCTTCTCCATAGGTGCCTTCTAGTCCACCTATTTTGGTCTCAGCTTCTCCTGTCCACGATCATACTTCCCCTGCTGATATTGTTGATGTTGGTGTTCCTTTGAATGAGGTGTCTCTTCCTGCGGCTTCTCCTTCAGTCCCTCCTCCTCAAGACACTAATGTTCATCCGATGCTTATGAGATCTAAAGCTGGGATTTTCAAGCCTAAGTTGTTTCTTACTTCAAAAGAGCCTACCTCCTTTAAAGATGCTCTTCAAAACCAGCACTGGAAGGACGCTATGGTTGAGGAGTTTCTTGACCTTCTTCGTAACAATACATGGACTTTAGTGGAGCTCCCACCTGACCGTAAGCCTATTGGTTGTAAGTGGGTTTTCAAGGTCAAAGAGAACCCCAATGGCTTTATCTCTAAGTATAAGGCTTGCTTAGTGGCTAAGGGTTTTCATCAAAAAGCTAGGTTTGATTTTACCGAAACGTTTAGCCCCGTGGTCAAGCCTACTATGATTCGTATTGTCATTATTTTGGCTCTTGCTCGTGGCTGGTCCATTCGACAGTTGGATGTTATTAACTCCTCTTTATGGTCTTAAACAGGCTCCTCAGCCTTGGTTTGAGAAACTTAGTTCGGCTTTGCTACAGTTTGGGTTCTTTTTTTCTAAATCTGATCAGTCCTTATTTATCAATCATACACTTCACTCTACTATGGTTGTGCTTGTCTATGTGGATGATATTTTGGTGACTGGTAGTAATCCTGCTGATGTTCAATGTCTTATTCAGCATCTCCACACTTGTTTTGCTCTCAAAGACTTGGGTCTTCTCAGTTACTTTCCCAGCCCACGCTTGATTGCTTCTTACTCAGACTGAATATATCTATGATTTGCTCTGTAAAGTGAAGATGCAATTTGCTAATAGCCTTCCCACGCCTATGACTGGTTCTGAAAAACTACATTCTCATGGGAGTGATCCGGTCCAAGATGTCCAGCTTTATAGAAGTGTTATTGGGGCTCTAAAATGCGTCACTATCACCAGTCCAGAACTTGCTCATTCGGTCAATAAGGTTTGCCAATTTATGCAAACTCCTCTTGGAGCTCATTGGAAATCTGTCAAGAGGATTCTTTGATACCTTAAATGTACCTTACATCATGGTTTGCATCTTCGACAGTCCCCACAACTTAGATATCACTGGGTTTTGTGATACTGATTGGGCAATCTTGAAGACCGTCGTTATACTACTGGTTATTGTGTTTTCTTGGGTGCTAACTTGGTGTCCTGGAGTTCTAAGAAGCAGCCTACTATTTCTCGCAGTATCACTGAAGCTGAATATCAAAGTCTTGCTTCTTTGACAGTTGAAATTACTTGGGTGCAGTCCTTGCTTGGTGAATTGAATGTATCTTCTCCTAGGACTCCTCTGGTTTGGTGGGATAGTTTGAGCACGGTTCTTATGTTTGCTAACCCCGTTCTCCATGCTTTCACGAAGCATATTGGGTTGGACTTGTTTTTTGTTGGGAGAAAGTGCTTCGCAAGCAGCTTGAGGTTCGCCATATTGCCTCGTCTATTCAAACTGCGGATATTCTTACAAAGGTCGTTGCTCAGGCTCGGTTTCTTCTTTTGCAGGACAAATTAAGTGTTGAAGACTCCCTTCTCAGTTTGTGGGGGGATGTTACAAAAGCCCTTGTCCATAGCCTATATATATACTCTAGTTTATTACTATACAAATACACAAGCAAAAATGATGCACAAACAATGCAAAATCGATGGTGTAAGAAGAATTTGATTTTCAAAGACAAAATAATGCAAAAACGATGCAAGTTTGATGGTGCAAGTAAATAAAATATAGTTTAATAAAAGACTATGGTAATAAAGTTTGAAAATTACAAATAAAATCAAACAAAAATCTTTTGACGCTCCAAAAGTACTTCAAACTACGTTTTTAGATCTAAATCTGCACTGTGACACTACAACAATTAATGTGAGTAGCGGCATAGCTATTAGCGGCGGGCTAGGGGGTCCGTCGCTAATTAGGTGTGGTTATTTAAAAATATATAATTAATATGTATTAGCGGCGAACTTCCTATTATTAGCGACGGGTTATCCGCCGCTAATACAACAGAGGAAAATGCCCGGGAAACAAACGGTTCATTTTTTAAAGTGTTATTAGCGGCAGATAATCACCTTTTTTTAGAGGCGGATATCCGCCGCTAATAGTATTAGCGACGGAGTATATCATTTATTAGCGGCGGAGTCTCCGCCTCTAATAAAGTTATTAGCGACGGGCTATAGTAATAGCGGCGGTATCCCGCCGCTAATGATTATGTAGAGGTTACATATTGCACCGCACCTTTCTTCTTCGCATGCCTTCTCCGTTTCTCCTGCTTCTCCGTTTCTCCTACCTTCGCACAGCTTCTCCACACCGCACCGAGTAGGTACCAGACCCAAGGTGTTGCAGACCAAGCAAGTAGCAGCTTCTCCATTTCTCCTTCTCTATTCCGCCTCTTAAACTCTATTCTAACAATTTATTTCGTTGCAGACCCAAGGCGTTTCTTAAACAACCTATTCCGCCTCTTAAACTCCATTTCGTTGAAGGCATTGCAGACCCAAGGTGTTTCTAAGGTATATTGTAGAACAAAAACAAACCTTTTTCGTTTCTCCTGCCTATGAAATTCTGTACTATGTTATGTTACAAGTTTAGAGGTGCTTTTGTTTTAGCACCATCCCCATCCCCTGAATACGTAATTGATAACATGCACCTCTCACTAACTCATATATAGTTCACAAAGATTAGTAGTAGTTTGTAACCAATTATTTAAGAGAGATCCGTACGTTTTTATTTTATTTTCTTTATCAAATCAAGTTAAAAACAAATATATAATACGTAATAGATACTAGTTTCTTCGTAATTTTAAAAATACCAAATTACAACATTAGATTTTGTTTGAATACTCACTTACATCCATCTGATTTCAATATATAATACCAAATTATTACATCAATTTGTTTTGCTAGAAATACAAAATGCCTACTTGAACCAAGTCTTTGTCAAAATTAATTAGTCAGACAATAATACCGTCCATTTATTTACGTAAAATTACTTTTTTATTTTAAAATATTTTATAAAAATATTTAAGACTTTATTTAGATGAAATCGCATATTATTTTTCTGACTCCTTTCTCATGAAATTCTGGCCAGGTTGGTAGAGCTGGTAGGTTCGGCACGAAAGGGCTTGCCGTAACGTTTGTTTCTTCCAGAGCAGATTGATACTTCCACATAGAGTATGTTCTCTTTTTATTCTTGGTTTATGTCATTATGTCTAGGGTTGTTCATTCCAGCTTGTTTTGTTAGGCTAATATTAGGCTGCCATTTTAATTTATCTAATTATTTAAAAAAATAAATTATCCTTAAAGTCAAATAATAATTAATTTGTAAAATTATTATTATTATTACAGATTAAATAATTATGAATAAATAATAATTTATTTTTAATTATTTTTTACTAATTTAATTAATTAAATAATAAAAAATAATTAAATAGGTATAAATTACATAAATATAGAAATTGATAATTATATATATAATAAATTATTTTTTGATTAATTTTTAATAATTTAATGAATTAAATAATAAAAGTTTGATATAATATTATCTAAATAAATAATTTAATTTGTTTATTGAATAATATTGTTAAATATAAATTACATGAATATAGAAATTGATAATAGTATTTAATAAAAGTATAAAAAAATTAAGAATAAATAATAATTTAATTTTTGATTAATTTTTAATAATTTAATTTATTAAATTATAAAAGTTTGATATATTATTATTTAATTAAATAATTTAATTTAATTTGTTTATTGAATAATATTGTTTAATATAAATTACATTAATATAAAAATTGATAATTATATTTAATAAAATTTTAAAAATTTATGAATAAATAATAATTTATTTTTAATTATTTTTTATTAATTTAATTAATTAAATAATATCTAATTAAATTATATAATTTAATTTGTTTATTGAATAACATTATCCAATATTAAATAGTTATAAATTACATGAATATAGAAATTGATAATTATATTTAATAAAAGTATAAAAAATTATGAATAAATAATTATATAAATAATAACTTATTTTTTGATTAATTTTTAATAATTTAATGAATTAAATAATAAAAGTTTGATATAATATTATCTAAATAAATAATTTAATTTAATTTGTTTATTGAATAATATTGTTTAATATAAATTACATGAATATAGAAATTGATAATAATATTTAATAAAAGTATAAAAAATTAAGAATAAATAATAATTTATTTTTAATATTTTTTTATTAATTTAATTAATTAAATAATAAAAGTTTGATATAATATTATCTAATTAAATTATATAATTTAATTTGTTTATTGAATAATATTATCTAATATTAAATAGTTATAAATTACATGAATATAGAAATTGATAATAATATTTAATAAAAGTAGAAAAAATTAAGAATAAATAATTATATAAATAATAATTTAATTTTTGATTAATTTTTAATAATTTAATGAATTAAATAATAAAAGTTTGATATAATATTATCTAAATAAATAATTTAATTTAATTTTTTTATTTAATAATATTATCTAATAAAACATCATAAAATAGCATAAGATATTATAATATTGCATAAGATTTCAAAAATGATAAAAAATCTCCATTGTTATCAATTTCTATTCATGTCGAGTTTTTATTTCATATATTTGTTGGTAGCTTTCATTTATATCAGCAATAATAAATTTCTTTATTTTTTTTTATGTAACTTATCCATATCATATTTTATACTTTCATAAACTTAATTCCTAGAATTTAGTTACTCAATGTAATTGATTTTATTATTTTAATTTAAATCAAACAAGTGCATGCATTTTAAGCACTTGCAAAAGTTAGATTAATAAATTGACTAAAATAAATATACTTGTGTATGTCATTGTTGTAAGTGGTATAGAAACACTTGTTTTATACTAGCTACTTTTGTGCTCTCTGCTTTAATCATCTTCAATGGTGAATAATGGTGTATTTTATACTTATTTGCAATGTAATGCCTAACCAACATATTGCATTTTTTTTATACTTAGTTTTATATTATTTTGGTTTGAATTTTTTTCGTGTATCTTTTGGTATTAATTTTTTTTTTATCAGGACAGCGACACACCCACGACCCCGACACACACACGACCTTGGCACACCCTCAACATGTGTGGATATATTTTTTGTAATTAATATCTTTTGTATTTTTTGAATAATTTATTTTGTATTTGTTTAGTGTATAATATTTGAGTTTTGAGTCCTTTAGTTAGTATCCTTGGTATGTAAATCTTGACATCTATTGTTAAGATATATGTGTTTGTTCTTACTTTATTTTGTAATCTTGGTATGTAAATAATTATAGGATTGTTTTGGTTAAAAACAAAATTTAAGTGATAATTTAAATTAATTTATAAAATATAATAATAGATGATTTAGTATTAAGTAAAATATAGTGTTTTTGTTAATATTGAATAAAGAGGATTTAAACTTGATCAATCAGATTATTAGCACCTATATTTTCTTTATCACCATTTTCTTAATTATATAATATTAATTAAACTAAGTGCTAGAAAAATATACAAATTCAATTAAAATTAATTTAAATTTTAAAATATTTTTTTAATGTTTGAATCATTTTTAAATTTTAGTAATAAATTTTTAATTATTTTTTATTTTAAAAAAATTTTTAATTATTTTTTAAATTAAAATTGAAACAAACTAATTATATCACGTCTGTATTACTCCATTGCCATTATTAGCGGCCACACCAATTTTTTTGAACTACTTATTAATTTTTGTCAAAAAAAAAAAGTATTTAGTCAAATAAGTGAAAGCTTTTATACTACTAACTAACTTTCACCGCAACTTGATATTTTTAATAGGGAAACTAATTTTGTTTGGATTGTGAAATTTTTTGAAACAAATTTAAGATAGTTTATTTAATAAAAAAAGTGAGTATAGAAAAAAAAAAAAAAACAAGTGCATATTATCATGTTATTTTGTTCTTTTTTCTCCTTTTTGCTTGAACATATATTATTATTATTATTATTATTATTATTATAATTTGTAAAAATAGAACAAAAAAATTAATTAGTAGTTAATTTATTTTCTTAGTCTCGGTATGTTTGTGATTGATGGTTGTTGACTACAACCATCAATTACATGGATATCGGCACATAAATGATAAGTTTAAAATATTATTAATAAAATTTATCTAATTATTTAAAAATATAAATTAGTCTTAAAGACAAATAATAATTAATTTATAAAATTATTATTATTATTATTACAAATTAAAAAATTATGAATAAATAATAATTTATAAATTACATGAATATAGAAATTGATAATTATATTTAATAAAAGTTTAAAAAATTAAGAATAAATAATAATTTATTTTTTAATTAATTTATAATAATGTAATTAATTAAATAATAAAAGTTAGATATAATATTTAATAAATAATAAATTAGTTTAGGAAAAAAAGTTAATTTGTTTATAAATAACATTATCAAATAAAACATCATAAAATAGCATAAGATATTATAATATTGCATAAGATTTCAAAAATGATAACAAATCTCCTTTGTTATCCATTTCTATTCACATTACTAAAACTCACATTCTCATAACACTTTAGATGGCGATTGACAAGACTTGGACAACATTGAGAAATCGTGGTTGTCAAGAATATTGGAATGGTCTGCAAGCTTTTTTGAGGATGGCGTGGGAACATAAAGATTCTGATGGAAGAATTAGGTGCCCGTGTGTGAGATGCAATAATAATATATTTGAATCTTTGGATGTAGTTCGGGCACACGTATCCGATAGGGGTTTTCATCAAGCTTATGATAAGTGGATTTTTCATGGTGAGGTGGAAGAAATTGTTGCTGATGAGGTGGTTGATGAGAGTGAAGACGATGAGATGATTCAAGTAGTGGAAGACTTCCTTTTACCGACAACTGAGGAAGTAGAAAGGGATCCCGGTGGGAGTCAGTATTATGACGAGTTATTTGAGGAGATTGAAGCGGAGTTGTATCCTGGCTGTGATTGGATTTCATCCCTGAACTTTTTAGCAAAGTTATTGCATCTAAAAGTTAGAGGGAAGATGCCTAACAACATATTTGATGAATTGCTGAAGTTGTTAAAGCTTGCATTTCCTAAGGAGAACAAAATCCCCGGATCGTACTACGAGGCGAAAAAGAGATTGAAAAAATTAGGATTGGGATACAAGTCCATTCATGTGTGTCAGTATGATTGCTGCTTATTTTACAATGAGCATGCATCTAAAGAGACATATCCAGTATGCGGAAGTAGTAGATGGATTACTTCCGAAATGACGAAAGGAAAAAAAGTGCCACACAAGGTGATGCGTTACTTTCCGTTGACCCCTCGGTTGAAAAGATTATACAGTTCAAGGATTACAGCAAAACACATGATATGGCATCACGCTGGGAAATCAAAAGATGAAGGGGTGATGCGACACCCGGTGGACGGCTCTGCGTGGAAGGACTTTGATGCCAAGCATCCTGATTTTTCAAGGGATCCCAGAAATGTTCGTCTGGGCTTAGCTGCTGATGGATTTAATCCATTTGGCAACATGAATCTTGCATACAGCATGTGGCCTGTAGTGTTGGCAAACTATAATCTGCCACCTTGGTTGTGCATGAAAGACAATTATTTCATGTTGACCCTCCTTATTCCTGGGCCAAAATAACCTGGTAAGGACATGGATGTATTTCTGAGACCATTGGTGGATGAGTTGAAGGATCTGTGGGTTAACGGAGTTGATACAAGAGATAGTATGACCAACAGGATGTTCAAGATGCGGGCAGCCCTTTTGTGGACAGTGAACGATTTTCCAGCTCGCAGTAGTTTGTCTGGATGGAGTGGTCAGGGATACAAAGCTTGTCCTACGTGTAATGAGGACACAACTTCCATCCGAGTGATCGGTAAGACATCTTACGTTGGTCACAGAAGATTCTTGCCAAGTACTCATCGAATGAGAAGAGACAAAGAGTTCGATGGAGAAGTTGAGAGAAGACGTCCTCCGAGACGGTTTACTTGTGAGGATATACTAGAACAAGTTAATGCTCTTGCAGCGCAAGTTCCAGGAAAACATGTCCAGTTTGGGGGTGTGAAACGTAAAAGAGGAGTAGATGAAGGTAATTGGAGGAAAAAAAGTATTTTTTACGAGCTTGAGTATTGGTGTACAAACAAATTAAAACACAATATAGATGTCATGCATGTTGAGAAGACTGTGTGTGATAGTCTCCTTGGCACCATCTTAGACAGTGATAAATCTAAGGACACCACTAATGCCAGACATGATTTGAAAAAGATGGGTGTGAGAGAATCATTGTGGATTTATGAAGATGAGAATGGGAAGCTAATGAAGCCGCACGCTCCTTATGTGTTAACTCCAGCGCAGAGGCAACAGTTTTGTCAGTTTATAAAAGGAGTTAGATTTCCAGATGGCTTTTGTTCAAATTTGAAGAAGAAAGTGTCCGAGAATGATAAAAATATTCTTGGGTTGAAGTCACACGATTTTCATGTGATAATGCAACGATTACTTTCTCTCGGTGTTCGCAAGTTTCTTCCAAAATCTATATCGACCACTATTGCAGAATTGTGCAATTTCTTCAGGCAAATATGTTCGAGGACTTTAAATGTTAAAGATATGGAGGAAGCACAAAATGATCTTATTCAGATATTGTGCAAGATGGAGTTGATTTTTCCTCCAGCTTTTTTTGACATAATGATTCATTTGGTATTACATTTGCCAGAAGAAGCAATATTGGGTGGTCCGGTATTTATGAGGTGGATGTATCCTTTTGAAAGGTACATGAAAAAATTAAAGAATTATGTGGGAAATAAAGCTCGCCCTGAAGGGTCGATCGCCGAAGGCTATGTTGCAGACGAGGCTTTGACCTTTTGTTCAATGTATTTCAAAGGCATTGAAACAAGATTTAACCGTCTTGATCGAAATGAAGATGCAACTTATATCCCACGAAATCTTGCAGTTTTCCAATCTCAATGTCGTCCACTCACAAAGGGAACTTTGAAGACTCTCAATCATAAGACTCGTGAAATAGCTGAGTGGTTCATACTTGAGAATTCTCCTGAAATTGAGCCTTATTTAGAGTAAGTTTATTCTCTTATAAATTAGAACATGTGTGGTTATTATCAGTTTTTTGTTATCAAGAATCGTAACACTATTCTAATTAACAGCGAACACCTACAAGAGATTAAACAAAAATACCCAGATGGTGATCATGATCGTTTGCATAGGAAAAATTTCCGTTCGTGGTTTCATAAAAAGGTAGCTTTGAACTTTGAACTTTGAACAGTGATTTTATTAATGATATATTTTGTGAATCTAATATCATTCTATGTATTTTATGACCTGCACAAGCTTGGGTCTTTGGATAACGGTGATAAACTGTTAGCTTTAGCATCTGGGTCAGATCATTTGTCAACCTTTTACCAAGGTTGTATAGTCAATGGTGTTCGATTTATTGCACACGATCGAGACAAAAAGCGCACCACACAGAATAGTGGAGTGTCTGCTGCCGGAACAGAAGGTTTTAATTTTTACGGCACGCTTGAAGAAGTGGTGATACTTTCTTTCACTGGTGCATATTCAGTGGCATTATTTCGGTGCAAATGGTTTAATACAAATCCAAGAATGAAGAAAACAGTCATTGAAAATAATGTCACCAGTATAAACGTCAATGGCGAATGGTACAAAGATGAGCCGTACATACTTGCTACTCAAGCTAAGCAAGTTTTCTATCTCGATGATTTACTTAGAGGTCGTGATTGGAAAGTTGTAGAAGATGTGAATCATCGACAGATTTGGGACATTAAGGACAATTTTGATGAGGTTAATGATGTTATTGATGTTGTACATGAAACAAGTTCATCAAATTTTTTGTTGACTGTGGACCTCGGAGAGTTGATTATGCAATCTGATCAACCTGCTGCTTATGTTGGAGCTGATGAAGATGGTGACGACGAAGCTGATATGTCAGAACATGAGGACGTTGTAGATGCAGAAGATGAATTGGTTGTTGAACTTTGTGAAGATGAAAATGTGTCTCCGATTACTGATGGAAATGATAGTGATTACTCTGTTTAGTTTTTTTCTATTTGTGTAACAGAACTATGTATTTAAATATAATGAAGTGTTTTTTTGTAATTATAATATAAGATATTTGAGCTTTGTGAAGATGAAAATGTATCTCCGATTACTGATGGAAATGATAGTGATTACTCTGTTTAGTTTTTTCTATTTGTGTAACAGAACTATATATTTAAATATAATGAAGTTTTTTTTGTAATTATTATTATTATGAATTCAATGTGATATACTTCTATTTAATGCTAATTACTAACTAATAAATTTTAAACTGAAGTATAATCTCAGCTGATATAGCTACTTATCATGGCGGAGATGGTGGGGGTCAAGACCCGCCAGATCCTTCTAGGGTACCAACATCTTGTGAGTCAGGTTAAATATTGCACATCAAAATTATTTTTAGAAATTATATTGTTAGATAAATATAACATCAATACTAATACTGATTATTGTTAATAAATTTTAAAGCCCCATCGACGAGAAGAAAAGGTTGTGGCCCTGCTAGTAATAATGTTCTTGAAGAACGAAGGAAAAAAGCTGGGAAACCATTGGATCTAGAGCTTGATCCTGTGACCAACAAAGTGGTTGGACAGGAGGATCAAGCTTTTATTCGCATGTTGGGAACTCTAGTTTCCATGTTGTGTCCGGGGCATTATTTGGATTTTGCTGATGTACCTCAACAGTTTAAGGATCAAGTGCTTGATCGTATGAGGGTAAAAAAATTACAAATCTTGTACTTTTCATTATTTAATTCCATTATTTACAAGTTATCTAATATTTTTTTTCCTAATGCAGTATTACTATAATATAGACGGTCATCCACAACGTGAGTCAGTTCTGGCAACTCTCAACAAGGAGATGGGGGAAAGATATCGCGAGAGAAAGAACTATAGACATAGACACTTCAAAAATCATTATGCTGGACCAGAAGATTTGGAGAATGTCCTCTCTAAGCCACCTAACCATTGCACTAAGGAGGCTTGGCAGCTTATTTGTGAAATGTTTTTGAGCGAAAGATTTTTGGCTCGTTCCGCTAAAAATCAAGCAAACAGAAGACAAATGAAGTATGTAACAACACAAGGCACAAAGTCGTTGGCAGCTAAGCGTCACGAATATGTAAGTGAAGATGTTAATTTAATTTTATAAAATAACACATTCTGAAACATTTTGTTTACATTTGTATAGGAGAACCCGGATGCACATGTTGTTGATACTTGGAGGGATGCTCATATGAGAAAATCGACAAAATCTTTTGTCAATGAGGCAGCTCAACAAGATTATGTAAGTGAATAGTATTGTTTTCTTGTTTCTAATGTTTATAATGTTTCTAATTTTTGTTTATAATGTTATCTTTATACAGGAAAAAATGGCGGCTGAGGTTGAGAGGTCACAGAATGAGAGGCAAAGTCAACAGCAGAGTGAGGCATCTCTAAATGTATCTGGTGTTGATTCGTCCCCGGTCGATCAATACGAGATACTAAGTAAAGTACTCGGGGAGAGATCTGACTACCAAAGAGGAGTGGGTTATAGGGCGAAAGGGAAGGCAAAAAAGACATCCTCTAGCTCTACAGATCAAAGTCAGTCCCAAGCAAATACTGCTGCTTCGCCCTATGAAGATATGAGAGTTATGGCTTTGCTGGTGAAGGCAATTCGTGAGACGTTTGAGACTTCGACAACTGTGCATCCCAGTAAACTGTATAACCCAATGTTTGACAGTTTTCTGCAGAGGCATTTGCCACCACAATCCGAAGGTGGTTCGTCTTCTCAGTCTCCGTCACAGCAGTATCAGCCTCCATCACAGCAGTATCAGCCTCCTTCACAGCAGTATCAGCCTCCTTCACATCAGCAGTATCAGCCTCCTTCACAGCAGCAGTTCCAGCCTCCTTCACAGTATCCGCCGCAGCAGCTGTACCAGCCTCATCCAATGTATCCGCCACATATGTCGTCGCAACAACCTCCTCAGTATCAAAACCAATACATTTTTGGACCCCATTCTCAGTCTCCTCCACAATATTTTAGTTTTACCGATTTTTCAGGAGGATCGATGCAGCCTCCGCCACAGCCACAACCTCGAGATCTGTTTGGGGACCTCACGCTCGGACGATCATCACAACCACCATATATTCCTTCACCGCCACCGCCACGGCCGCCACAGCCACCGCCATCGCCATCGTCCTCACAGCCAGACCAAAATGTTGAAGATGAGGACAATTTCAATATTAATCTTAATGACTTTCTTTAGTTACTAGTTTATATATTTGGACTGAATTAATACTTTATTTATTTTTAATGACTATAGTGATATTTACTAGATTGATAAATATTAAAACTATTTATATTAATTTTAATGTTAGTTATGTTTAAATTAATTAAATGTTTATTTTTATTAAATTATATTATAAATTATTTTTAAAAATAATTAAATTTAATAAATATTAATTTATTTAAAATTTAATTTTAAAAAAATTATAAATACAATAATAGCGGCGGACCCCGCGGCTAATATTAATGCCTCGGACATAGTTATTAGCGGCGGGTTCCGCCGCTAATGTCCGCTACTAATAATTGCTTATTAGCTGCGGGTGTGTCAGTCCGCCGCTAATAATCATTATTAGCGACACTTTTTTAGGTGCGGGGTATTAGCGGCGGACGTGGCATTTATTAGCGGCGGAGTCCCCCGCCGCTAATAATGAAATTTGTTGTAGTGTGACGAGTTCCATCCAATATAGTGTGCAAATCTCTAACAATCTTCAAATTAATAAGTCGCAAGTCCCGTAGTTCTTCTCAAGTCAAAAGTTATGGACATTTAAAATGGGCTTCCATGCAAACGTCTATCAAACCACTCCAAAAACTCAAGGCGCCTATACGAATCAAGTTTTGCTTACACCATCCATGTTGCATCATTTTTTCATTATTTTTTTCTTCCAAAATCAATTTGTGCTTACACCATCAATTTTTCAAATCATTCTGCACTCCAAAATCAAGTTTTTCTTGCACCATCTATTTGAGATTATTTTTCATTTTGAAATTAAGTTTTTCTTTTGTCATTGATTTTGCATCATTTTGTCCTCCAAAACCAAGTTTCGGTTGCACCATTTATTTTACATCATTTTTCAATTGATTTTGCCTTCCAAAATCAAGTTTTGCTTGCACCCTCAATTTTGCATAATTTTGTCTTCCAAATTAAGTTTTGCTTGTACTATTAATTTTGCATCGTTTTATCCTCCAAAATCAAATTTTGATTGCACCATTGATTTTACATTGTTTTCTCTTCTAAAATCAAGTTTTGCTTTAACTATCAATTTCGTTTTCTAAATTAAGTTTTGATCAAACCATTTGAATTGCATTTATTTTGTATCAAAATTATTTATTTTCTTCTAGTCATATTCAAACTATATAGGGGGATTTTATAATAAGAAAAAGTATATTAAAAAAATGTATTTAACTTATATATTAATTAAAGGGGGAAAATGTAATATAATTAATAAAAGCTATATTTAGGCATATTTTTGTTTGTTTTTTTAAAAGAAAAAATTTACATTTTCATTAATATAAATCCTCAAGTACAGTAGTGATAATACATGATGGACCATATAAACTCATTTTTTTTTATCATAAATACATGCTTGATTAGTCCATAAACAACATTGTTACAAAAACATAACACATAAACAAGAGTAGTAACGCCTGAAAATATAGTTAAAAAAAGTTCTAATATCTCTAAAAGTAAATTTCTAAGAGAAGAAACAAAGTGTTGAGACAGAATTGAACCCATCACTACTTTCTACTTACAGAGACTATTTAACCTAGATCAGAAGTCCAAATCAAGCTAAAGGAAGAAGCCTTCCATCTCTTGCTATAACTAGGCAGTTTTAGTTGTGAAAACTACCATTATTATTTTTCAATGCCATTATATGCATGTTATATTATTATAAGGTTAGGTATATATGGCTGCTCTTACAAAAATTCCTCCAATGTCGTCAAAATTATATATATTTCAAATATATATGTCATCTCGAAGATTATGTGTATGCATATGGTTGATATTATTTAATTAAATAATCAATCTTATATATAAAAAAAATATATTTATATAATCATATCGACATTGCTTACAACATCAAACAGAATAGCACGTAATATATCTCACATGTTCATCCAAATTCTTAGCTTAGATTATTCTTTTATGTATATTAATATAATATTTGATTATTTCATTTTATTTCGCAGCAGTCAAATCAAGTTTGCTAAAAGCTTCAAGTTTAAATTATGGGAACACGTTGTTTGGTTGGTGGTCAAGACTCAAGCTTGGAAAGTTTGGTTCATGGCGTCATCTGATTCTAAATAACCCTTGTTCAAATACCAAATCGATGTATTGAAGTAACTGGTAAAATAAATAAATAAAAGCCTCAATATTATAAATATTTATAGAGGAATTCTATAGTGGAACAACAATTTTACCTTTATTAGAGGAGTTTATGGTTTCGGCACATGGAGAATTTATAACTCAAAATTTTTATATGACAATGTACTTTGTAATTATAGCAGTTACTCTATCAGTTTTTGAGAAATTCTGAATAATTTATAATATCGAAAACAAAGTTTAAAATAGTCCATTGTATGTGTATAAAAAAATGGACACACATGCAATTGACAATTTAAATCCTCTTTTCCGCATTATAAGTTATTCAAAATTTCTAGAAAATTAGTAAGATGTATACATGCAACTGCTATAATTACAATAATGTACACCGTCATATAAACAAATTCGGGTTATAATTTCATCACGTGTCGAAAACAGAAACGTCTCTACCAGTAAAGGGTAAAAGTGGTGTCCCCACCATAGAATTTTCTATATTTATATAAATATAGGGAGTTTCTTATATAGGGGTTCAATTTTTGCCTCTACTGGTAAGGGCGTCTTTGTTTTCGCCACGTGAAAATATTATAGTCTAATTTTTTTTATATATATATATAACGATGTACATTTTAGTTATAGTAGATATTCCAACCAATTTTTGAGAAATTATGAATAATTTTCATGTCGAAAACATGAATCAAATTGTCTTACACGTATATATTAAAAAAAAAAAACACACGTGCAATTGACTGTTTGAACCATATTTTTGGCATCATAAATTATTTGAAATTTTTCGAAAGTTGGTGGAATGTCTGCTATAACTACAATGTACACCGTCATAAAAAAATTAGATTATAATTTCTCCACATACCGAAACACTACGAAAATGGAAGATTTTGCCGACGCAAATTTGCGCTGGAAAAAGTACCCATATTGCGCCGGCAAAGGTCAAAAACATTTTGTCGGCGCAGTTTAGCACCGGAAAAAGTTGTCGATGATATTTCATCGGTGAATCACCCTTTGTCGGTGCTGTACTAATTGCATTGGTAAAGTATGTTTTACCAGCGGTTTTAAACACCGGAAAAAGTCAACGAGCCGGCAAAAGTGCGTCGAATTTTGCATCAACGACCCTTTTCCATCGGCAGTTGGGCCACTTTTACCGGAGAACAATGTCGCCAATGAAAGTTGCATAGAAATACTTTTGCCGACACTTTGTAGAGTGTCGACAAAAGTCCCCCCAATTTTTGTTTTAGAAATTATATCATTTATTTTTCCATATTTATTAATGAATATAATTATAATTGTTTATATTTATTTATTAATTGATAATTATTTTAAATTAAAATCAAAATAAATAATACTTAATAAACATTAAGAATTCAAAAGTTTACATATTAATTGTTCAGTACAGACATTTAAACACAATAATTAATAAGTTTAGTACAGATACTTAAACACAATAATTAAGAAATTCAGTACAAACAAACAACACACAACAAGCAAGAAGTTCAATATAGAAAATTAAACTTATAATTATCAAGTTCAACACAAATAAGAAATATACTAGAGCCTAGAGTCGAGTGGGTACCAGCATCATCATTATCAAAATCATCCTGAGTAGGAGGTGGCAGAGTTGGTGCCTGAAAGAACTGTGGAGGATACTAGGGAAGCGAGGGCGCGAGTTGTCCAGGGTTCTGCTATGACCCCAAATTAGCCATTTGAGCCATCCATGCTTGTTGTGTTTGAAAATAACTCTGAAATTGCCCCTGTTCTTTCCTTCGTTGTTCCCCTTGTTGCCTCCGCCATTCCTCATGTTGCCTCTGTTGTTCCTCAAGTTGCATGCAAAATTGAGTAATTTCTTCTGGGTTATATTATGTCTGACTGGAACTCGAACCATAAGAGATACTAGTCACTCGTTTTCCACCAATAGCCTTCAGTCTTGGTTATTGGCTATATCCTCTCGTGTGACGAGATTGCTGACCTAGTACCTCTGTCATAAGGTGTAGGTCTCGAGGAGCAGAGGTTGGTGAAGCATCACAAGAAGAAGCAGACTCAGTAGTCGGCGCTGGCTGGGAATTATGAATTCGACACATCTCCTCCTAGTAGTCAAAATAAAATTTGAAATCAAGTTAGAAATATACATAAATAATATATTAACTTACTAAAAATGAATTTTAACTTACATATTTATTCTTCGTAAACTCATTTCGCCAATTTTCACCTTTGTGATGATTTTTTTAAAGGTGTCAATGATACTTGGAAGCTCCCAGTCTCCGAATCAACCTAGTTAATAAATAGTGTAATTATAAAAATAATATTATATTTAATTATTTAAAATAAATGATATTTTAATAATTTACCTGATCATGAAGGTGAGCTACAATAGACTTTGATCGACATCCTCCTTTTATTGGCATTTTGCTCTAATTTGTAGCAATTTGATTAGAAAGTTTCTTCAAAACAGTATTATACAATTTATTGAGGCTTTGATTTTAAGAGATAATTTAGTGGAATTTACATTTTTTGTTTAGACTTATTTGTACCTGATGCTTTTCGGTCGTCTAGTATGTGATCAGAAATTTCCAATCCTCCTCGGTAACTCCTATGGCCAGACTCTTACTTGCTATCTCAGCACCCACATCCTTAAATTTTTCTTCCATACCTTCTTCAAATTGGCCCTATAACATTGTATTTTGGATAAATAAATTTGGTCTGCAAAACATTTAAACATTGAAAAAATATCATAATTGTTAAGAATATAATATGATTAATTTTGTGAACTTTGCAATGAATATAATAGATTGATTACGTCTAATATGTCCAACACTGCATGGATGTCTGTTGCAGGCACTTGTTTCCATTCAAGACACTGAGGTGACATAGTAGTTCGAACGATGAATTTGCAGAAGTTTATGAACATCTTCCCATGTTTATGGATAGGCATCCCAGTGTCTTCGCTGAACTCAAGAGTTAAATGAGTAACCTACAACTTACGTAGTTCCTCCTCAATTACCCGGCCAGTGTAGGCCTCTCTCACCCCCTTTTTCTTGTTACTGGCGTTACTTGCACCCCCTGAAGAACTAGGAGCAGACATACTACAAACACAATGTATTTATTAAAATATGGCATTGAATTAACAAGGAAATATGCATTGAATTAACAAGGAAATATGCATTGAATTAACAAGGAAAATCAATAATTCATTTCAAAACATGAGTTCAAAATTACAAGTCAACATCATCGATTTCATCATTAACCAATACACAATTGTTATCATTATCAGTCTCTACATCCGCTAATTCTTCACTAGAATCCTCATATACCCCTAGCATTTCATCTTCAAAGTCATCATCATCAACCAAAAAGTCATCTAAAATTTCTCTTTCACTCATGGGAATTACATCATAAATTTCATGAACTTCGGTTGGGGCGACATCCTCATGAGTCCAAATTTTCTAAGTGTGGAAGTTGTACAACTAATTGAATTCCTGATGAGTTGTTTTCTTGGACTATTGGAATAGTGTCCTCCGCTTCATCTGGGAAATCCCAAACATTGCGCGGGATGTAAGTGTTTACGAGCCTCCAATCATCGCCATTTTTCAAATCATTGATGTAATATAGATCAACTTTTCTTGTGATGCAAGTATAAACGGTTCATTTTGAAATCATTCATGATTGACACGAACGCTAGTAAAAACAGAATCACTTTCAATCCTACTGCTGCTGACATTTGTGTTAAACCACTTACACTTGAACAGTAAAACACTACATTCTTTCAAATAACTCAATTCAATCACTTCTTGAAGGACACCATAAAAATTGATATCATCTTCACCAGGCACCATAACACCGCTATTATGCATTTTACGATTTATATCTCTGCTCTCAACGAGAAATTTGACACCGCTGACGATGCATTCGGGATAGGAAAACACAGCAGCACTTGCTGCATTCGCAATGGCATACAACTCATCATACACTTGATACAGACTATTTTGCCGAAGTTGATTAATCTACAAAGTGAAAATTGAGGGGTTAGGGAAGTTGATTTATTTGTAAACATGTAAAAGATTATTGGAATGTAATTTATGTACTTACTCGATTCTTGAACGAATCGGGGAACTCATTTTCTTTCCTTTTGTCAAGATTAGAATCGCCCCTTGTTCTGAGCTCATTCATATGCTCACTACAAGAACAATTTCAAACTATAAGATATCGACTCTCAACATATAAAAAATATAAAAACTTCAAATGCAACAAGGCTTACTTGACATAATTCTCGATTTCTGCACAATTGTTCAATATGTACCACTGCGCTTAATGCTTCAAATCTATTGGCATTGTATAAATTTTTTTGGCACCAATAGGTCGTCCCACATGCTTAAATATGGAGAACTTGCGATTCAGCTTGTTTACGATGACATCATAATTTCGTTCTGGTCGATTAACCCCACTGTCACATTTCTTGGTTTGGCTGCAAAAAAGGGATATATGTTATCAAATTGTTTTAATTCTTCACCATCCGTAGGATGCCTAAGCACACCATTTTCTTTGGGTCTCTTAGAGTAATGCCACCGCATATCTTCTGCTAAATGTCTACAATTGTAGAGCCTCTTCAATCTCGGGGTGACCAAAAAGTACCGCAACAATTTATGAGGAATCTTTTTGTCTTTACCGTTGTTGTTTTGCCATATGCTTTCCCACAAACAGAACATACATCCTTCTTCTCGTTCTCCTTCCAAAAAAGTACACAATCATGCTTGCATGCATGAATTGAGTCGTAACCTAAACCAAGATTACGCAACTTCATCTTTGACTCAGAATGAGACTTCGGTAATTTTGTTCCCACAGGAAATAGTTCAATCAATATACTAAGAAGTTGATCGAAAGAATGATTAGTCCACCTATTCAGAACTTTGTAATGCATCTGCTTCACCAACACATTGAGGGCCAATTTCGAGGAACCGGGGTAAAATTCAGTGCCCATTTCCTTAAACAGATCATCATACTTCTCATTTTGGGTACTATCATCGATGGGGGGATCATGAAAAGATCGATAAGATGTGTTGGTTGATTCATCAAAACTTGGATCTTGTCTTAATAAATCTACCAACACATCTGCCATCTCTTCTTCGTCATTCTCTACAACCTCCTCGACCAGGTTTGAAAAAGACTCCCCATGATAAAACCAAACTATGTACGATGGTTGAATTCCATTTACAAACAAATGGATCTTAATTGTTTGTGGAGTATGAAATTTAGCATTGAGACACTTCTTACAAGGGCATTGAGTAACTCTAGAAGAATTAAGGTGAGCTTCAGCGACTCCAACAAATTCATCCACGCCTCTCCTAAAATCTACAGACCGTTTGTTTGCAGTCATCCAACTTCGATCGTTTGACATAGTTTTCTATATAACAATTAATCGAAGATAAAAAATTAGAAAAATGTGCATGTGTCCTAATCCACCTAGTCACTCCATCACTATCAGGTTCACAAACCTAAAAAAAATTGGACAGAGTTTCCTCTGTTTCTATAACATTTCCCAATTTTACAAGTACCTATTAATTCAACAAACAACAAGCACAGAATTTAAATTATAATAAATTTTCTCCTTATATCTCCCAACAGACAAACAAGCCCAGAACCTACTTCACTATAACACACAAGTTATAAACATTCCGTTATCATCGTAACACACAATATTTAATCTCAGAACCTACTTAACTACAGATGAATATTTAAGATATTCAAATTCTTCTAACAATTGAATAATATTATTAAACAAAGAATAATATTCATATTCTTATTTCTAAAGTCAAATAAGATTAAGACATTCATAAATAAAAAAGATATATTTCTTAAAACTTTATTGTAAACCTAATCTATCTCATGCTATTAATTTACCTATTATTATACTGACATGATATCACATATTCATATTACCTATCTCATGCTATTCATATTACCTATGATCATGCGATTCATATTACCTATCTCATGTTATTCATATTACTTACCTCCTGCAATTCATATTAACATTTCATATAGGAATTTCAATTCAACACAATAATAAAAATATATTATACATATAGAAACATACTTTTCCACAAATGAAATTTGCAAATACTCCAAATCCAATGCAAGTTTTTTTTCCTTTTTATGAAAAATAAATCTGAAAAAAATGTCTAATCAAATTTAAACAAAAACAAATAAATAAATTAAACCACAAATTCAATTCTAACCACAATCTCCTTTTTGACAAATAAAAAATAAATTTTAGGAAAACAAAATCTATCAATATTATTAATTTATTCTATCAATATATCAACCTAATCTATCAATATATCACATTTAACAAAATAAAACAAACTATATTGATTTTTAACAAAAAATAACATACTATATTGACTTTTAACAAAAAATTATAAACTATATTAATATTTAACAAATATTATAAAAAATGTAATACCTAAGAGTAGGGGCGGAGATTGGCGGCAACAAGGTTGGAATGGTGAGGAAAACTCAACTATGGTGAGGAAAAAAAAACCCAAAAAAGGTGGCCCCAAACAATTTTCTGCATAAAAAAATTTGTTAAAGAGATTTATAAACAAATAAAAACAAAGAAAGAGAGATTTAGAGGAGAAAAACTCAAAAAATAGCATTTAGAGGGACATACCCGTGGGTGGAGGCGGAGGTTTTCGCACCAGTGGAGAGAGAAAGAGAAAAGAGAAGAGGGGTTGAAGAAAAGAGCTCGGGTTGGGGATTTATTATGAGAGACTTTAGCCGGCGCATTTCACTGTGCTGGCAAAAGCTAACAATGCATCGTCAAAAGTCCCCACTTAAAAAATAAGTGGAAACGCAGCATTTCGTGCGCGACACACTTTTGCTAGCGCAATAAATTGCGCCGGAAAAACCTTTTCCACCAAATGTTTGGCTCCATTTTTTAGCACGCGGGAAATTTCCCCTCAAAAATTTTGCCGGCACAAACGCAAAATGTTAGATTTCCCACCAAAATTTTGCACGTGCTGGTGGGAAATTTTTCCAACCTTTTTCGACGGGTGACTGGGAAGGCACCAGCAAAGGTCAACATCGTTAAAAAGAAAGATCGAAAGAGATCAAATTTGACATGATAACTCAACTTGTTCTTAATAGGGTTATTTGCGGCAAAAATATTCAATGTTTGCCGAATGTAACATTTAAATACCCAAACATTTTTTTTCTGGGAAAAATACTCAAATTTTTAAAATGTAGCATTTAAATACCCAAACTTTTTTTACAGAAAAAATACTCCAAGTTGTTAAAACGTTGCACATTTACTACCCAAATAGTTACACAAAATTATTACAAATGTTTTGAAAGTTATAAAAAATCATTAAAATTATATAATAATTTAAAAATAGCCTAAATTAATTCTAAAATTAAAGAATAATTTTATTTAATGAAAATAATAAATAAATATTCTTTTTATTATATTAATATTTTTTACTAAAAAAAAATCTCTTTTAATAGTTTTTTAGTTATTGATTTTTCTTTTAACTATTTTCAATAAAAAGATGTTTTTTTTATTAAATACTTTTTTTTTTAATTTTAGAACTAATTTAGGTTATTGTTGTATATTTTTATATGATTTTAATAATTTTTATAACTTAAAATACATTCATATTAATCTTTTTTAACTATTTGGTAGTAAAAGTACAGTGTTTTAGCAACTTTGGGTATTTTTGTCGCCAACAAAAAAGTTTGGGCATTTAAATGCTACATTTTAATAACTTTGGGTACTTTTCCCGTAAAAAAATAAGTTTGGATATTTAAATGTTACATTCAGTATACAATGGGTATTTTTTCCGCAAATATCACATCTTAATATAACTCAATTATATGAGTTATTAGCTGTGATGATGCCATAATTTATTCGTATGGACAATGTTTTTAGAAAAAATTGCGGTGAAAAATTATAGTAACTAGTCTAAAAAGTTGTACTTAAGTCACTAAATATTTTTTTTTTACAATAAAAGTAGTTAGTCACATTTTACACAAATTTTGTATCTATTTTAGTTAATTAATGAAAACCTAAAAATATATATTTTTAACATTGAAAAATCATTTAAAATATGTTTTAAAAATAAAAAATATTTTAAAAGTTCTAACTTGACAAAATAATTTAATTTTAATTAGATTAAGTTTTATATTTTAAATAATTATTTTAATGTTAGAATTATATATTTTTAGATGCTTATTAATTAATTAAAATTTAGATAAATCAGTGTAAGATGTGCAACAAAAAAATTAATTAGTGACTTAAGTGCAACATTTTAGACTACTTTTTTTATTTTTGCCACAAAAAAAAAATTGCTTAGTGACTTAATTGCAACTTTTTAGACTATTTACTAACTTTTTTCACCAAAGAAACTATTTCGTGCCTTTCTTTTGGAAAAAAACTAGTTGTAGAACTATATGCTTGGGCAAAAGAAAAATTAAGAAAAAATAGTGAAAGTGATACAAATATAACTTAGAAAACTTACAACACCACACCACATGTACTTTTTTTTTTTTGAAATATCTTTATATTAAAACTTGAATGTTTAGTTTGTATATTAAATCGTATCTAAACATTTATATATGATTTTTTTTTGTCATCTTTGATATACAACATTGTAAATAAGGAACACAACAGTACTATATTCCATAAATATTTTAATAACCATAGGCAATAAATAACTTTAATATGCCAAAGAACAAAAACCAAACATACCATTTTGAAAAGAATGGAACACAAATATACCTTAGCTACCACATATGGACTTACTCAAATGGAGAACAATATAGAGCTTGATTGTGATATCTTTTACTTTTGGACACGAGAAGAATAGAAGTAAAAGTTTAAGCTTTTAAATCAGTGTTTGGATTTATGTTTTAAAAGAGCTTTTTTTTTCCCATTAAAGAGCTTTTCAAAGTGTTTGGTAAGTACAATATAAAAGCTCTTACAAAATAATATATGTCAATTTTGTCCATGATAATAACAATAATAATATTTTTTTGCAATCATAAAAAGTAAAAATAATAATATAAGCAAAATTAACCATGTGCATAAAAATTACATAAAATAAATTAATACTCATGTTTATCTAAGCATGAGTTCAGCTGCGATTTTATCATGAATAACTCCAATTTCACTCTCATCTCTTACTAAGTTAATATTTGAGTCATCGTCATTTACAAAATCATCATTTGATTCATCACATTAATGGTCTCCCTCCTCATAAAATTATGTAAAGCCATTGAAGCGGTAACAATAACTACTTGTTTATTAATCGTACAATTTGGCATTCGATGCAAAATTTCCCATCGTTCTTTCCATACACCAAAACAACGTTCAATAACACTCCGCAATGAAGAATGAGCATGGTTAAATACTTCTTTAGAGACACTAGGTTGACTACCTTGTTGAAATTGAGGAAGATGGCATCTTTGCCCTTTATATGGAGCTAAATAACCTTTCATATTTGGATACCCTGCATCAACTAAGTAATACTTACCTGCAAAAAAAAATTATCAAAAAATTTTAAATCATATTCACAAAAATAATATAAATGATTACAACATACCATTGGGTGTTTTAGGAAAATTAAGATGTGTATTTCTTAATGCTTCAAGAAATATACGAGTATCATGTGCTGTTCTTTCCCAACCCGCCCATACAAATATGAATAACCTATCAAATCCACATACAGCCATAATATTTTGTGTAGGACAACCCTTTCTTCCAATGTATGGTATTTGTTTATCTACTGGAAGTGAAACTCGAACATGTGTTCTGTCTATTGCTCCAATACAATCTTATTAATAACAATTTGATAAAAATTATAAAATCAAAATCTACATAGGGAGTTAATATATATATATATATGCATATGGAGATGACGTATTCATACCTTAAAGTATGGCCAATATCTAGGATTGTTTCGTATATAATATGAGACTTCATCAAAATTTTCATGTGGTCTAATTTCATCCAAAGCAAGCATACTCATTCTTTCCAATATATTTGAAAATTGTCTACTAACAGTTTCACCTGAATGCTGAAAATGCTCTTGAATCATTCTATTTCCTGCACCATGTCCTAAAATTATCATAAACATACCAACTAACTCTTCTAGTCTCACACCTTTAGTAGATTTTAGTCCATAACTTCTCAATCTATCACACAGTTTACAAAAAAACATGTTTTTCCATTCGAAACATCTCATGACATCGTCGACCATTTCCATCCGGGATTTCTATCATAAATTTCCAGCCAGTGTGAGGTGAATTTCTACATGGTTCCTTAACCAAAAAATTATTATGATAATATATCGATGTTCTTGCAACAATAAGGACAAGTTCATCAATTTTCATTTCTTCTGCTATGACTTGTTGTATATATTCTTCATTCATGTCTTCTGAATTTGTGACACTATCCATTCTGTATTTGAAAAAAATGTACATAATTTTTATTTATAAGATAAATGTGTGTGATATAATACACTTTAAAAAAGATAAACATGTAAACATATAATATGAAATTGTATTATTTTGGATTATATAAAATAAAAAAGATAATTAAAAAATTAAAAAAAAACACATATTGTGTCTTTCATAAATATTAAATTCAAGAAACAAAACAAACCACGTTGTTCAAGAAATAAACAAACTACGTTGTTCAAGAAATAAACAAACCACAATGTTCAACAAGAAAAAAAAAAATTAAATCTAACTTAGAAATCGAACTCTTGTTCTTTCAACCATTCAATTCGATATTTAGGCTCCTTCAAAGCTACAAAAATTTTCCTATTTGCTTTCTTTGTGAACAAAGAAGTACCAAGTTTGAAAAGAGGGTTGATTGGCTCACAACCTGGAAGTGTAACTAACTTATCGATATTTTCTTGAACACTACATCCCGGTGGATCGGTACGTGCGTATGAACTCCTATTTTTGATTGCCTCACAAATCTCATCAAGTTGTTTAGAGAACTTTGATGTTGTAGAATTATTATTTCTTCTCTTCTTAAATTGCTTCCTATTTGGACCAAGTAATTTAGTCTCTTTTTCATTGGATCACCCACTCCCTCATGATCACTTTCCTCCAAATTCTCATCAATCTCTATATCATTATGATCATCGGTGTATAAAAGAGGTAGTGAACTAGAGGTTGGTGCCCAAGCTCTAGCTCCTGTAGCAATAACATCTCTAAACAAATCATCCAGTTTGAAAGAATGTTCTAAACCTCTCACTCAAAATTTGGCAGCATCTGTTGATGATTTATTAATTAGGAAAAAAAATATATAGTAAGATTATTAATTATAAAAAAAATCATAATTATAAGAGCTTTGTACAGAAACCTACTTGTAACTTGGCATCCCACCATTCAACTGGAGCATCAATTGTTTGCCTCTGTATGCCCCAACCAAGTCCAGTCTCTCCTCTAAGTAATGAATCCCATAGTTGCCACTCTTTTTTAACATTATCCCAATGATTTTTCATTTTCTTTCAATCATCTTTTCTTTTTGTTGCAAGATTAAATTTTTCAATAAAAAATTTCCAACCTAATTTCCTCAAATGTGATCCATTTCTATTACCTGCTCTCACTTGTTCTACAGCTAAATCAATCCATTTCTCGTGTGTTGGTGGATCCCATATGGCTTTTGATTTTCCTTGTGTTACCTCACCCTCACTCGCCATTCTATTTTAAAAAAAAAGTTTCATATAAGAAATGCAAACTAACATAAAATAATAATATACACACATAATATTTTGTTTTCTCAAAATGGGAGCAATAATTATTGATAATGTGAAATTTCACTAAAAAAAATTAAGTACAATAAATTGACATCTAAAAATTAAAGGAGAAGTAAAATAATGGATAGAAAATAAAACCAAAAAAGAGCTGATTTAAATGACATATATAGAAATCGATTCTCATACAATTGATTAATTTATATATATATGTGTGTGTGTGTGAAAAATGTCTCTCCTCCATGATAGAGGCTAAAGACAAAAAGATTAATTGAAACACTACTTATCAAGAGTCATTAAGACAACAAATTAATCACAAGGAATGGAAGAGAAATTGGATCACTCAGAGATCATATTAAGGATCACATTGTAGAGAAGCAAGCAAAGGAGATACTTTCAATATATGAATCAAATTTAATTATATCACTATATTGTATTATTCAAACAATTTCATCCCTAAGCATGCATGTTTTATCTTTTTCAAATTTAGTAATAAATAAAAGTCAATGGTCTAGGGTAGTTTTTTAATAATAGATATAAAATAATAATAACAATAATTAATAACAACATAAATGATATATTTGGCCAACAAAAAAAAGGTTTTGTTATATATCCGTATATGTCAAAAAGAATAATAAGGCAATAGTGATTTAAAAGCACCAAAATCTAATATAAAAAAGTGTTGGAAATCTCTTGTTCATGTATTTAATGATGGTCAATTGATGGGACTTGAAAAATGCGATTCAAATAAATATTTTTTTACATAATTATAACTCTACAATTTACATATATCCATTTAGGTTAGAATACATACACACTCATATATATTTTTGTAAGTAAAAAATATATATAATTTTGTTCTTGAACTAATTACATATATTAATGTAAGGAAATATAAGTATACATATTTGACACAACTAATAATTAACAACGATCATTTCTATTTCTTGAAAAAAAAAAGAGAATCGTTTCATTAAAAAATACACTAATAATGATGATCATGATTAAATATTCTGACAATTATTAAGAAATAAATATCATCCAATTTAAATCTTAGGTTAATGTACAATGTCTCTGAAAAGTTACACTCATTATAACCAATTGGTATATATATATATATATTTAAATGTGTTATGTGAATAAAAGTTATGATAACCTTTATATTTAATACAAAAAAAAAATAACGTAACAATAATAATGAATATGTGTAAAAAATTAGTCTCATACACAAAAGTGTAAAAATGACAGTAATGAAAAAGCACATCATACTTCTATAAAACGAAATAAATATTTGATTATAATACAACAAGATCTAAACAAAAATGAACAACCAAAATTTCAAATAGAATATTATAATACAAAAAAAATCTAAATATGGTTAGGAAATTAATTTCTATTTATAAAATAAAAAAAATTAAACAAATAATAAAAGCTACGATTTGTTTAAAATTTAAACTTAAAAATGATTTTTAGAAAAACAATCGTAGTTTAATAAGAACTTTGAATACGGTTAGCAGAAAAAATAAATAAAAAAATTACTAACCTTGAATTTATTTCGATAAAAAAATTAGTGAGATTGTTTGAAAATGGTTGCTAAAAAAATAAAAAGTAGAGAAAATTATATTATATTCTTCACGAAGAAACTAGACAAAATAGATCAAAGAAATTACTCACCTTCAATTTTTTCTTGATGAAGAAATGACTATTGATTTCTTTTTTTTTTTTTTTTTAATAAAAATGGTTGCTAGGTTTTCATTGTGAGATGAATGAAAGATGTGTGTAATATATCGTAATATATAATTATGGATAAGGATGTAATTAAAAAAATTTCTTTCATAAAAAAAAGGGTAAAATAGGAATTATGAAAGTTTTATTAAAACAATAAAATAACTTCCCGTGTTAGAAGTCCTTCCTAGAAAAGTTGGCGAGTCATTACTTCTCTAGAAAGCTCTTCTAAATTAAAGAAGCTCTTTTCATGTATCATCCAAACACACTAGAAAGTTACTTTGAGATCCCAAAAGCTCTTTTAAAGTCATGCCAAACAGGGCCATTGTATCACTACTACAAAAATAGGCCTTAACTGGTTTTATACATAGAATTGTTGGGAAATACATAAAAAGCGAAGTTAAAGCTTTTAACAGACTTTTAACTTCATTTTTGGTTTGACACTCATAGGAATTAAGTTATTACTTCGGTCTTAAAAAAAATGAAGTTAAAGGTCTTTAAAACCCTTTTCCACCTGGACGTCACCTCATTCTGAAACGCAAAACAGACATAAAAACCTCCATTACCACCGTGAGAGACCAAAGGGTTTCGTCTATTTTCCATCATTTTTCTTGTTTTCTTCCAATTTCTTCCATCATTTTTGCTAAAAAAAAAACTCATCTAGATCATATAAAATTGGTTATATTTAGTTTTGAGAGGAAAAAGTTGTTCATTTTATAATGGGTATGGGTTGTGGTCGAAAATACCCATTGTTTTGGGTTTTGAATGGATATTCAACATCCAAACACGTTTTTGAGCTTTGAAATAGGTACCGATCGTTAAATATTTGTCCGTATGATTTTTTATATATTTTTTTGCTTATTATTTCAGATGTATTATATTTTTTTATAGTATATTGATAATGTATAGGTTTTTAAGATTGATAATCTTGATTTGGAGTTGCATTTAACTATTTAAAATGTATGAATCTTCCAAATATATTTTTATGAAAATTTTCTTTATTAATCTGAATTTAATATTATTATATTAATAAATTTATAATTTTTTGTTATTTTATAAAATATTATTATTTATAATAATTATTTGGTGTATTAATCAAGTTAATATTTTGTTGTTGAAAAAAAAAATTAATATGTTGTTGTTGTAAAAAAAATCAAATTAATGTTTTGTTCAAAGATTCATTTGTATTAAATATTAAATATGTTTGGTACTAGTTATATATATATATACTCAATAATTTTAATACTTTATTTTTGTTTAAACTTTTTAGGACGATTATTGTTTTGGCAGTATTTTGGTTTTGAATTGGCGGTTACTAACTTAAAAATTCCTTTAAAGGTGAGTAAGTATTTTAGTTTTATTTATTACTATTGCACATATTTATAGAATTATAGTTAAATCATGTTGAATTTAATGGAAATTAAGTTTGAAGATCAGTAAAGTAGGTTCTGTAAAATTTGTGTGTTGCGGTGGTATAATGATGAAATTATGCATGTTGATTGTTGTGTTTCTTTGTATTGAGTTAATAGGTACTTATGAAATTGGAATGTGTTATAAAAACTGAGGAAACTCTACCCAATTTTTTTAGGAATTATTAATTGAACATGTTTTTAAATATGTAATATTTATTTAAAGATTTATAATTTAAACTTTTTGGGTTTGGGGGTAGGTTTTGAATAAGATATCAAAAATTTGTGTACTGCGGTGATAACCATAAGTCCCTAGTTGGAAGTAACCTTATCATGCCTCTTGACTGGATAAAGTTACTTTGAACTACGGGGCCTATGAAAACCGTCAAAATTCAAGGCAAGCATTCAAGATGGAAAATTGATTAACATGAGTTATATTGTAAATGGAGAATAAGCTTTGCTTTTTGGTATGAGGTATCCCTTCAATTTCTAATAAACTTGACTTGATTATGCTTATCTGCTCTGTGAACTGTTGCAAACTTTAGTTGTAAATTGAATGTCAACAAGTTTGGGTAGTCCTATTTATAGGGGAATTACTGCTAAACTTTTTGAAAAATATTTAATACTTAAGAAATTTCAATATTTTAAATAATTACTTAGGTGAACTTCACATGTTTAGTTGTATGAACACTTTAGATATTTATGTGGTACTTAACTTTTATTTATATATGAATGCGTATATATATGTACATTAAGTCCATATAGTTTGTGAGTTTTATTTTATTTTAAGTTTATTGGAATGTTCAAATATATTTATTAATATTAAAATAATTACAAATTAGAATTACAAAAATAATTATTAAAATGTTTTATAAAAAACCAAAATAATAATACAAATAAAATAAATATATTTTTTTTAGGAAAAAATACCTTTAGCTTCGGTTTTTAAATACTTTTAACTTCGCTTGGATTAACTTCGGTTAATATTTCTGTGAGATCTGAAGAATAACAAGCGAAAAACCTGAAGTTAAAACCTATTTTTGTATTAGTGTATGTAGATAGATTAGAGAATACTTCAATACACAAGTGAGCCTTCTCTTGTGATAAAATCTAATCGGCCTAATCTTTCATTTTTTTGTGTGGGTGCATAAACGCCCCTCATGAGAGGAGCAAGAGAGCTAATAACATTAAACAGAAAGAAAAGAACATCCGAGGCTGTTGGGAACAAAAGGAGAACAGAAACTCCCCACAAATCCCGCTAGACATAAGCCCAAAGGCACTAAAAAAAGAAACTAAACTCTAAAAAAAAAAGAACTAGTCCAAACAAGAATCAGAAAACACACGTCTGAAGGAAAAACATGGACCTTACTACAAAATTAAACAACCACCTAAACAAAGAAAAAGCAACCATAGATAAAGAGATCACATGACATGGAGCACTTCAAAGCACTAGACTAGCATTAGCCAGGGTCAAACGGCTATTGCAGTATGTTTGGAGGCAGGTCTGATTGATCATGGAGGCCTTCCCTGCATGTGTTGTTTGCCTCTTTTTCCAACTCATGCGCCACTATATTTGAAGTGCTGTCAATCTTTTGAAGCTACCAGTGGGAGAATCCTCTTGCAATGGTCGAAAATTCTTCCTTGAGTCGACAAATAGAGAATGTACACTCTTTATCCTGATTTTCCAAAAATTCAGTTTTCACATTTGTCGAGTCGATTCTAAAGATTACCTTGCTCCATCCCTTCTTTTTTGCCAGCTTCGCTGTTTTCAACAATGCTACATCTTCAACTACAGTTGGGTCTGTATGAACAACTTTACCTTCATAAAGACTCTCCTAATTTCCACTTATGTCCACTGTTGCCACTAAGTCGTTATGGCCAATTGAAACATCACTATAAATGGCTATCCAATCAAGGGGAGGGGAAGTTATGATGCTAGATGCTCGTGGCCTCCTTTGTTTGCTTGAAGTCAGCAATTTTGTACCAGTTAGAATATTTGGTCTGCATTAAACATCTGATCACATCAGCGAAGTTACATTTTTTCTTCTAGTCTTGTCTACCATTTCGCCAGATGAGTTTGCGTTTATTTATAGTATTTTTAAGTTTGATGATAGTTGTAAAACCCTCTATAAATAGACCTTATTATCTCAATTTTTGTAAGAGGAATAAGAATATATTTCATTTGTAAAGAATAGGAGCTATTTTAAGAGAGAGAGAGAGAGCTTGAGAGACAAACACTTGGGTCTTGGGTGAGAGATTTCTTTGTACATGGTCAAGTGTACTTGGGGTTTTGCTTGGGTTCAAGGCATTGTAATCCATCAAATGTAGAAGTTCTCAAGGGGTGACAAGTTGTAATCTCCATTGATGTTTCATAGTGCAGAGAAGAACATCCCCAGGGGAGTTCAAAGAGGATGTAGGCTTAAGTTTATTTGGGCTGAACCTCTATAATTCTTGGTGTTGATTTTATTGTTTTTCTTGCTGATTTTTTTTATAGAATTTGTGCATGTTGTGTCTATTGGATTGTTGATTTTGTATTTGTAGATGAAGCTGGCGTGAGGAATGTGAATTTCCTAACAATACCTTATAAGATTGATAAGCTTTGGCCCTTGCATAAACCACAAATTATGGAGTCTTGAGTTCCTTTGCCTCCAAATTGTCTCTACTATGATTGAGTCCATTAGAAAGAAATCATCAAAGGACATCCCTAAAGGCATGCTATCATTGTTAATGAAAAACTTGAACCACTCTATCCATGTGAAGCTTGGGAGATGGTGAGTCCTTAAGCCCCAAGAGATTCCAAACCAGATGGATTTTGTAAAATGACAGTGCCAAAACAAATGCATTGAAGTCTCTAACTCCTCTACACGCATCATACATTCATGAGTGTGAATGGGAAAGCATTCCGACATTCTGGCTCTAGTAAGGCCATTCCTAAGAATTAGCCACCACAAATGCTTGTGTCTATTATGGACCTTTGTATTCCAGAGCTTCTTCCATACGAGTTCTTCCTCCCCCGTGGCCCTATTGCTTGAGGTGAGGATCCTACAAGAAGATTTTGCGGTGAAGTTTCCCGATTTGTGCACTCCCTACATCCATTTGTCTTCTTCTGCATGTTGAGGTAGCACTATGTTTAAGATCCTTTTTGCATCAGACTCACTGAACCAACTTCTCACAATTTGGGCATTCCATTATTGTTGCTGAATAAAATAGGAAACCAAGGATACACCTTCAGTTGCATTCCGAATAGGAATTGGCCTAAACTCCCCACCCAAAACCCAAGAATGGAACCATATGGAAGTTGATTTTCCATCCCCAGTTATCATACACAACCCATTTTTAATGGGTCCCTGGCCTTCAGAACTGTTTCCAAAACAACGAGTCGCCTGACTTCCCTTGCTTATCAAGAAATTCTTTTTTCATGCACTACTACAAAAACATCTTTTTAGGACACTCACATATATGCGAGTCCTAAAAACAACTTCTGGACTTTTTAGGACTCGCAGATCGGCTCGACTATAGAACCCGGCATTGATAGCACTTCTGCTGCCAAGAACCCGCCCTCGGGCATTAGGGACGCCGTCTTCGGAGGTTCGGCTTGCTTCTCCCCCACCTTTTAGCGTTCTGGGTCCCTGAAAAAAGAAAGAAGAGACTTTGGGTTTTAAAAAAACACCTCCTGGACTTTTTAGGACTCGCAAAAGTTTAATTTTGGGTTTTAAAAAAACACCTCCTGGACTTTTTAGGACTCACATTGGAGTCCTTAAAGAATCTTTTTAGGACTCGCATTGCGAGTCCTAAAAACTTATATGTCTCCTAAAAATTAAGGACTCGCGAGTCCAGGAGGTGTTTTTTGAAAACCCAAAATCAAACTTTTTTAGGACTCGCATTGCGAGTCCTAAAAACTTATATGTCTCCTATAAATTTGAATTTTAAAAAATCACAAATTCCCTCCAATTTCCTAAACTTTTTAGGACTTGCGTTGAGAGTCCTTAAAGAATTTCTTTTAGGACTCGCAACGCGAGTCCTAAAAACTAATGTGTGTCCTAAAAAAAATTAAAGTTTTATAAATAACTAAATTAAAAAAAAAACCCACACTTATCAGCCCCCTCTTCTTTCTCTCTCCTCTCTCTCCTTCCCTCTCTCTCGCCTGAAAGTTTGCCAAGCCCGACCGCCGCCTTCCCCACCGCCACCTGCAACACGCGCCGGCCAGGGAGCTTCAGAGGCCACCGAAGCTTCGACCCTCATGAGCTCGAGCCCTCACGCGCCTCCTAAGATGGACAACAGAGAAGATCTCGGTGTTGGGTTTTCCCAAAGTTTCCGACGAGATTCCGACCACCTTGGGTCATTGTGAGTTGAGCCACCACCACCATCGTACTCAACACTTTCATGCGAGCAAACCCAACCAAGGATCGGGTTAGAAGTCGCCGGATTTCATTTTTGGTGTTCGTTGGAATCTATGGAGTCTGAAACCTTTTACCTCAAATCTGGCCACCACATTCTGTTCCACGAAGAACCACCACCACCACGACGTTCCCCGAGCCTTAGGCTTCGAAATCCAATCATTGTTTTCATGAACCACCGTCGCCGGTGGTGGCGCCGCCGCTGTTGCCGGAGCTCCGGCGGGAGCTTTGGCCACCAATTCATTTTTTAAAAATTAATAATAAAACTTTTTAGAACTCGCGTAGTTTTTAAGGGCTCTCAAATAGAGGACTCGCGCCCCGCGAGTCCTAAAAACTTTTTTAGGACTCGCAATGCTAGTCCTAAAAACCCTTTTTTGTAGTAGTGATGTAAATATTTCGAGCACATGATATCCTTCCACAATGATTTCTTGTTATCCACCATTCTCCATGCCCATTTCATCATGAATTCCATATTCAGATTTGTTGTATTGCTAAACCCCAAGCCTCCTTCTGACTTTGCCTTACACATAGAGTTCCAAGAGACAATGTGCTTTCTTTTTTTATTTTCCACATCTCCCCACAAAAAATCCCTTAGTGTTCTATCAATGGCTTATGCAGTTGTCTTTGTAATCACGTCCGCTGATGCCGCATCAGAAGCTATCGTCGAGCCCACTGATTGAATTAAATTTTCTTTTCCAGCTTTTGAAAGTAGATTACCTTTCCAACTACCATTGCCTTTCCAACTACCTAGTCTTTTTGCAAATTTTTCTACCAAGAACTTCATGTCTTTATTCCTAGCTTTGGAGTGAATGAGAGGCAACCCCAAATGGAAGGTGTCTTGCTTCTTTCTTTTCATTCCCAATTTTTCTGCAAACTTTATGGCCTTTTGAGCCTTAAATTCATAGCTTGACCTTAAATATTGCAATACTCCTGAATACATTGGAGGATGAAGGATATTTCCTTTGTCGTAGCTTCCCCAAAAAGAATAACATCATCAACGAACATAACCCGATTAATGGATTGGCCATTTCTTGAGAACTTGAATCCTTTTAACTCTCTTGCATATTCTCTATAGATGAGAATCATGGATAACACTTCAGAGCCAAGTATAAAGAGAGAGGGAGATAGCAGATCTCCTTGTCGTAACCCCGTGTCGGATGCACAAACCCACATTTGGACCTATTGAGCATGATATTGATCTTATTAACAAAGATGCATCTTTGTATCTATGAGTGTCATATTTTCTGTTGTTTTTATTTTGGAAATATTATGATCCATCTGTTGTTTTGCCAATTGTTTCTGGAAGTTCGTTGTAGTCCTAACGTCTTCTTTTTTGTTTATGTGGCATGTATTCAACTTTCTATTATGTTTAGTTGTCTTTATTTTTTGGGTTGCGTGTTGTTTTAATTTTCTAACAATTTTCTATTTTAATGAGGTGTATAAAGATATATTTGTTGTCTTAATTCTGGTGAGGTGGTGAGAACTATTATTGATGTTTTTGTGAGAAACTTAGCTCTGCTAGGGTTTTTTTTTAGGTTCTTGGTGGTTTGATGTTTTGACAGGTTGAAGAAATATGTGCTTTGAAGAATGTTCATTCATGGCATACAGTAGTGTTCTTCAGATGAAGTATTGAAAGAAAATCAGGTCTGTGAAGCTCAAGTGAGAATACTTGAAGTATTCAATCTAAGGAAATTTTCAAGAGATACAAGTATAGAAGAATTTCATGTTGTTGATGTAAAATCAGAGATACTTTGTAGAAATTGCATTCTTGATCTTAGTGGATTTTTTTCTCTGGACTAGGTCCCAAGGATTAGCCATTACTTTGTGTAGTGGTGAACCTTGTAAAAATTGCTTTGTGTGATTCTTTTTACATGTTCTTTAAGCTTTCATTGAATCTTGTTTTACCAATTCATTAAGTTTACAATACTTAGGTAGTAAATCACTTTCATTTTGGTATCAGAGCTATCTGTACTTCTTGATTATTATTTATGTGATTTAGTTGCCTCTGTATTATTCGTTTGGTAACTATTTGTTTTTCGCTTACCCATCTTACCCTCTTCTAGTGTCATCTACGAGAGTTCTAATTAACTTTTGTTGTGTTGACAATCATGGATATGTTCAAATAAGGTGGATCAACCACTAGACCTCCAATGCTTGAAGGGGCTAACTACACCTACTTGAAATCAAAGATGATGGCGTATCTTAAATCTGTAAATGAAAGTGTCTAGATGGCAGTGTCAAATGGATGGAAATCCCCAACTGACAAAGTAGGTGATGTTGAAAAAGCTAAGGTTGCGAGCAAATGGACGACTGATGAAATTGAAAAGGCACATTTTAATTCAAAATCTCTTAATGCTATCTTCAATGTTGTTTCAACTAATCAAATTAAAGTGGTTGCAAACTGTGAGATTGCTAAGGAAGCATGGGATAAGTTGAAGACCAAGAATGAGGGTACTTCGGCCGTCCAGATATCAAGATTGATGTCTTCAGCTAGAGAATTCAAAAACTTGACCATGGAAGAAGAGGATTCTATTGCAGACTTTCATGCCAAGTTGTGTGATATTTCTAATGAGTCATATGCCCTGGGAGAGACTTACTCAAATAATAAGTTAGTCAGGAAGGTTCTTGGGTCTCTTTCGAGGAGATTCAAAGCCAAGCTCACATCTATTGAGGAAATGGACTTGGATGAATTGATTGGATATCTACAGAATTATGAATTAACCTTCAAGAGATGGAGTAAAGGCAAGAAAGTGAAAGACAAGGAACCCGAGAAGAATGGGGGAAGTTTGGCTTTTGTTCTAAAAGAAACTCTTGACAAAAAAGGTGAAATGTTTGAAGCTTTGACAGAAGAGAAAGTTGTTCTCCTAACCAGGAATTATGCTAATATTTTAAAGAAGAATATGAGAAAGAACAACTTTAACAACAAAGAAAATTTCTTCAAGAAGAATATTCCTACTAATTAGAGAACAAGTCAGACATAAGATTGAAAGAACATGGGAATTCAGTGTAGAGAATGTGATGGGTCTGGACATATTCAGGCTAAATGTGCAAACACTCAGAAAAAGAAAAAGGCTTTTGTAACAACTTGGAGTGATAGTGAAGAACAAAAAGATGGTAGTTGTAGTGAGAATTCTGATCAAGAAAAGGATGTTATTGCTTTTCTTGCCAAAGAAGAATCCGTTGAAAATGAAGAAGGGGACAATTAGAGCAGTTGCTCTCAATATGAAAGTCTTGTTCAACAGTCTGCTTATGAGTAAATATATCAACAATGGCTGACCATGGTTCAAAAAGTCAAAGTTCTTGAAGAACGAAATACTTGTCTTAAAGTTGCTAACGAAAAAGCTTGAAGCTGAAGTAAAACACCTTACTAAAGAGTTAGAAAAGAAATAGGACAAGATTTATGTTGTTCAAGTTGATATAGTTTGTGCCAAACAATCCTTGGAGTCAATACTGCCTGGAACTGCAACATTGAATCATCAACTTCATGTTCAGAAACCTTATGGAGACAGGACATCTATAGGCTACAAGCTTCTATACAAAAGGGAGAAAATCTTACCATTGATGGGTCAGGGTCATCGAATTGTGTTTCTCAGGTTTTGTTTGTTACATAAAAAACAAACACTATCACTGATGCATCTGACAGTAAGAGAGATGGATCTAACAGCATAAAACTTTGAAGTGAAAAGAAGCAGAAGTTTATTCCCATTTTTCATTTCTGTAATCGACGTGGCCATATTAGACCCAGATGTTATCTACTTTACTCTTATCTCAGGAACTTGGTAGGAAGACAAGCAGATGTAATGTAAAATGCCCTAGACTAATATTTTGTAAAACATTTTCATGCTCATAAACTTATAGAAGAAAACCTATTATTATATGAAAATTTCAGTGGGGCCTTGATAAAACATGCAAGTTGGGCCCAATAGCTTAAAATAAAATAAAAGTTCTCATGCAATGTTTTTTTAAATTAAATATAGTTCAAGTCCCACTGATAAGTTCTGAAACCAAAATAAAACATAACATCATTCTTTAAAATTGGCGTTTAAGCTGATCGTTTGCTCGCCCATAAGATACCCCTACGTACACACACTACAAGAAAATGGGGTCTTTACCTACCAATTGTAAGGGTAGGTAAAACTAGCCTAATGGTGGGTAATATAGTTTACCTACCAATATTGAATTGATAGAGATTGGTAGGTAAAGGTTAGTGGGGAAAGAGTCTTTACCTACACTTATTAATATTGGTAGGTAAAAGAATCAATGGACCCCACTAAGTTATAAATCAATAATTGATGAGTCATCAGATGACGTGTTTGATGACTTGTCATCCTACATGTCTGCTGACATGGTTTCCACTATAGCATACATGTGGCATACGTCAATACCGCCACTTGGCATCTTGTGGTTGCTCCACGTGTCAAACAATAATTTGTCCACGTGTCATTTGATAATTAGTACATATGTCATCATTTGATATTGACCACGTGGCATCATTTAATTGGTCTACGTGGCACAATATTATTGGACCACATGGAGTCATTTTATTAGCCCACATAGCATGATTTTATTGGTCTCTTAAACAATTTATATTTTGGTCAAATTTAATGGTTATGTGTAGGTAAAAGATAATAACAATTATTTTTAAATGTTCTATATTAGAAATAAACTAGAAAAAAACCATATAATAATAAAATGTTTAATGCTAAAATTCTTTATAATGTTCAATACTAAAATAAGTCATAAAGCTATCCTTTTAAGGTTACCCCTACCAAAATAAAAAAACTTCATAAAGTTCATTCCTTAGTAAATTAATGTAAATAAACTAAGAATCATCTTGTGACTCTCGAACTGAAAAAGATGGCGACTCTCTTAAATTTGCATCTGAAGCTTGGTCTGTTGGAGGTAGTGGAGGCGGTGCCATCAAATTGTTATGACAAAGTATATCCATAACCACACTAAGTTGGTCGTTAGTAGCATTAAGGTGGGAAGTTGTATCATTAAGTCGTTCAACTAACTCTTCATAAGTTGGTTGATTACCCACAATATTTTCACGATGTGAAGTAGAAGTTGTGACACTAGAAGACCGCCCCCACTCTCGCAAGTATACCAAATCACGTCCAAGTACACGCTCCATAATCTCTTTATCAAACAATTCTTCTGGAGAGTGTTGACCCCTTAATTCCATCATTTTATCCTAATAATATATTTAATTAATTATTAGTAAGAAATATAATAAGTATAATAAATAAAAATTTAAATTACTTACATATAATGGCCCGAGCTCTATTCCAGTCCATCCTTTCTCAGCATCATAATGCTTTAGACGCCATGTCTCAATTTGACCGGTAGAAAAAGTTAACACCATTCCACGTCGAATCTGATGTCATGGTGTGGAGACTGAACCATTTTTCGACTCATGAATATATAGGGTAGTAATTTGACTGCTTTAGGGACATTCCTCTGGTTCTTGGTGAATGAAAAAACTTGCACTTGATTGTGAAATAAAAGCCCCACCATTAATTCATACACACTCATTTATTTACACTGTTATTATATCAAACCAAAAGTCACAAAGCCAAAGATTCACTTCACCAAGCTCTAGTTGCTGCTCTCATTATTGCCCTTTTTATATATACTTAGTGTTATTCTAGTATGATGTGAGAGAGAAAAGAGAATACAATTTGAAAAGAAATTACAACACGAGAGCTTGGCAAAGCAAAGTAGAATACTAAATTTGGCCTAAAATGGACATCACTCTCCCAACTCCCATTCCAACTCCCAAGTAGTGGAGACATTAAGAAAAGAAAGAAAAAAGATAGAAAAATCATTTGGTACAAAATAGGACCAATTTTATTTTTTGGGGAGGTTCAATTTAGTAACATGAGGTTCAATTTTATTTTATTTTAAAGATAAAGAAACTAAAAATATTAACAAAAATAAACAAAAAGAAAGAAGAATTTAATCTATCAAAGTAATATCTCATGCCGAGCTTCATTAGAAATATTATGTGAGTGTGTGCAATACTTGTCTCTCTGTTTTTTCCATCTTTATGTGGTACTCTTTTGGCTGACGAAATTTGTGAAACAGTCAACACTGATAATACGAACCTGCCAAGATTGCAAAGACTTTAAAGTGAATTCTGTCACTAAACGAATCCAATCACTATAACTTTCAACATTTACGAGCTTTGACAACTGCAACAAAGTTAAAATGATAAATAAGGATGTGGCTTCAAAAGGCATGTAAAATGTGCAACCATTGCATGTTTACTCACAGAAGTATCATATACACACATAAGCCATAACAAGACGTATTGCACTAGCATAGCCAAAAAAAGGAAACATGATATCAAAGACCTTATAATAGTACTTGGTAATTCACTCGGAAGTGACCAAGGAGACGGCAATACTCATGGTAATTATCATGATCTGCAAGACCTGATTCTAAGTGCCACAAATCATTCCGGACAATCAGTAAACTCAAAGGAACAAAATAAATAAAGATCAATAGTTCAATAAAAACTCACAGTAGAATATGATAACTAGATGCAACTCTGCAGGATAGCATATTTTGATGTCTCATTTTCTTATAAAAAATGTTTGCTTTCTAGCATTCAGCAAAACCTTTATCAAATCTAATAATTACTAAGTTTCTTTCAAATTCCATGTCACTGGAGACCCAATATCATTCTATGCTACCAGATTACTTTTAATAAGAGATTTTCATACCAGACGCAATTCCTACTACCTCTATTTCACAGATTCTATCACCCTCCAATCTATCCAATTACTAAAATCTGGTAGCATTCACTAATCGTTTTCAGTCATTATTATTATAACATTATCTTCTTGGGTTGTAAAGAATATGTAGAGAGGATTTAGTAATCCTTCCAGACCCAAAATCAATCCATGTCACAGGAGACCCAATAATATGGCTCTTTCTTTTTATATCATATTCATTTCTTATAGAAACACCAACCTAAGTAATCAAGCTATTATGTAAACTACTACATTAAAAAATTAATTACTAAAGTTCAGACCATAAATTTTAATAACCATATCAGTGTGTTCAAACATATCAGTATGTTTTAGTGGGATAATAACCATAAAATACATACATGAGATCGCACAATCACATACTAATGTAGTACCTGCACTAGTTTACTCTCTTTCTTCCTCTTCCTTCTACGGTTTTCTGGGCTTCAGGGGAGGACGGAAGGGGCACCCTGCTCGTGCACATCTGGGTTCTTCTTCTCAGGTGATGGTCGGCGAGTATGGGTTCTTCTCTCAGGCGAGTATGGGCACTTCTTCTCAGGCGATGGTCAGCGTCGGGGCCTTGGGGGTACTCGCTGAGTTGTTTTTGCTATTCTTTTAGATCTGCTCATGGTGGGTGATTGTGTATGGGTCTTTGACGTAGAATAATCTGAATTTTTTGTTTGTTTTGTTAAATATGATTTGCAACTTTGAGTTTTGCTTGTTGGTGTACTGAAATGGGTTTGAGTTCTGAACTAGGATTGTGTTCGACCGATTTTGTAAGAGGGAGACACTAGAGGGTTTTTTTTGTGTGAAAGGGTTAAATGAGAAAAATTATATTAATATGATTTTGTTTTTACGGGATAGTTAGAATTAATTTAATTTTAATTTTTGTTTGTGTAATGTTTGTTTTTAAGATCTGTACCATTTGTTAAAAATAACATGAATTGTTAAAAATAAGTAAGATGACATGTAGGATATTTTTAACACATCATCACACAACTCAGCATCATTTTTAATAAAAAGTTAAAATAATAAGAGGGAAACATTGGCGCCAAATGCAAAAAAAATTCCCTCCAGTATATGTGTAGGGTAACACTCTTTACCTACCCATATTATTAGTAGATAATCATCCTTCCAAAATGTTATAATATTGGCAACATTTACCTACCAATAAATCTTAGGAATAAATATTGGTTGGTAAAGGTTCCCTTTAACCACCAATATATATTGGTAGGTAATGATCAGATTTCTTGTAGTGACAATCTGGCGCCGGAACTCCCCACATCACCACGTGTGCCAAAGAGAAACCCTATTTATTACCTGAAAGGGGAAAGTAAGGGGGTGAGCTAAAAGCCCAGTAAGAAAGTACAAACAACAAACAAAGATTAACACAACAATGCATAATCATATCGTAAGATTCCTACAACATCATATACATCATACTTAACGTCATCATCATACATCATACACCATACATCATTATCATGCATCATATATCATTAACATATTCAAACATCATCATCATAAACACCATCATCATATCTTTGTGAACATGGCCCCCTCTCTTGTCCATGTCACATCTTGAGGTAAACAGGAAGATCTGGTCCTTGAATAACATCGGCGCGTCTGCCCTCCTCTTTATATCCTTGGTTACTCAGGTTACATCTATATATCCTTAGTAACTCCTTTGTCGTTCGTATTCAACACGCTAACAACCATTTTCTTTTCACACAACAGACAAAATACGTGCATTCCAGTCATATCAACACAAAGGAAATACATGATTCATCAAATTTATCATATCATTTCAAAATAGCATTTCATACTTCATATCACATGGTACATCATCATACATAACATTTAACCTCAAACAAACCCATCTTACCGTTCATAGCATAAATAAATAGAATTCTATCTAACTTACTTACCTCAGGTCCGAGCAAAGCAAAAATTGAACAAACTTCACAATGAGCCTATAACCATAATCAAATAGCATTCTTTAGCATCACATAAGACTTTCTTGCGCCCAACTCATATACCCCATGTGTGCATGTTTTACACATAATTTCCAAACATGCATATTCTTCACATAAAATCACAAAAGAATAATGCAACTTCTACCTATTATACATGCATGGTCCTCAAGTAAAAATCATATGGTTGAATATTAGACATATTTTTTAACGAAAAAATGCATTTGCATGCGACATGTCTACGTGGGAACGTTGTTAAAAAGTGACGTTAAAAATGATAAATTTTACGTGCTTATTTCTATCATTTCCATAATAAAGATTTAGAAGTCAAAATTTCTCACCATTATTCATTTCCTTTAAATCCCTAAGTTGATTAAACTTCTTAAGACATTATTTTTATTTCATAAAAATAATTTATTTTTCCATTTTTCAAAAATATAATAATTCCATTTATTATTTTTAAACTGCATAGAAAATAACAAAAGCTTGAAATTATCTAAAGTTCTTATAATATCATGTTTCCTTTAAAAAATAATACTTATATTTAAATTAATATAATTACAAGATTTGATGTGAGAAAATATAATTTTAAGTGTGAGAAAAATATATTTTTGCTTGTATTATTCAAAGCTTAGTGTAACTCATATGTGATAACCAAAATAATTATTTTTAATTTATTAAACTAAACTTTCAGCCACCATTTATTTTGTTTTAAAATTACAAGTGAATCTAAACTCAACATTTTTCTTAATTAAAATAAAGAAAACCATACTTATTAAAATGTGAGCATTCAAGGTTACATTTAAAGTATCATTTTTAATGTATACATAGTTTAGGGTATTATATTATTTTAACAACACACAAACTTCCTTTCATTTAAAAGGCAATTCATAATTTTTACAAAAACTTCCAGCAACAAAATAAACCCTCAAAAATCACCATCTTGGAATTAAAACTCATATTTTCTTTATAAAATAATAAAAAAAAACTATAGGTATTTATTTGAGTAAAAATATCATTTTAATGTAAATTAAAATACCCTTATAATTTCATAAAGTCATCATAGCACTTGCAAAAATATTTATGCATGCAAATCATTATTTTCATCATATTTCATACAATTTATACACAAAATCAGCTAGCAATATTCATCATAAAATTCATTTCAAACTCATGCTTTCAAAACTCAAATATGAATTTTCATGTATTACCAATACATCAATTTATAAAAGATTTAAGACAATTCCTTTCATTTTTCCAAATTAACCTAACATGTTTCTAATGAGTGAGGTGACATCAAAAAAATCGACCAACATGCATCAATAATCTCCCCTAGGCCGAAACCCTATTGAACATAAACATAAAATCCAAAAATCCTCATTTATTTTCACATGAAACCTAGCATGTATCTATCAACATCTTTTAAGGGAAACCATTTAAAATCTTACAAACAACCTTTTATGTTTCTAAGATTACATTTGATATGAACACATAAACATGAAACTAACATGCTTGAGCAATCACCCCTAGGTCGAAACTCTCCTAACCAAAACAAACAAAACCCTTGCATGCTTATACATGGAACTTTTAAGCCAAACCAAACATAGCATCAAATCATAGGGAAAACCCTAGGTATCATAACATCAATACCACCATGCTCATGATTTTAAGATCAAAACAAATATTCATAACAAGAGATTGACATAACACCATACATCAAATATCAATCCAATACACGCATACCATGAGTACATATATCAAAAGATTACAACAACAATAAGAATCATTTCAAGGATAGAGGTTCCATTACCTCCTTTGATAGAAATCAAAGAACTCAAAATAACTATGGTCACCCTCTTGTTTGCTAGCCTACAAAATCTTATCATCATCACTGAATCATTAGACCAAACAAGCCAAAATCCCAAAAGAACAAGAGAAGAAGAAGATTGACACTTAGTATTGAGGAGATAACCTAATCTTAAGAATCAAAACAAAACACAAAGGGCCATACCTATGGATTTCGAATCCCTTCTCTCTTCTTCTCCTCCTTCTCCTTCTCCTTCTCTCTCTTTCACGCAGCCTCTCTCTCTCTCTCTAGCCGTCGGTCCCAAGGAGCCAAAATGGCTCTTCTCTTCTTTCCTTCCCTCTTTATCTAACCTAAGGCAATTACTAGCCTAATGAAAAAAAAAGGTAAGTTTCCTATTCTTGCTTATTTTCTTTTATTTTGATTTTATTTGATTGAAGAAAAATAAATGAGACAAATCCTTTCCCCTTTCTCACCCTTGTTGTCCACTCTTTCCCCTTTCTTAACTTTTATATTTTTTTTTCTTCATTTTAATTAACTAAAATTATCCTAATAAAAGAAATTAAAAGTGTGTAGAAAATTCTATGCAAGTGCATCATGCAACCATGCACCTGTACACACTTAATTACTAGGGTGCATCACTACCTACCATGCACCTTGGTTCATTCAATCAAAACTTAATTATTCACAAATTAAATTAATAAATAAACAAAACAATTAACAATTAAATTCAAACAATTTTAACAATCAATTTAAACAAATAAATAAAGTAATTCACAACACTTAACAATTAAATAAAGCAAAGCACAAAATTAAATAAATAAATTTTGGTGTGCTACATGTATCTAGGCCACCTCACTTTGAAGGTAAGGACTCTAAGGAGGTTTGGAGACCGAAGTTAACTAGAAGCTCTCAAGAAGAAAAATGTTTTTTTGTTCTGGTGGCTCATACATCTCTCTCTGACTTTAAGGATGATCAACGGTACTTAAACAACGACTGTTCCAAACATATGACAGGTAACAAACAATTATTGAACAACTACAAAGAAAGTACTGAAGGGATGGTCACGTTTGGAGATGGAAACAAGGGAGCTATTCTTGGGAGAGGAGATCTTGTGTTTAAGTATCTTCCTATGGTCAAAGAAGTTCTCTATGTTAAGGGACTAAAAGCAAATATCTTAAGCATAAGTCAATTATGTGATGATCACTATAATGTAAGTTTCTCTAAGTCAAAGTGCCTGGTTAATTCAGCTAATGGGTGTTCTATTTTGTCCGGAATAAGGTCTAGTGAAAACTGCTATATGCTAAACAATAATGAAGTGTGCACGAGAGTTTCATTAGACTAGTCTGATTTGTGGCATTATAGACTGGGTCATTTGAATTACATATATTTACAAAGGTTGATTAAGCTCAAGGTTGTAAAAGGAGTACCTGATTTGAAAGTTAGTAGAGAAAGAGATTGTGGTCCCTGTCAGCAAGGTAAACAAGTAAGATATGCTCATCCACCCATTAAGATGCTTATTGTAATGCCCCGAAATTCCTAATGTGGTTTAATGGCTGGATTAGTAGGTTGGGAGGGCCATAATTGTTTAATTATGCCATTAAATGATTATATGCATGTTTATGTGAATTATATTATAATATGATGTTAAATGCATGCATGTCGGTCCACATTTGATTATTAGGACATTTTGGTAATTTGGCCCGTTGAGGGCATATTTGTGTATTTTGGTGCATGTTGTGATTTATGGATGAGATCCCATTATTATGGGGATATATTCGAGCTACTCGGCATGAGATGGTCCTATATTGCAAATTAGCGATTTTTTCATAACGGGGTCAATTATTGGGATATTGGGTAATGAGAATGTTTATTTGATGATAAATTGGGAGTTATTGAGACCAGGAGGAAATTCTCAGAGTTTTGACTATTTTGTCCCCGGGGGTGTTTTTGGGACCCCAAGCATTAGGTTTTATTTGAGGTTACTTAAGCCTAAAGTAGTCTCACAGATAGAACCGTACGTTAAAAAAACACTTTCTCTCACTCCCGTAATCCTTTGTGACGTTCGTGGCAATTTCGAAGAAATCTTGAGTTCTAGGAGCCGGAATCAAGCGAGGATCGAGGCATAGCGATCCTAGGAAAGATTAGAAGCTTCTTGACCGAAGGATTTAATGAGAAACAACCCAATAAAAGGTAATCTAAGTTTTAAGTTTTGAGTATTTAGAGTTTCTAAGCTCTGAATTGGATTTTGTGTATCGATGAGATTTTGATCTGTTTGAGCCTCGGGATTTGATGATTTTTGATCAATGGGATGTTTGGGAACTTTGATTCTTGGATTTGGAGATGTTAAGGTTAGTTTTTGGAAGGTTTGAAATGGACAAAGTCGGAGTTATAGCAGGTTTCCCAGGTGGGGCCACGGCCCTATTCTTGGGCGCCGCGGCCCAAGCTGATAGAAGCAGGTGGTGAAGTTTGTGTGTGCTGGGGGCCGCGACGCTTGCTCCTGGTGTGGCTGGGGGCCACGGCTCAAGATTCTAGGGCCGTAGCTCATGAAGGGTTTTGAGGCTAATTGGGTGTTTTGATCATGGGGAACTCAGTTTTAGGCCTCGGGATCGTTCCTACTACCCGGATTAGTGGGATTCGATGTCCCGGAGACTAGATCTTGGTTTGGGAACCTTTGTTATTCATTTTATTGATGGTATCCCATATTTGGTTATGACTAGGTGACCGCTAAGGAACTTAAAGGTTGATCGTTCTCAAGGGTTGTTCTTATATTAATTCTCGCTCGAATCAGAGGTAAGAAAACTGCACCCTATATGTGACATGCATGGTTATTCATGAGGCATGTTGAATGTTTAAATGGGGACATGGATTGACTATTGAATGCTTAGAAAATCTTTCTCACTTGTGCATGGTACTGACTGAATAGTCAGAATTGGCAAAGGTGTCAGTATCAACTGTGAAGCTGTGACTCATTAGTCAAGTTTGGCAGTGGTACTGGGCACTGGTCACACAGTGCTGACTCATAAGTCAGAAACGGCTTCAACGTGTTCAATGCATGCCAACAAAGATTAGATCTAGTCGACATCTGCATTAAATGACTCAGAATAGCGTTAATGTCGGACCGACGTAAACTTCAATGAATACTATAAGCGCTTGTCTAGCCAAAGGCTAGTTATTTAGAGCCACAGTGACTATTTAGTCACATGGCTGTGGGTGCCGAGCCCCGTGTGACTTACCCAGTAATCACTCATCTGTTTAAGCTAGTGACTTACCTAGCAGTCACTCATCTGTTTAAGCTAGTGACTTACCCAGCAGTCACTCATCTGTTTAAGCTAGTGACTTACCCATCAGTCACTCATCTGTTTAAGCTAGTGATTTACCCAACAGTCACTGATCTGTTTAAGCTAGTGACTTACCCAACAGTCACTGATTTGTTTAAGCTAGTAACTTACCTAGCAGTCACTCATCTGTTTAAGCTAGTGACTTGCTTGTCAGTCACTCATTATGGTTTACCAGAACCTCAAGTGTTAAACCACTCATTTGATTAAGAGCTATAAGCTCCTTCATGGTTATTGTAAACACAAAGTGATATTCACTCATCTGCTCAGAGCTATAAGTTCTGTATGATTATCATGATCATCATTTGATATTATATGCTTGCATTATTGTGTTTTCTTGCTGGACTTTGGCTCATGGATGCTATGTAGTGCAGGTAAAGGGAAAGAAAAGCTCACCCAACCTTGAATGGAGAGCTTAGGTGGTGCTGTGTACATATGCAGTCGCTTGACCACCACGGCCAAGGAGTTCTTAGAGGAACTAGGGGGTTTACCCTACTTTTGCCGCTTAGGTCGGCGGGTTGTAAATTTAAACTGTAATAACCATTTTGAGTTGTAAATAACTTGTAAATGTTTTGATGGGTCTATGAATAGTTTTATGTTTTAAATAAAATATATCATTTCCTTTTGATTGGTTTTCCACTATAACCTATTAATAACACCTAGAAGCACGTTTTTAACCAAGAAACTCGGGTAGCGAGTTAAATTCAAGATTCAACATTCACCGTAACGGTCTTGTGGTATCCAGGGCATTACAACTTGGTATCAGAGCATGCCAAGGTTAGGGTTCCTGTAGACTGGCTGGGCATGTACACTCACCACCGAAGACAAGCTCGACTCATGGTTCGGTAACTATTTATGTAGTTATATGTGTAACTGCTTAAATATAGTATAAATACTTTACATGTATACATGAGACACCATGTTAAACCTGTACCCTAAATATTACATCTTCAGCAACCATGTGCTAAATAGTACTGAAATTGTTGGAACATACTCATTAGTATTGTTGATTGTGAATTATTATGTGATACATGCTAAGTGCTAAATGCTATAAACATGTGTCTATTTGTATATTTGTATGACTATGGAATATGATAGTTGTCTGCTTATTCTTGGACTGTAAGGCGGCAAGAGGTTTAGTTATCACTGCTTGACTGACCATATTGACTATTGTTTCAACAAGGTATAAGCTAATAAGAATGAATCCAGGACAGACAGATACTTCCGCTGGCCAGAGTGATTAAGGCTAGAATAATAATAATAATCAGAGTCAAGAGAATGACCAGGGACAGATTCCACAACCAGTTCCTGCAAACTGGCACCAGTTAATTAGCGACATACACGCTACAGTGTTGAGACGGGGAGAAGAACTCTGCCTCCTGAGATAATAGCAAGCTCCTGCAGTGGCCAGTGTATCAGAGGCACCTCCTGTGTCGGTGCCAGGAGCTGAGCAGCTGCCTGAGGTTGGTAATAAATGGGAGCCTCTCTATGAAAGGTTCAGGAAGCAGCAACCTCCAATTTTTGAAGGCAGTGCAGATCCTACCAAGGCAGAGCAGTGGATGAGTATGATTACCACCATCCTAGACTTCATGAGGGTGACTAGTAATGAGAGGGTGGCTTGTTCCACTTATATGTTTTGGGAGGATGCCCGAATTTGGTGGGAGGATATTACCCAGACCAGAAACATTAATGCCCTCAGTTGGTAGGAGTTTCAGACTCTATTCAATGAGAAATATTACAATGATGCCATCAGGGCGGCAAAAGCTAAGGAATTTATCAAATTGCTTCAGGGAGGTTTGTCAGTGACTGAATATGCCCTGAAGTTTGATCGTTTGGCAAAGTTTGCCATGGAGCTGGTGCCCACCGATGGGACCAGGAGGGAGAGATTTCTCCAGGGGCTACAGCCCAGATTAGCCCATGATGTTCGTATTACCACAGTGGCTGGGGTTACTACCTATGCACAGGTGGTTGAGAAGGCACTCACAACTGAGTGTGCAGAAAATAAAATATGGCGAGATAATGTAGCCAGAAAGGAATTTAGGAGGACAACTTCTCCTTTTGTGGGTTCAAGTAGAGGTGGAGGCCCCAGTGAGCAGAAGAGGAAGGTTCCTGATACCTTCCCAGTTCTAGGTCCTGATAGGCGGCCCCATGGTATTTCAATGGGTCGTCAAGGTGGTAGTGAAGCCTGGAAGACTCGTCCTGAATGCCCTAGATGTAAGAGGCGACACTTGGGAGAGTGTAGGGGCAAAGGCATGCTACCTGTGTGGAGTAGTATGTCATTTTAAGAAGGATTGCCCTAAGGCAAGAAAAGAAGAACCTAAGAAAGCGGACAGCTCGACCCTAGCTCGAGTGTTCTTATTGACACAAGCAGAAGCTGAGGCTTCTCCCTCAGTTGTTACAGGTCAGATTCTTAGCGCTGGAACCCCTTATAATGTTTTGATTGATTCTGGTGCTACACATTCTTTTGTTGCTAGTAGTATTATTGATAGACTGTGTAGACCCTATGATTTTTATGCTGTGGGGTTTGGAACCTTATTACCCACTGGGGAAATAGTGGTATCTAGGAGATGGGTCAGATCTTTGCCAGTGACAGTGGAGGGGAGAGAGTTGTAAGTGGATTTGATAGAGTTGGTTATGACTGACTTCGACATGATATTGGGTATGGATTGGTTTGTAAAGTATGGGGCAACCATTGACTGCAGAAGGAAGATGGTCACCTTTGAGCCTGAAGGTGAGGATCCTTTTGTGTTTGTTCGTACTGTGCGTGGACCTCACATACCATTGATTTTTGTATTGAGGGCTAGGGATATATTGCAAGGAGGTTGTATTGGATTCTTAGCTAGTGCGGTTGACACCACTCAGGTCATGCCAGTGAGATCAGAAGAGATCACACTTGTTTATGAATTCCTGGATGTGTTTCCAGAAGATTTGCCAGGGTTGCCATCGCATAGAGAAATAGATTTTGTGATAAAACTGGCACCAGAGACAGAGCCAATGTCTAGAGCACCTTACAGAATGGCCCCAGCTGAGTTGAAAGAATTGAAAGTACAGTTGCAAGTACTGTTGGATTTGGGTTTTATCAGACCTAGTTTCTCACCTTGGGGAGCACCAGTTCTGTTTGTAAAGAAGAATGATGGTTCTCTGAGAATGTGAATTGATTACAGAGAACTGAATAAGCTAACAATCAAGAACAAGTATCCTTTGTCAAGGATAGATGATCTGTTTGATCAGTTGCAAGGTAAGAAGGTATTCTCAAAGATCGATCTTCATTCTGGTTATCATCAGTTGAGGTTCAAGGAGGGAGACATACGAAAGACTGCTTTTCGTACCAGGTATGGGCATTGTGAGTTCTTAGTTATGTCATTTGGATTGACTAATGCCCCTGCTGCTTTTATTGATCTGATGAACAGAGTGTTCAAGGATTATATGGACCAGTTTGTGATCATCTTCATTGATGATATCCTGGTATATTATCAGTCTGAGTTAGAGCATGAGTAGCATCTGAGGTTGGTTCTACACAGACTGAGGGTTGTTTTCAAAATTCAAGAAATGTGAGTTCTGGTTATCTTAGGTATCATTTCTTGGGCACATTGTCAGTAAGGAGGGTATTAAGGTAGATCCAGCGAAGATTGAAGCAGTCAAAGATTGGCCAAGGCCAAAGAATGCTTCTGAGGTTAGAAGTTTCCTTGGATTGGCGGATTATTATAGGCCTTTCGTGGAAGGGTTCTCAAAGATTGCTACTGCATTGACTGAGCTGACACGCAAGAGTAAGAAATTTGTGTGGTCAGATAAATTTGAGAACAACTTCCATGAATTGAAGCAGAAATTGATTACAGTTCAGATCAGGAGGAGTTTGTGATTTATTGCGATCCTTCTCATCAGGGTTTGGGTTGTGTTCTGATGCAATCAGAGAAAGTAATTGCTTATGCCTCACATCAGTTGAAGGAGTATGAAAAGAGATATTCCACTCATGATTTGGAATTAGCGGCTGTGGTCTTTGCTTTAAAGATATGGAGGCATTATTTTTATGGGGAGAAGTGTGAGATCTATACAGACCACAAGAGCCTGAAATACTTCTTCACCCAAAAAGACTTGAACATGAGCTAGAGGCGTTGGCTGGAGTTAGTAAAAGATTATGACTGTGAGATTTTGTATCATCCTGGAAAAGCCTACGTGGTAGCTGATGCTTTAAGCCAGAAGGGTCCGGGGTAAATTCATAGTGCGAGGCTGATAGCCAGAGAGTTAGCTGATGACATGACCAAAGCTAGTATCGAGTTGCTAGTGGGCCAGTTGTCCAATATTACGCTACAGTCTACACTATTGGAGAGAATCAAGGAGGGTCAGTTGGGTGATCCACAGCTTATCAAGATCAAAGAGGATGTTTTGGCTAGAGCATCCAGAGATTATACAGTGTCTGAGTTAGGCTTATTGAGATACAAGGGTCGGATATGTGTTCCGTTAGACACTGCTTTGAGATGAGAGATTCTGGATTAATCTCATACTACACCTTACTATTTGCATCTAGGCACCACGAAGATGTATCAGGATGTGAGATCGTTGTATTGGTGGCCGGGGATGAAGAGGGATGTAGTGGAATATATGGCTAAGTGCTTGACATGTCAACAGGTCAAGGCTGAGCATCAGAGGCCGGCAGGGTTATTGCAGCCTCTAGATATCCCACATCACGATGGATTTCGTGGTGGGCTTACCCAGGACTATTGGCCAGCATGATTCTATTTGGGTTATAGTGGATCGCTATACCAAGCCAGCTCATTTCTTGCCAGTGAGGACTACATATACAGTTGTGCAGTATGCATATCTCTATGTGAGAGAGATCGTGCGCCTTCATGGAGCGCCGAGGTCAATCGTGTCAAATCATGACCTTAATTTTTCCTCCAAGTTCTTGGGGAGTATATAGAAGGCTATGGGAACACAGTTAAAGTTCAGTACCACTTATCATCCTCAGATAGATGGGCAATCTGAGAGGATGATCCAGATATTGGAACACATGCTGGGAGCATGTGTGCTGGACTTTGGTGGATCTTGGAGTAAGTATCTACCTTTGATAGAGTTTTCCTACAACAACAGTTATCAGTCTACCATTGGAGTTGCACCTTATGAGATGCTATATGGTAGGAAGTGCAGATCTCCCATTCATTGGGATGAGACAGGTGAAAGGAGATACTTAGGTCCTGAGGCAGTTCAGAAGACTAGTGAGGCCATTGAGAAGATTAGCGCTCAGATGCTCGCTTCTCAGAGTAGACAGAAAAGTTATGCAGATCCCAAGCGCAGGAACATGGAGTTCCAAGTGGGAGACTATGTCTTCCATAGAGTCTCGCCATGGAAATGGGTGAGAAGGTTTGGGAAGAAGGGCAATCTGAGCCCTAGATTTGTAGGTCCATTTGAGATCCTTAAGAGGATTGGTCAGGTGGATTACAGGTTGGCCTTGCCATCGACATTGTCAGCCGTGCATAACGTGTTTCATGTTTTAGCTCTTCGGAGGTATGTATCTAATGTGAATCATATTTTGAGTTATGAAGATCTGGAGCTCGAGGCATATCTCTCCTTTGAGAAGCAGCTAGTACAGATAGTTGACAGAAAGGACAAGGTCCTCAGGAATAAGACGATACCTTTGGTTAAGGTATTGTGGAGGAATAGTAAGGTCGAGGAAGCGACCTGGGAGCTGGAGTCAGATATGCAGAGTCAGTATCCCGAGTTGTTCAGGTAAATTTCGAGGATGAAATTTCTGTTAGGAAGGGATAGTTGTAATGCCCTAAAATCCATAATGCGGTTTAATGGTTGGATTAGTAGGCCGGGAGGGCCATAATTGTTTAATTATGCCATTAAATGATTATATGCATGTTTATGTGAATTATATAATAATATGATGTTAAATGCATGCATGTGGGTCCACATTTGATTATTAGGACATTTTGGTAATTTGGCCCATCGAGGGCATATTTGTGTATTTTGGTGCATGTTGTGATTTATGGATGAGATCCCATTATTATGGGGATATATTCGAGCTACTCGACATGAGATGGTCCTATATTGCAAATTAGCGATTTTTTCATAACGGGGTCAATTATTGGGATATTGGGTAATGAGAATGTTTATTTGATGATAAATTAGGAGTTATTGAGACCAGGAGGAAATTCTCAGAGTTTTGACTATTTTGTCCCCGGGGGTGTTTTTGGGACCCCAAGCATTAGGTTTTATTTGAGGTTACTTAAGCCTAAAGTAGTCTCACAGATAGAACCGTACGTTAAAAAAACACTTTCTCTCACTCCCGTAATCCTTTGTGACGTTCGTGGCAATTTCGAAGAAATCTTGAGTTCTAGGAGCCGGAATCAAGCGAGGATCGAGGCATAGCGATCCTAGGAAAGATTAGAAGCTTCTTGACCGAAGGATTTAATGAGAAACAACCCAATAAAAGGTAATCTAAGTTTTAAGTTTTGAGTATTTAGAGTTTCTAAGCTCTGAATTGGATTTTGTGTATCGATGAGTTTTTGATCTGCTTGAGCCTTGAGATTTGATGATTTTGGATCAATGGGATGTTTGAGAACTTTGATTTTTGGATTTGGAGATGTTAGGTATGTTTTTGGCAGGTTTGAAGTGGAGAAAATCGGAGTTATGGTAGGTTTCCCAGGTGGGGCCGCGGCCCTGTTCTTGGGCACCGCAGCCCAAGCTCGAAGAAGCAGGTGGTGAAGTTTGTGTGTACTAGGGGCCGTTGCACTAGGTATTGGGCACTGCGGTGCTTGATCCTGGTGTGGCTGGGGGCTGCGGCTCAAGATTCTAGGGCTTTGGCTCATTAAGGGTTTTGAGGCCAATTGGGTGTTTTGATCATGGGGAACTCAATTTTAGGCCTCGGGATCGTTTCTACTACCCGGATTAGTGGGATTCGATGTCCCAGAGACTAGATCTTGGTTCGGGAACCTTTGTCATTCATTTTATTTATGGTATTCCATATTTGGTTATGACTAGGTGATCGCTAAGGAACTTAAAGGGTGATCGTTCTCAAGGGTCGTTCTTATATTAATTCTCGCTCGCATCAGAGGTAAGAAAACTGCACCCCATATGTGACATGCATGGTTATTCATGAGGCATGTTGAATGTTTAAATGTTGACATGGATTGACTATTGAATGCTTAGCAATTCTTGCTCACTTGTGCATGGTACTGACTGAATAGTCAGAATTGGCAAAGGTGTCAGTATAACCTGTGAAGTTGTGACTCATTAGTCAAGTTCGGCAGTGGTACTGGGCACTGGTCACACAGTGCTGACTCATAAGTTAGAAACAGCTTCAGCGTATTCATCGTAAGCCAACAAATATTAGATCTAATTGACATCTGCATTAAATGACTCAGAATAGCGTTAATGCCGGACCGACCTCAAGTTTGATGAATACTATAAGTGCTTGTCTAGCCAAAGGCTAGTTACTTAGAGCCACAGTGACTATTTAGTCACATGGCTGTGGGAGAAAGGCAGCTTCTCGGTCCCGAAGCTATTAGAAAAGCTCAAGAAGCAGTAGCGCTAATTAGACAGCGTATGCTTGCTGCTAAAAGCCGTCAGAAAAGCTATGCGGATGCCAAGCGACGCGATGTGGAATTCAAGGTCGGAGATCAAGTCTTCCTGAAGATATCTCCTATGAAAGGTGTGAAGCGGTTTGGGAAGAAAGGCAAGCTTAGTCCCTGTTTTATAGGTCCTTTTGAGATATTGGACAAAGTGGGAGCAGTTGCGTATAGATTAGCCCTACCACCAGCCCTAGCAGATAGTCACAACGTGTTCCACATCTCAATGCTCCGCAAGTATGTATCAGACCCATCTCACGTCCTCAAGTACGATACGATAGCACTCCAGAAAGACTTAAGTTACGAGGAACGACCGGTTAGCATCCTAGATAGAGGGATGAAGTAGTTACGGTCCAAGAGTATTCCAATAGTCAAAGTCCTATGGAGTAATAGTTCTAAACGAGAGGCAATGTGGGAGATGGAGGAAGACATGCAAGGCCGGTATCCAGAATTATTTATTAAGTAAATTTCGAGGACGAAATTCTTTTTAGTAGGGGAGAATTGTAGAGTCCAAGAACTTTAGTTAGCTAGTTAAATAGTAGTAGTAGTAGTAGTAATAGTAATAGCTAGTAGTAGTTATAGTAGGTTTATCACTGTGGATTTTGGTTCAAGCCGGGACTTAGTTGGACACTCGTAGCAACACTTGTAGATTTTATAAGTTTAACCTATAGTTTAAGAATATTAATTATAACCTAAGGTTTGATTAATATGACTGAGTATGAAGATGATAATTATTATACTATAAGGTTTAGATAGACCCAATAAGATATTAACACTTGTCTTGTGTATGTTTAATGAGAAATTAAGTATTTTTTAGGAATAAGATTATTGAGAGCAATATTTGAAAATCCTAGGGTCTGCCAGCAGCTTTGAAATCGTTAAAGGACTTAGTCAAGGCTGTTTACTCAATTCAAATTAGGCTGAAAAAGTGTAATTACGTGTATAATATTTCAGCGTATGCCGATATATCGCAGCTCTAGGGGGCGATATATTGCCATACAAGGATACGAAAAACACGTAGCTTCGCACGACAACCTCGACGAGCCTCGGGAGCATCAGTCCAGGCGATATATCACCTAGCATGGGCAATATATCGGCTGTGGTGCATGGTTTTTGAATGATTTTGAAACCGAGCTCATTTTAATCCTTAACCTCTTGATAAGTCCATAATCTTTTTGGCCGAGTCTTCAGCCTCTGCTGAATGATTATTTAAATGTTATTCAATTAAAAAGCCATTATTTTATTCAAGCTAAATGAAAATATTTTCATTCTTGAACTCTATAAATAGGACCTAGTACCCAGCAAATTATTCATTCATCAAGCTGAGTTCAGAGCCTACAAGATGATAGGATTACTTTATAGTGTTAAACACTTGGGTTGGGGTTATAAGCTTTATCATTATAAGCTTACTAAACACTTGGGAAGTAAGGTTTATAGTATATTTCGGTTTCGAGGTATAGTTCGGTCATAGAAGCATTAAAGGTATTTCTATTCTTAGTTCCTTTCTGTATTGTTTCCTTAAGTTCTTATAGTTTTTCTCTACTCAATTCCTAACTCATCTTCTCTATTCTTGGTTAGGCATCTAAGTTCTTCGAACCTGAGATTTCTTGTTGGTAAGTATCTTTTCGATGGTGTAGTTCATTCTTTTCATTTTTTTCTTTTAGAATACTCACCTTTCTCAATTATGGTTTTAGGAATGTTCCAAAATCCCGACCTTGTTCTCTTCATCCCGGTATATTTGGTAAGGAAAATAGGGTAGTTCTTATGTGATACATGTTTATATAAAAAGTGTTATGATTATGCTATAGTATGTTTCTATGTGTTATGATATATGTGTGCTTGGGGCTTATAGTTGTTATATAGCAAACCCTATCACATTTATGTTTTGGGGCTTATAGTTGCTATATAGCAAACCCCAATAGTTATATGTTTTTGGGGCTTATAGTTGCTTAACTAGCAAACCTCATTATAGTACGAGGCTTATAGTTGCTTAGTTAGCAAACCCCAATAGTCACCATGTACATGGGTTAGAATTATGATATGTGTTATAGTATATGATATATGTTCATAATGTGTATGATTATGTTCATGTTTGTAGTAGATTTTCCTTGCTGGGCATTAGGCTCATTCATTTATGTTTTATATGTGCAGGAAAATAGTATGGCGGCGGAAAGGTTCTTGGCAGCTTGGGAATGTGTATTGAGGCAGAATGTAATCGGTGGACTGCGCAAACCATTCGAGGATGAAGTGTTTTCTAGTCTTTTAAAATTTTGCTTTATATGTATTTTTCCGCATCTGAGTTGTAACAAATTTTATGATTTAAGTCATGATCTATTTTATTTTCAAAACAATGGGATCCCATATCCTACTTATGAATTTTTATGTATTTCAAACCTTTGCTTACCGTTTATAATAAAGTTATAGTTATTTCGTATGATGCTTTCTTAAGATTAGTTTAGTAGTTTTTAATGGTCCAAGGTCTAGAATAGTTGGGTCGTTACAATTGGTATCAGAGCAACAGTTCATTCGCATGAAGTTCTCCTCGATACACACACTCAAAGCTCCGAACCTGAACACCAAGTAAGTATTTAAGTTATAGTTATTATGTTTATATGTATAGCTAATGATTTTAGCCTTTATGTTTCAGTTAAGAATGAACGAAGCATTAACATATGAGGATATCCGAGCCATTAAGGCTTTAAAGAGAATTAGAGAACCGAGAAACACCGTAGGAGTGCTAGAAAGAATCACTCGGAGGCTGGTTTTGCTCCACAGAGAAATAGGTCACCTCCAAGAATCTAAGCAGATCATGATGAGAGCAACGGAGCAATATGTTTTAGTAATTAGATTATTTAGAGATTATCATACTGTAACAACAGCCTTAGAAGAAATATGGGAAACAATGGATGATGAAGATGAATTGCCGGTAGCAATGAGATATTATTTTCTCTTGATTAGGTTCACTTAAAAAATAGAATTTCAGTTTACAAATGAGCAAAAGCATAGAATTTTTACGAACCTTCCTGGAGGGCATTTTGAGGCACATGATAATGAGGACTATGAGGAGTTAAATGATGATATGCTAGATGAAGGATCAGATATAGAAGATCCCGATTTTTAGAATAAGATTAGTTTCATTGTTTGTTTTAATTTATTATTTGTTTTCTTTTATGGTTGTAAATAGTGAAAACTTTCTTTTTCAAATTAATATCATGGTTATTTTGTTATCATGTATGACTTTGATTTTCTTTTGCAATCATAATAAATAATAAATAAAATAAATAATAACTAAGTTCGGTGATGGTGGATACAAATCAATGAACCAAGTTTCTATATTGAGAGTTAGGGGGCCATAGTAGTGGGAACGATTTTACTGATCCCAGACCTCCCTCAATATGGTTAACTTTGGAACAAAGATGAGTTTCAAGCCTGAGAATTAAGTCATATATGATGATTAGAAATAAACTTAGAAATAATAAAGTTGGCTTGTTTTTCTAAGTATAGAAACCCACTCTAATAATAAAGAAGACTTATATAATTTTCATAAGAAGTTATAAAAAATAGGTCCGAGTTATGTTTGATTAGATTAAGTTTTTGCCTTTGAGCCTATTAGGTAAAGTTCTGACATGTTTCTCTCAACTGTTAGAACTCTGCTGTGATGTCGCTCCGAAGATCTGCTCGCACCAACAGAAACACCTCCAACGCTGCTCCGGTGAACAATGAAGCCCCTCTAGTTCGCAGAAGGGGAGTGCATGCTACTGCTAGTCGCAACGCGCCGCCGCCACCAGCTGACAACACTACGGAGATTGCCAAACTGCGACAACAAGTCGAGGAACTATTGCAGCAACAACGACAACAGGCTCAGCCCCAGACTCAGCCTCCACCTCCGCCGCAGCTTCAGCTACCGCAAATGGCCTCAATACCCCCAACAAGTTGGTCCATATGGGGGATGGCCAGTGGAAAATTATGCGCCGTATCCAGTTCAGCACATGGAGCCAGTTTATGAGCGGTTCCGAAAACAACACGCTCTGAAATTTGAAGAAGGGACTACAGAACCCTTCGAGGCAGAATAGTGGCTAAGAAATGTGGAGCCAATCCTGACGCACATGAACCTCAGCAACGCGGACCGCATATCCTACGTTTCGTCCTTGCTTAAGAAAGATGCCAGGATATGGTGGGACTTAGTCCAGCAAACGCATGATGTTGCCACAATGACTTGGACTTGATTTGTGGAGCTATTCCATAAAAAGTACTATAATTCGGCTGTACTCGCTTCAGGAGTTGAGGAGTTCGCTGGCCTGAAGCAAGGAAGTTTATCAGTGGCAGAGTATGCTCGGCAGTTTGACCGTTTGGCTAAGTTCGCAACGGAAATGATTCCAACCGACTATCTGAGGGTGTCTAAGTTCGTTAGAGGACTTCAACCGAAGATCGAGCTAATGGTTAAGCTAGCAAACCCAGGGAACACTATTTATGCCAACGTTCTAGAGACGGCAATAGAAGTAGAAAGGTTGCAGGCTAACGTTAGTAAGGAAGAAGCCAGTAAGCCTGAGCCTAGACAGCAGGGTCAATCTCAGACAAGTCGGAACAACAACCACAAAAGCAACAATCAGTCCAGCCACAACAACCACAATCAGTCTAGCAACAACAACAACAACAACAACGGTCAGAAAAGAAGGCATCCTGACAACAAGCAATCCAACAGCGATAAAAGGGCACGGACATATAATGGAGGAAGTAGGTCAGGTTATGTAGAGTACCCACCATGTGCTAAGTGCCAAAGGAAACATCCTGGGGAATGTCGAGAAAACACCAAAGGATGTTATAACTGTGGTCAAGAGGGACACCGAAAGAAAGAATGTCATCAGCTCAAGTCATAAGGGAAGAAGGAGTATAAGATGGTTCCGGCCAGGGTTTTTGCCTTAACCCAAGGAGAGGCTGATGCTAGCAATAAGGTGGTTACAGGTCAGGTTTCTATCCTCAATAATATATGTTTTGTATTATTTGATTCGGGAGCCACTCATTCGTATATCTCATTAGGAATGATAGAAAAACTATGCAAACCTTGTGAAATATTTAGAACTAGGTTTGTAACTACTATCGCTTGAGCGGATTGCATATGTACATGTCACTACTATCGCTCTCCAACTCATGGCTGGTCCTTACCCTTACCTGCACCACAAAGATCCCGTGAGCCAAAAGACTAAGCAATAAAACATATTCAAACAATTCACGGAATAATACAGTAGGCGTAGCAGTAATAACTGGAACTAAGCATGAACACTATACAGATCTGCAACCATAGGGTTGCACAAGTGTGTGTTGCATTCCTTTTTATTCATATGGCATCCGATCCAGTCAAGTGCTTGGTGCACTCCCGAGGTGGCCCAACCATAGCGGTCTGCGCTCAACGCGCATGATGTCGGTCTCGGCTCATAAGTCGAATCTTACAGATCCTCGACTTATAAGTCGAGCCTCATAGACCCCCAAATTATAAGTCGATCCTTAAAGACCCTCGACTTATAAGTCAAGCCTTGAAGATCCTCGACTTATAAGTCGAGCCCCTTAAATCTAGTATGCCCTCGACTAGTAAGTTGATCTTTAACCAGATAGAATCACATAATACATTTATCATACATATAGATACAATGCATTACAATACATTAAAATAGATATACACATGCATAATCATAATCATGCGCATTTACAGGGCCAACACCCAAATCAAGACTATGTCTAGCATTTAGTCCAAGCCCTAATCATGTATATCATATTCTGGGTGCAGTATTCTGATCTTTGGTCCAAGTACAAGCTACCAATTAACGTCCCTTGAGTACGATCCCTGTTCCGAGCCCCTAATGATGACCTAGTCATAACCACGATAAAGGATCTCTTCAATAACGAGTGAATAAAGGCTTTCCGACCGAGTCCTAGCCTCTGGGACATCAAATTCCACTAAACCGGGTAGTAGGATCGATCCCGAGCCTTTAGGGTTGAGTTCCCACAATCAAAATCCTTCTCGGGGTTCAAAACCCCTTAAGCGCTGCGGCCCTACCCCCTGTGTCGCGGCCCTCCCCTAGACAGAGGCTCAGTCTCCCTTTTAACTAAACATGTGTCGCGGTGCTGCCTAACAGGCGCCGCGGCGCACCCTCACGACAGAGCCCTCACCTGGCTCCCTGGGTTCAAGAAGGTCGCGACCCGACCCCTTCAAACCCAGAATTCTTGGGTTTTTCTTTAGCCAAACCCAACCCAAAACACTCCAAAACAAACCTAAAACCTCAATTCAATTATCGTAGAAGATACAACACTTTTCCAGCAACAATACCCAACTCAAAACTTGATGAAAAACTCATCAAAAACCCAAAATTCAATCCAAACCTAAGGCCTAGAAAGCTTCAACCAAATGAATTTAAACTTAAAAAAATAGAGTGACTTCTTACCTCCAATGGCTGTCTTATAATCCCAAGCTGCCCCTAGCTTAATCCTAGACACCTAACCTTCAATTTCCTAAGCTTTGTTCCTTCAATTTCTCAAAGTTCCCAAGTCACCAAGGAGAGAGAGACAGCTACGGGAGAGAGAGAGCTTTTCTTCTTTCTTTCTTTTTGAATGTTTCTAAGGTTCTAGCTGCCTAAGATCCAACTCAACTTTTTTGCCAAAAAGTCCAAAATGCCCTTATGACTAACTTAAATCCTCTAGTGACATCAAGGGCAATTCCGCCAATAGCCACTTCCCGTCAAATCCTCGAGTGTTCCTCTAAATTCTCCAATTATCTCCAAATAATAAGCGTCTAATCTCTCATTACCCGATAAACCCCGTTAATGAGCTAAGGTACCAAAATAACCCTAGGCTCACCCCGAGCCGAGTATTTAACCCCGTTGTGACTTTTCTGCTAACTTGCTCACCAGGATCGCCTTGCGTCGAGTAACCCAAATATATCCACATAATAATGTGGTCTCAATCATACACACACATATTTATAATTATACCCTCAATGAGTCAAAATTACTAAAATTCCCTTCTTATAAGAAACGGGCCCAGACATATTTAATATTTCTAATCATGCAAGCATAATTATATTATAATATAATTCACATAATGACATGCTCATAATACATTAGCACACAATTAAAACAATTATTGCCTCCCGGCCCCCTAATCCAGGCACTAAACCATATTAGGGAATTTGGGATGTCACAACTATCCCCTCCTTACAGGAATTTCGTTCTCAAAATTTTACCTGAACAGTTCGGGATACTAGTCCTAGATGGTTGATTCCAACTCCCAGGTAACCTTCTTGACCTTGTTGTTCCTCCATAATACTTTAACTAAAGGTATGATTTTTTTCCTCAGGACCTTGTCCTTTCTGTCTAATATCTGGACTGGCTGCTCCTTAAAGGATAAGTCTGTCTGCAGTTCCAGATCTTCATAGCTCAGTACTTGAGTCTCATCAGATACATACTTCCACAGCATCAAAATATGGAACACATTTTGCACAGCCGACAGTGCCGGAGGTAACGCCAACCTATAGGCCACCTGATCGATCATTTCTAGGATCTCAAAAGGTTCTACGAACCTAAGGCTCAGCTTGCCCCTTTTCCAAAACCTCCTCACCCCCTTAAGTGGCAAGACTTTAAGGAAGACATAGTCTCCCTCCTGGAACTCCACATTCCTGCGCATCGGATTTGCATAACTTCTCTGTCTACTCTGTGATGTGAGCATCCGAGCTCTAATCTTTGCAATAGCTTCATTGGTCCTCTGAACTGCTTCAGAACCCAAGTATCTGTGTTCACCCATCTCATCCCAGTGAATAGTTGATTTGCATTTTCTACCATACAACATTTCATAAGGATCCACTCCTATGGTCGCCTGGTAGCTGTTGTTGTAGGAAAACTATATTAGAGGTAAATACTTACTCCAAGACCCCTCTAATCTTCACCAACTGTGGCTCTTGTAACTGACTCTCCTTTATCCTTTCTAGAAGAGTAGATTGTAGGGTAATGTTGGCTAACTAGCCCACTATTAACTCAATCCTTGCTCTGGTCCTCTGCCAATTCCTTGGATATCTGCCTCGAACTATACAATTGCCCCGGACCTCTCCGACTTAGGTCATCTACCACCACGATGGCTTTCCCTGGATGATAAAAGATATCACAATCATAATCTTTCACCAGTTCCAACCAACGCCTCTGCCTCATATTCAAATCCTTCTGTGTAAAGAAGTACTTGAGGCTCTTGTGGTCTGTATATATCTCACACTTCTCTCCATAAAGGAAATGCCTCCATACCTTTAATGCAAATATCACCGCTGCTAACTCCAGATCATCGGTAGGATACCTTGCTCATAATCTTTCAACTAGCGTGATGCATAAGAAATTACCTTCTCTGCCTACATAAGGATACAACCTAACCCTTGTCTCAAAGCATCACAATAAACCATGAACTTCTCATGATTTGTCGAAAGACTCAGGATTGGGGTGGCAATCAGATGCCGCTTTAACTCTTAAAAGTTGTTCTTGCATCTGTCCAACCACGTAAACTTATGATTCTTACGTGTTAGTTCTGTCAGTGGGGTAGCTATTCTTGAGAATCCTTCCACAAACTTCTTATAATAGCCTGTCAATCCAAGGAAGCTTCTAATCTCAAAGGAATTCCTTGGCCTTGGCCAATTCCTGACAGCCTTAATCTTAACTAGGTCTACCTTAATCCCGTCTCTACTAACAATATGACCCAAGAAAGTTGTCTAAGGTAACCAAAACTCACACTTCTTGAACTTCGCAAAGAATTTGTGCTCTCTTAGTCTCTGCATTACCAACCTGAGGTGTTGCTTGTGCTCTTCATCTGACTGTGAATATGCCAAGATATCGTTGATGAAGACGATCACGAATCAGTCCAGATTGTCCTTGAAAACTCTATTCATTAAGTCCATGAAAGCTATCGGGGCATTAGTCAAACCAACCGAAATAACGAGGAATTCGTAGTGCCCATATCTAGTACAGAAGGCTGTCTTTATGTCTTCCTCCTTAATCCTCAACTGGTGATAACTAGACCAAAGATCTATCTTTGAGAACACCATTTTACCTTGCAATTGGTCAAATAAGTCACCTTTCCTTGGCAGAGGATACCTGTTCTTAATGGTCAGCTTATTCAGTTCCTTGTAGTCTATACACATCCTCAAAGAACTGTCCTTCTTCTTCCCAAATAAAACTGGCGCACCCCACGGCGAGAAACTGGGTCTGATAAAACCCAGATCCAACAACTCCTGTAACTGTATTTTGAGTTCCCTCAACTCTGTTGGGGCCATTCTGTAAGGTGCCTTAGACACTGGCTCTGTCCCTAGTGCCAGCTCAATAACAAACTATATCTCCCTATGTGGCGGAAACCCTGGAAACTCCTCTGGAAACACGTCTAGGAACTCACAGACCAACATAGTCTCTTTTGGTCCCACTGGGACGACCTGAGTGGTATCCACCACACTGGCTAGGAATCCTATGTAACCTCCTTGCAATAGATCTCTAGCCCTCATGCACAGTGCCAATAAATACGAAGGGTTCCTCACCCTCAGGTTTAAAGGTTACCATTTTCTTCTTACAATCAATGGGTGCCCCATATCTAGTCAACCAGTCCATCCCTAAAATCATATCAAAGTCAGTCATAACCAATTCTATTAAGTCCATGTCGTCCACCATCACTGGCAATGATATGACCCATCTTCTGGAAACCACTAACTCCCCAGTGAGTAATAACGTCCCAATACCCATAGCATAATTATCACATGGCCTACACAGTTTATCAATAATCCTACTAGAAACATAAGATTTGTAGCACCAGAATCAATCAGCACAGTATAAGAAATGCCATCACTAGAAAGTTGACCTGTGACCACTGAGGGCCTAGCCTCAGCCTCAGCCTCAGCCTCAGCCTCAGCATGCGTCAATGCAAACACTTGAGCTGGAGTCGAGTTGTCTGCCTTCTTCGGTTCCTCTTTCTTCATTCTTGGGAAGTCCTTCTTGAGATGCCCCACAATCCCACCTAAAAAGCAGGCCTTCACCCGACACTCCCCCAGATGACATCTTCTACATCTGGCACACTCTGGATATGTCTTCCAGTTCTCATTGCCACCTTGGCGGCCAATCTGTACACCCTGTGACCTCCTATTAGGTTCAGGAGCCAAAACATTATCCGGGGTCTTCATTTTCTGGTCATCGGGGCCTCCGCCACTACCTGATCCTGTAAAGGGAGGTCCTGTCCTCATCATATCCCTTCTGGCTGCGTTCTCACGCCAGATTTTGTTCTCTGCGCTCTTTGTAGTAAAGGCTTTCTCTACTATTTGAGCATATGTCATCACTCCAGGTACTGCTGTAATTTTGACATCCCGAGCTATCATAGGTTGTAGCCCCTGAAGGAATCTTTCCTTCCTTGTCCCATCAATGGGCACCAAATCTGCAACGAACTTGGCTAATCTATCGAATTTCAGGGCGTATTCGGTCACCGACATATTCCCTTGTAACAATCTACTAAATTCCTCGACCTTTGCAGCTTTAATGGTCTCATTATAATACTTCTCATTAAAGAGGGTTCTAAACTCTTCCCAATTCATTGTATATACAACCCTAGTCTGGGACACCACCTCCCACCAGATTTGGGCATCCTCCCAAAATATGTATGTGGCACAGAGCACTCTCTCACACGAGATGTATTTGGGAAACCTTTTGATGCAACTTTATTCCATAGTATGATAGGTATTCTTCTCTATCTTACTGCTATCATACTAGAAATATGCTTTAGTGTTGGTCTATGTGCTCGATATCAGTCTAATCCCACTGAGTCCCATCTTACTGCTGTCAAACGAATCATGAAATATGTTGCTGGTACATTAGAGTTTGGTTTGTGTTATACGTGTGCTACTAACATGTATTTGGTAGGTTATAGTGATTCTGATTAGGCTGGAGTTTAGATGATAGGAAAAGCACTTTTGGTGGGTGTTTTTATCTTGGGAACAATCTTGTCTCCTAATTAAGTAAGAAACAAAATTCTATTTCCTTGTCCATTGCTGAGGCAGAATATATATGTAATGCCCCAAATTACCTAATAAGGCTTAGGGCGTTGATTAGGGGGCCAAGATGGAAATTTATGAGAATTATATGTGTATGTGATGTGTATGCATGTAATTATGTGAGTTATATGATAATATGACTAGATATGCATGTTTAGGTGTATTAAATATGCATGTGGGCTCGTTTCTTATTAGAAGGGCAATTTTTGTAATTTGGCTCGTTATCAGTATATTTGGCATATATATGATATATATGTGAGACCACATTATTATGTGGATATATTTGGGTTACTCGGCATGAGATGATCCTAGGGAGCAAGTTAGCAGGAAAGTCACAACGAGACCTAATACCTGACTCGGGGTATTTTGGGTATCTAATTCATTAATGGGTTATCAGGTAACAGGAATGAATATTCGATGATATATTTGGTATTAGCGAGATTATGAGGGAATTCCAGGAGTTTTGACCATTTTTTCCTTGAGGACGTTTTTGGTACCCTGAGCCTCGGGATTCCCTTAGAGTTACTTAAAGCCTAAGTAACCTCACAATTACATAGAGCACCAAAAACAGATGAAAAATACATTCCCTTTTCTTTCTCTCTCGGCTACATACTTCCTCTCTCAATTTTCTTGAGAATTATTGCGGTTTAAGGAGAATCGAGGCTAGTTTAGGCTCGGGATTGCTTGGGGAAAGACTCATCATTGATTGGGGCAACAGAGGTAATTATTTCCAGTCCTAAATCTTTCTATTTTCTGATTTTCAATTGAGTTTTTGGAGTTTAGAAAACTCAACTCTGATTTTGGGAATTGAAGGGGTTTCGGCCAAGCTTTTGCTTGGGTTTTGTTGTGTTTGAGCTATTGAATTGATTGGGGGATTGACTTTTAAGTTTTAGCTATGTTGGGATAGGTTTTTGGAGGGATTTGTCTTTATGAAAACAAAGAAAAAATAGGGCTTTCATGTCGAGCCGCGACCTTGTTCTTGGGGCGCCGCAGCTCTCTTGAATGTTGGGAGAAGGAAGTGCCTTCGGGCCATTTGAGTCGCGGCGCCTGCTAGGGAGCGCCTCAGTGCGGGTTGAAGCAGAGGAGAGCTTCGATTCTCTGACATGAGTGGGTCGCGGCTCCTTTGTTTTGAGCTGCAACGCTTAAAGGGTTTTGAAACCCGGGAGGGTTTTTGAGTGCGGGAACTTAAACCTAAGGGCTCGGGATTGATCCTACTACCTGATTTAGTAGAATTTGATGTCCTGGAGGCTAGGACTTGGTCCGGAAGCCTTTAATCGCTTGTTTTGATGAGATTCTCTATTGGTTGTGACTAGGTTATTGCTAGGGGCTCGGAACCAGGATCGTGCTCGAGGGTCATTCTTCATACAATTTGTCAGACCTAAGGTACGAAAACTGCACCCAATACGTGATTTGGGCTTGACCCGGTTATTGAATATAACTATGATAAGGGCTTGACCCTGAGAATGAACGTGTTTTAGGTTATGATCAAATGCTTCATGTATAGATAATTACTTAATGAATACTTGCCTTGTGTGCATAGGTAGGGCTCGGCCCCATTAAGGCACATGGTTATTATTGTGTTTGTGTTTTATTGGTTAAGATACCATGATTTATATGTATGCATGCTTGTCTTTTCGGAAGTATGCTTATCTATATCTGTATCTGATTTTCTGGTCTTCTGAATGTCTGATTAAAGCCTTGCTTATTAGTCAAGGGCGGCAATAATGCGCTGCGTGCTGGTCGAGAGGCTCAAGCCCAATCAAAGACGTACTATTACGTTGGTCGACCCTATGGTCGTTGGAAAAACAAAGTGCTTGGCTAGCTCTATGGCTAGGTAATCAGAGTTAAGGACAAGGGCCCTAGGTGACTCTATGGTCACATAACTAGGGCATAGGTCCTCGGGTTGACTCTATGGTCAACTATTCAGGGCAGTGGCCCACATAATGATCCAATGATAATTTATGTGTAATTTTATACATGCATGAACAGGTTATTACTGCTGGGCATGCTAGATATGTATTTGGAATCTGTATTTACTATTCATGCACATGTTTACGTTTTCTTGCTGAGCCTTGACTCACGGGTGCTATGTGGTGTAGGTAAAGGGAAAGGAAAGCTAGACCAGTCATGAGTTGGAGAGCTTCAGTGGCGGCATGTACATATGCGGTTGCACGTTCACCACAGTCGAGGGTATTTCAATGGAACTAGGGTTGTATCCCTTATTTTTCCACTTAGGCTGGCTGGTTGTAACTTTTGATGTGTATACACCCTTTTAAATGTTTGTTTGTAATATTTTGGGATCCCATGTATGTATGAAACTTTCAAATGAAAATTCAATGTTCCCTTTGACCAAAAAATTTTAACCCTAACCCTTGACATTAACCTTAGTTACACATTTATAACCAAATGACTTGATTAGCAAGTTTGACACTATTTAAAGTACATAGTGTAACGGTCCTAGATTAGGAGGATGTTACAATATAGATAAGGCCCTGGTCATTATCTCATGCTCCCTAAACAGGCATGTAGATAAGGCATTTATATCCTATTTAAGCATTTAAACACCTAACCATATAAATAGTTACCGAACCCTGAGTCGAGCTTGTCTTTAGTGGCAAGTGTTCATGCCAAGCCAGTCTTCAAGATCCCTTAAACCTTGGCAGCTATGATACCAAGTTGTAACCTCCTAATTAGGGACCGTTACACTGTGTACTTTAAATAGTGTCAGACTTGCTAATCAAGTCATTTGGTTATAAACATGTAACTAAGGTTAACGTCAAGGATTAGGGTTATAATTTTTGGTCAAAGGAACTGTCGATTTTTCATTTAAAAGTTTCATACATACATGGGATCTGAAAATATTACAAACAACCGTTAAAAGGGTGTATATACATCAAAAGTTACAACCGACCGACCTAAGCGGCAAAATAAGGGATACAACCCTAGCTCCTCTGAGATACCCTCGACTGTGGTGGACGAGCAACCACATATGAGCACGCCTCCACTGAAGCTCTCCAACTCATGGCTGGTCAAGCTTTCCTTTCCTTTTACCTGCACAACATAGCACCCATGAGCCAAGGCTCAACAAGGAAACTTAAACATGTGCATGAACAGTAAATACAGGTTCTAAATACATATCTAGCATGCCCAGCAGTTAAAACCTACTTATGCATCCATACAATTACAAATAAATGATCATTGGATCATTCTAGGGCCCACTACCCTGAATAGTTGACCATAGAGTCAAACTCCGGGCCCTTGCCCTAGCTATGTGACCATAGAGTCATCTGGGGCCTTTGCCATTAACTCTGAGTAACTATCCATAGAGCTAGTCCAGCGTACCTAGCTTTAATTTTTCAACGACCAAAGGGTCGGCCAACGTAATAGTATGTTTCTGATTGGGCCTAAGCCTTTCGACCAGCGCGATATTGCCGCCCTTGACTAATAAGTCAAGCCCTGAGCCAAACATTCAAATACAGAGTCATATACAGATAAGCATACTTCATACAATACAAGTATTCATACATATTAGTCATATAATACCATCAATTAAATTTAAACATAGTAACAACCATGCTCCTTAACCCTGTCAAGCCCTAGCTACGCAAACCATGCGAACAATCATATAACACTTTGCCATAAACGGAATATTCAAGTATGTTTAATCAACAAGCACAAACATAACTCAATCACGTTCATTCAAAGGGGCTCGAGCCCTATTCATAGTTATAATCAACAACTGGCCAAGCCCTAATCACATATATCATGTATTGGGTGCAGTTTTCTTACCTCAAGTATGAGTATAGTGTAATAATAAGAACGACCCTCGAGCATGAACCCGGTTCCGAGCCCCTAGTGATAACCTAGTCACAACCATAATATAGGATCTCGTCAATAACGAGCAAATAAAGGCTCCTGAACAAAGTCCTAGCCTCTGAGACATCGAATTCTACTAAACTGAGTAGTAAGATCAATCTCTACCCCTTAGGGTTGAGTTCCCGCACTCAAAAATCCTCTCAGGGCTCAAAACCCCTTAAGCACTGTGACCCCAAGCATCTGAGCAGCGTCCAGCCCAAGTCAGAGGCCCCAGCATCTCTTCTCAATGAACACGTGCCGCGGTGCAGCCTAACAGGCACTGCAACGCGACCTCGCGTCAAGAACTGCCCCTGACCTCTGGGTTCAAGAGGGTCGGGACACCCCAAGAACAAGGTCGCAACCCGACCCTACTAACCCAAAATTCCCTGTTTTTTCTTCAGCCAAACTTAACCAAAAACCACCCCAAATCAATCCTAGAACCATAATTCAATCCCCAGAACAGATTCAACATTTTCCCAGCAGCCAAACCCAACCTAAAACTTGATTAAAACCCACCAAAACTGTAACACCCTGGTTACTCCAAGACCATTACTGTGATCTTTGAATCGTGCTTAACTCCCTAGTCGAGTTCTTTGGTTATAAACGTGCATCTAGGTGCCATTAATAGGTTAAGGTGTAAAACCAATGAAAAGGAAATGATATATTTTATTTAAAACATAAAACTGCTGATGGGCCCATTAAACGTTTACAAGTTATTTACAATCCAAAATGGTCATTACAGTTAAAATTTACAACCCACCGACCTAAGCGGCAAAAATAGGGTAAACCCGCTAGTTCCTCTGAGAAACTCCTTGGCCGTGGTGGTCAAGCGGCCACATATGTACACATCGCCACCTAAGCTCTCCACTCAAGGCTGGGTGAGTTTTTCTTTCCCTTTACCTGCACCACATAGCACCCATGAGCCAAATCTCAACAAGAAAACTCATTGCTGCATGTAAATATTATCAAATGATGATCATTATAATCATACAGAGCTTATAACCCTAAACAGATGAGTGAATATCACTTTGAGGTTCTATTTAACCATAATGAGGCTTATAGCCCTAATCAAATGAGTGACTAATAAGTAAGTCACTAACGTAAACCATATGAGTGACTGATGGGTAGTCACTAGCTTTAACAGATGAGTGACTGATGAGTAAGTCACTAGCTTAAAAAGATGAGTGACTGATGAGTATGTAACGACCCAAAATTACTGATAAGGCTTAAGGGCCTTGATTAGTGTGTCGGGAGGGCAAAATTGGATTATGTGTGATTTAAATGATTAAATGCATGATTATGTGATAAGCATGCTTATGCGATTATTTAGATATATGTGATGCATGACTATGTGTATTAGTATGCATGTAGGCCTTGATTAGGTTATAAGGGCATATTCGTAATTTTGGCCCGTTGAGGGCATAAATGTAAATATTTGTGATAAATTTTTTAGACCACATTATTATATGGATATATTTATAACTTGTGACTCGAGGCGATCCTAGTGAGTGGTTTAGCGGAAAAGTCATGGCGGGGATCTATACCCGGCTCGTGGGAGTCCGGGGGTATTTATGGGAATTTGAGAAGTATATTGGAGATTATTTGATATTGAGGAATATAATTGGTGATTAGTTAGGTGTCGGGATTTAAGCGGTAATTGTTAGGAACACTCGAGGAATTAGCAGGAATTGGGAGTAATGACTAAAATGCCCTTAGGATGTTTAAAAGCTTAGCTTTAATTGGGAGGGCAGTTTGGTCTTTTGGTGTTTAAAATCAGAGATAAGTTATACTGCTTTATGCCTTAGTGGAATATGTAGAAAGCTTTAGAAGTCTGAAGAAAAGAAAAGAAGAAGGAAAAGGAAAGAAGGAAAAGTAGAAGTCTCTTCTCTCTCTCGGTTTGGGATTTCTTCTCCATTTCTTGGGACCTGTTTGAGCTGTGGTTCAGAGGAGGGCTAGGTCAAAGCTTAGCAATTGGGTCCTTGATTAAGCTTGAGGAATAGCAGAGGTTACTCATCCAATTAAGGTAAGTTCTCAAGGTTTTCTTCAGTTTTGGTTTTGGTGTTGAACTGGATTTCTGAACTGAGTTTTGATGGGAATTCTAGGGAATTAAGGCTGAGGTTTTGAGGAGGGAAATCTAGGGAAGTGTGGAGGATAGCCTAAGGTCTATTTTCTTTATTCAAGGTAAGAAACTCTGAACTTGGTCACTTGAATTATGAAGTTTCTATAGTTTTCTGTTGAGTTTTTGAGCTTCAAGCTCAATCATGGTGGTTCCTTCATTTTGGGGTGCATGTGCTTAAGTTTCATATGGGTTGGTCATATGGGGTGAGTTATAGATGATGGTAGGATTGCTTTGGTGTTTGGTTGAGGTTTGGAAGGATTTTAGAGGGTTTTGGCTCGAGGAAGTTCGAAGGGGAAAAATCAGGGGGTTGTCTGGCTGTGACTAGCGTTGTAGCGCTAGCCTTAGGATGCTACAGCGCTAGGCTTGGGTGCTTGGGGCATTTTTGTCTCTGTTTGTAGCGCTATAGCACCCCATTTATGGCGTTGTAGCGCTACCCTGTTTCCAGGAGAGGGTTTTTGGGATATTTCTTAGGGTTTTTGCCTGGAGGCTCGGGGTTCGATTCCACCACCCTGTTTGGTGGAATTAGGGCTTCCCGAGGGCTCGGGATTGGTCCCGAGGCTAGGTTTTGGAATTGAAGTTTGGTAATGGCTCTAGCTTATGACCATGGCTAGGTGTACGCTAGGGCTCGGAAGGGATCGTGCTTGAGGGGTGTCACCATTGATCAAAGCTAACGGAATTCAAAGGTAAGAAAACTGCACCCGGTTATGTGACTATGTTGGGACTAAGAGCTCCCTATATTTGTATAATGTCATAGATGTTATTATGCCATGGAACATGTGATAAACGGCTTAAGTGTGCCGGAACCAATATTTGCGCACAGGGTGCGACTCGACCACTGGTAGCTGAGGACAGCTTGATATTCACTGAGCTCAGTTTAAGCGGGCCGGAGTCAGTAGGATAAATAAACGGTGCGACCTAAGGGCGTTGACCCTGGTTATCGTATGTGAATTGGTTATTAATGTGAAATGATGAACTTGGTATGCTAAATACTTGATTATAGTGAATATTTGGATTGTTGAGTATATGATTATATTGTATGAGTTATCTGATTGTTTGTTTGATGATTATGCTCTGTTATTGTGTTTTCTTGCTGGACCTTGGCTCACGGGTGCTACGTGGTGCAGGTAAAGGCAAGGGCAAAGTGGACCAGTCCTAAGATGGAGATCTTTGGGGCTGAATGTACATAGTCAGCTGATCGGCCACCACGGCTGAGGAGTGGTACAAGACGAGAAAAGCAAATTGTTTGTTTTGCCCTTAGAGTGGCTAGTAGCTGTACTTTTATCCTGAAATTTTGTAAATTGTCTTTTAACGTTATTACTTTTGGGATCCCATGTAAAAATGCTTGATTATAAGAAATGAAACTTTTGTGAACAAAATCTTTTAACCCTAGTTCAACTATAGTTTCAGTAACACGTTTCTAACTAAATGACTTGATTAGCAAGTCTTGCACTTTTGTAAACACACAGTGTAACGGTCTTGGCTATCCAGGGCGTTACAGAGTAAGTCATTATAGGGCTCAGCATCCATAGCCATGTGACTAAACTTGTAACGTCCTGCATTTTCGGGTACCTTTAAACGACTCGGGTCGGGATTTTTCCCCCGGGTTAAGAATATTATTTTAAATAATATTATATTTTGTTTGTAAGTATTCCATGAGTTATTGCTAGCCAAAATATGAATTTTGTGATTTTAAAAGTCAAGATAAGACTTTCGCTCCTGGACCGACACAAAAACCCTGATCGGGTAAAAATCTCGGAAAATAAAACGAAAAATCATGGCAATTATATTTTGGGCATAAAATACATTCATAAAAGTTAAAGTTTGGTCAAAAATAATAAACCTAAAAGAAAATGGAAATTTTAGGGCATTTTGTGTTAAATGCCTACTTTTACCGAAATGGGGAATTTTATTCCATGAATGGACCTTAGGTTAAATTTTATTATGTGATTAATTAAATTAAATGTGAGAGACATTTAATTTAATTAATTAATGTTAAGTTTGGTGATTAAAACTTAATAAGAGTGAAAAAGGTGTCAAAAGCCAATTTGGACTTTTCTTCTTATGAAACATTAATAACCTTTATATAAAAAAAAAATTAAAAAAAAAAATTGAAATGATCATATATATAGCAAGGGTTGGCCGGCCATGTGCTACTTTAGAGTGGTGTGAACCCAAATGTTATAAAGTTTAACTCCCATTTAATGAAGAAGTCAAGTGGGCAAGTGGGTAGAAAAGCACTTAAGTGCTTTGTGATATTTTGATGAGTTTTGTGAGCAATTCCCACACTAAGAACCGATCACTCTCCCTCTCTCATTCACTCATCTGATTTTTGGAGACCTCTCAAAGTGTTCTCTCCATTTTTCAAGCCCAAGAACACCAAGGAAACTTTGAGGCTAAGTCTTGGTCTAGGAAGTATTTTCCCTAAGGTAAACTTTCACTAATCTAGGCTTTTGTAAAGTTTTAAGCATAGAGTTTCAAATAGCTAATTGACTATGTTGTTGGGGGAAGTTTGTTAGGGTTTTTGAAAGGTTTTGAAGGAGTCAAAGCTTATAGGAAGGTCCAAACCTTAAGCAAGAACACCAAAGAGGTAAAAAGTTTACTTTTGATGATTTTGTTGTAGGGTTTTTAGTTTTAAGCATTATTTTGTATATCTAATGCTTAGAGTTTCTTGTTGATGATGTAATAATGTTATGGTAGTTGTTTAATAATTTTTATGATGCATGTGTATTGATTTTTGAAAATGGGAACCAAAACCCCCAAGGGTTTTGTAGGATACCCTAAAACAAAACATGTTTTGAGCTGTGACTTCCAAGGGGTCAAGCAGCCACTGTATATTTTTTTTGTCAAATTAAATTGTACTGTGATGTTGTTGAGATTGAGTACATAAAATTGAGCTTTTGAAACACAAAAAAATGTTTAGAAATGAGTAAGTTATGCTATTTCAAAGATTAGGTAAAAAACTGTTTTTTCGTATTCTTATTTTCGGAACCAAGTTTGGACAGCCACTGTATAGGGAAAATGAACCCAGTTTTTTCTAAAATTTTGTGGACATATTACTGGCATAACCTATTATTCCACTGTAAAATTTGGTAAGAAAATATTCAACGGTTTGAAAGTTATTAACTGTCAAAGTTTGGAAAAAATAAGGACTTGAAAATAAGGTCATTTTTACCTCATTGTTGGAAAATGATTTCACCAATCAAAAATGCTCATTTTGACCTAAGATTTTACAAAGGGCTAAATGGCATAACAAAAATGGAATTGGGAAATTTTGGTAACAATTGGGTAAGTAAATTTCAAGTTATGAACTAACGAAGTATGTAGTTAAAAATGTGAAAATTAGGTTTTTCACACTTAGTGTAAAAATGAGATTTTGGAACATAAGGTAAAAAGTAAAATTTTGCTTATTTCAAGATATAAATTGGTAAGTCTTGAAATCATATTTTCACTAAAATTATCCCTTTGAGTTTAAATGAATTATTTTTATTAAAGAGTTTTTATTCTTTTTAAAAATAAGAGATTTAATTTATAAATAGTTAATAAATTAAAAGAGGGTTTAAAACCCTATATTTTGAGAAAAATAATTAAATAAATTATTTTCCTAGTAAGTAAAATTGATTAATTGCTTTTGGAAAATTAATTAGTCAAGATGAGAAATTTATAACGGTTTTCCTAATTAAGACAAATTAGGCAATTTTCTTAAAACGGTTTTTAGATATTAAAACCTTAAGAAAAATAAAAGGAAAATTTAAAGAGTTTATTTTCTTTAAAAATAATTAAGGAATTTATTTGTATTTTCTGGATATAATACCGGCTAAAATCTTACATATTTTAACCGACTAGTCGAAAGTGCGGGTTAATAGCGATACCTGGAAAGAATAAGATTTTTAGCGGAATGTGGGAAATACCATTGTGATACCCGAGCCTAGGTATCGAGACCTTAGGATAGGTCTCCCCGAGACTTAGGGTTTAGTCTCGAATATTTTGTATAACTTCCCTTAATAGGTTTAAAACCAAATAAGGATTGTAAATCCTTACAAATGACTTTTATTAAAATGACCAAACTGCCAAAATAATAATAATGAATTATTAGTGCCATAATTAATCCGAGTATACTGTATGGATAACTACAGTATTGGCTAAGCGTAACTGGACTGAACGTTGGAGGGTGAAAACTTGCTGAGCGCTAAGGACTCCAAGTAAGTCAACTTATATTGTATGGCTGCAACATGAAATGATTATTGTCTTGTATGTTAGTATAGGGATACATGCATATACATAGGCTGTCATAGAAAGTTGCTTAGAGACGTTAGTCTAGTGAGTGCTGATTTAGAAAATATGAACGGTAGAAGTCCGTCATATCCTAGACGGTTGATCCCCGTCACACTGCTTGATTTTATTTATGTCCGGTTCATTACCGAGACGAGTGGCCATGAGATGAGGATAAGCTGGTTAAACCTAGGGGCGCCAAGATAAATGGGACCTAGGGGCCCTCATGCTTACTTAATCATTGGACGGTTAGAATCCGAGCAAGTGCTCTGATAAGTTATTCCCGGATAGCAGCCATGAATATTGGCCATTCCGTGAGAGTGCCTAGAGATACTAGGGGTTGCCAAGATAGAGTGAGGTTGAACACCCTAGGGGCAGCTGCTCACCAGCACCACTGATTAACATAGAAGTCTCCATAAAATCGTGTAAATTGGATTACACTCTTGAATATGTAGCGATGCCCTAGGTAACACGATAGTTACCCTTGATGAGAATATTTATTGGCTAGATCTTAGTGTGGGGACTCAGTTCTCTTTTACAGATTAGCAATTATGTTGGAGGGCGCATTACGCATGAATTGTTGGAAATTGTCGAGCGTTGGTCTCGAATTATTTGGTGATATAATATATCTGCTTGCTCTGGGATTTTCTGAGTGCAGGGATATAATTGTTGATAAGATATAGTTGTGATATAATATATCTGCTTGTTCTGGGATTTTTCTGAGTGCAGGATTTTTATCTAGTTACGAATTAATTTATCATTGGTTATCAGGCATGACCATAAGTTTGCCAGGACGCTTTAGCGTTCTTGAAATTGATTGTTTAGGGTCCGGATGGGTCCGGAACCCTAATTCTCTACATGCTTTGTTTGAAAGTTGATCTTACTAAGCGTTTTCGCTTACCTAGTTGTTTCATGTTGTAGGTAAGAGCAAGGGCAAGGCAGAGCAGTGAGCGCTGGAGTCTTCCTTGCAAATGTACATGTGGACCGACCTTTTGGGAAGCCTTTTTATTTTTGGAAATGTTGTGTAATTTTCCTAAACTAGGCTCACTCTAATCTTTGTAAAACATGTTTGTAACTAAATGTTAAGTATGGCCATACGACTTTTTAAAAAGTTTTTTTTTCTATGGGTTTTTGAGACATTTTGTTAAATGAAAACATTTATATTTCCGCATTATCGAGTCTTGAAAATCCGGGTCGTTACAAAACTGTCACTGGGGATCTCTGGCCCTGGCTCTAAGTGACTAGCCTTAGGCTAGATAAGCACTTTTAATATTCATTGAACTTGAGGTCGATCCGGGATTAATGCTCATTTGAGTCATTCAATGCAAATGTCGATTAGATCTAATCTTTATTGGCTTGCGTTAAACAAGCTAAGACCATTATTAACTTTTTAGTCAATATCATGTGACTAGTGCTCAATATTACTGCCGAACTTGACAAGTAGGTCACAGCTTCACAGTTAATATTGACACCATTGCCAATTTTGACTATTTAGTCAGTGCCATGCACAAGTGAGCAAGAATTGCTAAGCATTTGATATGAAATCAATGTCCAAATTTAAACATTCAACATGCCTCATGAACAACCATGCAAGTCACATATGGGGTGCAGTTTTCTTACCTCTGGTTCGAGCAAGAGATAGTAACAGAACGACCCTTGAGAACGATTGACCTTTTGATTCCTTAGCAGTTGCCTAGCCATAACCAATTATAACCATCATTAATGAAAATAAACAATAATAGGATCTTAACCTAAACCTCACTCTCGGGACCCCGAATTGTACCCAAATGGTGAGTAGATTCGATCCCAAGCCTTAAGGATTGAAACCCCGAGCCAAAAACCCTTAAAAATGCCTAAAACGGGAATCTGATGGAATAGGGTAGCGCTAGGGCGCTACCCCACTAGTGCCCCAGCGCTCTACTCAGACCCAAAACTGCCCAAAACCTCCCTAGGTAGCGCTGTAGCACCCCCTTGTGGGCGCTATAGCACTACACCCAGCCTGAAATGCCCCTGAACCTTTCTCCTTTGACTCCTCCATTTCCAACTTGATTCAAATGCTTCCAAACCTCATTTTAAGTCCCAAATGAACCCAAAAACCATCCCCACATGTCTTAGGCATCACAACCCCAAGAACCCTAGCCAAAAACTCCCAACAATTCCATTCAACTAACCTAGAAAACCAAGCTTAAATTCAAAGCAAAAACAGAGCAAACCAGAGATTTAATGGCTAGAATCTTACCTCAAGCTCATATTCGAACCCTCTTCAATGGTGGAACACAACCCTAAGCCCTCAAGACTTACTTCCCTTGCTTGGTTCCTCAAATTAAGCTAAAAAATCCAAAGAAAAAATGAAGAGAAATGGTGTACGGGAAAGGTATTTTCTATGCTCTGTTTTCTTCAAGCTTCCACAGCCTTCAATGGTTTAAATCAATCTTAAGGGTGAAAAGACTAAAATGCCCCTAGGTCGAATAAAGTTTTCTAAAGGCTCCCAAGGGTAAAACCGTCATTTTCCACCTATTTTGTTAATCATAACTAACACCCTCCAATTCCCGCTATTCTCAAAATTCTCAAACACCAATAATTCATATCCTGTTACCCTTTAATTTTCGGCAACGTTCTAATCATTAAAATCACCTCGAGACTCACCCCGAGCCCCGAACTTAATCCCGTTACGACTAAACCGCTAATTTGCACTCAAGATCATCTCATGCCGAATGACTCAAACAAATCCACATTATGAAGTGGCCTTAACAATTAATCACAAACATTGTAACGCCCTGGATAGCCAAGACCGCTACACTGTGTACTTATAAAGGTGCAGGACTTGCTAATCAAGTCATTTAGTGAAAAACGTGATACAGAAACCACTAATGAACTAGGGTTAAAAGGGGTTTTGGTCTCAAAAAGGTACATTTCATATAACTAAACATTTTTACACATGGGATCCCAAAAAGAAACAGCGTTCAAAAGTCAGTTTACAAAATTTCCAAAGTTTAAACAACCATTAGCCACTCTAAGGCAAAATAAACATTTCTGGTTCTCCTGTTCTTGTCTCCCTCTCAACCGTGGCGGTTGAGCAGTTGATCATGTACATTATGTTCTCATAGCTCTCCGAATCAGGGCTGATCAAGCTTGCCCTTGCCTTTACCTGCACCACAAAGCACCTGTGAGCCAAGGCCTAGCAAGAAAACATATCATACTACATAACAAGCAATAATAACATTTGGATAACCCTTTAAGCATGTTCATACACTTAACATACCATAGATATCACAAAGCATGAAGATTCAACCAAAGAATTAGCTAATCATCACCCAGCTATACAGCATAACAATCCACCAATCAATAATAACAAAAAAATCACATAATAATCAGGGTCGACACCTTAGGTCGCACCCTCTGTTTACCCCCACTGACTCCGGCCCGCTTAAACCGAGCTCAGCTATCCTCAGCTACCAGTGGCCAAGTCGCGCCCTGTGCGCTAGCGTAAACTTCAGCACTCTTAGGCCGTTGGTTTACTGTTCACATTGCATAATACCATCCTTTACAAAGCATACAAAATAGGGAACCCTTAGTCCCATTATAAATCCACAACCGGGTGCAGTTTTCTTACCTTTAATTTCCAAATAAACTGGTCACGAGTGATGCCTCTTGAGCACGATCCGATTCCCGAGCCCTAGCTTAGTACCTAGTCACAACCAAGATAAGGAATACCATCAATAATTGTAAGGAAGGGTTTCTAGACGAAGTTCTAATCTCCAGAACATCGAATTCCACTAAGCATGGTAGAAGATTTGATCCCGAGCACCCTAGGTTAAATTCCCATGCCCAAAATCTCAAAATCCCAAATTCCTTTAACGGTCGCGACTCAAGCCACCCATGCCGCGGCATAGCCCCCAAACAAAGCCCATCTAGGCTCAAAACCAGACACGGGTCGCGCCCCTACAAGCCCCATGTCGCGGCCCGCCCTCCTTCCTCAGCACACTTCAGCTTCAGAGGGTCACGGCTCACCAAAAACTATGACGCGGCCCAACCCCTTCGAACCCAAAAAAACCACCATTTTTTACTCCTAAACCTAACTCAAAACCATCCAAAACCACCCCAATTCCACAACTCAATTATCCCAAAACTTCTCACTTGATTCCAGCAACACAACCCAGTTGAAACCTAGTCTAGAAACTCATTAAAAAAACTCACTCCAATCTCTAAAACTCACATACTCAAAAACATCAAAACCAGTCATGCAAACTCAGAATTTAAAATGTAAATTACGAATTGAAGCTTACCTTCTTTGATGAACCAACTTCCTTAACAATTTCTGAGCTAAAACCCAAGCTTTCAAGCCTCAATTCTGCCCTTCAACACCAAAATTCATAAGCACTTCAAAACTCAGCTATAACATAGAATTTTAATCACCATGCTTCAAGCTTATATCTTACCTTAGTTCTTGATTAAGTCCCTAGCTGAAGACTGGACTAATCCTTCCAATCTCCAGCCCAATCCATTGAATTTCCCAGCTAAAATCCTCAAGTTCTAGTAGTTTTTCTTTGAGAGAGAAAGAGGGAGGGTCGGTTCCTTATGTTCTATTGTATTCTAAGTCTTTTTACTTAGTCTATCCTTAGGTAATTAGGTTAATCCCAAGGCTCGGGGTGCCGGAAACATCCCCGAGGGAAAAATGGTAAAATCCCCCAGTATTCCCACCTAGACTTCCTAACCTCAAATATATCTCCAATTATTTATTTCCATAACCCGATACCTAAATAACCATCCAATACTTAAAATACCACTTGACTTGCCCGAAGTCAAGTACTAAGCCCCGTTGTGACTTTCCTGCTAGCTAGCTCCCTAGGATCGCCTTAAGTCGCATGCTGCAGATTTACCCACATAATAATGTGGTTCTCACAATTATAGCATATATTCACATTTATATTCATATAAACATACTAGCATGCTTATCATACAACCATGCATTAAATCAATAAATTCACACATAAACCAATTATACCCTCCCAGCACACTAATCAAGGCCCTTAAGCCATATTAGTGATTTTGGGTCGCTACAAACATGCACCAAAATACACAATCATGCCCTCAACGGGCCAAATTACCAAAATACCCCTGCGATGAAATGTGGACCCACATGCATGCATTTAACATCATATTATAATATAATTCACATAAACAAGCATATAATAGTTTAATGGCATAATAAAACAGTTATGGCCCTCCCGGCCTACTAATCCAACCATTAAACCGCATTAGGGATTTTGGGGCATTACAAAAACTAACTATTCAACACTTGAGCCACTAAGCTCAAGAATACCTCAAGAATATTAGAAACCTTAACAGAAATTCAAGTGAAGACAGAGTCTAAAGCTTACCTAAATTATGTTTCAAGTCCTCCTAGTTGTAGCTAATCTAATCCCAAGTTCAGGCCTTCAATTCCCGAGCTTTTCAGTCAATAATCCCCTTAGTTCTCAAGTTATCCCCTTAGAATTGAGAGAGAATGAGGGAGAGGGAGAGAGTCGGTTGGGAGAGTATGTGAGCTGATAAAAGTGTTTGAGTGTTTTGTTTCATTTCCTTAAGGTTCAAGTAATGTGGTGCCTGAAAACACAAAACAAGAAACCAGAAACTTAACAAGAACAACAATAAAATCAGTAGCCAAAACAAAGAACAAAGTAACAACAACACAATTACGTGGTTCAGCACAATGTATGTGCCTACATCCATGAGAGTGAACAACCACTAGACTTTGATCTTTATTGATGAAGCTCAAGTACATATTACAACAAATGATTACAAATTCAGCCTTAGAACAACAATGGTGTCTTGCACCGATTACATAAAACAGAAACAATGTTGAAGAAAGGTTTAAAACGTAAGTTCTCTCCTCTTAACTCTCTTCTCTTCTAATCCCTCTCACTGAAATTTTGATCATCATCAAAATGAGATTGAAGCCTTCCTTTTATAACCAAGCGAAGCTGACTAGGACCAACTTGAGTGTAACTATTTTAACTGCCAAAAATAAAACATGGGTGAGTTTTAAGTGAGTTGAACCCCACAAGCAACTTAAACTAATCCCGAGGCTCGGGGTACCAAAAAAGTCCCCGAGGGTAAAATGGTCAAAATCCCTGGTATCCCCTTCTATTCTCACTGACTCCAAGTATATCCTCAAATATCTATTCCCATTACCTGATAACCCAGTAATGTACTAGTGACCCAAAATACCCCTTGACTCACCCCATTAAACACTATCCTCGGATCTTGCACTAGTTTGATCGAACGGTCCACATTGCTTTAGGCCTTTTACGTATAAATAAGGTTGGAAAATTCAAGGATTCACCACCTATCATTCGAAATCTTTCCACATTTTCTCTCTTCTATGTTTCCAAACCTTCTTCTTTCTCAGAAGAATCCAAAAATCGTCTGTTGCAAAAAACCTTAGAAACCCAATCGCTCAGGAGTCTTCTAGGAACTCTCCCTTGCAAAGTCTACTTCCCTTAACTGAAGAACATACTGTAAGTCTTTTGGTTTTTTAGAAAATCTTCTTTTACTGGTTTCTGTTTTTTTGTATATATATACAATGCCTATCCGCACTTCTCCGTAGTCCATATTAGATTATTCCCCAAATGTTTTTGGCACACAGGCTTCGGCTTAGTTTTTACTGAGTAGGTCTTAAAAATACCTCTAGAACTGTGGTATCCATAAAACTGGGTAATTTCTAGGTAATTTCTAGGTAATTTACGACAGATTTTAGGAAATACCCATTCAGGATATAGAAGATGAATAGTTTTTAGGGTTCGAAACTAGGTTGCATAAGGGTTACGCTTCTTGGGTGGTTTTTCTCTAAACCGCCCCCCAAGGAGGGTAGTGGCCTGATTTTCTGACACACGGATCCCTAAACATCAGGGGTTTATTGGGAAACCTAGGTGCGTAGCATAGGTAGCACGTGGCCTCACACCACGGGCTGAGATTGCCTCAACTCGCGCGTTAGAACCCTCAGCCTTTCTTTGTTATTTTTTGCCTTTACAAAAATTCTAGGTCGCCTACTAAGACTTCCATTGTTCTTGTTCGATAGGCGATCTAATGGCACCCAAGAAAGGCGCATCCAAGAAGAACGTAGCTGGCTCATCGTCTCAACAAGCCAATAAGGGAAAAGAGGTCGCCTCCGAATCCCTTATCCCTCAATTCGGCCCTGTGGTGGAGGAGGAGGTCGTGGTTGGACCTGATGCCTTCTTCGAGGCAGAGAGGATAGCCTCCAAGATCACGACCCAAGGAAGGGTCAACAAGATTATGCTATCCCACAACATCGAGGTCGGGACTGGCGTTCTAATTGCTCGACCTCCATTTGAAGGGGAACAGAGCTGTGCACCACTCCAGGACGACTTTGTGGCCTGGAGTGATGAGCATCTAAAGGCAGGGGCCTTCCTTACCCTCAATCAATACTTGCTGACTTCCTCAAACTCCCCCCTACGTGAAGTTGGCACCGTTTCAGCTCCCCCCGAACTCGTATCGGCTGCTGGCGGGGTTGAAGTACCTTTTCTTGAAGCATGAGTGGGAGGTCCCCACCCTCGCAGAAATTCTCTATTTCTTCTGCCTTAAGGCTAGCCCGGATCAACGAGGGCGAGGTGACGGGTTTTACTACTTGACCCGATTCCCAAACTCGCCCACAGTCATCGAGCTGCCCATCCATCCCAACAACTATAAAGATCAATTCTTTATGTCGAATGGTTTTCGCAAATACGAACATCACTACTTCAACCATCCTCGTAAGTCTTCTTTTCTTTCTTAGCTCATGAAATTATTTTCTTCTTACCTAGAGTCTTTCCGCGTGTATATTAACTGAGTAGTATCTTCGTGCAGCCATCTTTGCGAGGACGGCCAAGTCTGTGACCCTCGAGGGTCAATACGATACTCTCTCGAGGCTCCCGCCTATCAAGAAGGATTACCGCCAGCTCGTGTCTGATGACACGATCTTGGCGTGTAAGCTAATTACAGAAGGCCAGACTCTGGCCTTGAGAAGAATTCAAGCTAACCTCCCGGTTGTCCGTGAGATAGCGCCTATCCCCGAAGGGGGTGCTGAAGCTGGCGAAGGCGAAGAGGAAGAAGAAGACGAGGTGCCCCTCGTTCGGAAAAGGCGAGCTCCCAAGGCTACTCAGGACCTTGATGTAGAGCGAGCTTCATCGGGGGCAGCAGTCAGCCCCTCCGGCCAAGGTAACCCGTACCCCTTTAGGGACTTAGATAGGGTTGTTGCTGACCTTAGGCTAGTTAGGTTTAACCCAAACCAACTCGTACACCATCACCCTAATGAACCTGACTGTAACATAACCATGCTTTAGTGTGTGGATCATTTAGTGTTACGTCATGACATGGGCCATCCTAGAGGCACCATAGTAGTAGACAACACCCTATCCTTTAGGTCGGCCTTCTTTGAAGAGTATGGAACCAACCTTAGGTCGTGGCTCTCCCTGCTCCAGGGTATCCTTGCCCCTGGACTTAGGCAATACGTAGAGGAGTCCAGTCCAGAGATAGAACCTGATTCGGAACCTCCCCTAATCTAAGAAGTTATAGACTTAGGCTCTCCCTCTCCTATAGCAGTTCTGAGGCCGGAAGTCGTGGCAATAGACTCCTCCTCTAGCTCGGAGAGTAGGACTTTTTGTTACATCGTATATACATTTTATGTAAACTGATGACCTTGTCTGTATATTAACATCCTTTCTCACTTTTTTTCAGGTGAGGAGATGGCACAACAAGGGGTTCCTGACATCCGTGCGATTTTCCAGGAGGGAAAGTCCAGCTCGGGGCCACTAGTAAAGAAGCCCCAGTTTACAGCTAAGAAAATGCCACCTGTAGCAGAGACGACCTCCAAATCCCCGGCTAAGGGGAAGACAGCTCCAGTCGCGGCTGCTCAGGAGAAAAGAGGTCCGCCTCCACCTCCTCCCCAATTTCCATCCACCTCTGCTTGGGATCAGGCAGCACAAGCTGATCCCCCTGCGCCCCTCGTCCCCACCACCTCCGTATGCATTCCAGTCAACGCCCAGGACCTGGAGAAGATCTCGGACACCTTTCGGGAGACTCTCTATGAGACGGCCAACCATACGGTGGAGCACTTTTATAAGGCCAATCCAAAGGACCTGAGGGTGATTAAGGAGAAGAGCCTGGAGAACGTTATGGAGCCTGCGCTAGGGATGAACCTTACAGTAAGCCAACTTTCCTTAGCTAAATATACTATTTTGATTTTATCCCAGCGCGTGTCTAACTTGCTTCTTTACTTTTTGCAGGCGGTCTTGGCTCAGCACCGAAGCATAGCTCGAGCCAGAGCCAGGAATGACGAGCTTCAGGTCGAGCTCCAGGCTGCTCAGACGGCCTTGACTGCCACCCAAACTGCCCTAACAACTGCTCAACAAGGTGAGCTGGATGCCAAGGCTGCTTTTGCAACATCTCAAGAGGGCTCTTGCAACAACATCCCTGGAGGGGCTTAATTTTCTTTTGCCTTTGTTTACCCTATATATATTTTTTTTTTCTGTAAACATTTGTCGTTTTGGCTCGGTACGAGGTTATTCTCCTCAAGACAATTTATTTATAATTGCAATATCTATCCTTTTTTTTTATCCATTCCTTGATTTTTTTTTATGCTTATAACTTGTACATTAAAAATCTTAGGGAATGATTTTTAGATCAGGATAGATATTTTAATTTTGGTTATAACCAAACTTTATGTTGATTTATATCCTACCTGTTAAGTATTGGGCCTTGGACCCGGTTATATCCAGGATTTGGAATGTTCCAAACTTAGTTCTTGTTAGGTTTTATTGTTATCTCGAGCTTCTGAGGAAGCCATTGGATCTTCAATTTTGTTAACTTCTAAGTTCCAAACCTGGTTGTATCCAGTATTTTTAATTAAAACTTAGTTCACGTTATGCTTATTGACACCTTGTGTTTTTTAGAAAAAACACTGGTAAATCAATTTTACTAACTCCCAAGTTTTGGACCTGGTCATATCCAGTATTTTTAATTAAAACTTAGTTCGCGTTAGATTTATTGACACCTCGTGTTTTTTAGAAAAAACACTTGTTAATCAATTTTACTAACTTCCAAGTTTTAATCCTTCTCGGGTTATATGCCCCCCAATCAATCAAAAAGTGAACTTCCTTGGTTGCTTAGGTAAAGGTTATCACACGAACTAATACATTGATGAAACTATATGAAAGACAAGAAGTACACATGGGTGATTCTTTTATTTCTCAAATGAAACGGCTTTTATAACTAATCCTTACATAGTCAAGTGGTATCATCATTGAAAGTACTTCTTTAAGTGCATAGCATTCCAGGTCCGTGGGACTGTTTCTCCATTAAGTCGAGCTAATTTGAAGGTTCCCTCATGTACGACCTCCACTATTTGATAGGGCTCTTCCCATCTTGGACCCAATGCACCGTCTTTGGGGTCATTGCTTGCCAAAAATACCCTTCGGAGCACTAGGTCGCCCAAACCAAAGATACGCCTCCTAACCTTCGAATTAAAATAACAAGTGATTTCTTGCTGGTAATGTGCGAGCTGTAGCTGTGAATCCTCTCGTTTTTCTTCAATTAGGTCGAGAGACGCGCTGAGAAAATCATCATTCCGCTCCTGGCTGAAGGTCTGGAGTCTATGCATGACTATTTTCATTTCAACGGGAAGGACGGCCTCACTTCCGAAAGTCAGGGAGAAAGGGGTGTGCCCCGTAGAAGTTCGGTGGGAGGTCCGGTACTCCCATAGTACCTGCGGGAGCTGCTCAAGGCAGACTCCCTTGGCCTCGTCTAGCCTTTTCTTAAGGCTTTCTTTGAGGGTCTTATTCACGGCCTTGACCTGCCCATTGGCTTGCGGGTAGGCAACCGAAGAGAAACTTTTAATTATGAGGTGCCTCTCACAGAACTCGATGAAGAGATCACTATCGAACTGAGTTCCATTATCCGATACAATCTTCTTGGGCAGCCCGAATCGGCAAACAATATTCTTGACTACAAAGTCGAGGACTCTTTTTGAGATGATTGTTGCCAGGGGCTCGGCTTCTGCCCACTTCGTGAAATAATCAATGGCTACCAGCGCATAGCGAACCCCTCCTTTTCCCGTGGGCATGGCTCCTATTAAATCGATCCCCCATATCGCGAATGGCCATACGGATGAGATCATTCTCAACTCGACTGGCGGAGCTCGGGCAACTGTGGCAAACCGCTGGCATTTGTCACACTTTCGGACGTAGGAGATGGAATCCTTTGATAAAGCGGGCCAATAATATCCCTGCCTTAATATTTTTAAGGCTAAGTTTTGCCCCCCAGCATAATCCCCACAGAAACCTTCATGCACCTCCTGTGAAATAGCTCTGGCCTCCTCTGGTAGAACACATCATAGAAGAGGCAAGGAATGGCCACGTCGGTATAACGCTCCATCCACGATCACATATCTTGGAGCCTGATAGAGTATCCTTCTCGTGTCTTTTCGTTCATCATGAAACTTCCCTGTTGTAAGATACTCTATTATGGGAGTCATCCAGGTCGGCCTAATGTCGATCATCTCAACCTCGATCGTGCTTCCAGCCACGCTTGGGCTCTCCAAGAACTCCACTGGTACTATGCTCAGAGTCTTAACTTCCTTGGAGGTAGCGAGTCTCGCCAAAGCATCAGCGTTAGCGTTCTGCTCGCGAGGGATCTGCTCGGCTAGGCCATATTCAAATTCTGATAGCTCTTTCTTCACTTTGGCTAGATAAGTCGCCATCTTGGCCCCCCGTGCTTGGTATTCCCCTGTCACTTGGTTTACCATAAGCTTGGAATCTCTATAGCACTAGACAGCCCTGGCCTTCAACTCATTTTCCATTCTGAGCCTGGCCAATAAAGCTTCGTACTTGGCTTCGTTGTTGGATGCCTCGAACCCGAATCGTAGCGCAGAGTGGAATCGATGCCCTTCTAGAGAGATCATTATGATCCCAGCTTCGGACCCGTTCTCGTTAGACGAATCGTCCACGAATATCCTCCACAATGCCTGTACTAGTTCTCTCAAAAGATCCTCCTGAAACCCAGTGCATTCAGCCATGAAATCAGCTAGGGCTTGACTCTTCATTGTAGTCCGTGGTACGTATAGTATTTCGAACTGGCTGAGTTCGATTGCCCATTTTAAGAAACGTCCTGATGCTTCAGGTTTCTACAATACTTGCCTTAATTCAGCTCCAATAAGTCTTTTGCTTATATAATATACCGGTTTTTGAACCCGGTCCTCTTCCCGGACCAGTATAGCACTGGCTGCATTTTCCGTAACAGCCAAATAAAGAAAAAGAGGCTCCCCCGCCGCTGGTTTAGACAACACTGGCGGCTGAGCCAAATGTGTTTTTAGATCAAGAAATGCCTGTTCGCACTCCTCGGTCCATTCAAACTTTTTATTTCCTCGAAGTAGGTTATAGAATAGCAGGCACTTGTCAGTGGATTTAGAAATAAACCGATTAAGGGCTGCTACTCTTCCAGTCAGACTCTGGACATCTTTACACGACCTGGGCGAAGGCATTTCTAATAGCGACCTGATTTTGTCTGGGTTCTCCCCTATCCCCCTCGTGATGACTATGAATCCCATAAACTTTCCTGATGCCACTTTGAAAGTAAACTTTTGGGGGTTCAACCTCATGTTATATCTCCTTAAGATCTCAAAACATTCCCTTTATCGGGAACATGGTTATCGACAGTCTTAGATTTAACCAGCATATCATCAACATACACTTCCATGTTTTTCCTGATCTGATCAGCGAACATTCTGTTGACTAATCGCTAGTAGGTAGCCCCTGCGTTTTTCAGCCCGAAGGGCATAACTTTATAACAGTAAACATATGTTGGAGTCATAAAGCTAGTATGCTCCTGGTCCGTGGGGTTCATTGCGATCTGGTTATATCCAGAATATGCATCCATGAAGGACATGAGCTCGTGCCCCGCAGTGGCATCCACCAACTGATCAATCCTTGGCAATGGGAAGAAGTCCTTAGGACAAGATTTGTTTAAGTCGGAGAAGTCGATGTAGGTCTGCCACTTTCCATTTGGCTTTGGGACTAGGACAGGATTCGCGACCCAGATCAGATATTTAGCCCACGAATAAACCCGCATTTTAATAGCTGAGCTACTTCTTCCTCTAGGGCCTCAGCTCGGGTTGTACCCAGACGTCTCTGCTTCTAGGACTTTGCAAGCACACTTTTATCCAAGTTCAGGGTATGCATGATCACACTCGGACTTATCCCTACCATGTCTTCATGAGACCAGGCGAATATATCAAGATTTTCTTGTAAAAATGTTGTCAGCACTGCCTTCCTCTCATCGTCCATATTTTTCCCGAGTTTAACTATTCTTGAAGCATCTTTGGGATTGATGTTTACTTCTTCGAGCTCTTCGATAGCTCAGAGGTCAGATCTATCTTCGCCTACTCGCGAATTGATATCATCAGTCGGGGTAGTATCCACGCCACTAGCTTGTAAAGGTTCTTCCATTCCAGGAGCAGACCTTACTTCCTGGGATTCCTCGCCTTCGTCCTGTATGGCCATCGTTTGCTGCCCGGGTTGTGATTTTCCCTTCATGGAAATGTTGTAGCGTTCCCTGGCAGCAAGTTGATCACCTCAGACAGTACATATTCCCGTAGATGAGGGGAATTTGATCACAAGGTGGCAGACAGATGTTATGGCTTCGAACACCATTAACATAGGTCGACCCAAGATTGCATTGTACGCAGTTGGACAATAAACGACCACAAACTCGAGAAGCTTGGAAATAGTTTGCGGTCCTTCACCCAGGGTTATCATTAACTCGATTGTTTTGATAGATGCTGATCCCTCGCCGGAAAACCCATACAGCATCATGGAGGTTGCCTTCAGTTCGGTCACAGAAAATCCCATTTTTTTCCAATGTGGACCTGAATAGTAGGTTCACAGAACTTCCATTATCCACTAGTGTCCTCCTAACTCTCCGATTGGCGAGCTGGACAGTTATGACTAGAGGATCGTTATGCGCGAATTGGACATGACTAGCGTCTTCTTCAGTAAAACTGATTGGTTGTTTCTCCAATCGCTGTTGCTTAGATAAACGCTGCTCCAGGACAAACTCAACTCCGTTGTGAGACCTCAACTCATTGATATACTTCTTCTGGGCACCTCTGCTCATACCTACCAGATGAAGGCCTCCGAAGATGGTTGTTATCTCCCCCCTCCCCCCCTGTTATCGGAGGAGGGGTGTCTTGATTCACCTGAGCTCCGGTCTGATTTGCCAGGGCCTCCGGAGCTGATGGAATGTTTTGCCCAGCGAGCTTATTGGGAGTTATTCGATTCCGGGCATACTGAGCCAAAGGTCTAGCCCTAATGAGTGTTTCAATCTAATCCTTCAAGTGTCTGCAATCATCGGTGTTGTGACCAGTGTCGTTGTGGAATCGATAAAATTTTGAAGGATCCATCTTCGCCCTTTTATTTTTTAAAGGCTCCGGCTTTTTCCACAGGAGGCGGGCAGAATTCGCCAAGAAAATGCGCTCTCTAGTATTCGTGAGGTCGGCATAAGTCGTATAGATCAGCTTGAACTTCTCCACGGGCTTGTTTTTCTTCGAACCGCTCTAGCTGCCCTCACTATTTCCCTTCCTCTTGCTACCTCCCCCTTGGTTATTCTGGGTAACAGTTTGAGCCCTAGCTGCAACATCTGTTACCGCTCCAACGGGCTGGGCAGGGACTTGGCTGGTTCCTGCAACCAAAGCTCGTGCCTCTTCCAAGTTGATCAACCTTTGAGCCCTGTTCAGGAACTCATCCACAGTGTTGAACCCCTTTTTTTGATTTCCTTCCATAGGTCGCCCCCAACAAGAATTCATGTTCTCATCGCCATGAGCCTAGAACTTTTGTTCACGTCTCTAGCTCACGCAGTAATATTAGCGAATCTACTCAGGTATGCTTTCAAGGGCTCTCCGGGCTGCTGCTTTACATTCGCAAGGGAGTTCGCTTTAATGCGAGCTGCCTGAGCAGCTCGGAATGCCCTCTTGAAGTCAGCAGAGAAACTCATCCATGAGCTGATAGAATGCTTTTTGTATTGCTTGAACCATTGCCTAGCCGGCCTGACCAGAGTCGAGGGGAATACCAGACACCTCAGCTCAGGTCCAATATTGTGGGCCATCATCAGGGTGTTGAACATTCCCAAGTGGTCAGACGGATCTCCATCTCCATCGAACTTTGACAAATGGGGCATCCTGAAACCCAGCGGGTATGTTGTTACTGCGATGTTAGGGGCAAAAAGCTCGAGCTCAACCCCTGAGTCATATTCGTCTTTTTCCTTCTCTGATAGGAGTCTTTTCATCAGCTCCTCCATCTGGGCTAACCTGTCGAGGGTTTGGTCCTTGGTTCCCTGGGGCTGCTCAACAGCTCCCATTCGGTCGTACGCGTTTGGCGGGTTATTGTCACTCCAAGCTCGAGCTTGGTTTAGTGGGATGTTCTCGTTATCGCGTACTTCGCAAGGACTTCCCTCGTGGTGAGTGCCACCAACTCCATCGCGAGCTAAATTTCTCCTTTGTGGATTCAGGTGATCTCGTAGATCGGCATGTGGATCAACTTGAGGGCTCTAAGCCGAACTCAGCTGATTTCTCAAATCTGCATCGGTTCTACCACTTCGACGGCCCTCCGTCCAATAACTCCCATTAGAGAAACTTAGAGCTTGCGGTTGAGGATGAGGACCTGGGGCATTTTTGCGCGCTCGTGGAGCATAGGTAGGGGCAGCGGGGGGAGGATACCTCCTGTTTTCCCCATAGGTAGGAAAGTTTCGAGCGGAACGAGGTGGTGTTGGATGCCTTATGGGCGACGGGGGGTGTCTAATTGGCGAGGCAATTCTTGTCCCGTCAGGTCAGACCAAATTAGCACGCGGTCGCTCTGCTCCGCCATTTCTGACTCTCTGTGCCTGGAACATGTCGTCTTTGCGAGTTGCCCTAGACCTTCTTCGTGGGTTGCTGTGGGCATTTCCAGGTGCATTTGACGGTGTTACTGAACTCGAGGTCAAGGTTCTAACCGACCGATTGATTCGCCGATGACCCCTGGGAAAGCCATCAAACGAGATTTCTTGATTATCTTGTGCCATGGGCCTAGAACTCGGGGTCGAGGTCCTAACCGACCGACTTGGCCAAGGTCGACTATCCCAGCGGGACTTATGGGTCCCACCTTGCCTCTTTCCGACGTTAACGTTGGTTGTAAGAGGGGGTAGTCGAGCAAAAACCTCCTTGATTTGTTTGTTAGCTTTGGCTAAATGGCTCCTTAACTGCATGTTTTCCAACTCTACCACAGTCAAATAATCCGGGTTCGGATTCGGCGGCAATGATGCTGAACTCCCGGTGTCTCCGTGGCCCATCGGTTGCTTTCCCGACTGCTGCTAGACTTCAGAGCTTTGTTAATCGAAAACAGCAGTATGGTGAGCCTCCTGCCCACCAGGTTGATCCGTCTCATTACCATGTCTCGAGCGAGTAACCACCATGATGAACTTTGATTTGAATCTTTCACAATAGCACTAATCTGCAGCTCTCAATATAAGCACCAAACTATTGACGCGGTTTTTCGCCAACAGTGAATTATGAAAATATAGATGGGATGGATTAGTGCTTAATGACAAACCGTAATAAGAAAATGATACTTAAAAATACTAGAAACGAAATATCAATAACACTCGTTCCTTTTTACGTGGTTCGGAGGTTAAAATCCCCCTAGTCCACAAGTCTGTATTATTACTGTATATCTCTCTATATTTTTACAGAGTATTTGCATTACAGAAAACAACCAACCCCCTCCCCTATCCAAGGTCTTGGTATTTATAGATAAATCAATCCCTGGGTAGACGTTGGGGTCGTCACGTGAATACAAATTCCTCATGTGACATGTCTCACACTAATGATGAATATAACAATTTATATTAATGTATGGTCTAATCATTAGGTAAAACTGATCATGGGTCATCTAGCAATATCGGACATGTGATGTCTGATCATGCACGATTATATTACGTGTCTGGGAATTCAGGGATGAACGGACATGTGGTGTCTGATCACGCACGTTTATATAACGTATCCAGGTTTATAAAGATCCATGGACATGGCAGATCTTTAGCGTATTTGGGCTGAGCGTAGTATCAGCTCGCGTCTCGGATGCTTTGCTTCATAAGTGTTTCCAGATCGTGCCTATTGACCTAGGGAACTGCGCTGCCCTTACAGAGAAAATATGAACTTGTGGCTCATCCACTACAGTCCTTGGCTAGCCCACTGTACCTAAGCTGTCAAAAAGGCTCGTGCTGAATTTCAGGACGTACACATATATAAGTAACTTTTTGTTCCTAATGAGCAAGGGAGTGATTGAATCATCTCTCATAAAATTTGATCCAAATGCAGATTTTTAATGAAACGAATCTTCTTACAATCTTTACCGATATCTTTTTCACATCTCCTTAATAACATGTCACACTCTTTAATCTCTAGTGTCTCTTCTATAAGATTACGCATTGCTTTTGATAACGATCAAATCAGGGCTTAGAGAATTCACAAGTTTGCCTAGATTTTGGAGCTCTCCTATCCATTTAGGGATTTCCACGGTACAACAGCGCCAGAGATGGTGTTCTTGCAAGTTGACTACCTTTTGAAGCTCCTCAAGAAGACAATAAAATCTCAAAACTTGTAGGCTTTCTAGAGTTTTAAAAAGAGAACTAAGGGAGACAAACTCCCTCCAATGAACCAAAAGAGCAACAAATTTACAATGTAGACTAGACACAAGGATGCAAAATTAGCTTTAACACAATTAAAAATGAGAATTCAAATATAAACCCAAATGAACAATTAACACCATTATAAACTGATGATGTCTCAATAACTATCCACTAACTAAAGTACCTAGAATTATAAAAGAAGCATCATTTGCACTAGAAATAATGGCCAGCCAAAGAACAACCATGAAAAAAAAACACGTTAATTATCAAAACTAAAATAAACAATACACAAAAAGAATTACATAGAACTCATCTCATCTAGCTTGAGATTTCATCTAAAAAGTTGTGTTAAAAAATTTATAAAAAAATAAAGGAAATAATATGCATAAACATAATTTTTTTTGTTCAGGTCTTTATACAAACATTAACCATCCAAGAAAAATAAGCACGAGTCATTTTTAGGCAACTTAACTATAAAAGTAATACAATATATTAATATACATAGACCTAAACCCATCCCCAATTAGAAAACCATATACAACATAGAAAGGGAAAAAAATTAGAATAATTTTAGCAAACCAATATATAACACCACACTAAACAGATATACCAATGTAAATAATAATAAAATAGAATTTTACATAACCCCAAGGAAGAATGACCGAAAAATTGAAAGAATGGCTGAAAAAAATGGAGGATGGCCTAAAGACAAAAAATATGGGTGAATTTTTGTTTCAAAACAAAAAAGGAAAAACAAATAAATCAATGATGAGGAAGGGGGGAATTCGGAAGAAGTTAAGCTTAACTAAGCCTTGTTTTTGCCGGAAAAAATGGTGGAAATCAACGTCAGCTTTCTGCCATTGTGTTTTTTTTTTTCTCAGCTTGTGTATCACGTTATTATGAGGAAATTGAATAATAAGAGACTTTTATGTATAAGGACAATTTAGGTAATGAAAAGTTTAAAAGGCCATCTTCCTATAAGTTTTAAAATGGGAACATTAGGGTGTGATTGGTATGTGATTAGGATTCAATTTTATGTTTCCAAAATCTAAAAATAAGTGGACCTACAATAATTCATGATTGGTTAGTTATTTCCTAAAACAAAATCTGAATGTGATTTTAAATTTTTGCCTATATAATTGAAAACACCAAAACATTATTTTCTTTATTTTTCAATTTTTTTCACTGTGACTTACTAGTGTGTTTTAGTATATATAATATATATTTATATATATATGAGTGTATTTTTAATGATTACTATATATGGATGATTACTTTAATATTATTGGATTAAAATCAATGATTCATATTTATAATTGTTAATTAATATTTCTAAACATAAATTTTGATTTCTTCAAATTTTTAGAAGGGTTACCTAACGAAAAACATGTATTTATTATAAAAATATAATATTGTAAACTTTTCATTTCTCAAATGTATGTCAATTTCTAAATATAGTTAGTGTCTCTTATTAGTTGGAAACAACATTAATTATGACAAAAAAAAAATTAAATTCGAAATTATTGTAGAAAAAAAAATATTTATTTGTTAGTGACTTACTATACCAAGTCACTATGTTGCCACATCATCATAATTGTTAGTACACATCTATGAGTAGTAAGCATTGAGAAGTCTTCCATATATATAAATATATATATATAGGACAATTCTTCTATAGGGGCTTTACTTTAAGCCTTACCGGTAGGGCTCTCACTGTTTCTCGACCCTTGAACAGTTTTTGGCGCGATTCTTTTTTATGACCATGTATATTGTAGCTATTTAGAGCATCCTGCAAATTTTCAGAAATTTCCGAATAGTTTACAGTACCGAAAATTAGGTTCAAACATGTTGTTTTCCACGCGCTTAAAAAAAATTAATCACGCATGCAACAATATGTTTGAACCTAGTTTTCGGTACTATAAACTATTCGGAATTTTCTGAAAATTTGCAGGATGCCCTAAATAGCTACAATATACACAGTCATAAAAAAATCGCGCCGAAAACTGTTAACGGGTCGAGAACATTGAGAGCCCCACCGATAGGGCTTAAAGTGAAGCCCCTATAGGAGAATTTAATCAATGCAGTATTATTAAATTTTAATTTATCAATATTATTAAATTTTACTTAATTAAATTTATTGATAAATCAAAATTTAATATTATACAACCTCTGTATATATAATATATAAAATTAAAATAATATTCAGATTCAGTTGAATCAATTACACATTCAAATTTAATACCAATCACAGATTCAATTTTTTAAAACTCAAAAACAGTTTACAGATATTGAATCAATCACATTTTCATAAACATGTTTTTAGTCACTAAATTCAGATTTTCATTTCAGAATCTCACTTTTCAAAAATACAGTTTTCCAATCGCGAACCAATCAGACCCTAGGCTTCCTAGTGCTATATTTTTAGACCATTTATTATAATACTAGGTAAAAGTAACGTGCAAATGCACGCTTGCTTAGTTTTAAAGTTGTAAACATTGTATATAATTTTAATAAAATCTGGTTCACTATCTTTTTTAAAAAATATATATTTTTATAATCGAATGAATTGTAGTTCTATATTATATACAAATATTTATATTAATAATTTTTACATATATGACATCTAAAGATAACGTTGACATATATATATTTATATGATTACATAACATATATATAAAATATAATAATATTTAAAAATAAATTGATAATAGAAATAAAATAATAATAGAAAAAGTCATAGATAGTATATATGCATTAACTATTTTTATATTCTAATATATCTCGCAATGTCCTTTGGTGAATTTGATGAAGAAAAAAAGCTCCAATCATTTTTATTATTTTTAAATAAATATGATTTAATTATTTAAATTATCATAAAATATCTTAAAAATATCTTATTTTAATTCATTTATTTATTTATTTATTTTTGTTTAAGTTTATGTTTGTTCTAGTTTTTGAATTTAGCAGTGATAACAAATTATTATATATTATATGTTTAATATAATATTAAGTTTGATATCAAAAAAATCTGATTTATTCTCATATTTATCTATTAAACGATCTTTACAATTATATACATATAACATAAAATAATTATAAAAATCACCTACAAAATTTTATTTACAAAAATACCTTACTACATCATCAAAAAAATACTAGATTTAAAAAATAATATACATGAATTGTAAACATTCCCGAAATCCCAAATATCCCATTTTTTTTGGGTTTTCAAAAGTAACTTTTTGGTTACTTATAATGGAGATAAGTTACAATTAGTTACCAAAAGCATTTTTAGAGCATATTATTTGTTGATTTTTTTTATTTTAAAATATTGATTAGTCTTTTTTTAGATTGTATTATATTATCTTATTATTTAGATACTTTTACGTTACCTCCAATAGGAACTAATGAGTTATATAATAAAGTATAAGAAGTTACTATATAATTTATCATCAAAAGTTACTTTTAGTATACTATGTAAAAACTTTTTTTAATAAAAAGTTTTAATTCACTTTTTAGTTACCAATGTAATTTACATGTAAATAATATTGTTTCTTTTATTAATTAAACAAAAAAGAAACTTACAAGTTACTTTCAAATTATAATAAAAATATATATTTTGGTTTTTTATTATGAATTTTTGTTTAACCAAATTAAAAATCAACTACATAGTTACTTTTTAAATATAACATATTTACTACTTATTACAATTATTGAATGCATCATTCTATTTTTTTTAAACAAAGTACAAAAAAAACTTTTTGGTTAACCAAATATAAAAAAAATTAAAATGTTAATTTTAATTGTGGTCATCTTCTCCAACAACAGCGAAAAAACTTATTGCTTTCCATATATCAAAATGACTATTTTGAAGAGTAGGTCGCGATGGTATCACTCTTGAGTCCAAACGATCGATGGTGTGGTCGGAATTTTCGTTTAAAGTTATGGAGAAAAGATAGAAAATAGATAGAGAAAAAAATAATATAATATTGTATATATATAGTTATCCATATTATATATATATTAAAAAACTTTACCAAAAATCCATAAATTAAAAGAAAAAAAGAATGCAAAATAGAAAAAAAAAATAAAAAGAAAAGTCGGTAGGGAAGAGATAGTGTGTTAATAGATGATAAATTTGTGAATAAATAAAAAATAATATAATAAAATAGGGTATAAAAATGGTAAAATTGTAAATAAAATAAGTAAAGTGATAATTGTAAATAAAATAGAAAAAACAGTACCACATCTAAATTTTCCTTAATAATTAGTACAAGCGTGTGAATAAAACCCTATCTGCCGAGCGGAAAGCCCAAAAGCCCAAACTTACTCGAGACCAAACATAGGCCCAATATTTGTAGGTATTCAAGCGCAACTTCAAGGGTAGCTGTCGTAGATTTCAATCAAGTAAGCAATTCCGTGACCAAATTCTTTTCTTTTCTTTTGAAAATAAATTAGGATTTATATTTTTTGAATTATGTTTTATCACATTATTTAATTGGACTATGTGTACAAATAATTTTTTGGCTCTGTTTTAATAATTTAGTTTCAACAGAATCCTAAGTTCAATTTTAGTCAAAAATTTTTGAACTAAAATCACAAATAATTCATCAAACTAATAATTCAATACAAAAATATTATAATTCCACATAATAATTGTGTTGTCTTATTTAATTTTTTCTTCATCAAAGTTAGATTTATGATCTATTTGAACTATTTTACAAAATACAAAATCCAAAAAATAATATGTGAAAATACATAATCTAAATAAATAATAAGATAAAATACAAAATCAAAATAATAAAAATATATAAACACAATAAATTATTTTCCCATTAAAAACATTGCAAACACAAAAATTGCTTACCACGTTTCCTTACTGCTCCCTGTATCAATTATTAAAGCCATTATTTCTCATTAAAAAAAATGAAGATTGTACTTTGTTTTAATTAATTTTACAGACAAGTTATGCTAAAATGTAAAAAAAGAGTGCGATTAAGAGGAGTCATGATACTAATAAAATAAATAAATTAGAAGAATGTCGTCTCATTCTTAAAACGACATAGGATTAATAACTGAAAATTTTGTAACAAAACAACGATAATGATGGAATCTAGTCGTCTCACACACACTAGTTTTTTTTTTCATTCATTATTACAAGGGATTTAGTATTAACAAAATGTACAAATAACATAGTGACTTACAGTAACAATTAGTTAAGTATTATTAAATTTACATGAATTTTTGATAAATGAATGGAAATACTATTTTCTCCTGTGTTTTTTTTAGCTAAAACACACATACCATTACCAAAATTGTATTTTAAAAAAAAAATTAATTGATCATATATTACCGTTGAAAATTGACCATTAATTAAATTTAATTAAAGAAAACTAAATAAACATTTTAATTAATAATATTGTTTTTTTTGTGAACCGACTCAGATCTCAACATTGTGTGAAAAGACAATGAGCCATATGGTGATATTTTAATACAAAAAAACAAAACTAATTATTGGGTAAAGATTACAATTGATACAAAATGTTAAAAATATAATAAAGTTCATATAACTTATACGCTACGACTTCTAGTCTTCTGCTATTATATTCATTTTCGCAAACACTTTCTCTTCATTTCTAAATTCAATTCAATCACCATCGTTATCATCGTTTTCCCTTTTTCCATTTTTATGTATGTTCTGATTCCGCACTCACAGAGCTAGCTATGGATTATTATGATTCTCTGAATTCTCTATGGATTCGTTTTACAACTCTTGCGAATTCGTACTTATCGCAATATGAGCCTTTGGTTCTGGTTTCGGCTCCTCTCTTTGCTCTCTTCCTAGCTTCTGTACTCCAATCGCTTATTTGCGTTGTCCATGGGAAAGGACTCAAAGCTACCGTCTTATCTCTTTTCATGAACACCATCAAGTAAGCTTTTTATTTTATTTTATTTATTGGAATTATGAGTTTTGGTCATTTTGGTTCAATTTTGTATGAAACAGATTGGTACCAGGTGTAAAGGGTTATATCGATGCCGAGAAACAGAAGGTTGGATTTCAATTCCCTGGAATTGTGCATTAGTCTTATAATATTTCCTTTCATTGTAGAATGTTGTTCGAATTTATGATTTTACGTATGTACTTCTGATTATGAGTACTGAGTGAGACTGTATGAGAAGCATTCATTGCGTATAAGCAACCGTCCCAGTATTTGCACAACCTATTATTTGTGTTTCCCCACATTATTCAATGCTCTTTGTTCAGAGGTTGATGTGGGTCTAGGTCTTGGAGTATTTATTTATTAATTTAAATGAGGAATTTAAAGAACTCTTAAATCAAAGGCTCAAATGGAGTGAAAAGGTTCCAGCGGTCTGATGGGCCCCTCTCTATCAGCTTTACTTTGATGACAGTGATTGACACTCAATTGGACTTTGAATTTGAAGCACTAGAATGGGCAAAAGTGAAGTCTGTGCTGAAAAATTGGAATAGTGGCTTATTACTCCAGGAAAATAGTTTACTTTCATTCATATTAAGCTTTCAATCATGTTTTAGTGACATTGCTTAGTAGATAATTTATTTTAATGACAATTTTTGTGGATGACCCATTACTTTATAATTTTTTTTATTGGTTATTGGGAAGCTATGTGAATTCCAAAATGTTTGCTTGAATCAGTCAAAGGGTTAATCAATTTACATTTGTAATTTTGTGTACATATATTCTTTCCCCAAATTTTCAGTTAGATTGATTTAATTGCTTCCTAAGATTGCATTAATTTTCTGGAATTTGTCCTCAATGAACAAACAGGTTGTAGATAAATTAAATTCGGGTGGTAAATCTAAAAGACAAGGTTGGAGGACTGAGTTGCCAAGTGTGGGGATGGGAGCAGGAGTCATAGACAGAATGAATGATGAGAAAAGAAAAGATGTAGCTTGGCAAGGAAAATGCTCTGGTACAGTGTATGTTTAGTAATGGTTTGCGAACTTGTACTTTTAAATAAATTGAAGTATATTACGCCTTTTGCTGCCGTGATCATCAACATTTTTTTGTTGTTTTGCAGCTATATTGGCGGAAGTGAAAGTGAAGGGCACTTTTCTCTGATTAATGAGGCATGCTCAATGTTAGTAAGCCTAGCACATCCATTATATAAAATATTCTTCTGAATATTCTAATATTGTTACACGTGTTTCAGTTCTTTAACATCAGCTCATTTTTTTCCTCCTAATGATGAGAGTAGTTTAGGAGGAATTTTGTTATGTCTACTGGATATACTTAGGACTCAAGGGAAAAAGATACATATAGATACTTTATAGAAAATTGATATGTATAATTGGTCCCTTTGTTATTGGTTCTTATTTAGAAAATATAAGGGGTTTAGATATGTCAATTTGGACTTGCAGTTTTCCAATTCAAAACCTTTGGAATTAAATAGAAATCCTGTTGTGTATTGGCAACTTGGTATGCTGTTTGTGGAGCATTAGTGAGCCAATAAAGTTCGTCAGTGGTGCTTTTTCTATCTTCACAACAATAGTTGCTGGCTTTTAGTATAGCTTCTCTCGTCCATATACATGTTTTTCTTTTGTCTGAACTTGTTCATGCTTCATTCAGGTTTGCACATACAAATCCATTACATTTGGAGGTATTCCAAAGTGTTGTACGGTTTGAAGCTGAAGTGGTTGCCATGACTGCTGCATTTCTTGGCAGTAAAGAAAAATCTTCTGGAGGGCAAATATGTGGAAACATGACTTCAGGAGGAACTGAGAGTATCATATTAGCTGTGAAATCATCACGTGACTATATGAAAGCTAAGAAAGGAATATCGAGACCAGAAATGTATGTCTACAATCATAAATTAAAGTTCCATTTTTGTTTCAGTATTTTACATGGTTTGAATTTTTTTCAAGCTCAGGATAATACCTGAATCTGCACATTCAGCATATGACAAGGCCGCGCAATATTTTAACATCAAGTTGTGGCGTGTTCCTGTAAATAAAGAATTTCAAGCAGATGTCAAAGCAATTAGAAGATATATCAGTAGAAACACTGTTTTGGTATACATTGAAGATTCAGACTTTTTGTTATCTTATTTCATTTATTTTTCCATATTTTCGTGCATTGTTTTCCTAAGGATCATTATACTTTTATACCCACTTTCACAAAAATAGATAAGGAACCATGGATGCCTCTTGTGTAGTCACTAGTGTAGATGATTTCCCATCTAATAATATCATGTTTATCAGTTGAATTTGAGCTAATTCTTTTATACTGCAGATTGTTGGATCTGCACCTGGTTTCCCTCATGGAATAATTGACCCTATTGAGGTGAGTGACAATATGGTTTTGCACTTTTGTGGGAAAGTTATTTCATTTTTGGATACAATAATAATTAAGAAAGTCTGGAAACAACTTTGCAGGAACTTGGTGAATTAGCTTCTAGCTATGGGATATGTCTACACGTGGACCTCTGTCTTGGTGGATTTGTATTGCCTTTTGCTCGTAGACTAGGGTACATATTCTGAATCTTTTATTACCTGACTCTAGCTGTTAAGTTTAATTTTGGTATAGTAAATTTTCTTGTTACCAAAATTCATTATTTTTCATATCTAGCTTTGTAGGAGATTTTTTCATTATTGTCTCTTGGTGATATCTGCATGTCTACCATATATCCTCGTAACAAGATCAACATGTACTTGCAGTCATAATTATGATATTTTATTGCATATCTACATGTATATCTGCTGCTGGAAATTCTCCTCACTGGAACTGATGGTGATAGCTATTTCTTTTCCAGGTATCCTATCCCCCCTTTTGATTTTTCCGTCAAAGGAGTGACCTCAGCATCAGTTGATGTGCACAAGTATGGATTGGCTCCTAAGGGAACTAGTGTGGTTCTGTATAAAAATCATGATATCAGAAAGGTAAGACTCTTGGTTTTGGTAGAAATGTCCATCAAAATTTACAGATGATGAATTGGAGGCTGGTGTTGTGTCACTCGTAATGTCTCAAAATATATTACAATTATGTTGCTTTTAGTTTTCTTCGTATGCTGTTTTGTACAAATAGATTCTAATGTCCTTTTTCTATTCATGGCATCTTGGTTGCTGGGAATGTTGGCTTTATTGGGTTTCTACTTTTGAGCAGCATCAATTTGTTGCCGGTAAGTTACTTTGATCAATTTAAATTTCATTGAATGTGACTTCCTTTTAGTCCTCTTCACCCTGAATATAGTCACATTGCTCAAAAGATTGAACTTGTCATTTGCTATCTATCCTTTGTATCATAATGTCAAAGTTATATTTGAATTTGCCAACCCAGTCCTTATTTCATAGTTGTTCCTGTATATATTCACTAAAATCTGATAGACCTCCTATCACATGTGTACACAAGGAGAGGTAAGGGTGAGAGAGTGACACGTGGCTGAGAGTTAGTCATGTGGGAGGGGTTTGTATGGGAGTAGGGTGCATGGCTTATGATGTACCAAGAGAATTAGTAATTAAGTGGTGTGAGTTAGTAGAGGAGGCGTGAAGAATTTTAGTAGCCGTAACCAGCTTTGGGAGGGATTCCTGGCTCTTGAAATCCAGGGTAGCTAATACTAGAGTTCTTTCATTATTTTGTTCTTCCATTTTTGCGGGAGAAATTCCTAACAAAATCATGTGTTATGTAAGAATGGAGTTGAATTTGGGAAATTACTCAGCAAAAACAACTGATATGAATGCTTAATACATTTGACTGGGGTGGGGCTACAGCCTGCATATTGTGGTACTAGAAACAATTCCTGATTTTTTTCTAATATTCTAGATACGAAGGCCAATGACAAGAACTTTTTTCTTTGATTTCTTGTCTCAGTTTACGGATTTTAACATATGCTCATGGTCTTATATCTGTCATGTTGCAGTAACGGAGTGGTCAGGTGGCCTCTACGTGTCTCCAACCATAGCTGGTAGCAGGCCGGGTGGTTTAATAGCTGGAGCTTGGGCAGCCATGATGTCTTTGGGGGAAGAAGGTGATAAACTCTTTTGTATTACTATTATTGCTAATTTAACATCAATGTATGTTTTTGCTATTTTACTTGCTTGGCAAGTGGGTTTCGTTGTAATCCTGTGCCATTCTAATATTCATAGGGTACTTAGAGAACACAAGACTAATCATGGATGTATCGAAGAGAATCCAGAAAGGGTACGCTTTTTCAGTTTTCCTCTCTATTCAAGAACTTATTTTTTTAAAGGGTGGGAAAGATGCAACTTCATTAATTTAATCGTTGCAGGATAAAAGAAATTCCAGAGTTGTTTATCGTTGGAAGGCCAGACATGACAATTGTTGCACTTGGATCTGATGTTTTGGACATATTCGAAGTAAATGATATAATGTCATCTAAAGGCTGGCATTTAAATGCACTTCAGAGACCCAACAGGTGCTCACAAACACACACTATACATTTTAACATGTTTGTTAACTTAAATGGATAAATATATACATTTTGTATGAGCAGAAATCTAATTATTTTTTGCTTTGATATTTAAACCAGCATTCATATATGCGTAACCCTTCAACATGTACCAGCTGTTGAGGACTTCCTTGGGGATTTGAAGGAATCAGTTAAAACAGTGAGTGATTTTTAGGCAAAATCAATAAATAAATGGAATATACCATTTGTTGTTTTACTTAATAATACATGTTTTAACCTTCTATTCGAGTCTAAGGTATTTTTTTTATTGTATAGTAAAACACTGGATACTAAATTGAGTATTATCAATAATATATGGTTAAAAATTAGTATTAAGTCAAAACATAGAGTACCAAAACAATATATTCCTACAGATAAATATCAAACAAATCCATTTCAGCATAAGTTTCAGCTTTTCCCAGGAAGATGGTGATTGGTTTCCAGGTTTATTTGGTGCCATCAATCTGAGTTTAAATTTTTTTGTTTCTTCTACTGATATTTTCAGGTGAAAGAGAATCCCGGTCCGATAAACGGCGGGCTAGCTCCCATCTATGGTGCAGCAGGGAGGATTCCAGACAGAACCATGGTTCAGGACTTGTTGGTAAACTACATGGATGGTGCATGCTAGTTCTAATGTGTGGGCATTCGTTTAGACTCTTGATTGGTTCCAAACGTTTTTTACTCGATTTTTAGCCTAAATTATTTGGTTTGAGGGCTGTAAAAGAAATACACTATTATTTATTTAGATTCATAAATCGTTGGATGATATGTGGTAAAATAAAAAAGTAATTCGCAATTTACTTAAAATTCAATCTCTATTATCTCAAAAATTATATAAAAAGAAAATATTAATTGTCAATCAAGCATAAGAAAGTTATAATCAATGTCAAAACATTCAAATCTAAGCACTAAAACAAAAACAGATTCAACACTAATGAAATACCAAATAACAACAGAAATCAAAATGACTTTACATAGAAGGGTATTTAATTATATTTATTTACATGTTTAGAAAACCATCAAATTCTGTTGGACAACTGTTTATCACTTCAATCGTCAAATATTTACATAGGATTTTAAGAAAATTCATAGTAAATAAAATTCGATACCTTCTATTTCAAATAATTAATAGATACTCTTTGTTTGTTTATTTGATTTTCAATTGTTTTTATTATTTTAAATATATTTTCAAAATTCATAAAATAAAATAAATGTTTAATTAAAACTTTAAAATAATTTTAATTAATTAAAAAAATTGAAAAATTAATTAAAATTTTATTAATTAACTTTAAATAAATCTAAATTTTAATTTAGTTAATAAATCAATTCAACTTTGAAACAACAAAAAAATGTAGGTGAGAATGGGAAGGTGGGGAACTCAGATGGTGAGGGTAGGATTGGGTGAAATATGAGTTTTTTTTTATTAATTAAATTAAAATTTAGGTTTAATTAAAGTTAACTAATAAGATTTTAATTAATTTTTAATGTTTTAATTCCAATTTTTTTTTATTTTTACTTAATTAAATTTTTTATTAAAAATATTTTAGAGTTTTAACTAAACATTTATTTTATTTTATGAATTTTGAAAATATATTTAAATCATTTAAAAATAATAAAATAATTGAAAATCAAATAAATCACTAAAATTAGGGGTAATTTGGGAATATTAAAAATTTAATCACACAAATAGTACCAAACTATGTAATTTTTACAAATAAAGAATATCAATTAATAATTATTATAAATAAATATTACAAAATTTATATATCGATAAAACATGTCATATTAAATATAAACACATGACAATACCTGTTATCTAGGCTGGGTATATGTATTTATAAGTACGCCACATTAATTAATTTAATTTTTAAATTTTATGATTCCTTTTCTTTTTAGAACAGATAAGGAAGTTCTCTTTCACTTTATTTATATATATTTGATAAATAATATTAGAGTAATTGGTGAAAAAAAAAGACCATTTTTCAATGATTGTAAAATATATTTTTAAATATAATTTTTCAAAAAAATAAAAAAATTTCTAGATATGTGTCAATAATTTTGGACTGAATATTGAGGTGACAACGGTTAGTCTTCTTCATCATTTAAAATATATCATAGAAACCCCAATTTTTTTTTATTTTATATTATACCATACATTAAATATTTTATATTTTATCATTTTCATAATATATTTTTTATACATATATGTTTACCGAGATTTTCGGAAACTATATTAAAGAATATTATTTAAGAGTAATGATAAGAAAAGTAGAAGATTAACACGGGATTTTTACGTGGTTGGACCTTAATGAGCCTTAGTCCACGAGTCAGTAGTATTAGAGCTTGGAAAACTTTTTACAATAGAGTTTCTCTCTATATTTTGACAGAGTAACTGTATACTAGTTGAAGAGAGATCATTTTTCCAGTGTTCTATAGCCTGTATTTATAGGCTTATGGGAACACTGGGTCTGGGCCGGGTATGACCCGGGCCCATCAGAGATATGGATACTCTTGGCCTTTCTAGTGGGAGCCCAATATAAAAGATAAAACATACATGAATTCCAGACCAGTTAAGGCCCAATAAGTTGGCCCAAGAACTATATTTCGCCCGACAAAACGGTGCTTTTGGTCTGTACACTTCGAGTTACGAGGCAGATTCAGGGGACAAGACCAGTCAGAGTACTTGGCAGCGCAGATCTGAAACAACGGCGTGCGATCTCGAGGTGGCCTTTTCCGCAGGTGAAAAGTAGGGACAACGCCCACGCGGAGTGGGGCGGCTTCAGGGTCCTGGACGCTTGGTCCCACCAACCAGGGACGATGTGATCCGGGTTCGTTTACCTTTGTCCCTCTTCATTTACCACAGGCCCGGACCGTTACCAGGGTGCGGGACCAGGACGCGTATGTCGTGGCAGGTTCGAACTGTCTGCACGTCTCCCGGATGACTGTCCCGGATGACCATACCGGACCTCCTTGTGGGCCCAGAAGTGCACCCAGGTTCGTGCCCCTCTTGGACATTCCCGTACCAAGAGGCCTTGGGCCGGGCCCACATGTTGAATAGCCCCTGACCATGGGCCTGGACGAATGTCCCGGGTCCACGCAGGAAATGGGGATAACAATATATATTATACAATAATAAAATATGAATAAACTAACATTAAAATATTTTTCAAGTATGAATAGTATTTGGGAAATTTCAGGACATATGCCATTTAACATAGTTAATTTTTTAAAATGTCAACATAAGTTACTATCTCAAATATATGACGTTTCCAATTTTTTGGACAAAAACACCCCTAGCATTCAAACAGTTTCCCTCTCTCTCAGCCCAAACTCTTTCTCTCAAACGAAACATCTCTCATTTCTCTCTCAGGCGAAACTCTTTATCTCTCTCTCTCTCTCTCTCTCTCTCTCTCTCTCTCGTAGACCCCTCACATTTTTAGTCTCTCTCTCCTCGTCACAGCCAGCACGATGTTGTCGCCACCATCTTCTCCGTCAACGGCAACGGTAAGCTCGTTTTTTGTTTTTTTCTTAAATTTGAATCGTAATGTATAAAATCGATGAAATGGGTTTGATTTTAATCCTAATGTAGGATTTTAATCTCTATTTTGCAAAAACATAGCTTGAAATGGGTTTGATTCTATGTGCATTGTTTTGGAAGATTGGGTTTAAATTCTGCAAAATTTTGATCGGACGATGTTCATTCGATGCCATTTTAATGCTTAAACAATGGTAATTCGATGACATCCAGTGCATGTGTATATTTTTTAATAATCGATGTTGTGTCATCAATGCTCAATCGATGAATTTTTTATGGATCATTAAATAAAAGCGATAATAAATTGATGCTATATCGATGAAATATTTATGCCATTTTGATGCTTGCATAGTTTTTCAGTTTTCATTTTGTATAAAATTGATGAAATTTTGATGCTGATTCGATGGTTTTTTAGTATTAGTTGTTATTTGTTAAATGTCTATCGATGCAATTTCAATTCTAGTTTGATGGTACTTCAATGCTTTCTTGGTTTTAGAGTTCTTTTTATATATCTAATAATTTCGATGCCATTTCAATGGTTGTTCGATCCCATTCATTTAAATGGTGATGCATCGATGCTATGTCAATGCGATGTCGATGGATTTTATATATTACTTGTTTGAAAGAAATTTGATGCATAATCGATGTTATTTCGATGGAATATCGATAAATTGTCTCTTGATTTTATTTTGTATATAATCGATGCAATCTCGATGCTGATTCAAGGGTGGCTTAGTTCAGTTGTTATTTGTTAAATGTATATCGATGCAATTTCGATGCCATTTTGATGACATATCGATAATTTGTTTGTTGATTTGTAAAATCAATTTTGATGGTATATCGATGGTATTTAGATGCATACTTGTCTATGTTGATTTTTTCTTTTTGCTTGCCAAATCGATGGTAATTTGATGGCGTTTTGATGACAACAATAGACTGATTATTTATTTTTTTGTAAATTTAACTAATTCTCTCTCTTTTTTTTGGATATTTTGCATATGCTACTCAAACGTATCTCACTGCTTGAGATCCCCATAGAGGATCATTATGTCGGTCGTATGACCTATAGGGGTTCCGATAGGTTAACTAAATTGAAGAAAAGGTTTGAGGAGTAGGGATTGTTGGGGAGGGTGAATGAGTCTATTTTTGGGTCATTCTTCACAATCCCTGCCTTTTCGTTCTCTGGGGAATTGGTGCATACACTGCTTTTGAAGAAGGTGAAGTCTCCGCGTGATGATGAGGTGCACTTCTTGATGGGCCCAAACTTATGTAAGTTTGGGGTGCACGAGTTTGCCATTATGACTGGCCTAAGCTGCTCCTGTCCACCACTTGCCGCTGACATTCAACCTCACCTTACATCCTCCCGCCTACTCGATACATATTTCAATGTGGAACCCGAGAAAGACATTAAGTTATGTATGTTGGAACGAGCTTTTAGTATGTGCGATGCACCTAATGATTTGTACAAGCTCGGTTTGGTTTACTTTGTGAAGGGGATACTATTGGTCATTGAGAACGACAATGCTATTTGACGAGATTCATTGTCGATGGTCGAGGATTTAGAGTATTTTGAGAAGTATCCATGGGGATCTCTTTCATTCGATACAACTATGAAACAATTCAGTAGAGATATGAAAGCGATTGGTGCTACAATACATGGTAAGAAGGCGTAGAAGACCACTGAGGTGGAGTCTTCTAAGGGTGTTTAGGTGGAGGCAAAGTACACCTGCAAGGGGTATCCACCAACCTTGCAATATTGGGCATACAAGATGATTCTTGATTTGCACAAGGAATACCCCAAGCCCTGTGGATTTAAGTTCCCTAAGATCCTACAGTGGGAGAGCACAGGCCACCCGAACCATTCGCATGTGAAGGATATACTTGCGAGGAGACGTGTAAGTTATTTTAAATTTAAAAAATCCAAAATTTTTTGCCTTATACCTATCAACTTATGTCGTTTGTAATTTGCCTGTTTTGTTTCCATTATAGTTGTCATGCATGTATATCCTAAGGCCTCGACCAGACGAGCGAGATTTCTTCGACATCATATATCAGAGGACAGAGGGGGATGCTCCTAGGTATGTGATGCTGCATAATATGATCCAGCATGCGCCAGAGGATGGAAGACCTTATGATCTTGAGGTAGAGGCTGTTGCGGTGGCTGAGATAGCCATAGAGGCTGGCATATTTGTGGATGATGCCCCAACGGACGAGGTTAAGGCTGCTCCAAATACTAGTGCAGAACCTACTTCTGCTTCTGCTCCTGGGGCTTATGAGGCTATGTTGGGTAAGATGTCCAGACTATCAGGTGCAGTGGACGAGGTTAAGGCCACTCTAGGTGTCCTCCTTAAGAATCAAGAAGTTATATTGGAGAAGATGGCAGCACTTGGTGGTATCCTCCCCACTCCAACTCTTGCACCCACTCTAGCAGAGAACGTATAGAACGATGTCCTCCCCACATGTTACGAGCCTCCTGTTGAAGAAGCCACCCCTCCTCAGCCAGTGTAGATGACCTTAAGTACTACTAATCCATGAGTTACTACATTTTTTAAAAATGAAATAGATTGTTTACTAATTGCTCCTGTTATAGGTAAGCGCACTAGACAGAGACCAGTAAGGTACAAGGACTATACGTCAGCAGTTAAGAAACCAAAGTTCAAGGACCCAATTATGATCCATCCTTTAAAGGTGTTGGATCAAGATATGTTGAAAAATTTTAACCGATGGGTACTCGATGAGATTGACAACAGCAGACCGAGGAAGTTGGAAGGTTGTGATGGCACCCTTGTTTGGTTCCTGAAGTTGAAGGTGGTAAAAGAATGGTTGGCAGACTGTAAGTCTTTTTGTATTCATTGTTAACACATTCATCTCATTTTAACAATACTCTATTTTAACGATACTCTATTTTAACGATACTTTGTTTATTTGCAGCATCTTGACGCTGCAAATGATCTTATACGGAGTCTAATTTTTAGTTTCTAAATTGTACCCCGTGAAAGCCACCGTACTTGATTTATCATTTGCACAATATTCCTGCTAGATATGAAGACTTCAAGAACAAGAGCAGAACTAACCAATGGGATGAGGATATTCTTAATTTCACGAAAGGAGATGCTAAAAATACAAGAAGCCTTGGGGTGATTGCAATGAGATCTACTTCCACTGGTGCCTGGAAAATCGTCATTGGGTCCTTTGCAAGATAAATTTGACTGATTGGATGATCACTGTATTTGACTAAGATCATTCCAACTTTAGTCATGATAAGTTGACTGAGTTGATGGAGCCTTGGACTAGGATGCTTCCATCTTTACTCAGTGCTTCCGGTATGTTTAAAGGACACCCCAAGTTGAAAATAGCTAGACCGAAGATCATCGTTCCAAACTTTGATTGGTGGCGCATGTCCACTGATATTTTCCCACAATCTAGAATTAGATATTTAGACGTACTAACTTCATTTTGTCATAATCATGTTCTCCTTTAATTTTCAATAAACTCACAAATGTTATTTCTTGATTTCAGCGAAGATTGCGACATATTCGCCATCAAGCACTTGGAGTTTATTCTTGGAGAGATTCCATTATCGTATGCCATCGAGGACCACATTCAGTACTTCAGGAATAAATTATGCATAGACATTTTTTACAAGAATGTGTACCCTTGACTTTTTCTATCTGTTAGAACATTTATTTTGATGTCTCATTAGTTTTTGTATATAAACAATGTCGCATCGATATCATTTCGATGGTAACTCGATATTATATTTTTTGTAATTAAAACTGTTATGTGATATTTCAATGCCACATCGACGCCATTTCAATGGCATATCAATGGAACACCTCCATTAAAAATTTCATATTTCCATTTCAATGCCACGTCGTTGCTTATGGCTAAATGATTAAAGAACAGTGCATTTAGACATGTCGATGCCACATCAATGCCTTTTCAATGGCATATCGATGGTAGACCTCCATTAAAAATTGCATATTTCCATTTCAATGCCACATCGATGGTATATCGATGCCACATTGATGCTTATGGATAAATGATTAAAGAACAGTGCATTTAGACATGTCAACGCCACATCAATTCCGTTTCGATGGCATATCGATGGTAGACCTCCATTAAAAATTTCATATTTCCATTTCGATGCCACATCGATGGTATATTGATGACACATCGATGCTTATGGATAAATGATTAAAAAGATTAACAAAATCCATTAGTACACAAATAAAAAGTCTAACATCGATGCCATAAATTTCAAACTCGAACTTTACAATTTGCCCTATTATGGCCTAGACATCCACATGTGATGCACTTGCATTCTACAACCATTTTTTCTCCATTGGAAGGATGGCGTTTCTTCTTAGGCCTACCTTGTTTCTTCTGGACGACCAACCAGATTTTTTTGCGTAGGTGTTCTCATTTTCATTGTCATAATGTCATGTGGAACAATACACTCTTCCTCGTTACCAGTAGGGGATATAGATTATGTGTAAGAGGACCTCCATGTCTCAATTTTATAGTAATCTGAACACATAGAATAAAAGTCCACCCATCTCTTAAGGGATCCAGATAGTGCATGAACACATGGAGTGCCAATAAGTTGAAACATGCCACATGTGCATGTCTTATTCAGGAGGTCGACTTCACCATTCAACTCACCATCTAACACATGGAACTCATGCCTCCCTATTGCATAAGGGATCAAGAACGAGCTTTCTCAGCCATATCCACCAAATCTTTCTCGTAGGTCGGTGCAAGAATTGTAGTAGTCTTCTCGCTAGCTTTTCTCCTATCACAAAACCAGGACTGAAGTATGAAGTGAATAAATTCAATGAATGTAGTTATCGGAAAGCTCCCAGCAGTCTTATTGTTGAAACTTTCAGTGTAATTGCGTGTCATTATATTGTACCTAGTTTCCAAGAAAACTAACATTTAATAGTAATGTACATTTACAAGATTTCATAAATTAAATTAGAATTCACAATGGCATACCTATTTCCAAGAAAGTAAGCATGAGACCACTTATCAAAACCCATGACTTCTAGGTACTATGCGATAGCTAGGTCTTTGATTTGATTTTTTCGAAGTGAGCGTGGAACTCAGATTTCCTAAAAGCATATGTCGCATTATACATCAACATATGACAATGATCAGTCTTGAATTTAGCAATCACATTCATACTAATGTGGTGGTAGCAAGCACCGTGATAGGGATCAGGGAAAATAGTTTCCAAGGCTTGTGTTGTAACACCCCACGTCACTATGGATGCTTCCTAGAATGATGACTGGCCCTGCAAAGCAACACGAGTCTTTCCAGCGTGCTTTGTCCTCACTCGCACGCTTCCTAGGAAAACTTCCCAGTAGGTCACCCATCATGAGACTACTCCAGGTCAAGCACGCTTAACTTTGGAGTTTTCAAGTGATGGTATACCGAAAAGAAGATGCATCTTGTTGGCATAGGTAGCCCTCATCAATCCATTTAAGCCATCTTCAACTGTGTAGTCCCATACCTACACAGTCTTAGAATCATCACACTTGACCTTCCCTAAGCGATGTGGGATTGCACAATTTTTACCCGGTCTTTCCCCCTGCGGATCGCAGGATTCTATCTGTCACAATCACCCCCCCTCGCTTAGGGGTCTGACGTCCCCGTCGGCCACACTTCCGACTGGGTCAAGGCTCTGATACCATTTGGAATGCCCCACATCACTATGGTTGCTTCCTGGAATGATGACTGGCCCTGCAAACCAGCATGAGTCTTTCCAAGAAGCAACCATAGTGACGTGGGGCATTACATGTGTAATACTTACATGACTGTCAAATACAAATGCTAGGTACTCAACTTCCCCAATCGCTTCCTTTAGCTTTGACATGAAATACTTCCATGAATCATGATTCTCATTATCCACAATACCAAATGCAACTGGATATAGATGGTTATTTGCATCCAGCACGACTGCACATAACATCTGCCCACCGTATTTTGTCTTTAAAAAAGTGTCGTCCACACATAACACATGACTCTTCAGCTTTTGCAGCCCTAATGGCATCATTATAATATTTTTCATTAAACAGAGTTCTAAACTCTTCCCAATCCAAGGTATTAATGTTTATGGTTTGGGATATCACCTCCCACCAAATTTGGGCATCCTCCCGAAACATATATGTGGCATAGGCCACCCTCTCATTACCAACAACCCTCATAAAATCCAGGATAGTGGTAACCATGCTCATCCACTGTTTGACCTTAGTCGGATTTGCACTACCCTCAAAGACTAGAAGGTGTTATTTCCTGAACCTTTCATAAAGAGGTTCCCATCTATTCCTAACCTCTGGCGGCTGATCTATTGTTGGCACCATCACAAGTGGTGCCACTAGAAAAATGTTCCCTGTTGGAACCTGTTGCTGTCTCAGGAGGCGGATCTCTTCTTCCTGCCTCAATAACATGGCTTGCAAATCAGCAAGCACTTGCTGCCAGTTCTTAGGAGCTGGTGGAGGGGTTTGACCCTAATTATCATTCTGACCCTGTCTATCATTCTGGCCCTGATCTTCCTAGCCAGCTGATGAATGTATCTGCCTTGGAAGCATACTTCCAAGTTTATACCATGCTACAATAATCAATTCGACCAGTTAGGTAGTGATAACTAAACCTCTTGTCACCTTACAGTCCAAGACCAAGCACAGAATCATTCACATTCAACAGTCATGCTAATAAGCATGTCGATTCATATTTATATCCAAGCATGGTGCTAATAAGCACATTCTAACAGTTATAACAAATAGTGATGATAATAAGCATTTTCTGACATTCATAACCAAATAACAATGTTAATAAACATTTTACAGCATACATGTTTCTATGACAACGCTAATGAGCGTGTCCTGACCTACATGTCCATATAACAACGCTAATGAGTGTTTCCTTTGCATTCACAAGAATATAAGTGCTAATAAGCACATCCTTTTAAATCATGTAGGAGTCAAGGGTCAGGCCCTATTAGAATATCTCATGTTATCTAATAAGCCAGGCAAATAAGGCATTTATATCCTATTTAAGCAGTTAAACACATAACCACATAAATAGTTACCAAACTTTGTGGAGTCTGTCTTTAGTGGCAAGTGTACATGCCCAACCTGTCTTCAGGAACCCCTAAACTTGACACACTCTGTTATATTATTTCATATAATATAATGTTAGATTAAATAATGTGACAAAATGTGATTTGTCACACCTTGTAACATATTATTGAGAGTCACAAAAATTAGACACATGTGTGTGCCCAAATGTGACATATTTTGGAGTTACAAAATCAGTTACAAATTTGTAACTCCCAAATATTACTCAATAATGTGTATATTATATGTTACACATTTGAGATTGAATTTCACAAATCCATGATGAAATATGGTTGTTGGAGACATGTTTTTAACTCCCAATAGGTGTTTGGAGGTTACAAAATCATGTGGGAAAGGATTTTGGACGTTTTGGAAAAAATGACTTTTTTGTGTTGAAAATGGCCTGTGGCCGCAACCACTGACTTTCAGTGGTCGCGGCCTGGGGGATAGAAGCCAGTGGCAGCGGCCACTGAAAAGTCCTGGGCGCGGCCAGTGAGGCTGACAGCCTATTTGGTTTTTCAGTTTTTTCCAAATTGAACGGTTCTAACATCTCAAATAACTCTCAAATCTCCATTTTAATTCCATAAATATCCAATTAAACATTGGTAACAACCATGGGGGTTGGTGGAATTTGAAATTCAAAAGGGTATCTCAAACTCTATAAATAGGAGCCTAATGCTCACTTGTAAGACACACCATTTTCCATCCACAAAGCACTTGGCTGGAAAATACACCTTGAGGCTTGATTATTCCAGAAAGCATTTCCAAAAAATCTGTGAGAGATCCCTTAGTGCTTGAGTTAGGGGGAAATAAGCTTTTGGACAAAGGTTTTAAACCTTGTTCAAGTTGGTGATCCCCAACCCTCTTCACTTAGGTTGTGTAAGTGAGAGTTTACTATTGTTTTGTTCTTACATTTTTCTCTATTGCTTTTCTTCTTATTTTCATTTTCTATTTACTTGTAACTTTTGTTTAGAGTTGTATTCTTCTTTTCTTTTGTTTCAAACACCTTTCTTTACTTGTAATCTTCTGTTTAGAGTTGTATCTTTCACCATTCTCTTCTTCTCCTTCTTCTTCTTCCTTTTCTTTGTTTGTTTGTATTTTCAGTTATAGAGTTGTAACACTCTTTTTAATCAATCATCTTGTCCATTGTATTTTTTGCATAGAGTTGTAATATTTTTTACCATTTCCATTGAAATAAAATATTTTCTCTAACACACTCTGATACCAAGTTGTAACACCTTGGCTAGCCAAGACCGTTACACTGTGTATTTTAAATAGTGCTAAACTCGTTAAATGAGTCATTTGGCCATAAACGTGCAACTAAATATAATTAACGGTCCAGGGTTAAAAATTTCGGTCAAAAGGGATAGATATTTCATTAAAACATTAAGCTGTACATGGGATCCCATAATAAACGTTTACAATGTTGTTTACAGTTCCAAAAGGGTAATTACAACTCAAAAGTTACAACTCGTCGACCTAAGCAGCAAAAATAGGGTTTAATCCTAGTTCCTCTGAGAAACCTTGGCCATGGTGGTCAAGTGACCGCATATGTACACGTCGCCCCCTAAGTTGTCCAACTCTGGCTGGTCCAACTTTTTTTCCCCTTACCTGCACCACATAGCACCCGTGAGCCAAGGCCTAGCAAGAAAACTTAAACATGCTCATAAGCAGTTAATAATACGTTACCAAGCCATAATAAGCCTGCCTAGCAGTAATAACCCTACTCATGCATGTATACTATTCATATAAATGACTACAACGTCATATGGGGCCAGTTTCCCTAATTAAATGATTAATGAATCATATTGGGGCCCGTTGCCCAAAACACATGATTAATAAATCACACTGGGCCCCAGCCCTAGGATATGGGACTAATAAGTCACCCTAGGGCCCACTGTCCTATCCTTTGTATAGCCAGTCTTGGAGCTAGCCCAGCGTACCTGGCGTTTACTTTTCTACGACCATTGGATCGGACAAGCGTATGATGCGCTCCTGATTAGGCCTAACCATATCAACCCGCACTCAGTGCGCTATTACCGCCCTTGACTAATAAGTCAATGCTTTTTTACCAGCACTCATCACTATTGTCGTCCTTGATTGATAAGTCAAGCCTTTCTTAATCAGATAATGCAGACATACATATATCATATACCAAATATCCAGATATAGAGCATTCAACATGCTTAATTAACAATCATAGACATAACAATAATCATGCACATATACAGGGCCCATGCCCTAATCAAAACTGTAACACCCTACTTCCTTAGAGCTGTTACTAAGTGAGTTAAAAATGTGCCACTAGCTTGCTAATCGAGGTTTCAGGTTAAAAGTGTGATTAAAGTAAAACAAAACTCGTTTAATAACATTATTAATTATAAAACCTGGATATTCATTGAAATTTTGGAAAAGTTACACAGTTGGGATCCCAAAATACTGTTTAGGAAATACTTTACAACCCAAAAATACAAGTATGGTCGACCTAGGCTACAAAACAACCAATACATAACATTTTCCCAAAATCACCCTGGTTGTGGCAGCTAGGCAGGTCGAACATGTACCCGCCGCTCCACGCTCTCCGTACTCATGGTTGGTCGACCTTTCCCTCGCCCTTACTTGCACCATAGAGCATCCGTGAGCCGAAGCCCAGTAAGAAAACTCAACATAAAGCATATAATCCATACATGACAATTCACAGTATATAACAAAACAGCCACCAAGCTAAGCACATAGCGGCCAATGCTGTCTCAAACGCTATACTAGGCCATGGGTTCGCGGTCTTTACCGAGAGGGTGACTGCAGCACCCTAGGAGGGTTTTGCCACAACGACCTGCGCTCTACATGCTCAACGCCGATCCCGGCCCCTTGCCGTTCCTACCTCTTTGCCATTCTCAGCCCCTTAGCCGCTCTTGGCCTTCGCTGTTCCCAGCCTTCGCCGTTCACTCACACACATGCGTCATATAGCATAACTTTGACAAATGTATAAACACATACTAAATATAACAAAATAGGGCTATGCCCCTCAATTCAAACAATATGGCCACACCCTGCAATACAAATAATAGGGCCACGCCTTGCTCTACGGGTACAACAGTTTTCTTACCTTTAATCCGAGTGCTAGTAGTCAGGCAAGCAATCACAACTTCCGAGAACGATCTTCTCCTGAGTCCCAGTGATAACCTAGTCACACTCCACAAGTAAGGTTCTCGCTACTACCCGATTTTATAATTGATCCCGAAACCAATCCTTTGCTCTCGGGACCTCCCATTTCCCCACATGGGGTGGTGAAATCATCCCTCGAGCCCCTTGGGCCTAAGCCCTAAAAACACAAATTTAAGGGCCCTGAAAATGGCCTAGCGTCACAGCTTAGCCATATAGGCACCACGACACCCAGCTAGGGCCCCCTGCCCTGGATCATCCCAACGTCGTGGCCCGGAAGAACAGTGTCACGACGCTCCTATGCGAACCCGGAAATTTGGGGTTTTTCACCATTTTTCCCAAGCCAAAACTCACCCAAGCCATGCCCCAAGTGTACCCAAGTCCCAAAGGGTCCCAGAACTCCAAATAATGTTAGAGAATATATTTTTATACTCAATGGAAATATGGAAAAACCAAAATACAACTCTATGCAAAAATACAATAGACAAGATAATATTAATTAAAGAAATATTACAACTCAATTGCTCAAAATACAAGTAAATAGAAAAATGTAGAAGAAGAAGATTACAAATTCAAAACAATAATAATACAAATAAATAAGATCAACAAGATCAAAAGAATGAAAATAAAACCAATAAAAAGAACAAACTCTCACACAACCAAAGTGTAGAGTAGTGGGGACACCAACTTGAACAAGTTTCAAAACCTTTGTCCAAAAACTTATTTCCCCCTATTCTCTAAGCACTAAGGGATCTCTCTAGGAAATAACTTTTTGGAATTATCAAGCCTCTATGGTGTATTTTCCAGCCAAGTGCTTTGTGGATGGAAAATTGTGTGTCTTACAAGTGAGCATTAGGCTCCTATTTATAGAGTTTTGAAACACCATTTGAATTTCAAATTCCACCAACCCCCGTGGCTGTTACCAATGATTAATTGGATGTTTATGGAATTAAAATAGAGATTTGAGAGTTACTTGGTTGTTGGAAACGTTCAAAATTGGATAAAATCGAACTTTGGAAAATGTTGTCAGCCGCTCAGGTCATGGCCTGAAAAACATGAGCCGCGACCCACGATGTTTTCTGCCTCTTGGGCCGCGGCTTGAAAAACATAGGCAGCGGCCCAAGTCATTTTTTCAGCAACCAATTTTCCAAATTTGCCAAAACGTTCCAAATTCATTCCCACTTGATTTTGTAACTTCCATACACATTATGTGAGTTAAAATCACATCTCTAACAACCATATCTCTTATGGCTTTTGAGAAATTCAAATCAAAATGTGTAATATCAAAACTACACATTATTGGATAATATTTGGGAATTACAAGTTTGTTTTTTTTGTAACTCCAAAATATGTCACATTTGCCACACACATGTGTCCAATTTTTGTGACTCTCAATAATATGTTACAAGGTGTGAAAAATCACATTTGTATGACAAATCACATTATGTCACATTATTTAATCTAACATTATATTATTTAAAATAATATAACATTCTCCCACTTAGATTAAATAATCACTTTTTGTAACACTTATTTAATCATTCAAAACATTATAATAAAATATAATATTCCTCCACTTGATTAAATAATCACTCTCTATAGAAACATTTGCATTCGTGCATAAAGTAAAATGTCTTTTGACTTGAATTTTACCTTAGTGTAATTACCACAAAGTTTGTTGAAATTTTGGTTGCTGAAGCATTGAACCACTATCCCTTGATAACAAACCGGTGATAACACACACCTTTGCTATGTTCACTTGAGACCTCAATGTCTCGCTTTTGCACCGTTAATGGACATGTGCACATTCTATTAATAGACTTTTCTTGAGAATGACTCTCAATTCTCATGAGGGGCGGCACCACCCCTAGGTCTATATAGGTAGAACTTTTATAGTATTTTGTTACCCTAAAATACTTGTCTTTTCAAGACTGAGTTCTATTAAAAACACCTTTCGGTAACACTCTAGTACTCATATCTCAGATAGGAAAAAAATTTGAGTACTACTACTATTCACTTGATTAACTTGTTATTACCTATTGAACCTAATACTAGTTTGGTTACTAGTATTAAGATAGGTTACCATCAACCGTGAATCTCTTTAGGGAGTCTAAGTCTCATCATCCCTTCAGATGTAGAAATGATTCCATTTGAATAATTTCTTTTCTCATGTATGCATACTTAGACACTCTCATTATTTTATTCAAACTTTTTTGCTAGCCATAGTTTGATTAAAATAGTTATCTCTTTAAAATAGTAATTTTGACCATAGTCAACACCCCCACTATTTATAGTTTAATATCCAAGATAAACATTTGAATATTAATTCTAGAAACCTTTTTGTTTCTAGAATTCTCCTTTCTGTTTTAAATTGATTCCTTCTTGAATCAAAATATTACAAAACAATAACTTTAGACACCAAGCATGTCTAAATTTGTTCATTCTATACATATGTAGCCAATATGATTTAGAATGTGGAATTCCAAATCACATATTTGATAGGATGACCAAATTAATCAATTGTTATCAACAAAATATAATGATTAACTTTGGAGCATCACCCCCACATTTCTCCCATAGTGATAATAAAATATCATTTTTTTTAAATAGAAATCTTTTCATTTCTATTAAGTCTCTTTTCCTCGAAGATAAATCTAGACTTATAATTCTCAAAGTTCATTATGAGTCATCTAAGACACATGATAAACTCTCAATAGATCAAGATAAAAACCTCAATGTTTTATCTTGATTTATTTGCTTTCTAAAGTAATGCACATTTCTTTCAAACCAACTTTCACTTAGTTTCTTTCTTTTATGTATTTCACAAAATAAAAATGTGAACACAAATGTAATGTGAGAATTTCTCAAACAAATAATCACAAATTTTCAATTTTAGTTGTCTAAATAATCTCAAAATCACTTAAACAACTTTTGTGTATTTCTTAAGAGTCTCTTTGAGGTTCTTTTGAAAACACCAATTTGACATCCATTGTTTTTCTCATCAAAATCAAAATGAAGATGTCAATTTTAAAACTCTTTAAATCAAAGAAAATAAACCCTCATTGATTTATTTAAACACTTTGATTTCTTTTGTTTAAAATTATCTCCTCATTGAGAATAATTTAAACATATCACCATCTTTTACCAAAATGAATAAAGTTCTCTTTAATTCATCATTGGTGTAAAAATTGTTTCTCCAATTTTGAAATGTCTCCTCATTGAATATTCAAGAATTATTGTCACTAAATAATTCTCAAATATATTTCATTTGACCACACTCTAGACTATAAGTCTATTGAGTCAATATGTCATCCCACAATTAATGAATCTACCTTGATCCATTTTTCTTGCAATGGCAAGACACAACCATTACAAGATGTAACCTCCTTAGGTTCATCTTTTCTTATCTCATAAAACGAGATGGTCAACACAAATGAGAAATTTAATTTCTCAAATAATTCTCTTTATTTACCAAATAAATGGCAACTCATCACATTTCAATAATATATGATAAACATATTTACATTATTATCACCTTAATAATCATATTATATGGCATATCATAATAATCATGATAATTCTCATTTTTAATTCAATATACATTTATATATTAACATAATTATGTCTCAAAGAAATTTCACACATTTGTCAACATATATCCATCATATTAGCATGCATTGTTAATCTCATAATAATATTGTAAATATATCACAAATATCATACAATAATTCACATATCCACATATTGATATATTCCATTGATTCACAAAATCAATATATAGGCATGTCATATAAAACTCATAAAATTGTCATCTTAATACTTTATCATTATCTCATAATAAGACAAATTCTATAACATGCTAGCATATTACCCAATAATCTACTAGATTATTTACACAATATGTTAATTAATCACATATAGCAACAACTCAAGATGTTGAATTATCTTCTAATCTAACCACTATATTTGAAAAACAAAGGAGATTAGAAAACAATGAACCTCATTTATAAAATTTTCTTCTTCTCATTTCTATCACTATATAAAAACCATTAGATCTTCTAAGAAAACTAAAGAAGAACATTACCTTATCTTACCATCTTTTCAAAGTTGGATCCTCACAAGATCTCTATGGTTTCTCCTTCCATTGAAAAGGAAAATAAGCTTTTTATTGTTAGAGAATATATTTTTATACTCAATGGAAATATGGAAAAACCAAAATACAATTCTATGCAAAAATACAATAGACAAGATAATATTGATTAAAGAAATATTATAACTCAATTGCTCAAAATACAAGTAAATAGAAAGATATAGAAGAAGAAGAAGATTACAAATTCAAAACAATAATAATACAAATAAATAAGATCAAAAGAATGAAAATAAAACCAATAAAAAGAACAAACTCTCACACAACCAAAGTGTAGAGTAGTGGGGATCACCAACTCGAACAAGGTTCAAAACCTTTGTCCAAAAGCTTATTTCCCCCTATTCTCTAAGCACTAAGGGATCTCTCTAGGAAATAGCTCTCTGGAATTATCAAGCCTCTATGGTGTATTTTCCAGCCAAATTCTTTGTGGATGGAAAATGGTGTGTCTTACAAGTGAGCATCAGGCTCCTATTTATAGAGTTTTGAGACACCCTTTGAATTTCAAATTCCACCAATCCCCATGGCTGTTACCAATGATTAATTTGATGTTTATGGAATTAAAATAGAGATTTGAGAGTTACTTGGCTGTTGGAAACGTTCAAAATTGGATAAAATCGAAGTTTGGAAAATGCTGTCAGCCGCTCAAGGCGCGGCCTGAAAAACATGAGCCGTGACCCACGATGTTTTTTGCCTCTTGGGCCGCGGCCTGAAAAACATAGGCAGCGGCCCAAGTCATTTTTTTAGCAACTAATTTTCCAAATTTTCCAAAACGTTCCAAATTCATTCCCACTTGATTTTGTAACTTCCATACACATTATGGGAGTTAAAATCACATCTCTAACAGCCATATCTCCTATGGCTTTTGAGAAATTCAAATCAAAATGTGTAATATCAAATCTATACATTATTGGGTAATATTTGGGAGTTACAAGTTTTTTTTTTTTGTAACTCCAAAATATGTCACATTTTCCACACACATGTGTCCAATTTTTGTGACTCTCAATAATATGTTACAAGGTGTGTCAAATCACATTATGTCACATTATTTAATCTAACATTATATTATTTAAAATAATATAACAAATAACACCATATACAAAAAATATATGCATTAAAACCCAATCCAAACTCATAGCTAAACTCAATCTCAATCAATGGTTTAAGATTCTACAAAAACTTAAACCAAACTAGAAACTTTTCAAAACTTGATGGAATCCTTACCTTTGGAATAGATTTTCAACCCTAGGCTACCTCCAATGCCACTCCAAGTTTTAATACTCAAACTCCCAAGCTCAAGTTCCCCAAAACTTCATCTCAAAACCCAAATTCAGAAATAAAAAATCATATTCCTCAAGAACAACATAAAAAGACCAAAACCACAGAAATGAAATCCTTACCTCCTCTTAAATTTCGAGATTTCTAAGTGTGAATGGCTGCTACTCCCTATCCACAACTTGAACTTCACTTCCAATTCCTCAAAACCCAGAATCCTCAAGCTTGTTGTTGGTTTTTCTCCTTCTAGAGCCCCTAAGAACCAAATGAGTATCAATGGGAGAGTGTTAAACAGTTATGGCTTTCCCTCAGCCAAAGGTTATCTAATTACTGCCCAAGAGACCATTCTACCCTTCCCCCTAACTTAGTTCTAGGCTAACCCACAAGGGTATCTAGGTCCTTTCACCCTTGTGCAAAACTGCCACCTTTAACTTATTATTTCAGTAACAACACCAATTCTAAGGTTACTAGCAGTTGCCAATCTCTCAACTAAACACCAATTCTGTGACTCTCTGCTAACACCGCGGGACAAGATCTCCTCATGCCGGAAACACCGTGCAAAGCGCAAAATCACACACTCAACAGGTTCAAATTACAAGTATGCCCCTAATAGCCAAATGGGGCCCACATGCATATTTAATTCACCTAAACATACATTTCTAATCACATAGTCATTAAATTCACATATTAACATAATTAAATCAAGTATTGCCCTCCCGGCACACTAATCAAGGCCTTAAGCCTTGTTAGTAAATTTGGGACGCTACAAAAACTATATTCGACAACCGGGCCAAGCCCTAAGCATGTACATCACGTATTGGGTGCAGTTTTCTTACCTCATGTCCGAGTGTAATGTAAAATAAGAAGGACCCTCGAGCATGATCCTGATCCTGAGCCCCTAGCGATAACCTAATCACAACAAAGTATAGAAACTCATCAATAACGAGTAAATAAAGGCTTCCGGACTGAGTCCTAGCCTCTGGGACGTCGAATCCTACTAAACCGGGTAGTAGGATCGATCTCGAGCCCTTAGGTGTTAGTTCTCGCACTCAAAACCTCCCCAAGGCCCAAAATCCCTTAAGCATTGCGGCCCCAAGCATTTGAGCCACAACCCACTCAAGTCAGAGGCCCAAAATCATCAAAACCCAAGTTACAAACAAATCAAAAACTAATCAAAACCATAAAATCCAATCAAAGCTTAAGAACTCAAAAACTCATAACTCATAACTTAAAGCTTAGATTACCTTTTGATTACGTTGTTTTCTAGCTAAATCTTCAGGCTATCAAGTTTCTAATCTTGCCAAGAATCGTTATGACTCTAACCTCGCCTGAATCTGAAGTCTAAAACTCAAGTTTCCTTCGAAAATGCTATTGAGCCCCAAAAAGAGAGAACGGGAGAGAGAACCAGAGATTTTGAATGTGTTTCTATTTCTATCAGGTTACTTCGAGCTCAAGTAACCTTAAGCAAATCCCAAGGCTCAGGGTACCCAAAACGCCCCCGAGGGTAAACCAGTCAAAATCCCCAGAACTCTCTCCTAATCTCACTAACTTCAAATATATCCTCAATTATTCAATCCCATTACTCAATATCTCAATAATTTGCTAAATACCCAAAGTACCACTTGACTTACCTTGTAACGCCCTAGATAACCCAAGATCTCCTTATTGTGTTCTTTAAATAGTGCTTAACTCGCTAAACGAGTCATTAGGTTATAAACGTGCATCTAGGTTTCATTAATACGCCAGGGTGAAAATCTCGGTCAAAAGGAATGGATATATTTTATTTAAAACATTAAATTGTACATGGGCCCATAAAAACATTTACACAGTTATCTACAGTCCAAAATGGTCATTACATTATAAAAGTTACAACCCGCCGACCTAAGTGACAAAAATAGGGTTAAACCCTAGTTCCCCTGAGAAACACCTTGGCCGTGGTGGTCAAGTGGTCGCATATGTACACATCGCCACCTAAGCTCTCCACTCAAGGCTGAGTGAGTTTTTCTTTCCCTTTACCTGCACCACATAGCACCCATGAGCCAAGGCTCAACAAGAAAACTTATTACTGCATGTATATAATATCAATAAATGAACATGTAATTATTCTGGGGCTTGCAGCCCTAACCAAATAGGTGACTAATGAGTCACACTCTAGGGCTTCGCACCCTAAGCCATGTGACGTTACAATCACCCGAGCCTTTTGGCTCTGGCTCTAAGTAACTAACCTTTAGACTAGACCAGCGCTTTAGTTTTCTTCGACCTTAGGGTCGGTCAAGCATTTAAGGCTCATGTTGATTGGCTGAGGATACTTATTCTTGATTGTTAACTTATTCAGTTCTCTATAATCAATACACATCCTCAGAGAACCATCTTTCTTCTTCACAAACAGTACTGGTGCATCCCTTGGTGAGAAACTAGGCCCAATAAAACCTAAGTCTAACAGCTCCTACAGTTGTACTTTCAGTTCTTTTAATTATGTTGGGGTCATTCTGTAAGGCACTCTAGATACTGGCTCCATCCCTGGTGCCATTTCAATCACAAATTCAATCTCTCTGTGTGGTGGCAACCCTGGCAAATCTTATGGAAACACATCCAGAAACTCAGAGACTAGTCAAGTCTTCTCTGGTCCCACTGGCATGACCTGAATGGTATCCACTATTGGTTTTTATTGATCAAATCAGAGATTATACGCAGCGGAACAACAATTGAATTGTTAGTTTAATCCCATAATATTTCTAGATCTACTTCTTCACATGCATATATATATTGAATCAAAGACATGAATAGAAACATTACCTCAGGTCCTTCCTTGCTGCTATCTTTTTGTATGGCTAAATCCTTGAGAACTCACACCAAGATCTTCCAAAATGTTCTCAGCACACAAAGAACGAGTGTGGGCTCGCTATACAAACAATATGCAAAAAACTATTTATCAGATGTTCTCAACACATGAGTTCTGATAAAGTTTGGACCTAGGTTTTGTGAAGAACGGTGACTTTGGTTTGTGTCACTGTTCTCTTTCTCTGAGAGATATTTCTAGATATTTTTCTATCCCTGAAAAGTTACGTTCTGTAAAACTGATATCCTATATTTAATATATCCCATATATTAAAATAAAATCTTAGTTATTTTAAACAATTTGAAAATAACTAATAAGTTATCATATTTTTGTTTAAATAATAATATTTTAATCATATTACAATTTCTCATTATTTATTTAATATTTAAATAACTAAAATTATGGAACCTAGAAATTGCTCACAGTCTCTTATGCGTGTAGCACAGTGACTGTGCACTGTGCTACACATGTACCACATGCCAGTGATGGCATGTGATTTTTCCCAATTTTTATTATTATTTAAATCCCAAAAATAAATTAATTCAAAATTAATTATATTTTTGTTAAATTAATTAATTACACATAATTATACAATAATTATGTTTGATACTTAGAAAAATATTTTACTTATCACATAAGTCCTTTTTGCTCATTTTTGTATTTACCTTTGTCATTGTTTGTTTGAGCCATTTCGGGGACCATGGACCTATAACATTAAGCTCCAATAAATTGAAACTAAATAATTAAACTCTTTAATTATAATAGTTAATTTATTAATTATGATATTTCTCCACTATAAATTCAGAATTGCACTCTTTATGTTAGAGATATACTTTTACAGAAATCTTATCTTAAGTCGTCCATTGATATAACCATCTTTCAATAGTTCAACCCTCTAATTAATTAGTTCATAAATTAGAATGGAAGAATTACCATTTTATATTTCTAATTTACTTCTTATTCCTTAAGTACCATTAATTCACTAGTGAATAATTAATCTATAATCTAATTATAGATTTGAGCTCAAAATCATTCAGTTCCAGAATTAACCCTTAAGGGAACTAATATACGATCCGTTAGGAAAGATTATATTCTGCATTGTTGATACATGTTCCCAACCATCCATGATATTAAATCTCCAAAACAAAAGTCATTAGCCTCATTCTTTAAAGAAACCTTAACGAATGAATCAAAAGATTTAATAAACATGTACAGAAGTTCATGAACACTCAGGATTTAGGTTGATCTATAAATGATCATCAGTTATGATATGAATTACAAGTCTTTATTATTAAATGGTTTTTGGATAAAGACTTTAATTCATATCGATCCATGTCATATATAATCATATTATATAAAGCACCTTTACCGAGATGTCTTTCCACATCAATAATCTGAATCTAGATTATTTGTATCATTATGATACTCAGTAAACCGTTCTTACAACTCCAATTAAAGAATTCCATAACTTTAATTTGTTGTTGTTGACTATTTTTATTCATTCGTGTGATCTTAATTCTCTCGTACTAATACAAGATCACATCCTCAATAATGAATATGGAATTTTTCTGATATTTACAAAATTATTCAAACAATAAATTAACAATCTAAATATAACAATAATAATAAACCATCGTATTTATTTATTCACGGAAAAAAAATTGTCTTTTACATGCTTTTAGGACACACTCCTAACAATCTCCCACTTATACTTAAAGCAAGTGAGGCATTTCTGTAATGCCCTGAAATCCCCAATGCGGTTTAATGATTGGATTAATAGGCCGGGAGGGCCATAACTGTTTAATTATGCCATTAAATGATAATATGCATGTTTATGTGAATTATATTATAATATGATGTTAAATGCATGCATGTGGGTCCACATTTCATGACAGGGGTATTTTGGTAATTTGGCCCGTTGAGGGCGTAATTGTATATTTGTATGCATGTTGGTGATATATTGTTGAGGCCACATTATAATGTGGATTTGTTCGAGCTATTCAACATGAGAAGATCTTTGAATATTAAGTAACGGTTTAGTCATAACAGGATTAAGTTCGAGGCTCGGGGTGGGTCTCGGGATGTTTAAATGATTAGAGTGTTGCCGGGAATAAAAGGGTAACGGGATATGAATTATTGGTATTTGGGAATATCGAGAATATCGGGAATTTGGAGAGCGTTAATTATGATTAACAAAATAGGTGAAAGATGATGATTTTACCCTTGGGGAGACTTTAGAAGCTTTAAATGACCTAGGGGCATTAGGGTCAATTGGCTTAGGATATATATGATTTTGGTTGGCTGTAGAAACATACAGAACAAAAAACAGAGCAAGGTTTCCTCTCCTGTACATCATCTTCCCTCTATTTTCCTTTGAAGTTTTTGGTCCCAAATTGAAGAATCAAGCTACGAAATCAAAGCTTGGAAGTTATAGACTTAGTTCATCTACTAAGGAGGATTAAAAACCAGCTTGAGGTAAGAAATTGTCCATGAATTCCAAGTATTACTCTGTTTTTCTTTTAGTTTTCAGCCTATAGATTTTAATGTGGATAGTTGGAATCAATGGGAGTTTTGTGTAACATTGATTGGGTTTTGGTGATGGGGTGATGTAGATGAGGTTTAGGGGTTGAATTGGATGTTTTGGTAAGGTTTGGGATTGGTTTGGAAGGTTGGTTTCAAGGAGAATCGCAAGGAGGGAAAATCAGAGGAGTTATTGGTCTGAAGTTGGTGCCCCAACGCCAGTCCTAGCGCCCCAGCGCTATGCAGGGCAGAGATTAGCCCTCTCTTTTTTTGGGGCAGCGCCCCAGCACTGGTTGGCGGCACCTAGGCGCTAGGTCAGTTTCAGGGAATGTTATTTTTAGGGCTCGGGATGGTTTTTAAGGCTCGGGGGTTGGTTCCTTTACCCCTTTTGAGTAGATTGAGAGTCCCGAGAGTGAGGGATTGATCCCGGAAGTGTGGTTTAGATTGTGAACCATTCATTGATTTACTTTATTGATGGTTTCTAATTGGTTATGATTAGGTAACCGCTAAGGAATCTAAAGGTTGATCGTTCTCAAGGGTCGTTCTTATATTATTTCTTGCTCGAACCCGAGGTAAGAAAACTGCACCCTGTGTATATGACATGCATGATTGTTGTTGAGGTATGTTGGTTGATAAATGTGGACATTGATTGCATATTAAATGCTAGCGAATATTGTTTACTTGTATATGGTACTGACTAGTCAGGGATACTGACCTAAGAGTCAGAAACGGCATAAGCGTCCTGAACGCAGGGCCGAATGAAGATTAGATCTAATCGATATCAGTGTTGAATGACTCTAAGGCATTAACGTTGGACCGACCCTAAGGTCGATGAATCTTATAAGCGCTTGGCTAGTTTAGGACTAGTTACTCAGAGCCAGGGCCAAAGGCCTAGGTGACTGTTTGTCACATGGCTAGGGAACTGTGTTCCATGGTTATGACTAGGGCTGAGTATTGGGCGGGTTGGTCGGGTTACAAGGCATTTTTACCCGTCCAATGTCATAATCGGGTTAGCAAAAGTGACCTGTAACTTGCCTAATTAAGAAAAAAAAAATTTTAACCCGTCCAATAATTTGGGCGGGTTGGTCGGGTTAACCCACCCAAACCGAAATTGTATTTTTTTTTTGGCGGGTTGGGCGGGTTGACCGGTCAACCTGCCCAAACAAATTGGTATTTTTTTTTTAACATTTTTGTAATTTTTTTCTTTTAAATACTAGTACTAATAGTGTGAAGTTTATATTTTTAAGCTTAAAACAATATTTTAAATTTATAGTAAAAAAATTAAAACAAAACTTAATTAATTTATATATTTATTTGAATATATTAAAAATAATAAATTCTTAATTGGGCGGGTTGGGTTATATTGGGCGGGTTGATAATTATTTTCAACCCGCCCAATGTAACAATTGGGCGGTTTAAATTTTGGTCGGTTTATTCGGGTTGCGTTTTTTGGCGATTTTTTCGGGTTGGTTTGGGCGGTTTATTCGGGTTGGGCGGGTTGTAAAATTTTTTGCACAGCCCTAGTTATGACTCTATGGTCATGAGGTAGGTTATGTTGATGACTAGACATCATGCACCTAACATGTTTAAGCTAGTGAAATGATCACTTATCTTTAAAGCCCCGGTGACCCTATCATCACATGGCTATCGGGAATTGAACCCACTTTAGTGACTTTTCCAATTGTCACTCCTCTATATGGACTGAAAGTCCTAAATGATTATTGTGATCATTGTTGATATTATATCATGTTATATTGTGTTTTCTTGCTGGGCCTTGGCTCATGGGTGCTATGTGGTGCAGGTAAAGGGAAAGAAAAGCTCATCCAGCCTTGAGTGGAGAGCTTAGGTGGTGATGTGTACATATGCAGCCGCTTGACCACCACGGCCAAGGAGTTCTCAGAGGAACTAGGGGGTTTACCCTATTTTTGCCGCTTAGGATGGCGGGTTTGTAAATTTGGAATAGTAATGACCATTTTGAGTTGTAAATAACTTGTAAAAGATTTTATGGGCCCATGAACAGTTTTATGTACTTAATAAAATGTATCCTTTCCTTTTTATTGGTTTTTCCACCTTAGTCTGTTAATAACACTTAGATGCACGTTTTTAACCAGAGGACTCGGGTAGCGAGTCAAATTTCCGGTTTATCGTTCACCGTAACTGTTCAGGGGTAACCAGGGCGTTACAATTTCTCTCAATCCCATATTACGTACATGACCCTCAAATTGCTGTACAAGAAGCATCTTCGTAAACGGGTCTTCTAGAATGTGTTCTGATACGACTTCAGAATGGACACATCTCCTCTATGTACTATTTCTATGACTAACTGGTATTTGCGCTCTATATGCTTTCCCCTCTTGTGGCTTCTTTGGTTCTTTAGAATTAGTCACTGCTCCACTGTTGTCACAATAAAGAATAAGTGGTTTCTCCACTTCTGGAACAACTTTCAGATCGGAGTAGAACGCTTTGAGTCACAAAGCCTCCTTAGCTACTTCACAAGCCGTTATATACTCGGCTTTCATGGTGGAGACTGCAATGCTGGTTTGCTTAATGCTTCTCCAAACTAATGCTCCTCATCCAACAATAAACACTGATCCAGAAGTTGATTTTCGACTATCTCTGTCTGATTGAAAATCAGAATCAGTGTAACCAGTGGGGTTCAGGTCTCTACTTGAATATACAAGCATATGATCTCTAGTATTTCTAAGATGCTTGAGAATATTCTTCACTGCAATCCAATGACTCAATCCAAGATTGGATTGATAACGGCTGACTATCCCTACTGCATAACAAATGTCAGGTCTTGTACACACATGGCGTACATCAAACTGCCTACTGCTGAGGCAAAAGGATATTGTCTCATGTCTTCCTTTTCCTGAGGTGTTTTGAGACACTACTTCTGGGAAAGGAATACTCCAGAATGGGTTGGCATATCACCTTTTTTGGAGTTTTTCTTATTAAAGCGTTTTAGCACCTTATCAATATAAGTTGCTTGAGATAGTGCCTAAGTTTTGTTCTGTCTATCTCTAAGAATCTTAATGCCCAGAACATACTTGGCTTCTCCTAAATCTTTCATTTGGAATTTGTTAGCCAACCATTTCTTTACATTTGATAATGTCTCTACATCATTCCCAATGAGTAGGATATCATCAACATAAAGAACGAGGAATACTACTATACCATCTTTGATTTGTTTATAGACACAAGGATCGTCAACATTTTGTTCAACAACCAAATGTTTTTCTTGTGTCATCAGATCTAAGATTCCAAGATCTAGAAGCTTGTTTGGGTCCATGAATGGACCTAAGAAGCTTGCAAACCTTTTGCTCTTGATCTTTTAATTCGAACCCTTCTGGTTGAGACATGTAAATGATTTTGTCAAGGTAGCCATTCAGAAAAGATGTTTTGACATCCATTTGCCAGATCTCGTAATCCATGCATGCAGCTATGGACAAGAGTATACGAATGGATTTTAGCATGGCTAATGGAGAAAAGGTTTCTTCATAGTCAACCCCTTCTTACAGGAGAAAATGTTTCTTCATAGTCAATCCCTTCTTTCTGTGTGTAACCTTTAGCTACAAGCCTTGCTTTGAAAGTCTCTACTTTCCCATCCGCTCCTCTTTTCTTCTTGAATATCCACTTGCAACCAATGGGTTTGATATTCTTAGGTGGATCTTCAAGAACCCAAACAGAATTGGAATACATCGATTCCATTTCTTGGTTCAAGGCTTCTTGCCATTTTTCCTTGTCAGAATGATTCATTGCATCTTCAAATGTCAATGGATCGTCTTTGTAATGCCCCAAATTTCCTAATAAGGTTTAGGACCTTGATTAGGAGGCCGGGAGGGCCATAATTGATTTATTATGATATTTAATGACTATATGCATGTTTATGTGAATTATATTATTATATGATGGTGAATGCATGCATATGGGCACATATTCTAAATGCAAGGGCATTTTGGTAATTTGGCCGTTGGGGGCATGATTGTGTAATTTTATGCATATGGGTGAATTATAATTTTACCACATTATATGTGGATTGGTTCAAGATTTTCGACATGAGACGATCATGAGATGTAAGTGTTCGGTCTAGTCATAACGGGATTAAGTTTGGGGCTCGGGGTGAGTCTCGGGGTGAATTTAATGATTAGAGCATTACCGGGAATTAAAGGGGTAATGGGATATGATTTATTGGTGTTTGAGGATATTGAGATTAGCGGGAATTGGGAAGCGTTAATTATGATTAACGGGTTAAGCAAAAAGTACCAATTTTACCCCTAGAATGGTTTAAGAAGCTTTAGATGACTTAGGGTTATTTTGGTCATTTAGGTTTGGATATATATGACATAAGTTGGCTGCTGGCTGTAGAAGCTTGTGGATTAAAAACAGAACCAAAACAGAGAGACTTTTACCTTCACGTACACTACCTTTCTTCATTTCCTTCTTTGGTGTTCTTGAGCTCTAAAAGGGGTTTCAAGTTAGAAAATCCAAGGGTTGAGTTGGTGGACTTAGTTCAGCCATTGAAGGAGGTTTAAACTTGGGTTTAAGGTGAGCTTTATCCACTAACTTTCTGGTTATACCCTGTTTTAGTGTTAGTTTTCAGCTTGTGTTTTATGGTGGCTTGTTTGAATTGATGGAAGTTTTAATTGGGGTTTGTCTTGGGTTTTGCTAAGGGTGTGATATAGAACAAGTTTAAGGATTGTATTAGAGGTTTGAGTGGTGTTTAAATTGAAATTTAAGGGTTGGTTTTAAGAGAAATCGTAGGGGAGGAAAAACAGGGGTTTTGGCTGAACTGGAGGTTGCGCCGCGGCATGGCCAGGGAGAGCCGCGGCCCTTGGAGGATGCTGGGTTTGGGCGCCTCTGTCTGAGGGGCGGGCCGCGGCATGGCCAAGGAGGGCCGCGGCCCTTAGTGACCTTTTAGCCCAAAATGGTGTTTTAAGCTTGGGGATTCAAGCCTTAAGCCTCGGGGTTGTACCTAGTACCCGGTTAAGTGGGGGTTGATGTCCCGGAGGCTAGATATTGATTTGGGAACTTAAGTTGATCATTTTTATTGATGTTACCTTATGTTTGGTTATGACTAGGTGACCGCTAAAGGACTAAAAGCTGATCGTTCTCAAAGGTCGTTTCTTTTATTAATTCTCGCTCGAACCCAAGGTAAGAAAACTGCACCTTGTGTATATGTGACATGCATGGCTATTATGGATGCATGTTGGTTGATTATTGAGCATGACATGCATGGCTAGTATGATGCATGTTGGTTGGCTATTGAGTATGACATGCATGGCTATTCTTGATGGATGTTGGATGTTTAAATGTAAACATTGATAGCATAATGAATGCCTGGCAATCTTGCCCATTAGCATATAATTATTATTGAGGCATGCTGGATGATTAAGTGTGATGCATGTGATGCATGAGAAACATGTGATTAGGGCATGCCATGAATGATGAATATGAGATTGGTCAGAGCTTGAGTCTCTGGGTTTGTACATGATCATGATTATGCTAGCAACTGTTTAGTAAGCATGTTGAATGCCCTATTCTTGGATAACTGGCATATGATACATATTGATAGCATTGCTTACTTGTGCATGGTACTGACTAATTAGTCAGATTTGGCAAAGGGGCTAGTATCAACTGTGAAGCTGTGACTCATTAGTCAGGTTCGGCAGTGGTACTGGGCACTGGTCACGTTGCACTGACTCATCAGTCAGAATTGGCAAAGGTGTTGGTATCAGCTGTGAAGCTGTGACTTATGAGTCAGGTTCGACAGTGATACTGGACACTGGTCACATAGCATTGACTCATTAGTCAGAACGGCATTAGCGTGGATCACGCAAGCTAGCAGAGATTAGATCTAATCGACTATTAGCATTGAATGACTCAAAGAGCATTAATGCAAGACCGACCTCCAGGGTCGATGAATGAAATAAGTGCTTGGAGGCTAGCGGCTTACCTAGCAGCCACTCTCCCTCTTGAATCATGTGATGTTCACTCATTGGTTTGAAAGTTTTACGCTCAGTATGGTTATAATGATAATCATGAGATAATGTTTATGAGAAGTATTATGTTTTCTTGCTGGGCTTCGGCTCACGGGTGCTATGTGGTGTAGGTAAAGGCAAGAGGAAGCTAGACCATCCTTGAGTTGGAGGGCTTAGGTGATGACGTGTACATATGCAGCTGCTCGTCCGCCACGGCCGAGGTTTAAAGTGGAACTAGGGTTGAACCCTGTTTTGCCGCTTAGAACGGCCTGTTGTAAATATTTTCTGTAATAAACTCTGAAATTTATATTTTCGGGATCCCAATGTATATATTAAACGTTCTAGTGAAACGTTACATCTTAACCAAAATGTTTGATCCCTAAACTGCTAATCATACTTAGTTCACAATTTTGGCCAAATGACTCGATTAGCGAGTTTAGCACTGTTTACATGGCACACCGTAACAGTCCCTGGAGTTGGGGCGTTACAGTCTTTGTTTGTGTCAAACATAAGCATTTGAACTTCGTGTTCACAGTACGTGGGTTACTTACTAACCCTCCCACTACAATGAGGTTCTCTACTATTCTGACTAGAACTAGCAGTTTCCTCTTGCCGTTTTTCATTGGTTATTGCTAGTGACTTTGCAACTTCATTCGATACCATCTCCTCCAGTACAACCTTACTGCGAGGTTTGTGGTTATTAACATAGTCATATTCAAGAAAATTTTGCATTTGTCAATACAAATTTTTTATTTTCTTTTGGATTATAGAAAATTCCACCTCTAGTCTCTTTGGAATATCGCACAAACATACACCCTTCAGAGTGCGTTTCCAACTTCCCGGTCTTCCTTTTAAGCACGTATGCATGACACCCCCAAATTCTAAAATGGTGTAAACTAAGTTTACAACCATTCCATAATTCTATGGATGTCTTTTGGATAGACTTAGGTGGAACATTATTCAAAATGTTTAGAACACATTGAATCGCATATCCCCTAAATGACAATGGTAATGATGAGAAACTCATCATTCATCTAATCATATCTAATAACGTTCTATTCCGTCTTTCTGAAACACCATTATACTATATCGTTTCAGGTGTAGTGAGTTGGAATTGAATGCCATGCTCACGTTGATGGTTCTTGAATTCACAGTCCAAGTACTCTCTTCCTCGATCAGATCGAAGTGCCTATTTAGTGATTTACCTAATTGCTTTTCAGCCTCTACTTGAAATTCTTTGAACTTTCCAAAAGTTTCAGATTTTCTTTGCATTAAGTATAGGTAACCATATCTTGAATAATCATCAATGAAAGTGACGAAATATTCATAACCTCCTCTTGCTTGTACATTAAGTGGATTGCAACATCCGTATGTACTAGCTAAAGTGGTTCTGTGGCTCTTGAACCTTTAGCAGAGAAAGGTCTTTTGGTCAGATTGCCTTCTAGACAGGATTTACAGGCAGGAAGAGATCCAATAGATGGTTCTCTTAAAAGACTATTCTTTACAAGCCTATTATTCCGTCTAGACCAATATGGCCCAATCTCAAGTGCTACAGATATGTTTCACTATCGGAATCAGTTTAATAGATTTAGGATTAGTTGTTTTTGAATAATTCAAAATTATAAAAAAATTGTCATTCATTATAAGTATGTAAACTTTGTTTATCCCAAAACATTTGCATAACAAGTAAATAGATAAGTTCTTTAAATAATAACTACTTTATTAATAAAGAAATAAATGTTATGCAAAAATAGAAATAAGTTTCCAAACATTAATAATCAAAATTACTAACAATAAACTAAATTTCTAGACTGTAGTTTTCTTTGTTTTAAAGAAATCTAAAATTTCTAAAACAAAATAAAGAAATTTAAATTGTTCAACTATCAATAAAATTACTAAATAAAAACTACTCTCCAACTTCTCCAGCTCCTTACTTGCTACCAAAATCCCCATCAGTCTCTTCCTCCTTTTCAGGGTTCTGATTCTGCAAAAGGAAAGACAAAAGAAAAATATATTAGTGACATATATTTTTGAATCTACTATCCAAAAGTTTGAATATGATATTCATAGTATTTGAATCTATTATTCAAAGTTGAAAAATATATGTAAATCTTATTTACCTTTTTCGTTTGATATAAACGATGACACTCAGCAAAGACTTCCTCTGTCATTGCTCGCCACATCTCATGTGCTGAGTCATAGTGTATATATTTTTCCTTTGTTTCGTCAGACATGGTTGAAAGCATGCAATAACGTGTCAACCGATCGGATTTCATCCAATTTGCATATTTTTCTTCTGCTTCATAGCTAGTAGCCAGAGGTGGTTCTATTGGAGGTTTTTCATAGACATTTGACATCATCTTCTTATAAGAAAAAATAGTCAACATGCCTCGAAACCAGTGTTGCATATTTTCAAGTTCAAAAACCAAAGATTTTAGAAAGGCATCGGTGTGTAATCCCCCATTAGACATTTTTGCTGGCAATAAATAAATACAAATAAATATTATTATATTTATAAAAATAAATATCAAAGTTTCGGAAATTAAACGTGATGCATGAGCACAATTAAAACACATAAAATAAAGATTAATTTCCACGATAAAATTTTCTAACAATTAAAGTGCCGCCTTTGGATCGGCCAAATTAATTTTAGAGAATTTATAAGGCATTCTTATCTTTATTGTTTAAAACTTAAATTAACTCTTTATTTTCTCTTTCAAACATTAAAGTACCGCTTAGTTTGGTCAAGTTATGATTATCCACTGCAAAAGCTTAATCATAGCTTTGTGAGTGTAACCCATTATTTCGGAGTTCATGACGTAACTTAGGACATGCCACCTTAGGGTCGGTCAAGCCTAAAATACATCATTAGTTCCTATCTATGTAAGAAATACAACCTTGCTATTGATATGTCCAGACACCTTCCTTAGGGGGACGAAAACAAAGCCGTCGCGAGGCGCTATTCATATCTCACGGTGTTATATTAATAATGGAGACCATGGGTTATGTTTGAGATATCAACCCTCTCCCACTCACTATTTTGAAATAAGTGTTTTTAACCTAATTAATTCCAAATTAATTATAACATCTTTAAACCTTATGAATATAATTAAAATTGGAAAGAAAACGAGTTTCTAGGTCCATATCCAATTTTAAATTACCAATCATGTTCATCTAAACTTTACTAAAAAAACACTTTTACAATAAAGTTGGTTTAAAGAAAATAAGTCATAAAGACTTAAAAATTGGTGTGATATTTTACCAAGTTTTCAAAATAAAACTAAGTAATTTACATGCAATTGATTTCACAAAACAATTCATATAAACATATAGGACAATCCTAATAATCATGTTTCTACAAATGAGATGCATGATTATGACTGTGTGGGTTTTTATGTATGACATACAATGCATGAACATGTTATCAATCACATGAAAATAATTATTTAAATAAATAAACAATAAATGTTGAACCGGGTGCTTTTGTGTATTTTTAATTTTACAACCACTTTATAAAATTAAAAAATAAAATAAAACCACCTTGATCTCCATCGGCCTTCTTTACTTTACTGTCGGTAGGATATGTGTCGTTGTTGGTTTAGAATAACAATAAGAAAACAATTTTCTAATTATTTTAGATTAATTAAAACAAACTTTTAAATAATCATTATTTTTGTTTTTCTTTTTAATTAAAACAACTTTTAATTAAAATTAGAAATTGAAATAATTAAATAAAATCTGTTATTTTTAAAATTAAAATTTGAAATTAGATTTTTAAAAAAAATTGTTTGTTCACATTATTTAAATATCAAATTTCTAATAAATAGGATATTTAACATTTAATTTTTTTTAAAATAACAGAATAATTTTAGAAAATTAAAAAAAAATTCTGGACCAGCAGGACGGGGACACGTGGCGTCAAACGGGGCTGCCGGGGCTGGGATGTACGGAACCATACGGTCTGTACGACATCCTGGCAGCGGCTCGGAGGGCGGCCTAAGAGGAGCGGTGGCTGAATTTTGAATCCCGGGCTCCTTCTGACTTTTGTGTGATCGGAATTACCATTTTATGGTGTCAAAAACCAAATAAAATTACATAAATCTTATGCCCTTTAATGGCTTACACAATGATCTAATCATAAACAAATCCTAACCCAAAAACAACATACAATTAACGATTCAACATTCTCATGCATTCAATCACATTAAGCCATCCATTCATTCATCAAAATAAATAAATGCATAAAAGTAAACCCACACAGATTCAATATATATATATATGTGTGTGTGTGTGTGTGTAAAGATGGTTCTGGTACCATTTGTTGGTTTTTATTGATCAAATGAGAGATTATACGCAGCGGAACATCAATCAAATTATTAGTTTAATCCCATAAGATTTCTAGATCTAGTTCTTCACATGCATATATATATATATTGAATCAAAGACATGAATAGAAAAATTACCTTAGGTCCTTCCTTGCTGCTATCTTTTTGTATGGCTAAATCCTTGAGATCTCACACCAAGATCCTCCAAAATGTTCTCAGCACACAAAGAGCGAGTGTGGGCTCGCTATACAAACAATAGGCAAAAAATTATTTATCAGATGTTCTCAACACATGAGATCTGATAAAGTTTGGACCTAGGTTTTGTGAAGAACGGTGACTTTTGTTTGTGTCACTGTTCTCTTTCTCTGAGAGATATTTCTAGATATTTTTCTATCCCTGAAAAGTTACGTTCTGTAAAACTGATATCCTATATGTAATATATCTCATATATTAAAATAAAATCTTAGTTATTTTAAACAATTTGAAAATAACTAATCAGTTATCAGATTTTTGTTTAAATAATAATATTTTAATCATATTACAATATCTCATTATTTATTTAATATTTAAATAACTAAAATTGTGCAACCTAGAAACTGCTCATAATCTCTTATGTGTGTAGCACATTGACTGTGCACTGTGCTACACATGTACCACATGCCAGTGATGGCATGTGATTTTTCCCAATTTTTATTATTATTTAAATACCAAAAATCCCAAAAATAAATTAATTCAAAATTAATTATATTTTTGTTAAATCAAATAATTAATTAATTCTTAATTAATTAATTACACATAATTATACAATAATTATGTTTGATACATAGAAAAATATTTTACTTATCACATAAGTCCTTTTTGCTCATTTTTGTATTTACCTTTGTCAGTGTTTGTTTGAGCAATTTCGGGGACCATGGACCTATAACATTAAGCTCCAATAAATTGAAACTAAATAATTAAACTCTTTAATTATAATAGTTAATTTATTAATTCTGATATTTCTCCACTATAAATTCATAATTGCACTCTTTATGTTAGAGATATACTTTTACAGAAATCTTATCTTAAGTCGTCCATTGATATAATCATCTTTCAATAGTTCAACCCTCTAATTAATTAGTTCATAAATTAGAATGGAAGAATTACCATTTTACCTTTCTAATTTACTTCTTATTTCTTAAGTACTATTAATTCACTGGTGAATAATTAATCTATAATCTAATTATATATTTGAGCTCAAAATCATTAAGTTCCATAATTAACCCTTAAGGGAACTAATATACGATCCGTTAGGAAAGATTAGATTCCATATTGTTGATACATGTTCCCAGCCATCCATGATATTAAATCTCCAAAACAAAAGTCATTAGCCTCATTCTTTGAAGAGACCTTAACGAATGAATCAAAAGATTTAATAAACATGAACAAGAGTTCATGAACACTCAGGATTTAGGTTGATCTATAAATGATCATCAGTTATGATATGAATTACAAGTTTTTATTGTTAAATGGTTTTTGGATAAAGACTTTAATTCATATCGGTCCATGTCATATATAATTATACTATATAAAGCACCTTTACCGAGATGTCTTTCCACATCAATAATCTGAATCTAGATTATTTGTATCATTATGATACTCAGTAAACCGTACTTACAACTCCAATTAAAGAATTTCATAACTTTAATTTTTTGTTGTTGACTATTTTTATTCATTCATGTGATCTTAATTCTCTCGTACTAATACAAGATCACATCCTCAATAATGAATATGGAATTTTTCTGATATTTACAAAATTATTCAAACAATAAATTAACAATTTAAATATAACAATAATAATAAACCATTGTATTTATTTATTCACAGAAAAAACAAATTGTCTTTTACATGCTTTTAGGACACACTCCTAACATCCACCACACTGGCTAAGAATCCTATGCAACCTCCTTGCAATATATCTCTAGCCCTCAAAACATATATCATAGGTATACGGGGTCCATGCACAGTTCTAACAAACACAAAAGGATCCTCACCTTTAGGCTCGAAGGTTATCATATTCCTTCTGCAATCTATGGTTGCCACATACTTCACTAACCAATCCATACCCATAATCATGTCAAAGTCAGTCATAACTAACTCTATCAAATCAGCTGACAACTCTTTGCCCTCTACTGTCACTGGCAGTGATCTGACCCATCTCCTAGATACTACCAGCTCCGCAGTAGGTAACAAGGTCCCGAACTCCAAAACATAATAATCACATGGTCTACACAGTCTATCAATAATTCTACAAGCAACAAAAGAATGTGTAGCACTAGAATCAATCAAAACAGTATAATGGGTTCCAGCACTAAAAATTTGACCTGTAACTACTGAGGGTGACGCCTCAGCTTCTGCTTGAGTCAATACGAACACTCGAGCTGGGGCCGAGCTGTCCGCCTTTTTGGGTTCTTCCTTTCTTGCTTTCGGGCAATCTCTCTTGAAATGTCCCACTGCCCCACATAAGAAGCAAGCTTTTTCCCTACACTCCCCCATATGGTGCCTCTTGCACCTAGGGCACCCAGGATAAGTCCTCCAGGCTTCACTGCCACCCTAGCGGCCCATTAAAATACCACGTGGTCGCCTATCACGGCCTGGAGCTCGGAAAGCATCAAGAGCCTTCCTCTTCTGATCACTGGGGCCTCCATCCCTACCTGAACCCACAAATGGAGGTCCCGTCCTCCTAAAATCTCTTCTGGCTGCATTGTTTTGCTAGATATTGTTCTCCGCACTCTCATCTGTGAGCGCCTTCTCAACCACCTGTGCATAAGTAGTAACTCCAGCCACAGTAGTAATACGAACATCATGGGCTATTCTAGGTTGTAGCCCCTGGAGAAACATCTTCCTTTTGGTCCCATCAGTGGCACCAGCTCTATGGAAAAATTTGCCAATCTATCAAATTGCAGAGCATATTCAATCACTGATGTGTTGCCCTGAAGTAATCTGCTGGAATCTTCAGCCTTTGCAGCCCTGATGGCATCATAATAATACTTTTCATTGAACAGAGTCTGAAACTCTTCCCAACTTAGGGCATTGACATTTCTGGTCTGGGATATCATTTTCCACCAAATTCGGGCATCCTCCTGAAACATATATGTGGCACAAGCCACCCTATCATTACCAGACACCCTCATAAAGTCAAGGATGGTGGTAACCATGCTCATCCATTGCTCAACCTTAGCTGGATCTGCATTGCCCTAAAAAACTGGAGGTTGCTATTTTCTGAACCTTTCATAAAGAGGTTCCCATTTACTTCCAGCCCCTGGCAACTGCTCCACTGTTGGCACCGTTACAGGTGGTGCCTCTGGTAAAAGTTCCCTGGAGGAACCTGTTGTTGTCTCAAAAGGCGAATTTATTCTTTCTGCCTCGTAACTCTGGCCTGTAAATCAACAAGCAACTGTTGCTAGTTGGCTGTAAAATTTGACTCTGGTCATTCTCTTGACCTTGTCTATCATTCTGGTCCTGATCTTCCTGGCCAGCTGGTGAATCTATATGCCTTGGAAGCATATTATCAACTTAAACCTTGCTACAATAATCAATACTGCCAGTTAGGTAGTGATAACTAAACCTCTTGCTACCTCACGATCCAAGATCAAGCATTCATCCATGTTCCACAATCATATCAATAAACATGTTAATTCATGATCATATCATTTAGCATTTAACACTTATCAGTTAATAATTCAACAATTAACAATACTAATAAGCATGTTCTGGTAATATCAATGCTAATAAGCACGCTCTTGCTTATAATGCAGCAGTCAAGGCCTAGCCTTATTAATTTCTCTCATGTAGGCAGGTAAAGTATTTATATTCTATTTCAGCAGTTAAACACATAACCACATAAATAATTACCAAACCATGAGTCGAGCTTGTCTTCAGTGACGAGTGTACATGCCCAGCCAGTCTACAGGAACCCTAAACCTTGGCATGCTCTGATACCAAATTGTAATGCCCTGGATAACCCAAGATCGCCACATTGTGTTCTTTAAATAGTGCTTAACTCACTAAATGAGTCTTTAGGTTATAAACGTACATCTAGGTGTCATTAATAGGCCAGGGTGAAAATCTCGGTCAAAAGGAATGGATATATTTTATTTAAAACATTAAATTGTACATGGGCCCATAAAAACGTTTACAAAGTTATCTACAGTCCAAAATGGTCATTACATTATAAAAGTTACAACCCGCCGACCTAAGCGGCAAAAATAGGGTTAAATCCTTGTTCTCTTGAGAAACACCTTGGCTGTGGTGGTCAAGCATCCGCATATGTAAACATCGCCACCTAAGCTCTCCACTCAAGACTGTATGAGCTTTTCTTTCCTTTACCTGCACCACATAGCACCCGTGAGCCAAGGCTCAACAAGAAAACTTATTACTGCATGTATATAATATCAATAAATGATCATGTAATTATTCTGGGGCTTGCAACCCTAATCAAATAGGTGACTAATGAGTCACACTCTGGGGCTTCACACCCTAAGCCATTTGACGTTACAATCACCTGAGCCTTTTGGCCCTGGCTCCAAGTAACTAGCCTTTAGACTAGACCAGCGCTTTAGTTTTCTTCGACCTTAGGGTCGGTCAAGCATTTAATGCTCATGTTGATTAGATCTAATCATTTCGGCTTGCGTTGAACATTTTAATGCCGTTCTTGACTCATAAGCCAATACCATACGACCAGTGCTCAGTACTACTGCCAATCATGACTGATAAGTCAAGACTTCACGACCAGTACTAACACCAATGTTGTTTCTGACTAATAAGTCAGTGCCATTCACAAATAAGCAAAGCTGCTAGGCATTTACAATGCAATCAATGTCCATATATAGAGCACTCAACATGCCTCATCAATAACCATGCATGTCACATACTGGGTGCAGTTTTCTTACCTCTTGTTCGACCGTGAAATAATGAAAGAATGATCCTTGAGAACGATCAGTCCTTAAGTCCTTTAGCGGTCACCTAGTCATAACCAAATATGAAATCCCATCAATAAAATAAGTAATAAAAGGTTCATGGTCTAAAACCTCGCTCCCAGGACCTCGAAACCTACTAAAACGGTTAATAGATTCGATCCCGAGCCTTAAGAAATGAAACCCCGAGCCTAAAACTCTTGAAACCCCATCCTGGCATAAAAAGGATGTGCGGGTCGCGACTTGACCCAGTGGGTCATGGCGCCCCCCCAAGACAGAGAGCCTCTATCTGGGGTACCACCGCGACTTGATCCAGTGGGTCGTGGCGTGCCTGCTACACAGACCCCAGGGGAGGCTCTGGAATGGGTCCAGGTCGCGACTCGCATGAACTCAGTCGCGACTTGACCCTACGAACTCAGCTCCCCTGCCTTTCTCTCAATTCAAAACTAGCCAAAACCTTAACAAATCAATCCTACAATTAAAACTAAGCATCAACACAAGATATCCACCAGTTTAACAGCAAAACCTAAGCCTTAAACCACTCAAAACATCAACACATACCCAATTCCATGATCAAAACCTCAAGCTTTAAACTAACCTTAGAAACAGAGTAAAGACTTGAAACTTCAGCTAGGAACCTTACCTCAAACTTGAATTGAACCCTTTCCAATGGTTGAACCAAGGTCCTAAGCTCATAAGCCTTAATCGCCTAGCTTGAATCCTCAAGTTTCCTTCAAAATCTCAACCCGAGAGAGAGAGAGAGAGATAAATGATCGTGAGTGAGGAAGAGAGCTACTCTGTTTTTGCCTTAACCTTCTACATCATTCTAACCTTAAACATATCCCATGGTCAAAATACCAAAATGCCCCTAGGGTCAATTAATTCCTTTACAACCACCCAAGGGCAAAACAGTCATTTCCTATCTATCCTGTTAATAATAATTAACGTCATTCAATTCCCGTTACTCCCAATATTCTCAAATAGTAATTAAATCATATCCTATTACCCGTTCATTCCCAGTAATTTACTAAGCATCAAATTACCCCCAGACTCACCCCGAGTCCGACAATAAAACCCCGTTATGACCAAACCGCTAATCTTGCAGCCTAAGATCGTCTCATACCGAATAGCTCAAACATATCCACATAACAATGTGGTCACACCCATAAATCACCAACATGCACATAAATATACAAATATTCCCTAAACGGGCCAAATTACAAAAATGCCTTTCTAATAAGAAGTGGACCCACTGTTAGGAAAATATAAATTGCCTCAATGGAAATGGTAAGATAATGTTACAACTCTATGCAAAATATTACAATGGACAAGGTTGATTAAATAAAGTGTTACAACTCTATAACTGAAAATACAAATAAAACAAAGGAAATGAAGATAATGATGAAGAAGAAGAGAATAGCAAAATACAACTCAAAGCAAAAGTTACAAATAAAATAAAGTATTTGGACCAAATGAAAAGATTACAAATCTTAAACAAAATATAAAAGTAAATAGAACAAGAGAATAAGAAGAAGAACAATAGAATAAAAAGAAGAACAGAAACACAAGTAAACTCTCACTTACACAACCTAAGTGAAGAGGGTTGGGGATCACCAACTTGAACAAGGTATAAAAACTTTGTCCAAAAGCTTATTTCCCCCTAACTCAAGCACTAAGGGATCTCTCTCAGATATTGGAAAAGCTTTCTGGAATTATCAAGCCTCAAGGTGTTTCTAGCCAAGTGCTCTAATGGATAGAAATGTTGTGTCTTACAAGTGAGCATTAGGCTCCTATTTATAGAGTTTAGAGACACCCTTTGAATTTCAAATTCCACCAACCCCCATGGCTGTTACCAATGATTAATTAGATGTTTTATGGAATTAAAATAGAGATTTGGGAGTTACTTGGCTTTTGGAAACGTTCAAAATTGGATAAAAACCAAAATTGGAAGAGGCTGTTAGGCACTAGGGCCGCGGCACTTGCTACCAGGCGCCGCGGCCCTCAGTCAGTTCCAGCAATGATTTTTTCAGTTTTTTTTCAAAACGTTCCAAATTATTCCCACTGATTTTGTAACTTCCATACACAATATGGGAGTTAAAATCACATCTCTATCAGCCATTTCTCACATGGCTTTAAGAAATTCATCTCAATATTGTGTAACAACAAATCTACACAATAATGGGTGATATTTAGGAGTTACAAATTTGTGATGAATTTGTAACACCAAATATGTTACATGTTTGGATATTTTACATATATCCAAATAATGTAACTCTCTATTATATGTAACAATATGTGACACTCTATGTCACATTTATTTAATATAAAACATTATATTATAAAATAATATAATATTACATTATATTATAAAATAATATAACACCCACATGCATGCAATTATCATCATATAATAATATAACTCACATAATCATGCATATAATCACATAATTGCATAATAAATCAATTATGGCCCTTTTGGCCCCCTAATCCAGGCATTAAGCCACATTAGGGAATTTGGGACATTACACACCCTGAGTCAAGAATTGGTCCCGTTGTGACTTTCTCGCTAACTTGCTCCCTAGGATCTGCTTGTGTCGAGTAACCCAAATATATCTACATAATAATGTGGTGCCACACATATATCACATAAATGCACATATACTCCAAATATACCTATAACGGGCCAAATTACGAAAATTGCCCTTCTGATAAGAAACGAGCTCACATGCATATTTAATACACCTAAACATGCATATTAAGTCATATTATAATATAACTCACATAATCATACAATGATACACATAATTTTCCATAGTTTTCCATCCTAGCCCCCTAATCAAGGCTCTAAGCCTTATTAGGTAATTTGGGACGTTACACTCGGCATCTCCAAGGTGTGAACCTAGGGGTAATCATTCTTAATGTCTTCTCGTATGTTGTTTGTCATGTACGCATTCGATCCAGTCTAATATTTTTTCTTTATGCAATGACCAATAATCCAAGGTGCAGCTTGGCGATGACCTTTATGTCAGAGGTCAAGTGAGCAAGTGTGTTTATTGGTGAAATGCGTTATCTTGAACATATCAGATTTATGCATTCTCTTCCCCCTAAATCTCCACCCACAATCAAGATCCTTGCAAGTGATATACCAAACTTCAGTACCTGACTTCTTCACCACAAACTCGAAGTTCTGCTTCATTGCATACAAGAATGCCTTCGTCTTCAACTCTAACTTGTTCTAAAAAATCTTCCCAACTTTTATAACTCCATAACTCACTCCAAATAATGCGGGGATAACATAAGAGGGGCATGGGATATCTTCAACAGTATATGCTGGAGAACTCCATCTATTTCTATTGTCTTGTGTAGTTGGACGATTGCTCTCTGAGCTAGGAGTTTTGTGTCCTTAGCTTTCTTGACGTCTTGGCAAGGGTTGTACATTTAAATTATCCACTTGCTCCACGTGTAGCATCAACAACCGATCCTTGGAGTTATCATCAAAACTACTGCACCCCTCAACTCTTTCATCATCATCACCCAAATGGGCAACTAGATCGTCAATGACATAAGGCTCATACTCATACCCATCATCATGCGAGATATTTGTTTGGGGAAAACGTTTCATTTTTACTAGGACCTCCCATGCATACACTTGGTGTCAGGGGGGTGTAACTGATTATGAGTGCATTATGTGTTTAATTATGAATGATAATGTGATTATGTGAATTTAACTATGTTTAAAGTCCCATGCTTGGTAACCATGGGCGTTTTCGTAAATTAACCCGTTGAGGGTACGTATGTTGATTATATTGTGTTATGTGTTCTCGGCATCAGTGGATCCCATCTCATGATTTTAGCGGAAAGTCACAAGTAAGGATATTTGGTAGTTAGTGGTATTTTGGTATCATGGGTAACCATTTGTAACACTTGAGAGTAGGTGATATTGATGGGAAATTAAGTGGAAAAATGGCATTTTTGCAAGAGAAGGAGTAAAATACTAGGATGCCTTTGAGGTTAGTATATGAGTTTAATTAGAGGGAGGGGAAAAGTGGTAATTTGGCGTGAGGGTAGATGGGTTTTGGCTGAGAACCTTGTGTATGTTCTAAGCCTTTTCTTTCCTTTCTCTCTAGTCTTAACACTTAGGCATTTTAGGGAAAACCAGAAACCAAGGTAAAAAGGAGCTGATTTTTTAGGATCAAGGGAGGAATTCAAGCTAAGATTTGGAGCCAAGAAGTTTGAGGTCAGGATTCAACTCTTAAATTCTGAGTTTTAATGCTTATAGTTAAGGTTTTTTTTTTTATGTTTTAGCTTAGGTGTGAATTTTGAGGTTTGAGGTAATTTTTCAGCTAGTTTATAGGTTATAAATGTTGTATATGCTGCTGTGAGCTTGTTTGGGGTTTGATTTTGGGGAAAACGAGGGTTTTAGTAGCAATTTTTTAGGATTTTTAGGTTGAAGATGCTGGGAAATTTCTAGGTTTCGAGTTCGAGCCATGACGCTGTTCTTCAAGCGTCGCAACTCGTGTATGTGAAATGGCTTTGGCAGTTTTTGAAATCGCCTAAGCGTCGCGACACTGGTTGGGGTGCGTCGCGGCACATGTCTCCCTAAAGAGAGCCTCGTGCTATCTGATTTGTAGCGTGCCGTAGCCCTATGGGCCGAGCCGCGACACTAATTGAGAAAAATAGCCAAATAGGTTTTGAGTCGTTGGAACTCAAACTTATGGGCTCGGGAAGGATTCTACTACCCGATTTAGTAGAATTCGAGGTCTCGGAGGCTAGAACTAGGTTCGAAAGTCTTTATTTACCTGAGATTGATGGACGTTCCATATTATTGTGACTTAGGGATAATCTAGGCGTTTGATGGGGATTGTATCTAGGCCATTTACCCAGAGCTTGCAGAGTTCAGGTAAGAAAACTGTCTGTGCACGTAGAGCAGGGCATGGCCCGATTATCTGTGCTTGTATTATGCTTAGTGTTATGTGTAAATGTTTGTAACTGCTATGTCATATATGTGTTTGTGACTGAGCCGCAAGGGCCAGGATCGACAATAGGCATGCTGAATGCAGGCCGCCATGATAGGGCCATTTAAGGGTGTTGTACTCACCCGCTCGGTTAGGACCGTGAACTTGGTGCCTAGTAACACACCTTGAGCAACTTAGGCCATTGTTGTGAATTGTAATGGATGCATATGGATTGTCTGTTGTGTTTGTTTAGTTATGCACTTATTGAAATGAATTGTTATATGCTATGCTGGTGAGGTTTTCTTGCTGGGTCTTGGCTCACGAGTGCTCTACGATGCAGGTAAGGGCAAGGAAAAGGCCGACCAAGCATGAGTTGGAGGACATGGAGCGGTGCATACATGTTTGGCTACCTGGCCGCCACGGTTTGGGTACTTTTGAGGAACGCAGTGTAAATTTTCAATTTTTTCTCCTAGGTCGACTGTACAATGACTTTTGAGTTGTAAATATGTCTTAAACAACATTTCGGGATCCCAATGTAACTTTTCTATGATCTTAATGAATGTTTAAACCTTTTATATAGAAGTTTTATTAAATAAGTCTTTACTTTAATTTAATCACACTTTTGAGTCTAACACCTCGATTAGTGAGTCAAATACACATTTTAAAACCACATGGCAACTGTTGACTGCCATTTTCGATGTCAACCTTAAAACGAAAGATTAAAGAAATAATTAACAAGAACACAAAATGATTTTATGTGGTTCAGGCTATGAAAGAGCCATAGTTCACGAGTCTATGGTATTAAGAGGATTGAAAGCTAGTTAATGCAAGCTCCAATGGTATATTCTCAGGCAGCGTTTAGATTGCTCTGAGTACAATGTGTTTTTCTCTCTAAAAAACCGAACCCTTTACAATGAGACTCCCAACCCTCTTTATAGAGGTCGGGGTTATTAGTTCTAATCATCTGTAATTAATACACATTTTTCTCATTATTGGAGAATTAATACCAATTCAATGCATTGGGCTGCATTGAATAGAGACCACGTCCTAGGCGAGGTCTGTGGGGCCCACTGCAGAAAGGTACCAACTTTATGGGGAACATGTTCCAGGTCAGGGTGTGTTGTACGTATCTCCATGTCAGACTGCATAGTGGGAGTGCGAATTGTCGAGTTGTACACTCGACAACACTGTGGATGGATCACCAAAATGGTTGTCAAACGATCCTCTGGCGCTGTAAACCCGCATTGACTGACACCTGGCGCCTATCTTAGGTTTGAGAACCAGAACCTCGAACTTGGGGGACGATTGAGGAAGGAGAGCCATTGCTGTCGTTGCTTCACCTGGAGAACCTACAACTTCGAGGGCAAACATCGGAAGGTAATTTACCTTTAAGGCACTGCCTTCCAACTAGCACAAATAGGTGGTCTCACCTGGAAGAATCCTCACCCCAAGGAGAAACCTCGGGGGGTAACACGCCCCGAAGATGTCTACGAATGTCCGAGCCGGTCACTGTGAGTTGCCATGTGTTGGGAGATGAAAATACGGACAATAGTAACGACTCTAGGGTAGTAGGGCGTTACACTTGGCCTATGAGCTATTTGTGGAACAACCGTGCATGATTGATTATGATTTTCCTCATTAACACTCGCTCTAGGAGATGGATCAAGAAGATCAATGTTCTTTGCAATCGAACTAACACATAAAGGAACCCAATGTTTTAAAGACTTCGAACTTTCAAGAATAAGAGCACTCACTCCTTCATCATCTGTGATTTCAATGGGATCTAAGCTAAAATCATTGCATGTAAACAACACTTCCAACTTTAAGTCAAACAATGACCTATCTACTTTCAGCTTCGAATACAACTTCTCCAATAATTCTATGTAATCAACATCAATTGGTATGTGTATTATAGTGTTCAACCACCTTTGAAATTCCATTTCTCTCATTTCCGTTCCCAAACACCGTTGTACGAAATAATTATATTAGCTTTAGAACCTGCAAATTTACAAAAAAAAAAGCATAAGAAAATTATAAAAATAAAGTAAAATCGATGATGAATTGATGCAACATCGATGAAAAATCGATGCCTATATAACTCCATTCGTATTGCAATGCAACATCGATGAAATTTCGATGCATAATCAATGCTGATGGTCGCCATCTGTAAGCGATTCTATTTGGATGGTATATCGATGCCATATCGATGCTGAGTCACATCAACATACATGGCATCGATAGACCATCGATAGACCATCGATATTATATCGAAAATAACATTTAAATTATATGTTCGCCTCAACATCGAAATAGCATCGATGAGACGTCGGTAGGGCATTGATGTACCATTGAAATGCCATCGATTTAGTGTTAATTTACCATCGATTTTGATTGGCAGTCCACCAATTTCCAGATCTTCCATATCCGAAGAACATATCAAAAAATGCAGAAAAAAATACCACACTCAACACCAGAACAGTTCGAAACTAATATATAACCATGACATTTCATATTCACAAGTAGATAGAATGCGATGATACTTATCCATGATTTTTTCTCTTCAAAAATGCCAAGAATGATAATTTCTTCACACGAAATGAAACTTCTAGATCCGAGCGGTCTAAATATTATAGCTCGGTTCAGTATATTCGACTAATTCAAGTTGGGTTGCTGTAAAAATGGCGGTGAGTGATGGAGGAGAGAGAGAGAGAGAGAAATAGAGATAGAAATATGTGAAGTGTTAAATATGAGATTTTTAACTAAAAGGGGTATTTTTGTCCAAAATATGATAAATAACATATTAGTGGGACGAATTTTAATGATGATATATTAAAAAAATTCTCTATATGAAATTTCGCCAGTATTTAGAGAAATACTATTGCATTCTCCATTATACTACTTATTTTTTTTTTACATTTCTCCTTCCTTAGCATAAAAAAAGAGCTTTTTTAAAGAAGGTACTGTGAGTGCTGTCTAAAGTATTTACAAAACTATTCTACAAATAAGTCTCAAATCGAGAACTATTATAAAAAAAAAACCAATTTTACCCAACACCTAGTAATATTAATTGAAATGTTTTATATTTTAAATATTGCAAATATAATCAATAAAATTAAAATCCACGTTGCAAATAATAAGAAGAAAGAGAGAGTGGAAACTAACACACTTTCTTTCACTTGTAAAATCCTTCGAACAGGCTAAACTCGAAACTCTACGCTAAACCCCTAAAACCTCACTTGTAAAGCCCTTCCTTCGCCATGACTGATGCTCCATTTCTCTCAAGTCCTCTATTTTCCCCTTTTACTTGTTGCTCTGTTTGGTTCTCGAGAAACATGGGAGCAGCCCTATCGTACAAGTACAACCTGGATTAGGGGTAAGCAAGCCCAGTTCCAATTTCAAACGATTTTGATCCCTGTTCTTTGTTTGTTTGATTGTGAAATGAACAAGTTTAATCATCTATGAATTATTTACCAGTTTTGTTGCTGATTGATTTCGGTTGTAATTTATATCTGTTTTTCCAGGAAAATTGTTGTCCTTTTTTCTCTGTCTTTGGAAAAGCGAAATTGGGTTACCGATTTGGGTAGAGAATATCCAGAGCCATGCAGTCAGTTCATGTTTACCATGGTATCTGGAACAGTATACACAATTATTATACATACATAGTATATGCCATCTTCTTCATTTCATTTCAACCTTCGGGGCCTCTCTGTATCTCACATTCAAAAATTTATTCCTAGAAAATGGAAAGAAACGAATTCAAACATTGATATTTCTATGATAGATTCTCTTCTTATAGCCATTAAGAACTTCACAAGCCAGGGACATTTATCAAAAGCATTCAAAACTTACTCTCTTGTCCAAAATCATGTCTCTTCTTCTACTGGTTGTTCCCACGACATTATCTTATTACGACCCATTTCTTCTCTTATTACATCCTGCACCAGTCTTAAATCACTTTCTGAAGGTAAACAACTTCATGCCCACATTATTGTGTTGGGATTTGAACAATATCCTAGCTTGGTTCCAAAGCTGGTCACTTTTTACACAAGCTTCAACCTTCTTGTTGATGCTCATGTTTTTACTGAGAAATCTAAGATATTGCATCCTTTGCCTTGGAATCTGCTCATATTTTCATACGTTAAAAATGGGTTTTTTTGTGAGGCTCTATCTGCCTACAAACAAATGGTACATAGAGGGATTAGACCAGATAACTTCACTTACCCGGCTGTGCTAAAGGCTTGTGGCGAAAAGATGGACGTTGCTTTTGGAAGAGAGGTACACATGTCCATTGAGCACCGCTCTATGGAGTGGAGCTTGTTTGTGCATAATGCATTGGTCGCCATGTATGGGAAGTTTGGGCTTTTAGACATCGCTCATCACTTGTTTGATAAAATGCCAAAGAGGGATGCAGTATCTTGGAATGCAATGATCTCTGTCTATGCCTCTAGGGGAATGTGGAATGAAGCATTTGAATTGTTTGAAAGCATGTGGATGGAGAGTAATGAAGTAAATGTCATCACTTGGAACACCATTGCTGGAGGGTGTGTGCGTACAGGCAATTTCATGGGAGCACTTAAGTTGCTTTCTCAAATGAGTGCTAGTGGTAATCATTTGGACTCAGTGGGGTTGATTATTGGCTTGAATGCGTGTTCCCACATGGGAGTCATTAAGTTGGGGAAGGAAATTCATGGTTTTGCAGTTCGCAGTGGTATTTATGAGTTTGAAAATTTAAAAAATGCATTAATTACTATGTATTCCAGGTGTGAAGACCTTAGGCATGCATATACTATGTTTCAATTGATAGAAGAGAAAAATATAATTACTTGGAATTCTATGATTTCTGGCTACACTCGTATGGATCGAGCTGAGGAAGCCTCTTTCTTATTTAGAGAAATGTTGCTTTCTGGCTTTGAACCAAATTATGTCACAATTGCCAGCATCCTTCCTCTCTGTGCCCGGGTAGCAAATCTCCAACATGGAAAGGAGTTCCATTGCTACATAATAAAGCGGAAAGAATTTGGGAATTATTTATTATTGTGGAATGCAGTTGTGGATATGTATGCAAGGTCAGGCAAGATTTTCAAGGCTAAAAAAGTATTTGATTCATTAACCAAGAGAGATAAAGTAACATATACTTCTATGATGTCCGGATATGGGATGCAGGGAGAGGGCCAAGCTGCTCTGAAGTTATTTGAAGAGATGACCAGGCATGGGATCAAACCAGATCACGTGACCATGGTCGCTATTCTATCAGCATGTAGCCATTCGGGTCTTGTGATGCAAGGTAAAATGCTGTTTGAGAAGATGTCAAGCGTTTTTGATATATGTCCCCGTTTGGAGCACTATGCTTGCATGGTTGATCTTTATGGGAGGGCTGGTCTAATAAAGCAAGCGAAGGAGACTATCACAAGGATGCCATACAACTACAGACCAACTCCTGCCATGTGGGCCACTCTGATTGGGGCCTGTCGAATTCATGGAAATGTAGAAATAGGGGAATGGGCAGCCGAGAACCTACTGGAAATGAGGACTGAAAATTCAGGTTACTATGTGTTAATTGCAAATATGTATGCTGCTGCTGGGAATTGGAACAAGCTAGCAAGGGTTAGGACGTTCATGAGAGACTTGGGTGTGAGGAAATCCCCTGGCTGTGCTTGGGTTGACGTGGGCAATGGATTCTCTCCATTTCTGGTTGGGGACACGTCAAAACCTGACATTTACCTTGTCTCTGATGGATTGACCGAGTTAATGAAAGATGCTGGTTATACTGCCCCTGAGGATTTTGATCCAACTGAAGATATTTGTTGTGAGTAGAATAGAAAACAGGGATCATTATCTATTTATTTTATCATGGTTGTTAACCTAAATGAATGCAGAAATATTTATATTTTATGAACAGACTTCATTTGTTTCTAATAAACTATTTTTCACTCTCTTTGTAATTTAAACCAGCATCCATATATGCGTAGCCCTTCGACATGTATCAGCTGTTGAGGACTTCCTTGGGGATTTGAGGGAATCAGTTAAAATGGTAAGTGGTTTTTTAAACTAGACCAAACAAGTAAATTGCTTTTTCTCACTATGAAAGAGCAATATTTCACAGGAAGATGGTGATTGGTTTCCAGGCTTATTTGGTGCCATCAATCTGAGTTTACATTTATTTTATATGTCTATTTTCAGGTGAAAGACAATCCGGGTCCGATAGATAAACGGTGGGCTAGCTCCCGTATATGGTGCTGCAGGGAAGATCTCAGACATAGCCATGGTTCAGGACTAGTTGGTAAACTACTTGGATGGTGCATGCTAGTGCTGGTGGGCATTCGTTTAGACTTCTGATTGTTACTCCAAACGTTTTTACCCTATTATTTGAGCTGAAGGCTGTACAAGAAATACACTATCATTTATTTAGATTCATACGTGGGTGGATATGATATTTGCTGTAAAATAAAAAGTTCACAATTTACTTAATCTTTTGTATCTTGACTTGACAAGACTATTTGCAAGATTATTTTATTTATGCAGACGAGATCGTGAAGCTCATTCAAGCCTTCGGCCAAAATTCGTTTGTCGACTTGTGTAAGAATCTACCACTCCCAACAACTCAATATTTTTGTCAAATTTTAAAATTAAAAAAAAGAAAGAAAAAAAAGCCCCTCTTGATGCAAATGTAGCAAAAAAAAAAAAAGTTAAAGAAAAGGTGAAATCAAAATTATTACATAGATGACTTAAGAATGGGGAAAGCCTTTAAATATCAATTGATCCATAAATGTCCTTCATAGATGACTTTGAAAGTTCATATCCAAATTATGCTTGGATAATAGTGCATCTACGACTAAAAGAAGGGACATATATATACCCTGCACTATTACATGGCCACTCTTAGAAGTATCTTTAATAAGAGGAGTAGTACCTCTTTTTATTAATCTCTTTCACTCATTCTCACACATACTCGTACTAGGAACAGAAATGTTCTAAACAAATTTTTTACATGCATGATATTTCTTTTTTTTATCAATCAAGCTCTCACAATATAGTGGTCAACTTTAGTTGCCCTGCACCATTTCAGAGCTCCAGGACAAGATCTGCAATAGACATAATGAAAACAAAAATATATGAATCAGCATAGTTACTAATTACTACATCATAAATCTGTACATTTTGATTTATGGTAGTGAATGGAATACTAGATTATGAGGTTCTGAAAAGAAAAAAATAACTTTAAAGAAGAGAGGAAGCTATGATAAGGTGTCTTACAGTCTGCATCTGTTTTGATCCACTGCTCCCTGTTTCCCATCGAATCCATGCTGCCGTATGTGAATTGGGGTGGGTTGGACTGGCTCCTGTAGCGCCGTATTTTCTGCTTTAGAAAGAGAGCTCTCTGTGGACATAAGGTGATATCTTCGTCTGGGAGAATCTGACCTCCACAGTTGCCAGTGCCAACATGGGTAGTTTTCTTTCTGTTTTCATTCTTTGGAACCTTACAAGTCTTATGAGTAGCTGCTGAGGTTTCAGGGTGAACTTTCCTGTGGAACATATGAAGAATCTACAACCAAACATATATAGAGGATTAATTTAAATAGCTTATTACTCATGTATATATAAATATATATATATATATGTATAGTAGCCGTACCTTGTGCAGTTTTGTTTCTGTTGGAGCAGAAGAGTCCACAGGTCCACCACTACTACCAGGACCTGCCCCAGAGTTTCGAGAAGAGGCATGGAGCATTTTTTTCTTGAGCTTCTTTTTCATCAGGTTCATGGCAGATTTATCTGCTTCTTTCTCTGATCGCTTTTCCTCCCGCTCACTTTTTCCCCCACCATTATTCTCCTCTGTAATCTTACTCTTTTGGAATAGTTCACCAAGAGATGTTCTGTGTTCCTTCTTCGCAGCTGCTGTTGTTGTTGTTTCAGACAATTCAATTGCAGAGCCAAAAAGATAACCCTGGAGTGGGCAGACTGTAGTCCCATTTCCATCTTCAGGCTTTCCACTGAGTGTAATGATGCTTCCATGGCTGCTTCTTCCATTACTAACATGGCTGTTTCTCCCAGATGAGTCATTAAAACCGTCATCTGGTGCTTCAGCTCCCAAAACTTTCTCCAACTCATCATTGATGAGCTTCAACTCATTCTCAGTAACCTCAGTTTCTTTCTCAGTTATATTGTCCACTGATATGGCAAATGTTGGTGTTGCAGGATCAGTCATCATTTGGTCTGATCCAAGTGTACCAATAGCAAGAAAGCCATGGAAGAGCTCAGAGATTGCAGCTGATGATTCTTCTTCATAGTAATCTTCTTCTTCTAGACCGGTGAAGGACTTCCGAAGATTGTTGTCTCTCTGGGATTGTTTGAACGGTCTAGCACCATAGTTTGATTTTGTGTAGTATTGTTGTTGATCATCCAGCGATGACTGTCCTGAAAGACCAAACCCCCCATGTAGCGGCCAAGCCAACAAAAAATATAAGTCACCAGAGGGATTTTTTTAATTATATTTTTTTTTCTCAAATTTTGATTGAAAAATTATTTTGGATAAATATTTCAATATTATATATTTATATTCGTCATTTTTAATTTTTTTTATATAGAGATAAAGCTAATTAAAAGCATAAAAAGAAAGTAATACTTAAAATTCAATTTCTATTATCACAACAATTAAATAAAAATAAAATATATATCATCAACTAAGCATAACCAAAACAAAATCAGTTTCAACAATATTTAATACCAAATCTTTACAAAAAGAAAAAACAGCAAATATCAAAATGACTTTTACATAGAAGGATTTTTAATTATATTTATAATGAATGTTTAAAAATATATATATATATATATTTATTTTGTCCCCCCTAAGCTGTATGTTGCATACCTTTATTAATTATTTGTTGAGCTCTTAAGTGGATAAAACATTGTTTATATATAATAATAATAATAAAAAAGGTCTATTCAGGATTGATGCTGTTATATATTCCCAAAGAGCAATGGCATATATATATATATATATATATATATTACGTAGTGTTCACACACACATATATATAAACTTATACTTTGATGGCCATTGTTTCCTATGATCTTCACTATTAAATATTAGCAAAGTAAGAAGAAGTATATCTGAGAGCTCAGACTTACCAATGACAAGAGCTTTAAGAGCTTCATTGGTATTTTGGCGAAACTTACGATGCATCCAACAAAGTAACTGCAAGAAAAGACCACATGATCATGATGAAACTATCCCACGAAAAAAATGGAAAAATGTAATCTAACTACTTACCTTCATCTTTTGATTGTATCTCAGAACGTGCTTTCCTTTGCTTGATCACTTAGTTTTAGTTTGGTGATGAGAAGGAAGGAATTATAGTTGTTGTGAGTGAGATGTGAGGTAGCTTAATAGCTTCTCTTTTTCTTAGTTTATCAGTATGGAAATATATATGAAATATAGTGTAGTCAAATGCTTCCTAAAAGTGCCAAGAAAAGGTAGCTGGGCCAAAGCATGAAGATAGTTACAACAGGATCAAGTCAAGTGGCCAAAATGGCAGGTAGGTCCCTCGGACCACCCCACAATTTTTTTTTTTTGATGAATTCCCATCAGAGTCACAGGGAGTCACAGTAGTGTCGTATATATAGTATATATTACTTTTAGTCTGAGGTTGAGTGCAGGTGGTTGGAGATAATTTCTTGGATAATTTAGTATTAATAATCATTATGTGCAATCGTAAATTAACACGTTTCCTTATTACCTCTCAGGTTCTGTGTGGTGCAGTGTGAACTTCACAGTGAATTGTTGTTGTTGTTCTTCTTCTTCTTCCATTTTGATAACATGTTCACGCACATGTACTTTCTGCAGAAGATCATGAGATGTGTTCCATTAATGCTTGTAACTTTTCTAAGTATTTGGTAGGGTAACCCCACATACAATAGTGAGAGGTGTAGTAGGGAATATTTTGTCATAATCCAATGGGGTCAAACATAACAGGACAACCATGCAGATCTTTTCTAATTAGAAACTCATGGACTTAAAAAGTCCTCAATTTCGGTTGGTCCATGATCTTTGATGAATTATTTTTAGTCCAAGGAGACCTTATCTAATTGATTATATATCTAGCCCATTTGATTAATTATATCTTGTAGTTTTTACTAATTTCTCTTCTCAATAAATATCTTAGTATTTGGCCTTTATTATCATAATTTAATAATTAAGCCTATCATTTTCTTAGATCTTCACACTCAAAATGGTCCTCTCCAACACACCAGCTGTAATAATGGTACCCGATACCATGCATGTATTGAACAGGTTAAACTACACCTTTTAACTTTTTGGTGAAGATTGCTGTCATGCATTTTGCCTTGATTTTCATCTGATCTCAAATAGTTACAACATATTTATACTTAGTAATGTACTATTTTAGCCAAAACACCTATGTAGTTTATTACCACATATATACATCATTTATATATGTTTCAGTATCTTTCCGACATGAGAAGAAAGTCAGTGTATAGTACTGCTGTGTTAAACTTGAACAAATAACAGGTACCTTTCATGGTGTTTTCTGTTGTGTGAATCAGAAGTTGCCACATGGGGTTGGACTAATTCTTCCTTGTTCTAAGCCTCTCATAAATTATTATCATTTTTTCATATATAAACAGAAAAGGGTTGCGAGTCATTGTCATTAGGATGTAGTTTTTCTCACAGAACAGTCTATATTTTGATCAGAGGCTGTTGGCTTAGGGAAACTTTAGGTGCCCCACGAGCATCTTCACCAAATAAGAAGTTGTTGGGAAAAGGGTTGTGCGCTTAGAGACAAAGAGGGAGACATTGTATTTGATGAGATCAAACTATTTCAAGACAACAATTTTTTTTTTTACTTATTGATTTATCATATATGAATATAAGACTGATGATGATAAGAGTAGTCATTAGGGAATTAATAATTGATATGATATTTGGATTTATAATAAAACATTAGGGAGTTAATAATTGATCTGATATTTGGATTTATAATAAAAGTGTATGTATCTTAAAGGCAGCAGTAGATAAACCGTGACTATCATGTTGTGCATGCCCTTAGCTAGGCTTAGGCTTAGACTTATAAGCTACCTACCAATCATATACTTCTCTTTGTTTATTATTATTATTATTATTATTATTATTATTATTATATTGAAGAGAAGTGAAGTGGACTAGCTATATACTCATGTATCTGTTATACATTAATCACTCTCTCTCTCTCTCTCTCTCTGGTTAAGGTTTTAAATAGAAAAGAATGAGTTGAGAAAGTGAAGAGCTCTGATATTCAAGAATCTTTTCTACAATAATTTCAGAATCATAAATTGTGGGTTGAAACGTTTGAAGATTATGTTCAAATATATTGACAAGGAAGGAAGGACCCTGCTATCTGATATATATATATATATATATATAATAATAATAATAATATTGCACTGCTGTTTATATTGGCACACTCCCTTTGTTTTAATTTCATCAAGACCATACATTTAATACTGATGACTGATATCTCACACTTTTCTGCTTGATTGGATCCAGTGAAATAATACTTGCATAAACTATACTAGCTAGCTCGCTAGCTAGTTCAAGTTCTAAAAGTCGACATATCATATATATTTACATGTTTAGAAAACCATCAAATTTTGTTGACCAACTTCGCACGTCAAATATATTTAAGCCACAGTAAATATATAAACACTATGTACATGTACGTAATATCTAAATTATATAGTATATGTATATATGAGACTCACGTGAGGAATTATATATATATATCTCAATCAAGAACAGTGATTTTACAGAGAGACAGCATATATTTGATCTAATGATGGTGTATTATAGCATATAATGCTCTGGAGGAGACAATGGAAATACACTACGTGATCCTTTCTTATAGTTATACATGTCTTAATGAGGTGCATTATATATATCTATATGCATATGCATATGCAACCCCACTGTGATATGATATGCATATAATTTTCCAATTTATGTTGTGGAGTTGTTTGTCTTCATATCTTTATTATACGATCACGATCGATCACCACTGATTTCTGAATCTCTTTATTATATATAGGATCATCAAGTGGGGGGACATAATGCATGTATAGAAGCCATACAAGAAATTAATTTTTTGCTGGCATTAATATATATAAATAGAGAAGACCCCTTATATATTATTCCTTTTTGTCGGCTGAGATTATGATCAACTAATAATAAACTAGCTAGCTAGTGGTCATTTTTTGTACTCACATTTGCATGGTTCTCATCAATTCATAGAATTTATTATATATATCTCATGTGGATGGACTACAACATGCATGGTTTCTCCACCCTATATATATTATATAGGAGAAATTGAAAAATAATTAATGGTTAATATTAGAAGAAGAAATTGAAAAGTGAGTGGAAGTTTTTTTAGTTATTAATTTTTATCATCACCATTAAAAACAACTTTCAACTTCTTTTAAAATGTGCATTTTTATAGTAGTGTAAGCTTTAAAGTAATAAATTTGAAGGATTATATAGAACATAATGTTATTATATATGAAAACTAAACTATGTATTTTAATTATCTTTTTTCACTTATATTATATATCTCAACCATAAAATAATAACAAAACTTATTCTTCTTTCTATATATATATATATATATATATATATAAATATTTCCTATTTTCATACTTTGCATTGCTCTTTAAAAGTCTCATCATGTCCAGCCCTAATCATAACTTGTCATTAGTCTTTACAATTGGCTATGAATAATGATATGTTTTTGGTTGCATAAAACTGTATACTTAACTTATATACACATGATACATGATATGCATACATTTTATTTGCACATCACTATATTATATATTTATATATTATATTATAGCTAGTATAGTATTATGTAATTATATAATTGTCATGGAGACGATGTGTCGCGTTTAAGATGCAATAATTTATACTTGTCACGAGATATTCAGCTGCAACGAATCTTTGACTAAACTATTTTATTCCATAATTATAGGTAGTAAGCACGTGCTTACATACATTATTACATTAATACACACATATAGCTTTGAAGAGTTATATACATACATATATTTATATATTTTCATCTATCTTAGTCAACTATTCATTATTAGATCAAATGCAAGTCGTAATAGGGTATGATATTGATGAAGATGTACTGGAATAGAGCTATTCTTCTTTGTCTTCTCTCTTTGGCCATTTCTTCTCTATTTTTCCACCAAATCAACGGCTACGATTGGCGAGATCCTCACGGCAACATCACCATCCGTTGGGACGTTGTCTCACCCACTCCAGACGGCTACGTGGTTTGAACTATTATACTCAGTCCTATTTTGATTGAATTTTTCACTTAAACATATATAATTTTCTATGATTTTAGATTTTCTTTTTTCTGTTTGGACTTATTCCTGATTTGGTTTCATTATTAGTCCTATTTTGACTGACTTTCACCAATTTACTAATATACATACTAATATTAGCCAGGGCTTTAGAACAAAGTATTACTGATTTAGTTTTATACACTTAATTGTTGTTGGATCAATTTAATTCGTAATGTGGATAGAACAAAATTCATAATATATATATGATGATCAAATTAATCCTCGTTAATCTCTCTTAGGCAGTGGTTAATATCACCAACTACCAGAAGTATCGGAAGGTGGATGCACCCGGTTGGAAGCTGAGCTGGACGTGGCCCCACAAGGAGGTCATATGGACAACTATCGGCGGTCGCGTTATGGATCAAGGCGACTGCAGCCGGTTCAAGAAGAGTGGCTTTATTCCGACTTCGTGTTCCAAGTCAACCACCATTTTTGATATGACGGCTGAGGTTCCGCAGAACCAAAAGATGGACGGCTGTTGTAAAGGAGGAGTTCTACTCTCCCGAGTCCAGAGCTACCACAACTCAACGACGGCGTTTCAGATCGCCATCGGTGGCGAGGGTAGCAGCAACGCCACTTGGCAGGTCCCCACCAACTACACTTTTCGGACGCCACGTGGCGAGTATTCGTGCTCACGTGCCCGTGTTGTGGCTAACACCAAATTCGTCAGCCCCGACCTGAGGCGGCTCACCCAAGCCTTTAGTGAGTAGTCCTCACTTTTCTCCTCCAATTCATTTCAATTTGTTAAAAATATTAAATGTAGGTCTAATTGTAAAATTTTCATTCAATTTTTATTAGAGTAACTAGTAATACATATATATATATATATGACAAGACTATAATAATACACATCTTTTTATACATAACTATAGTGAATTGTACTTTTCTATATTTTCTATACTTATGTATTTATATGATGGAGTTTATTAATGCCAACTTTTTACAAATTTTTAAGAAAAATTGAATAATTTAAGATGTTAAAATGGAGTTCCGAAGTTTTAGTATCATCACGTGCATAAATCATATTTTCGATACCCTAAATTATTTAAATTTTAAAAAAAATTTAAAGCATGCTAATTTGTTCTTTGAATACCATTATATATATATAACTAGAATCTACTTACAATTCTAACAATTATAGTGCACAAAAGCGCGTGTACCATTATAACCGTGATTTATATATATATTAAAATAATTAATTTTATCTTAAATAAATAAACTAATATTTATATATAATTAAATATTGACACACACACACTAGTATACTATGTATATTTTGAAAGGCTATCATCTCTTAAAGATCTTTGCTTTTTATTATACTGAACAGTAGCACACTAAACTAGATATCAATCTTTTCACCCAAATAGTTAAATTTCCTCAATTTTAAAAACACTGAATTCTTGTATAATTAATATTAATATAGTTATGCATACACATGTAAATTAAAGACTATAATATCACTCTTTGCTTTGAGTAGTTTTATATAACAAAAAAGGCAATTTTTTTTTATAGTCAATCTTATTTTTTTAATAATTCTTTTCAAAATAATATTGAAAATTTCACCCATTATTACTTATAAATTAATATATTGAAATTTTGAATTGAATTCAGAGACTTGGAAGGTGGAATGCAGCTACAAACCGCCGTCCCAATCCCAAAACAAAGTACTACCAAATCAGTGCTGTGTCTCTTTATCCTCTGAGCATGGTGTAAACACTTCTTGCCCTACTTGTTCATGCAGCTGCCAAAATCAGACTCATTCATGCTCTACGTAAGCTTCTTCAACTTCTTCTTCTTTTTTACATATATACATACATATATATGTACAAAAATCCGTTATTATATCCATATATGTATAATTATAAATAATTCACTTTTTTTTTCTTTAAAAAAACATAGAAAAAAGCATGATAGATTAGTGTCGAAGATAGAGTGTACGAACCACATGTGTCCTGTAAACATCAACTGGCAAGTGATAAAACACCAAAGAAGGGTTCGAGTGACCATATCCAATCTAAACTACGGTACAAGCTATCAAGATTGGATCATGTTGGCTGACCATCCAGCTTTTGATAACACCACAACACTCCTTCATGCTAATCACAAGTTCTTGTCCCCTAATTCTTACAGTAAGTACTACATACGTACATATATATATACATACATACATACATAATACCTTTTGATTTTGATGATATTAATTGATCGTGATTGGGCCAATAATGACAGGTAAAATGGAGGTGGTATGGGGCAGGAGAGGCTACAATGGAGCATTGGCACCGTTTGGGAAGAAGGGGTCAACCATTAACATGGTTATGGTTTTCAAAAATAACAAACCTGGTCATCATGGCATAGCAGCTGGAGAATGGAAGAAACCTCCAAATGCAATCTTTTTCAATGGGGACCGATGTGTAATCCCTCAGTTCTAGACTCTAGTACAATACCATATATATATATATATATATATATATATGCATGCATGAGAGGCTTTGGAAGTTGTTATTACTATTACTAGTATGTTAATTTGACTATAATTGACTTATTGCTAACAAACAAATAACATGATATGATATCTCCATCTTGATTTGAGCAGTTTGATATAATCTAAGTCTATATATGATTTGTTATAGTCACATGGAAAAGTATAAATATTTCTATTTTTTCCCTCTTTTTGAGTTGATAATAATGGGGCATTACTAGAAAGAGAATAGCATAACATGCTTTCATTTTCTTGACTGTAGATATAGATGTAGTTCCAAATGTAATAAATTGGTTTTTAATAATTTTGGTAAGAAGAACTTTACATTAAATGAAAACCGAAAAGAAACAAAGTTGATTGGATTCCTACAGTGCAGAGAACCAATGTGAATATGATAATAATAATAGTATAAATTGGTGCTGTCCAAAGTGTCAAATGTCATATCCAGTGGCATGGCCCATTCATTGCATATGTAGCTGAGCTGAACTGATGGCTAAGCAAACAAGTAGCACCAGACAATAGTACACACTCTGTAACTATATTATTATTATTTGGCCTTTGTTTTCATGACATTGAATGGGACCCATAAATGCTTCCAAATTTTATAGGATAAGGGGTATTTTGGTAGTATAAGTAATATCATAGAGGGGAACGATACTATCAGCCAATAACCCAAATTTACTAAAATAAAACGGGCATGATTTTTCCTAATAGTATGATTGTTTTTTCTACATTAAATTTTAATTGTAGGATTATTAGTATGATTGTTTTATGAAATTCTTACAAATTAGTTTTTAACAATTAGGTTCTTAAATTTCTTAAATTTATAGTATAATTAGCAATTGACTCTGCAATTACAATTTTTTGAGGGATATATTTGCAAATTATTGACAAAATTCAATCACTATATTGTAAATTGTGAAAAAAATTAAGAATCAAAATAATAATTTAAAAAAAAATTGTTACTAATTTAATAAGGGAGATTTGTGGCGAAAATCAAGTTGTAGTTTGAAATGTTGCAATTAAGTCAATAACTAATTTTTTTGGCATTAAAGTTCAAAAAATAGTATAAAATGTTGCACTTAAATCACTAAATAGTTTTTTGACGGTAAATGTAACGCCCTGGATAGCCAAGACCGTTACACTGTGTACTTATAAATGTGCAAGATTCGCTAATCAAGTCATTATCTCAAAAACGTGTCCTAAACATGTAAGAGCTAGGGTTAAAAAGGTTTTGGTCTCAAAATACACATTTCATATATTTAAACTGTAGTAAACATGGGATCCCATAAGAAAACAAAGTTAGAATAAGTTTACAGACTCCCAAAAGTACATGAGTATTCACTAGCCATACTAAGGCAAAACAAACAGTTTTTAGGTTTCACGTTCTTGTCTAGACCTCAACCGTGGCGGCCGAGTACCTGGCTATGTACATTCCGCTCGCTAAGCTCTCCAGTCAAGGCTGGTCTAATTTGCCCTTGCCTTTACCTGTACCACGTAGCACCCGTGAGCCAAGGCCCAGCAAGAAAATGTCTTATACAACTCAATCAATGATAACAGACATTTAACTCATTATGCATGTATTCCCATAAGATAATCCACAACAGATATTTAGCACATACAATCAGATTCAAGATACAATCTATCACATATAACACTCATATCACATAATATTCAGGGCCGACAACTTAGGCCGCACCCTCTGTTTAACCCACTGACTCCGGCCCGCTTAAACCGAGCTCAGTGCATAATAAACTGTCCTCGGCTACCAGTGGCCGAGCCGCGCCCTGTGTGCTAGTGAAACCCTTGGCACCCTTAGGCCGTTGGTTCACTAAATGGCTTGCATGGCATAATACCATCTTTTCAAGCGTTTACAATAGGGAGCCCTTAGTCTCGTCACATATATTCAACCAGGTGCAGTTTTCTTACCTTTAGTCTATACAGTTATTGAATTACGAGCAGTGCCCCTCAAGCACGATCCGTTCCCAAGCCTAAGCCTTTATCACCTAGTCACAACCAAAGTATAGGGTTTCATTAATACTCAAATATAGGTTTCCGGTTACAAAACTAACTCCCGGGAATCCGAATTCCACCAAGCACAGTGGTGAAACCAATCTCGAGCATACTAGACCACTTTCCCGTGCCTAAAACCCTCAAAAACTCATGTGTGCAACCAAGGGCTGCGGCCCTTGAAGCTTAGCCGCGACCCTAGCCTCAAAACAGAGCCAAGCCTATCCTGAACAAGACACACGCCACAGCCCTTGCCTTGGGCGTCGCGGCGCCCTCCCATGGCCGAGCCTCCTTGGCCCCTTTTCATCCTAGGGCCGCAGCGCTCTAGAACAGAGTCGCGGCCCTCCCCTTCGTGCCCAGAAAACCCATCATTTCTAAGCTTAAAACCTCAACTTAAACCATCCCAAAGCTCCCCAACTCACAACCAATTAATCTCAACTTCTTTAGCATGACTTAAACAACATAATTCCACAGAAAACACAGCCTAACACACACCAATTTTCTCTTTTCAATTTATGAAACTCAAGAGCTATAAACACTCAAACCAGCCATTCAAATCCAATTTAAAACCTCTAAACCATGAGTTGAAACTTACCTCTTCTGTTGAACCACTTCACCAAGCCAAAACCAAGTTAAGTCTCTAAGTTTCCTCCTCAATTCTGCCTTAAAACATCAAAACCATGTTTGCCTCAAAACTTAACCAAAACCCAGAATTCTAACCACAGGGAAGAAGATTAAATTGCTTACCTTAACCCTGACTCAGTTCTTGCTTAATCCCTGAGCTAAGCCTCCAAATCCCCACCTCAATCCTCAGAAATTCCAGCTTGATTCCCTTGAGTTTTCTGTGTTTTCCTTGAGAGTGAGAGAGAACTGAGGTAAAAGTTTTAGTCGGTTTGTATTTTCTTCTAAAAGTTTCCTTAAGTCTATCTTATTGCTAAATCAATCCCAAGGCTCGGGGTGCCGGAACCGTCCCCGATGCCAAAATGGTAAAATCTCCCAATATTCCCGCTTAGACATCCTAACCTCAAATATATCTCCATATATTTATTTTCGTAGCCCGATAGTCCAAATCACTACCCGATACCTAAAATACCGCTGACTTGACCAAAGTCACATCTTAAGTCCCGTTGTAACTTTTCCCGTTATCTGACCCTAGGATCATCTCAAGTCGTGCTCTGCGAACCTATCCACATAATAATGTGGTTCTCATATATATCACATATCTATTTTGTATTATCACATAATATCATCAACTATCATATAATCAACATTAATCACATATTCACACATTTAAGTCAACAATATCCATTCTAATCCCATTTATGCCCTCCCATCACGCTAATCAAGGCCCCTAAGCCTTATTAGCGAATTTGAGTCGTTACAGTAAAAGTAAGAAAATAAATTAAAATCTTATACTTAAGTCACTAAATATTTTTTTTTTGTGTGGCCATTAGTCACTCTCTATATCTAACAAACAATCTACGAGGTTTTGTCGTACCAAATTGGTGTAAAATTTGACTATTATTGCAAAAAAAAAAAAAAAAACTTAGTGACTTAAGTGGAACATTTCAGACTATTTACTAACTTTTGCCACCGAAAAAAAAACTTAGGGAGCATTTGGTACACCGTACTGTATTGTATTGTATTGTATACTATAGTATTATTTTTTTTTATACAAAACTAAGTTTGATATTGACTTGTATTAAAATATTGTATTAAATTATATCATATAATCTTTGATACACTCATTAAAACTAAATAAAATAAATATATTAAAATGATATCATATGTGACACTACCCCAACCTCGACCCACGACCTTGACCCCTAGCCCCAACCCCCGACCCCTGACCCCCGACCCCCGGCCCTGGCCGTGACCCCTGACCCCGATAGGGACTTCAATTTTACTCGTAAACATATGTAACAATCAGGGTACGCCATTGCCCGATAAATTAGGGTTTAGAGTAGGGTAAGGGTACGAAAACATGTACCTGATGTAGGTATAGGATAGGGTACAGGTATAGAAGTACCCTACCATACCCTACCCAATTATGTTATATTCTAATTAATTTTACAAGTATGAATAATATATCATAGTATTTACAATCTTTAATACATTTTATTATATTCTTTATAATTTTATAAGTATAAATAATGTATACTTTATTGTTAGTATTTTTTATCCTTATTACTTAACTTAATACATACTATATTTCATTTCATTTTATAAGTATATTTTATTGATTTTTATTTTTTAAATATTTTAATTTTAAATTTATTATGGTAGGGTTATTCATGGGTACCCTATATCTGCTAGGGTAATACATGTACCCTACCCACAAAAAATTGTAGGGTAATAGGGTAGGGTGTGAGTAGAGTTTTTTTTTTATAGGGCAGGGTCGTGGAATATGCATACTCTACCCGTTTCCATCCCTAGACCTTGATCCCTGACCTCGGCCCCAACCCCGGACCCCGAACCTCGGCCCTAACCCCGATCCCCAACCTCGACCCCAACCCCAACCCCAACCCACAACCCTGGCTCTGACCCTGATCCTCGACCCTTGAACCCAACCCCCAGCCCTCGACCACGAATAAAACCCCAAGACCTCGGCCCCAGCCCCAACCACGACCCTCGACCTTGGCCCCGAAGCAACCCCACGACCCCAACCCTGACTCCGACCCCACGACCTTGGCCCTGAATTCGACCCCAGGACCCCAACCCTACCCCGACCTTAATCCCGATCCCGATCCTAACCCAGACCATACCACAATACACCTTGTTGACTACCTTTTTTGTTATCAACTTTATAAAAAAAAAACTTAAAGAAAATAAAGAAGATTAATTCCGAGATTTTATGTGGTTCAGGTTATAAAACAACCATAGTCCACGAGTCTTTAGTATTAGTGTTCTTGAAGCTTGGATGAACAAGCTTCAATGAAGGTTTTCTCAGGCATCATATAGATTGCTCTAAGTACAAGAGTGGGATCAAATGTCTAAAAGCCAAAAATAATTTACAATGTTGTGCCCTAGCCCTATTTATATTGCCTAGGATCATTAATATCCTCAATGAGCATTTATTACAAACATTCGCCCATTGTTTGGGGAGTAAATTGCTACTCAACACCTCCGGATGTACTAATTAAGACCGTGGGCTCGTGCGTATTGCATGGGGCCTAATTTACAGGTTGCAGCCCACCGAATTTATGGGAGACACATCTTTGGCACTGTCAGAATACGGCTGTACGTTATCCTGTGTCAGGCGGCATTGTGGAAAATGCCAATTTTCGAGTGTACAAAATCGACACCATTGCTCGAGACACCCAAAAAGCTTCAAACGAACTTGTGGTGGCCCAAGGCTACAGTGACTGACACTTGGCAATCTCTCCAGGCCTCGAGGAAAAAATTCCTAGACCTGGAGGACCATCAGGACAAGAAGATGGGAGGACTGCTAGGTTGGTCCTCGGGACGTGGCCTCATTTGGAGATGCCCAAGCCTGAAAAGGGATCATGACTTACGGGGAGGAGACTACACTCAGAGGACCTTTAGGCGAGCTCTACTATCTCCCGAGGAGCTTAATTACTTCTCTAATGACTGCCACATGTCCAATGATGAAATTGTTGGGGGGGTTTTATGCCCTAATTAAAACCTAATTTCTTTGTAATCTCATTTATTATCAATAAAATAATATAAATCAATTTTGACTTGGTCAATCACTTTGCTCACATGTTTTATTTTCAGGATTATTTGTTTAATACAAACTTATATTAAATCCCGAGCATATAGCTAATCATAATTATAGTGACATAATCACAGTAGAATATAAATATGATTATATGTTCAATCATAAGTTAGTCCCAAGATTAGTCAGTGCACATGATTTACACTAACTTGCCAATCTACGATATAATCTACTTACACATTGTAGTGTTATGTTCTTTCTAGAACATTAGCAAAGTAGATAATATCGGATGTATTTGTTACAATGGACTAGAACGATATTGACAATAGATAGGATAAGTAAACATATCATTATTATCTATTCTAGTCATATCATATAGTTGACCATAGGTCAATTCAATCTCAATTCTGAGTGGTTAGTATTCCAACTGATTGTATTATTTGAGTTCTTTGACTTGTTCGTTACCAGCTTACCCTATGGACTAGCCCATACTTATATCTTGGGAACTCGGTAGTATAATTGAGTGGGAGTGTTAATCATAGATATGAACTGTAACGCCCAACGCCACTATGATTGCTTCTTGGAATGACGACGAGACCAAACCAACATGAGTCTTTCCAGCGTGCTTTGTCCATACTCGCACGCTTCCTGGGAAACTTCCCAAGAGGTCACCCATCATGAGACTACTCCAGATAAGCACATTTAACTTTGGAGTTCTCAAGTGATGGGCTACTGAAAAGAAGATGCATCTTGTTGGCATAGGCAGTACCCACCAATCCATTTAATCCCTCTTCAACTGTGTAGTCCCATACCTACACAATCTTAGAATCATCACGCTTGACCTTCCCCAGGTGATGTGGGATTGCACAGATTTTTACCCGGTCTTTCCCCCTACGGATCACAGGATTTTGACTATCACAATCACCCTCCCTTAGGGGTCCGACGTCCCCGTCGACCACACTTCTGGCTGGGTCAAGGCTCTGATACCATTTGTAATGCCCCACGTCACTATGATTGCTTCCTGGAATGACAACTGACCTTGCAAACCAACACAAGTCTTTCCAGCATGCTTTGTCCTCACTCGCACGCTTCCTAGGAAAACTTCCCGGGAAGTCACCCATTATGAGACTACTCCATATCAAGAACACTTAACTTTAGAGTTCTCAAGTGATGGGCTACCAAAAAGAAGATGCATCTTGTTGGTATAGGTAGTACCCATCAATCCATTTAAGCCCTCTTCAACTGTGTAGTCTCATACCTACACAATTTTAGAATCATCACGCTTGACCTTCCCCAGACGATGTGGGATTGCATAGATTTTTACCCGGTCTTTCCCCCTACGAATCACGAGATTCTGACTGTCACATGAACATCTATAGCGTCTGATGAAGAAGTAAAATAATGGTTTCTTTTTAGTTTGGTTTGATGTGCTAAATGATAGAGATCTCATCTCAGTAATTAATATTAGTTGACTGAAATATCATTTACAAGGAACTAAGTATTTTAAGGATAAAATACAATGAGGGGTAAAACGGTATTTTAGTCTTATCTCATTGTAGACCATCTATAGAGGATTGAGTGACAATTATGGTTGTAACAATGGATAACTAATAACGTATTTATATTGCTTATAGAGCGTTCTATGAATTCAAGAGTGCAATTTTGAGTTTTTAGTGGAGTAACGAGGAATTAATAAGTTAGTAAATTTATTTGTTAAATTTATGATAACTTATTGGAGCTTGATTTCACAGGCCCATGTTCCTCACTGTACCTTGGATAAAATCATCTAGATAGTCTCAATTAATTGATTTAATTATCAATTAGAATTATCAAAGTTGACCAGATCAATTTTGGATAGTTTCACAGAGTTATGCAATTTAGAGAAGAAAATAGATTTTAGGTGTAACGACCCAAAAATCACTAATAAGGCTCTAGGGCCTTGATTAGTATACCGGGAGGGCATAATTGGTTTATGTGTGAATTAAATGATTTAATGCATGATTCTGTGATAAGCATGCTTATATGATTATATGGATATATGAAAAGCACGTCTAAGAGTATTAGTATACATGTAGGCCCTGTTTAGCTTAAAGATGTATATTTGTAATTTTAGCCCGTTGAGGGCATAAATGTGATTATATGTTATAATTGTGAAGACCACATTATTATGTGGATATATTTGCAACATGCGGCTTGAGGCGATCCTAGGGAGCCAGTTAGCAGGAGAGTCACAGCGGGACCCAATACTTGACTCGGGGCGAGTCAAGGGGTATTTTGGGTATTAGACAGTTATTTGGGTTATCGAGTTATGAAAATAAATAATTGGCGATATATTTGAGATTAGGAAGCTTAGGAGAGGTTAGGAAGCTTAGGAGGGAATACTGGGAAAAATTACCATTTTGCCCTCAGGGACGTTTTTTGTAACCCGAGATTTTGGATTAACTTAATTAACTAAGGGTGGACAAAAAAAAAATTAAGAAAACAGTAGAATTTAGCTAAACCGACCCTTTCAATTTTCACTCAGCTCACTTACCTTTTCCTAAACTCTCAAACTCTTTCTCAAGGAAGCTATTGAAACCAAAGAAGGATTTAGCTAGAGACTCAAGAATTTGAGCTGGAACTTTGGGGATTAACTCAGTGATAGCTAGAGGATTCAATCAGGAATTGAGGTAAGCTTTGATTTAAATTCTTGGTCATTAAATTCTGTGTTTTCTTGGCTGGGTTTTAGTGTTTTTGAGCTTATGGGTTTCAAAGATTGAAGTGTAGTTTTGATGAGTTTCTAAGTTAGGTTTTTGTTGGGTTTTATTACTGGGAATATGTTAGAGTGTTTTTGGAAGTTAATTCATGTCATTGGGATGGATTTGGGTTTAATTGAGTGAGGTTTGATTGTTAAAAATGGTGAGTTTTCTGGGTTCAAAGGGGTCGGGCCGCGGTTTAGTTTTTGGTGTGCCGCGGCCCTCTGGAGCAGATGGGAGCTGAGGATGAAGGGCGGGCCGTGGCATGGGGAGTGATGGGCCGCGGCCTGTGTTTGTTATTTGGTGAGGCTGGGCCTCTGGATAAGGGCGGGCCGTGACATAGAAAGCTTAGGGTCGCGGCTCTTAAGGGAATTTTTGGCCTTAAGGAGGTTTTAGGCGCGGGAACCTAACCTAGGGTGCTCGGGATCGATTCCACTTCTGTATTTGGTGGAATTCGATGTTCCGGAGGCTAGAACTTGGTCCGGAAACCTTTATACAATTATTATTAATGTAATCTCTTATGCTGGTTATGACTAGGTGTTAGCTAGGACTCGGGAAATGGATTGGGCTCAAGGGTCATCTCTCGTAATCAAAACACTTGGAATTAAAGGTAAGAAAACCGCACCTGATTGTGAGTTTATGACGGGACTAAGGGCTCTCTATTCTTGTATGCATTATGTAAGGTGGTATTATGCCATGGAAATGTAAAATAAGCGACCTAAGAGTGCCGGAGTTTATAATGGCGTATAGGGCGCGGCTGAGCCACTGGTAGCTGAGGACAGCTTAATATTCACTAAGCTCGGTTTAAGCAGACCGGAGTTAGTGGTGTAAACAGAGGATGTGACCTAAGGCATCGATCCTCATTATTGTATGTTTTGGTTGCTATTGTTAATTGACGAATATGATATGTTGAATATCTGAGTATTAGTTTGTGGATTTCCTGGTTATGTTTAGTGATCTTATGAATGTCATGGTTTGCTGAATATATGATCATGCTTAAAGAATTATTTGGTTATTGTCATTGTTTATGCTATGATATTATGGTTTTCTTGCTGGGCCTTGGCTCACGGGTGCTACGTGGTGCAGGTAAAGGCAAGGGTAAGCTTGATCAACCCTGATTTGGAGAGCTTTAGAGGCGGAACGTACATGATTAGTTGCTCGGCCGCCATGGTTGAGGGAGGGACAGGAACAAGAGGACCTTAAATGTCTGTTTTGCCCTTAGAGTGGCCAATTGATGTGTATACTCTGGAAAATTTTGTAAATTGTCCTTCAAACATTATTTCTTTTGGGATCCCTATTGGGGTTTTATGCCCTAATTAAAACCCAAATTCTTTGTAATCTCATTTTATTATCAATAAAAGAATAAAAATCATTTTTTGACTTGGTCAATCACTTTGCTCACATGTTTTATTTTTATGATTATTTGTTTAATATAAACTTCTATTAAATCCCAAGCATATAGCTAATCTTATTTATAGTGACGTAATCACAGTGGAATATAAATATGATTATATGTTCAAAAATAAGTTAGTCCTAAGATTAGTCAGTGCACCGGATTTACACTGACTTGCCAATCTACGATATGATCTACTTACACATTACAGTGTTATGTTCTTTCCAGAATATTAGCAAAGTAGATAAGATCAGATGTATTTGTTACATCGGATAGGACCGATATTGACAGTTGATAAGATAAGTAAACATACCGTTATTATCTATTCTAGTCATATCATATAGTTGACCATATGTCAATTCAATCTCAATTCTGAGTGGTTAGTATTCTAACTGATTGTATTATTTGAGTTCTTTGACTTGTTCGTTACCAGCTTACCCTACGGACTAGCCCATACTTACATCTTGGGAACTCGGTAGTATAATTGAGTGGGAGTGTTAATCATAGATATGAACATCTATAGCTTCTGATGAAGAAGTGAAATGATGGTTTCCTTTTAGTTTGGTTCAAGGTGATAAATGATAGAGATCTCATTTCAGTAATTAAATTAGTTTACTGAAATATCATTTACAAGGAACTAAGTGTTTTAAGGATAAAATACAATGAGGGGTAAAACGGTATTTTAGTCCTATCTCATTGTAGACCGTCTATAGAGGATTGAGTGACAATTATGGTTGTAACAATGGATAATTAATAGCGTATCTATATTTGTTATAGAGCGTTCTATGAATTCAAGAGTGCAATTCCAAGTCTATAGTGGAGTCACGAGGAATTAATAAGTTAGTAAATTTATTTGTTAGATTTATGATAACTTATTGGAGCTTGATTTCATAGGCCCATGGTCCCCATTGTACCTTGGATAAAATCATCTAGATAGTCTCAATTAATTGATTTAATTATCAATTAGAATTATCAAAGTTGACCAGGTCAATTTTGGATAGTTTCACAGAGTTGTGTAATTTTGAGAAGAAAAGAGAAATTATGGCAGATTTATTAATTAAGATAAATTGGTATCTAAATTAATAAAGAAATTTAAATCAATGTTCAAATTATAAATAATTAATTTGATAAAGGATTTAAATAATTATTTAATTAATTAAATCAATAGAAAATAATATAGGCCTTGATTTTAAGTCCAATGGGCTTATAATCAAATGGGAAATTTCACGGGCCTATTGCCCATGATAATTTCGACCTAGGGCTTCAAAATGGCTGTTATTTTATTGATTTTTTAATTAAATTAAATGGCCTAATTGAGTCTATAAAAGGAGTGCTTAGAGAGATGACAGATAAGTCACAAGTCAGATTTTCTGATAGTTTTATATTCTCTCTAAACACAAGTCATTTTCTAAGCCACTTTGTTATTTTCTCTTCTTCTCTCTATATCTATCTCATGTGTTGAGAATTGCCCACACTAGTCTAGGTGGTTCTAAGGATACATTGGAAGATCGTGAAGAAAATAGAAGATCGGTTCAGTTTCTTGATAATACTCTGCGACAGAGAGGATACAAGAGTTAGAGAAACTGAAGGAAGGACTCTTTAATTCCGCTGCGTATACTGTAAGTATTCTATTCTTTGTTTCTCTTGAATTCAATTTTAGAAACATATTTTAGGCTATCTTGTATTAATTTGTTTAATATGAGATATACATGAAAATAAATAAAGATCCTGTATAAGCTTTATCTAACAACTGGTATCAGAGCCTTTGGTAATCTTTATTTTCATGCATGAACATGTTTAAAATTGGATTATTTGATATGTTTGAATAATTAGATGGTTTTTCATGTTTTTATGAACATATTGATTTTATTTGAATTTTAGCAATTTTTAGGTTATCTTGTTGTGTTTTCTATGCTATTAATTTTTATATATGCTTTATTGGTGTAAAACATGTTAAAAATTAATTAGAAAATGGTTTTGGTTGAAAAAATTGCACAAAAAATTTTTTCGAAATTTTTTTCTTCTGGTTGCCATCGCGTGCGTACACGCGCACGCACACTGGGCAGCCCGCCCAGCAATCCGCGCGCGCCACTCGGCCATCTCCCACTAAAAATAAAGAAAATTAAAAATTGTGGAAATACATTATTTATTATCAAAACTAAAAATATCTTTTTTTTTTGTTTTGTTAGTTGAGATTTAAATAATTAGATATTTTCTACAAAGATTCAAATTCAAATTTAAAATTAGACTAACAACTTAATTTTAAATCTTTTAATATATTAAAATATTAGAATTATGATATCAGATATTTAAGATATTTTCATTTAAATTCTTGATATTTTTAATAAATCTTTATTTGAAAATATAAATATCTTTTTATTCTATAGTTTTTAATATTTAAATTATTTGAAATTTAATATTGTTAGTTAGATATTTTTATGGATATTTGAATTTGTTTAACTATTTGAGATATTTTAGGCTTGTTATAACTATTTGTATTTTATGGTTAAAATATTAGATAATAGTTGTAACAACACAAGATATTTTTTTTAAAAATAGTTTAGATATTGATTTTAAAATTTAAAATTGGTTAAATTTTGAAAAATATCAATTTTTTTTTTTCAGCCAATTAATAAAATATTTTTTTTATAAATGGGATTTAAATTAACTTTGGTTAATTGTTGATAAATCCTATTTAAATTAAATTAATATTTTTTTTTCAAATTAACCTAAAACCAAGTTTATTGTTGATAAATGAAATTTAAATTAACTATTGTTAATTGTTGATAAATTTCATTTAAATTGACTTATTTTTTGTAAAAATTTAATTAATTTGAATTTTTTTTTGATAAATTCTAGATAATTAATTGTGGTATTTTTGCAAATGCAATAAATTGTGGTATTTTTGCAAAAATTCATAGAATTGCTCATATAGTAACATGATTAGGCCCATCCAATTATAACATGTCTGTTTGCACTATATGTGGTATTTTTGCAATTGGGCTTAGATGCATATAGTGACCCATATGTTTGTTAGATATATGGTATTTTGCCAAATAAAATATTCATAAAAATGATAGGTTTTATTTGGGCCCATTAGAAAATGTAAAGTTTAAATTCCTCTCTTGTGGGTGATTCCACTTGTGAAGGCCCATTTGCTTTGCATGACTATAGTGGGCCTAATCAATTAATAACAATTAATAAAACGAAGGTTTAAATTCTTGTCTTTTGGACCTTGTATGGAAGATAGGGGGTCTTTGTAGTGAGAACGACATACTGGACCCAGCCCTCCTCCATACAAGCCCAATTATTAAGGCCCATATACTTGAGTTGGACTTAATTGTATAGGTTCATTATATTAGTTAAACCTAAATATTGATTAGCAACAAATTAATTCTAAATTAATTGAATTTGTTTCAATGTGACACTTTAGAATTAATAAGAAATTATAGGACTTTGGTTTTAAAAATTTTAATCTGTTTAATTTTTTTTGGAAAACCATAGTCATTAATTTTCTAAAAATAAATAATAAAAATACTAATTTTAATTTTATAATGAGCTTATTTTAAGAATTTTATTCGATCTCCACCGTTGGTTTAACATAGTCAATAGCTTAATGGGGCCTCGAGGCACTTTGATTCGTCCCCCTACGGAAGGTGTTCATTAGTTATTTTGACAAGGTTAGATTTCAAAAGATAGATAATTATAGGTCAAATTCTACTAGACTCACCCCTACGGTGACTACTAGGACTAAATCTATGATTATTGAAACCGTGGGTCTAGCTCATAAAATAAGAGATTTTGTTTTCTTATTTTGATCGAATAGTAGGTTGTTAATAATGGTCTCCATTATTAAATGAGTTTACAACTCTATTTAACTAGTGGTATTTTTGACTCTCGCCAACCGGGACAAGGATATCATAGATTAGTTAAAAACCTAAAGAAATAGAGATATGATTGTTTTTGGTATTTTTTCTCATATCTTACATATTTTTGGTATATGTTGTGCTATTTCTTGAAATTTGTGTGAATAGAAGTTTTATTGAGCAAATGTGATTGATTTCTATTTTATTGGTACTTTGTAGTTTTGAGTTATGGCTGTGTCTACTCCCAACCTTTCTCAACTTTCGATGGAGAAACTCACTGGAGAAAACTTCCTTAAATGGAAGCAAAACATCAACATTGTGTTGATTGGTGACAACTCCGAGTTCGTCATGATTGAGGAATCCCTAGAACGAGCATCGTCTCCGCATGTTCTTGATAGCACTGTAAATGCTTGGATAGCACCGTCTCTGCACGTTCGTGATGGCACCGTAAATTCTCGGATGACACCATGTCTACACGTTCGTTCTCAACTCAACTATGGTCTGACACAGCTCATGAACGAGCTTCAGATTATTGAACTTGTCATGGGTGGACCTAGTAAAGGAGGTGAAAATAAGACTACTGATGTTGTTGCTCATCTAGCTAAGGCTGAAGCTAACCACGCTTCGTCTTCGAAAGCTGAAAACAAGAGGAAAGGTGGACAAATAAACAACCCCAAGCCTGCAAAGGCTGCAAAGACGAGTGCACAACCAAGTGCACACACGCCTAAGGGGAAGAACAAGAAAAACAAGAAAGGTAAAGATAAGTGCTTTCACTGCAAAGAGAAGGGGCATTGGAAACGAGATTGCCCTAAGTTTCTAGCAGAGAAAAACAAAGGTAATGATTATAGTTCATTTATCTTGGAAACATGTGATTCTGGAACTATTAACCATGTTTGTAACTCTTTACAGCTTCTTGAATCGTGGGAGGAAGTGAACGAAGGCGGCTTAAAGCTTAGAGTTGGGAATGGAGCGTTCGTTGCGGTCCAAGCTAGAGGAAGAGCTCGTCTGAAATTCGAAAATAAATTTTTAATTTTAAAAGATGTATTTTTTATTACGGATTTTAGTAGAAATTTAATTTCAGTTTCCATGTTGCAATTAGAACGATTTGTTATGACTTTCACAAGTTTTAATATATCTATTTCTTTCAATGGATCACAATTGTGTATTGCATGTTTGGAAAACGGGCTTTATATTCTGCGACCTAATGAACCCCTCACTCTTAACAATGATTTATTCAAAGTAGCTAAACCTAGGACCAATAAACGTCAAAAGAATGATAACAATAATATGACGTATTTATGGCACTTGAGACTAGGTCACATTGGCTATGATAGGATTCAAAGACTTACAAAGGACGGACCTTTGAGGGAACTCACCTTAGGTGAATTACCTGTTTGTGAATCTTGTCTAGAAGGCAAACTGACCAAGCGTCCATTCTCTGCAAAGGGTGATAGGGCCAAAGAACCACTTGGTCTTGTGCATTCAGATGTTTGTGGACCTTTGAATATACAAGCCACGGGTGGTTTTGAGTATTTCGTCACTTTCATTGACGATTACTCTAGATACTCATGTCTTTACCTAATGCATAGGAAATCATAAACATTTTCAAAGTTTCAGGAATTCCTAGCAATGGCTCATAACCAATTAGGTAAAAGGTTAAAGATCTTGCGATCTGATAGGGGTGGAGAATATTTGGATATGCAGTTCCAAGATCATTTAACTGAACTTGGGATTTTATCACAACTTACTGCCCCAGGTACTCTGCAACAAAATGGTGTAGCGGAACGCCAAAACAGAACTTTATTGGAAATGGTTAGATGCATGCTTAGTTACTCAACTCTACCAACTTCGTTCTGGGGACATGCAATTGAAACCGCAAATGACATTCTCAATGTCGTGCCTTCAAAATCAATCCCCAAAATACCTTTAGAACACTGGAATGGTCGTGAACCTAGTTTACGCCATTATAGAATCTGGGGGTGTCCTGCTCACGTCCTGAGGAAAAAGGAGGGAAAGCTAGAACCGCAAACTGAAGTTTGCATGTTTGTTGGCTATCCTAAAGGTACTCGGGGTGGACTTTTCTATAGTCATTCAGAAAAGAAAGTGTTTACTTCTACAAATGCTACTTTTATGGAAAATGACTATGTCCAAAACTTTAAACCTCGCAGCAAAGTAGTTTTAGAGGAGATGGTTAAAGAATTGACTCCAACCAATGTTCCATCGTCATCAACGCAAGTTGATGATGAAATTCCCACTCTTCATGTACAACCGACGCAAGTCGATTTAAATGAAGAAAGTACCATTGTTCCTGAGCAAACAGTCACGGAGCCTCGTCGTAGTGGGAGGGTTTCTAGAAACCCAATTCGCTATGGTTTGGATGGTGAAACCAATATGGTTGTTGGTGACACTAGTGATGATGATCCATTGTCTTTCAAACAGGCAATGGCTAGCCCTGAAAAGGAACTATGGCTCGAAGCCATGAAACAGGAAATGGAGTCTATGTACTCAAATTCCGTCTGGGATCTTGTGGAAGCACCTAGTGACTTTAGGGCCATTGGGTGCAAGTGGATCTACAAGAAGAAACGAGGTGTTGATGGAAATATTGAGACTTATAAAGCTCGATTAGTGGCAAAGGGTTATACCCAAAGAGAAGGCGTGGACTATGAGGAAACTTTTAGTCCGGTAGCCATGCTCAAATCCATTCGCATCCTCCTATCCATAGCAGCCGCTCTCGACTATGAGATTTGGCAAATGGACGTCAAGACAGCTTTTCTTAATGGAAAGCTTGACGAGGTCATTTATATGGATCAGCCAGAAGGATTTAAAGTATCTGGACAAGAAGGAAAAGTTTGTAAGTTAAATAGGTCCATCTATGGACTTAAGCAAGCTTCTCGTTCCTGGAATCTTAGGTTTGATGAAATAATCAAAACCTATGGCTTTGAACAAAATATTGATGAGCCCTGTGTTTACCAACTGAAGGCAAATCAATAGTGGTATTCCTGGTTCTTTACGTAGATGATATCTTACTCATTGGAAACAATGTTAAGAAATTATCAGATGTGAAGAATTGGCTGAGCACTCAATTCCAGATGAAGGATTTGGGTGAAGCAAGTTATGTTCTAGGTATCCAGATCATCAGGGATAGAAAGAACAAACTTTTAGCTCTATCTCAAGCAGCTTACATTGATAAAGTGCTTGAACGTTTCTCAATGACAAATTCCAAGAAAGGGCGTCTACCGTCCCGCCATGGAATTCATCTTTCAAAGAAGCAGTCTCCCCAGACTCCTGAAGAGGAAGATGCAATGAGAAAAGTTCCTTACGCATCTGCAGTTGGAAGTCTAATGTATGTCATGTTGTGTACTAGACCAGATATCTGCTATGCAGTGGGAGTAGTGAGCAGGTATCAGTCAAACCCAGGACCAGAACATTGGATAGCAGTTAAGCATATCCTGAAGTATTTTAGACGAATTAGGGATTATATGTTAGTCTACAAGGGTGGTGTTCTAAACCCTGTAGGCTACACCGATTCAGATTTTCAGACTGATGTCGATGACAGAAAGTCTACCTCTGGAATGGTGTTTACTCTTGGGGGTGGAGCTGTGATTTGGAGAAGCGTAAAGCAGTCTGCAATCTCAGATTCCACCATGGAGGCTGAGTACATAGCTGCGTCAGAAGCAGCTAAGGAAATAGTCTGGCTAAAGAAGTTCTATTCGGATCTTGGAGTTATTCCAGAAATGGATAAACCGCTTGTGTTGTTTTGTGACAATACAGGAGCGATAGCCAACTCGAAAGAACCTCGAAGTCACAAGAGAAGTAAGCATATAGAAAGGAAGTATCACATTATTCGAGAATATGTGGCCAGGGGAGATGTGAAGGTTATGAAGATTGCAACTGAAGACAATCTTGCGGATCCGTTTACAAAGACACTACCAGAAGCTACATTTGATAAGCATATCAAGGAGATGGGATTAGTAGAATTAAGGCATTAGTTTCAATTAGTGCAAGTGGGAGTTTGTTGGGGTTTTATGCCCTAATTAAAACCCAAATTCTTTGTAATCTCATTTTATTATCAATAAAAGAATAGAAATCATTTTTTGACTTGGTCAATCACTTTGCTCACATGTTTTATTTTCATGATTATTTGTTTAATATAAACTTCTATTAAATCCCCAACATTTAGCTAATCATAATTATAGTGACGTAATCACAGTGGAATATAAATATGATTATATGTTCAAACATAAGTTAGTCCTAAGATTTGTCAATGTAAAGATTAGTCAGTGCACAAGATTTACACTGACTTGACAATCTACGATATAATCTACTTACACATGTAGTGTTATGTTCTTTCCAGAACATTGACAGTAGATAGGATAAGTAAACATACCGTTATTATCTATTATAGTAATATCATATAATTGACCATAGGTCAATTCAATCTCAATTTTGAGTGGTTAGTATTCTAACTGATTGTATTTTTTGAGTTCTTTGACATGTTTGTTACTAGCTTACCCTACGTACTAGCCTATACTTACATCTTGGGAACTTGGTAGTATAATTGAGTGGGAATGTTAATCATAGATATGAACGTCTATAGCTTCTGATGAAGAAGAAAAATGATGGTTTCCTTTTAGTTTGGTTCGAGGTGCTAAATGATAGAGATCTCATTTTAGTAATTAATATTAGTTTACTGAAATATCATTTAGAAGGAACTAAATGTTTTAAGGATAAAATACAATGAGGGGTAAAATAATATTTTAGTCCCATCTCATTGTAGACCGTCTATAGAGGATTGAGTGACAATTATGGTTATAACAATGGATAACTAATAACGTATCTATATTGCTTATAGAGCATTCTATGAATTCAAGAGTGCAATTCTGAGTCTTTAGTGGAGTCATGAGGAATTAATAAGTTATTAAATTTATTTGTTAAATTTATGATAACTTATTGGAGCTTGATTTCCCCACTGTACCTTGGATAAAATTATCTAAATAGTCTCAATTAATTGATTTAATTATCAATTAGAATTATCAAAGTTGACCAGGTCAATTTTGGATAGTTTCACAAAGTTATACAATTTAGAGAAGAAAAGAGATTTTAGGGCAGATTTATTAATTAAGACAAATTAGTGTCTAAATTAATAAATAAGTTTAAATCAATGTTCAAATTATAAATAATTAATTTGATAAAGGAGTTAAATAATTATTTAATTAATTAATCAGTAGAAAAAAATACGGGCCTTGAATTTAAGTCCAACGGGCTTATAATTAAATGAGAAATTTCATGGACCTTTAACCCATTAGAATTTTGAACTAATGGCTAATATTATTTATTATTTTATTATTTTTTTAATTTAAAATAAGTGACCTAATTGAGCCTATAAAAAGAATGCTAAGTGAGAGTTAAAATCAGAAGATCTGGAGATGAACAGACGATCAGAAGATCTAGTTTTGATGCTTTAGGGTTTTAGACTCTCTCTACAACAAAAGTCATTTTCTAAGCCTCAATATTCTCTTCTCTTCTTCTCTTTGTATCTATTTCATGTGTTAAGAATTGTCCACTCTAGTTTATGTTATTCTAAGGATACTTTGGAAGGCTGTGAAGAAATTTGAAGATCGGTTCAATTTCTTGTTGATACCCTGCAACAGAAAGGATACAAGGGTTAGAGAAGCTGAAGGAATGACTTCTTCATTCCACTGCACATAATGCAAGTGTTCTTATCATTATCTATGTTTAAATTAAATTATAGAAACGTGTTCTAGGTTTTCTTGTATTAATTTTTCTAGTATATGATTTTCATGAAAATAAATAAGATTTTGTATAAGTTTTCCCAACAGAAATCACAGACAACATTTGCCCCCCAAGTCTTCACATTTCCTCGGACAGTGGAGACTTAAGACTGAGGAGCTAAAGAAGGAACTCGGTGTGATGGCTGAGGACACCATCTACGTTGTGTGGCAAAAAAACAGGGAGATGAACCTGGCCTTCACGGGGGAGCCCAACATGAGGATGCTGCTCGAGGAGTGTCTTCAGGCAGATGAGGCTAAGGCAACTAAGGCATGAGAGGCCGCGACAGCAGGTCAGACTCCCGAGGTCGATCATGTGATCGAGCTCGTGACAGAGGTTCCTCTTGGTGAAGAGGCCCTTGTAATTATTTATTTTTACTTTTGATGGGCCTGCGTGCCATTTTCACTTTTGGGGTACAAACAAGTTTATCGCTCGAGTCCCCAAGCACAATTGTAAATACTTTGCTCTTTGTGAATGGATTTTGCTTGCACTATTTCTTTGCCTTTATTGCTTTATTACTAACATATTTAATATTAAGTAATTATGCAATTTGGTCTCACAAATTTGACAAGGTTTTAACATCTAATTCAACGTAACTTAGTGCCATGAGAACTTTAAACCTTAATTCATCCACTACTCATGAGCCTTAGTCTTCGAGACTTAGGTCTTGATTTCCCTAGTCAGTTCAACTAAGGACTTGTGCTTGAGTTTTGGCGACTCAAGTTTCGTCAACTCACCTAGTATTATGATGCTTTAAGCACTTAGTGTTTCTTCCCAGGCTCGCGATCCTCGATAGTAACTTTAATGCGCGGTCAAGTGAGAGCACTCGACGTTTCCTTACACCCACGAGTACCAACAACTCGGGTCTTAGGACGTCAATTTTACTAAGGGTTCAAAGACAGAGTGTTACTTCTTAGGCGCGTAGTCCTTGGGAGGTTACACTAAGTCATTTTTATGGCTTCTCCCCCGAGTAGAGATTACTCAGTTTTTGGAAATTGGAAGCCCATGGCCAGTCCTTGGGATCATAGTCCCCAGGACATGGGTCGAGTTATCCGCCCTTTTAGGCCAGGTCTTGTGATCAAGTTTCACCAACTTGAGGTTTGCGCCCGAGTACGAGTGACTCAGGGCATGAAAACAGGTTATTGTTCCTCGGGCGTGTAGTCCTCGGGAGGTAACCATTCTCTCCAGTTACGACATCAAACTTACTCTGCTTACGATAAGCTTAGATTCCTAGGTCACGCTCCGCGAGCAGCTATCCCCCAAGGAGACTAGGCTTTGATCCTAGGCTTGCTCTGCTCATGATAAGCTTAGCTTCCTAGGTCACTTTTAGTGTTACTCTTGGGGCAAGTGGTCCTCGAGAGGTTACACTGAACAAAGTTGCCCCCCGAGTACGGATGACTCAGGGGTCTGTTTGCCTATTGGAAGCCAGGAACTTGTAGTTGGTCCATTGGACATAAATCAAGTTCTCCGCCCATAGGTAACTTTGTTTTTTAGCGTGCTTACGTAAGCCTTGACACTAGACTTGCTCCGCTCATGATAAGCTTAGCTTCCTAGGTCACGCTCCGTGAGTGGCTATCCTGCGAAGAGACTAGGCTCTGAAACTAGGCTTGCTCTGACACTAGGCTTGCTTTGGTCATGATAAGCTAAGCTTCCTAGGTCACGCTCCGCGAGCGGCTATCCTGCGAGGAGACTAGGTTGTGACATTAGGCTTGCTCCGCTCATGATAAGCTTAGCTTCCTAGGTCATGCTCCGCGAGCGGCTATCCCGCGAGGAGACTAGGCTCTCTCTGCTCATGATAAGCTTAGTTTCATAGGTCATGCTCCGCGAGCGGCTATCCCACGAGAATACTATGCTTTGACATTAGGCTTGCTCTACTCATGATAAGCTTAGCTTCCTAGGTTATGCTCCACGAGAGGCTATCCTGCGAGGAGACTAGGCTTTGACATTAAGCTTGCTCCACTCACGTTAAGCTTAGCTTCCTAGGTCACGCTCCATGAATGGCTATCCTGCGAGGAGACTAGGCTTTAACATTAGGCTTGCTCTACTCATGATAAACTTAGCTTCCTAGTGTTGGGATTAGTGCCCTTTAAAGCATATGTATTGAATAATGTTTTATGAAATTAATAATTGAAATGAATTTTAGCGTATATTTATTGTTTATTATTATTATTATTAGAATAATATTATATGAATATCATAAAATTCCCAAATTTGTTATTGTGACTACAATCTTGTATTGGTACAAGATGATTAAGATTGTAGGGAACGAATTTAAACAGATCACATCAAAACAAAGCTATATGGAATCTTTGGATTAATTACTGTAAGTACGGTTCATTAGTATTATGAATACATGTAATCTAGATCTGAATTACTGATATAGTAGGACATCTTAGTGGAGGTACTTTGTATAATGTAGTTATACATGAACATGACCCGATATGTTATTAATACTTAATAATGCAATTTACTTTACAAGTATTAATATAACATATCAATTAGATGATCATATACAAATTGATCTTATTCGTGAGGTTATTACAAACTCCTGTTTTATGTTATATGAGTTCTTTGATTCACTCGTTAAGGTTTGTTAGAATGATCAGGCTGAAAACTTTGTTTTGGGAACTCATTGATGAAAATAGTTGGGGACATAATATACATATATGGAATCTATACCTTTCCGAGAGGAATTGAATAATGGTTCTCTTAAGGGTTGACTTTTGGAACTGAAAAGTTATTGAACTCAAATTCATAAATCAGTTTATGAGTTAACCTTCACTAATAAAGTTAGTGGTACTTAAGGAAACAAGATATAATTAAAGATGTAAAATGGTAATTAATTCATACTTTAATTATGAACCATTAATAGATGATTAAATTGTATGTAATGATTAAATCGATGGACACTTTTAAGTTTAAAAGTGCTCAATATATATGTCTATAATTACAAGAATGCAATCTCATATTTTTAGTGGAATAATACTGTGATTAATAAATTAAGTTTATTATATTAAATAGTTTTAATTAATAATCTAAACTTATTGGAACTTGAAGTTATATGTCCACAGGTCCTAAGATGGCTCGATCAACGCTATCCAAGGTAAGAGTGGAAATTGAGATAAATCAAGAAAATTGCATATTTTGAAGAAATTTGTTCTTCAGGGTCCAATATGTAATTGAGATAAATTATTTAATTGATATGGCAATTTTTGAAATTGACATTTTAATTAAAGCAAATTTTTAAATAAAATGGGAATTTCGAAATTAGTATTTAAATAATTAGAATAATTAATTGATTTTATTTACTTAAATAAATGTGAAAAAGATATTTATGATATTTCAAATAAGTTTTGAATTTCAATTTATATTTATTCTTTAATTAATTTTATAAGATAAGTTATCGAGTTTATATATTTTTGAATAAATAAATTATTAAATATAATTAAAAGAAAATTGGTTGTAACACATCTCTAAATATAGGGATGTTACACGACAACTACAGATCAAGATTGGATCTTGATATTTTTCTTTTATTTATTTAATAGTAATATATTTATAGTTTGAATTTTAAATTTTGAATTTAAGTAAAAAAATTTATAAATCTATAAGGATTATAGTTTTTATATAATATAGGTAATATTAAGAATATTCTAGAGAGAGAAAATATATCGTAATATTTTCCTATCCCTGAAATCTGTCTTAGACCTAATATTCCAAGATCTCATGTGTTGAGAATATCTTGTAAATAAAAAAATTTCCTACCATTACTCTACGTGCCCACACACGTCTTGAGGTGTAAAGATACATCTTGGAAGATCTTGGTCTGAGTATTTAAAGAATCGCATTGGATTGGATGTTCGTAGGGGATACAAAAAGATAGCAATGATTCTTCATAGTTCTTCAACTAGTAAATCCTCATATTTTTATTTCTTTATGATTAATGTTTTGCCTATTAATGGATCCGATTATTTAAAGATTGCTTAAATAATATTTTTTGAAATCTCTGGGCCCAACACCCCGTGATTTGCGTTGCGCATATGGTAAACCAGTTACCAACACTCAGGTCACGCTCCACGAGTGACTATCCCGCAAGGAGACTAGGCTTTGACACTAGGCTTGCTCCGCTCATGATAAGCTTAGCTTCCTAGGTCACGCTCTACGAGCAGCTATCCTGTTAGGAGACCCAGATATGCCCCTAAGTGATCAGAGACTAGTTTGTGTTTACTTGTCCAGACCAACGAGCGGTTGCTCCTCGGGAAGTGAAATTACTAAAATGAAATTTAAAATACAAGCAGTTTCTATTGAATTTCATCTATCACGTTTTGCACATACGATATCCATTAATTGTGCCCGGAGGCTACAAAATGACTACAAAACTTAGAAGATATATTGCTTATATTACTGATAATACCAGCGGAGATGCTCGACATTCCAGGCATGGGGCATTGTCTCCCAGTTCATTCGAGCCAATTTGTATGTCCCTGGAAACACGCTGCTCTTGACTTGGTATGGGCCTTCCTAGTGAGGGCTTAATACTCCAGCACCAGGATCTCGGGTGGCTAAGAAAACTCTTCGCAACACCAAATCTCCAACCCTAAATTTCCTATCCTTCCCTTTATAGTTGAAATATCTAGCCACTTTTTTCTAGAAGGATGCTACACGTAGTTGTGAATCTTCTCAGAGCTCCACCACAAGGTCTAGAGATTCTTGGAATAAAGCATGATTTGTGGTCAAATCATATGTGTCTCGTCAGTGTGTGTAGATTGCTGCCTCAACTGGAAGCATGACTTCATACCCGTAGGCCATGGAGAAGGGCGAATGGCCGGTAGAGGTCCTATCAGTGGTGCGATAACTCCACAATGATTTAGGCAGCTCCTCAGGCTAGGTGCCTTTCACCTGTTCAAGCCTTTTCTCCTGACCTTAGTATTTTTATTAGGGTTGGAGGTATATAGGATGATCTCATATTCTTCCATGGACTCAACAACCCTTTTGTAACGTCCTTCTAATCAAGGACTATTACACTGTGTAATTAAATAGTGCTTCACTCGCTAAACGAGTCATTTGGACTTAAAATGTGTAATTGAAACTAACCACAAGTTTAGGTACAAAAAATTTCGGTCAAACTCAACTATTTCATTGAAAGAGTTTGAGTTCGATACATGGGATCCCAACAGAGTTTAAAACTGTTACAACTCAACATGTATACAAAAGCCGACCTAGGCGCCAAAATTAGGGTCCAACCCTAGTTCCAACTGATAACCTCAGTCATGCCAGACGAGTAGGCCGCATATGTACACTCTGCCCTTGAAGCTCTCCAACTCATGGCTGATCCAGCTTTTCCTTTCCTTTACCTGCACCATTTAGCACCCGTGAGGTGAGGCTCAGCAGGAAAACATAATCATGCTTATAAGCAGTAAATCATCATATCACAAAATCATAATTAGCATGCCTAGCAGTAATAACCCTACTCATGCATGCGATAAATCCAGAGCCTATTGCCTAATTCCTCATATAACCAGCCTTAGAGCTGGCCAAGCGTACCCGGCGCTTATTATTTCAGGCGGCTTTATGGTCGTTCAAGTGTATATCACACTTCCTTAGCTTAACTACATCGGCTGATGTTCAACACACTATTGCCACCCTCGACTCATAAGTTGAGCCTTCAAACCCTCGACTCATAAGTCGATCCTTTATACCCTTGACTTATAAGTCGAGCCTTATAAACCTTCGACTTATAAGCCGAATCTTTTAAAGCTTTTAATTATAAGTCGTGCCTTTTAAACCTTCGACTTATAAGTCGAGTCTTATAACCAGATATATCCTTAACTAATAAGCCAAGCCTTTTTTCAGATATCATAGATGGATCCTCGACTTATAAGCCGAGATTTTAGTCAAATACAATAGATAGACCCTCGACTTATAAGTCGAGATTTTCCATCGAATATAATAGATAAGCTCTCGAATTATAAGTCGAGCCTTCCAATCAGACATAATAGATCACCCTCAACTTATAAGCTGAGCTTTTTAATAAGATACATATATAAGTAGTTATTACTTAACATAGGTAAACACAACACACATAGTAATAACTATGTACTGTAATCGAGTCAAGCCCTAAACACAGATCGGGTGGAATTTTCTTACCTCTGCTCCAAGCACTAGGTAAATAGAAACGAACCTCGAGAACGATCCCTTTCCGAGCCCAAGCGGTACCCTAGTCACAACTATAATAAAAGATATCCATCAATATCAAGTGAATAAAGGCTTCTGGACCGAGTCCTAGCCTTTGGGACTTCAAATTCTACTAAATTGGGTAGTAGAACCTTTCCCAAGCCCTTAGGTTTGAGTCCTCGTACTTAAAAACCCCCATTTGGCTAACTTTCCAACTAGCACCGCAGTGCACCCCTAAAGGGCTGCAGCGAGCCTCAAGTTAAAGAGCCCCCAGACTATTTTCCCTAGACACGCGTCGTGGCGTTGCCCACCAGGCATCGCGATGCCAAGGCGATTTAAGGAACCACCCTAGCTCCTTGGTTCATGCGGGCCGCGACACTCCAAGAATAGCACCGCGACGCAACCCCATGAACCTAGTTTTCAACATTTTTTATTCGAGCTAAATCTCTCCAAACTCACCCCAAATGTGAACCAAGGCCAAAATTGACTCCCAAACTAGTTTAGCATACCTCAAACAACACAATAACACCATAACCCCAACTAAATCCCCCTTCAAACTCAAAATCATCACCTTGAGCCTCAAAGCTCAAGAACACCAAAACCATTAAAAAATTCAGTGAGTTTAGAGGAAGAAAATCATTACCTCAGTTGGATAAATTGACCCTTAGTTGTACTTCCTAAATTCCCAGCTCTATGATCACCTCCAAGCCTTTAAAATCAAGAATTCTACTCCAAATTCAAGCTTCACCAAAGGGGGGGGGGGGGGGGGGGGGGGGGGATAGAGAGAGAGAGAGTGAGGACAACTGAGTGATTTTACAAATTTCTTAAGGCTTTTACTAGCCTAAGTCTGTCCAAAGTTGGGGAAAAGACCACAACGCTCCAATGCCTTCAAGGGAAAAATGGTCTTTTGCCACCATTTCCCGCCAATCTTAATTAACACCTCATAATATCCAAAGTAGTCCCCAATTAACTTCCCATTACTCGATAAATCCTGGTCGTGTACTAAATTACCAAAATACCCCTAGGTTCACCCTTAGCTAAGTATTTGACCCCGTTGTGACTAAACCGCTAACTTTCTCACTGGGATCGCCTCGTGCTGACTAACTCGAATATATTCACATAACAATGTGGTCTCAATCCTAAAACACATATATTTGCAATTATACGATCAACAGGTCAAAATTACAAAAATGCCCTTCTGATAAGAAACGGTCCCACATGCGTATTTAATACACTTAAACATGCAAACATAGTCATATCATAATATAACTCACATACATGCATAATTAATCCAATTATTTCATATATAAGCACATAACATTCCAATATTACCCTCCTGGCCCCCTAATCAAGGCACTAAACCTTATTAGGAATTTTGGGATGTTACACCTTTCTTCTCCAACCCTATTGTCCAATTCGTTGGATTCCCCTTCCCCTTGAACAACCTGGACCTCCATCTCCTCGGGAGGAGGCTACGCGGGGGCCATTGCCTCAATAACCATAATTGGATGTTTTAGTAACACATTGTAGCACGAATAGGTATTCTTTTGGCCTCCACGGATAGTGCCTATTCCCGCCTCAGTGGGAAAATTCATGCAGATCCTGACTAACTCTCTGAGCATCGTCCTCGGAGAAAGTGATGACTTGATATGTCATCCGCGACATCTACGCTGGCAGCTGGTTTAGTGCCAACACTTCATTTTTATGGTTTAGGGCCCGCACATAGCGATTCTATGAGCCCCTCAATGGGCCCCCCATGTGGGGTCCTTCGAAGATAGTCCCTTCTCTCCCATTCATCGGGGGAGGTCTATGGGCCATCTGTTGCTGCGGGGTCGCGAGCACCTGGTCCAAAGGCCGGGGAACCACCTACTGATGAGGCAATCCTGCGACCAGAGCCTAGGCCGAGCCCGTACCGGTCCAAGCATATTGATGGAGGTGCCCAAGTTTGATGAGACTTTCAATCTCATCTCTAAGTTTCCTACACTCGTTGGTGTGGTGAACCACATCAATGTGAAACCGACAAACCTTAGTGGAATCTCTTTTCTCCCATTCCATTCGCATAGGTTGCGGTTTCTGGTAGTGGACCTGCTGCTTAGTGGCCAGGAAAATATTCTCTGGAGTATCCACCAGATTCATGTACTTGTAGTATTGTGGAGCGTACTTCTCGTCGAAGGCTGCTCTAGCTCTCTTGGGCTTCTTGCCCTTGCCTTTTCCCCCACGTTTTCTTCGGTTGGGGGTCTCGCTTGGTGCCGGGACTAGGCCGAAGTCGCAGTTCTAGCACTGAATGTAGGATGAAAAGCATTGTATCCAGTGGGAGCTGCTCCATAGCATGTCGGGGTGGAACTAAAACCAACATTTGGCATGGTGCTGAAGACAACTGGTTGAACAACAGGGCTGAACTGTGGAGCGCTCATAACACTCATTCGAGCTGTAGTGTATGACGAGTACTACGTTTCTGGGGTCACGAAATTTGGGAACTATGGAGTGGGGAAAGGGACTGGGCCTCCGAACTCTCCAATCTGGGCATCCTCCCAGTTGATATACTCTTGGGATCGTCGTATGAAGTCGTTGAGCTTGTGGCATCATCTTCGCTGGAGGTCATCCTATAGTGAGGAGCCTACTCAGATCGCAGCTTGTTGGGACAACACCATTTGTCCATCATTAACCCTCTTGGTCCTGGTTGCTTCTTCCTTAAAGTGTTTTATGTAAGCTTTATGGGTCTTAATTTCTCCCTACTTTATGTTGGCCAAATAATTGACCTCAATATTTACCTTCCGTGCAGCTATAAATTTTCTTCGGAAGGAGGAGGAGAGTTGGTTCCAGGAGTGAATGGATCCTGGTTTGTGCTTCTTGAACCATTCATCCACTGACCCTGTTAAGGTCAATGGGAAGACGTGGCACTTGGCATCCTTGGAGACGCGGTGGACCGACATCAATCTATTAAACTTTGAGAGATGGTCTGTGGGATCTGTGCCTCCACTGTATGAATTGATGTTTGGCATTTTAAAGCCTCGAGGTAGTGGGGCTTCCACTATGTGGGGAGCACAAGGCTCCCCATCCTCATCCTTTGAGTCTGAGTCATGACTTTGTCTCCGGGCCATCTTCAACATTATCCTTTTCAAACTCTCCAATTTTGTGCGGAGATGATCGTGATTTTGATTGGAACTCTACGACGAATGTTCTCTCCTCCGAGCATTAAGGTCATCTCAGAGGTCTGGTTGTTGTTGTCTCTCAGGATTGTCCTCAGGAGCTGCCCTTCCCTTGCGGGCGTTTAAGTCATCTTCCAGGTTAGGTCGATCTTGGTGGCAACCACCGCCGTTAGGGTATCCTACTTATGTTTCCCCGTTGGACTTGACGTATTCATTATTAACAGAGATAATAATTCCTTGTCCTCGGTAGGGGTTTTTGTGAGGCTGGCGAGGTGCTGGGGGGACACCACCTCCAAGTCTAACGCGATCCATCGTGATGCACCTGGGAAGGCCGCCCTGGGCTCCGCGGACGCTAGCATCTTGGCATTGTACTCGAGGACCACGCCCATAGCCATCATTGGCCCACCTCAGGGGTTGAATGGGCTCGGAAGCCCGACGAGTTCTCTTCTGCCCCTGAGCAGGGTCTTTGTCTACTTTGCCTTTGCCACGATCTTGTAGCATAGATGGGGCTCCAACTCCAGCTTTGTGCGCAGGTGGCACGCCAGCTGACAGATCTTGCACCACGCTAGCAGGGTGCTTGGGAGGCACGTCCACTACATTGACAGATGGCACTCCGGCTGGGAGTGCAGGTGGCACGCCAGTTGGCTGCCTTGGTGTTGCTTCACCATGGGGATCCACTCGCAGCGCTTGGGTCGCCAAAGTAGCCCTCATGGCGTTAACCATCTTCTGTAAGCCCACGCTATTCCCTTCCTGACATCAATCTTTTGCTGGTGGGAAACCACCTAGCCACAAAGTGCTACCACTTCTGGTGGATCCTCCGTGTCCATGGGATGAGGATAGTCTTCCTCCTTGTAGAACTCGCCATATTCGCTGTCGTAGTCAGCATTCTCATTGTAATCCTCCTGGGCCATCTCTGGGAGGTCGTGTGGAGGTGGTCAATTGGGTTCTCCTCCCTCATCTCCGGTGGGAGGAGCAACATCATCTGGGGCATTTCTACGCGTGGTCACCATGACTGTTTCTTCAAGCTTTCTTAAAGCTCTCAATGAAAGTACCAAAATGTTGATTGCATTTTTCACTATCAACTTAATAACAAAACTTAAAGAAAATAAAAAAGATTAACACCGAGATTTTACGTGGTTCGGATTATAAAACAACCCTAGTCCACAAGTCTTTAGTACAAGTGTTCTTGAAACTTGGATGAACAAGCTTCAATGGAGGTTTCTTAGGTATCCCATAGATTGATCTGGGTACAAGAGTGGGATCAAATGTTTAAAAGCCAAAAGTCATTTACAATGTGGTGCCCTAGCTCTATTTATAGTGGTTGGGAATCATTAATATCCTTAATGAAAATTTATTACAAACATTCCCTATTATTTGGGGAGTTAATTGCTACTGAACACACCCGAGTGTACTAATTAAGACTGTGGGCCCGTGTATATCGCACGGGGTCCAATTTGCAGGTTGTATCCAACAAACTTTACGGGAGACACGTCTCTGGCACTGTTAGAATACGACTGCACTTTTTCCTGTGTCAGATAGCGTTGTGGGAATGTCAATTTTCGAGTGTACGAACTCGACACCACTGCTCGAGACACCCAAAAAGTTGTCAAACAATCTTGTGGTGGTCCAAGGCTGCATTGATTGACACCTGCCGCTCTCTCCAGGCCCCGAGGTCAAAATTCCTAGACCTGGAGGACCATCGGGTCAAGAAGACGGGAGGACTGCTAGGGTGGTCCTCAAAACGTGGCCTCACTTGGAGACACCCACGCCTGAAAAAGGATCATAGCTTACGGGGAGGATACTACACTCTGAGAAGCTCTAGGCGAGCTCTACTATCTCTTGAGGAGCTTAATTACTTCTCTAATGACTGCCACATGTCCAATGATGAAATCACAAACAACACACCTAATTTAAAAAATATTACAATACGAGCTAATACATATTATATCTTATGTATTGTATTAAAATTTGTGATTATAATAATTAATACGATACAAAATTCAATTCAAACATAGTGTTATACTTTCTTTTTTTTTTTTTTTTTGCAGCAATGAAATTTATTCATTGAAAAATATATCATAATGTCATACAACCTATAAATCTAAAACGCTAGAAAAAAAAGAGGGGAAGTATTCTAGCTAACAAATTCATCATTCACCCAAAGAATATGCACTGCCAATCCATGAACAACCTTATTGGTTGTACGACGACCACAAATAAGGGATACTCTTGGAAAATTGTACAACAAACTTGCTAATCCTCTAACAAAAATCCTAAGTCATTGAAAAATAATGATCTTTTAGAGAAATAAGTCACATATGCTAAATAATCAGTGTCGACATGTACTAAGAAGACCAAGAGAAATACTTCAATCCAATGCTACTCCTAAGGGCACACATTCGGCTTGTATAACCGTAAAGTAACCTACAAAACAAATCAGCAAGCAAACATTACATTTGAAAAATAATAAAATAAAAACTAAATACTAAATTTTATCATTGCGATAAAATGAAATACAATAAAAGAGAGAACTTATTTGTTTTTAATATTGTACTCAAGCAAAGAGGTCCACCATTATCCAGAAAATACACAATATTGAAAACAAATCGGTCAACACAAGACTTTTCCTCTTCTCCTTGTCATCCCTTGTGATTACGGAAAACATACAATTAGGCAACTACCATTATCAACCTTAAATGAATAACTAAATGGAAGAAATTAAAAAATGAATAAGTAAAAAATCTTTTCTGTAATTGCAACTTTTGTTTTGTGGATAATCTATAAGAATAACCAATAAGTTAAATATAACACTATAACATCAAATAACAAATAACTAAGAATTAAATATTAAATGTGAAAGAACCAATTATCAATCTATTTAAAATTGAAGTTAAAGAAGAAATTTGTAAATATTAATATTATTATATTTTAACATTAATATAATTACGTAAATAAATAAATTAATAATTGCTTTATATAATTCACATTAAAAATTAAAAATTAAAATAAATAATTGCTTTATATTAGAGAAAGAAAAGAAAAACAGAGAGAATACTCCCTACTACACTTCTTCCTCCTCATTACACTTACAAACCATATCCAATTGATGCTGAAATGCAATTTGAAGACAATGCCAAACCAATAATGAAATCACATACATTGCTATTTAAATAAAAAAATAATTATAGTAACAATTAAAACACGTAGTAACTTCTTTAAGGAAAATGAAATAGTACAATGTTTAAAATAAGAAAGTTGGAATATAAAATAATTGACAAAGTTTTCTTAAAGACCAACTAACTGATATTTAGTAAACTAAAGAAACATATTATGATTTGAAACTGCAGTTTAAAAAATTGATAACTGCTGAAAAAAATAATTAATATGAATTTTTTTTTAAATATTCTGGAACTATGAAAAACTTCTACAAGAAAAACATAATTATCATACATATATCACAACAAAGAGGAAATGGGAAAAAACTTATCTTTAGTTGCAATTGCAACTTCAGTGAATGAATCCAAAGAAAATAGTGAGAAAGATGGAATGAATCAACACACTTATTTGAAAAATAAATATTTGGATATTCATTAATAATTGAGAAAGCTTTGATTTCCACTTCCGAAGATGAGCAAGAAGTGTACTCTGAAATTGGTACCCAGTGCCTTCTTTCTATACTTCATTAACTAAGTAACCAACGACAACACCCTAATGCAAATAATCTTGATTTTTCTGCATACACTTCCTACTTTGCCGAAAAATTTAACTAGTGACTGAAGACATCAAAGGTGACAAAGAGCTTGCCAGCGTCGTCAATGGTGAGAGAGAATGATGGAAGAGGAAGAAATGAGGAAATCTTTCGACTGCTGAAGATGAGCGAGAGATCTCGGTTTTCACCGTCGAAGATGAGTGAAAGGTTGAAGGATAGGACAAAATATCGAATTCTGTTGTTTGAATGAAATTTGTGGGTGTCAATTGGAGGGAATGATGTATTGTTGAAAAGAGGGAGGACAAGGATTGGTGAGAATTCGACGTAAAGGTGGCCAAAGGATATTTGAGAAAAAAAACTATAAAAAATGAATGTAACTACCGCAGAGCAATCCGTAGTTTTCTCACCCGTTGGGATCCTAGTGTTATACTTATTTAATATAATATAACCACCTTATATGATATGACACACGTACCCTGTGCCCTCAGTGACTTAAGTACAATATTTTCTGAATTTTCGTTTTTAGTAATTATCAAATTAATTAAACCATGTGAATTAATTAAAATGCGAAATGGTAATTAACTGTTTACACAGAAAGCAGTTCTGTCGGGACAGAATCCGAACTTGTCACGATAGGAACTGAACACAATAAATAGATAAAGAACACACTGAATTTTTATAAGGTTCAGAAACCCTTTCGAATAACTTACTCCTTGGGGCCACGCCCAGAGAATAAACCAATTAGTAAAGAAACAATGTGTACAAAAGCATTGACTTAAACAATGTAAGACTCCCTCTTAAACTATTGCTGCAATCTTGTTGTACTCTTCTCTACGAATTTGATTTGATGAAACGCTGATTCTCTTGAACTCCCTTCAAAGAATAGCGAGTGCACACTTCCTCCCGAAGTGAGACTTAGTTAGAATCTCTCCCAAAGATTCTTATGAACACGTTCACTATAGACACTATCTGTTTACAATAGACTAGATAGATATCCACAAGTACACTCAACACTCTCACAAAGATTAAGGTGAATAAACGTAATCTCTACAAATAAAGACACTCTTCAAAATAACATAATGTTTACAAATATTCAAAATGGAAGAGGTGAAAATTCCAAAGGCCTTGGCAAGATATTTATAGGCAGGGAAATCGTCCAAGGCCATCAATTTCTGGTATCTTTGAAATCAATTTGCGAATTCCTTTGATTTAGAAAATCAGCCAGCCAGATGAATTCTGTGTTGAAACTGATGAGTCAGCAACGTAATCAGTTTTATCTGGCAGAACGAACATGGTCAGTTCTTTTGACCATGTTCATTTTCGACACCTTCTTTATTCCAGAATATTCATAATCCCACAAAATCCCTGAAAATAATCTCAAGATAATTGCAAAATATATTGTTACCAAAAATTGATTATTTGTGATAAATAAGGCAACAAATATATTCACACTTAAATATATTTTCACATTACACAATCGGCTGAATAATTTGATATTTAATCCGAAAATCAAATATGGAGATATGCTACTAATTTTAAACATTTTAAAATATTTTGTCTAAATTAAAGTTTAGCCAAAAAAGATTTTACACTACCTACTCACTTTTGCTACAAATTTACCATATTATTAATTACTATTGTGTATAAATGCAGAGACATAATACCTTAAGGGGGTATTTGATATGAGGGTTTGGTTTGGTGGGAATGAGAATGTCAAATCTAACCCATGTTTGGTAAATTTATTTTTAATAGCTTGGGAGTTTGTGTTTCCAAGTGGGTCTCATTTTTTAGCTTGACTTGAGGGTAATCTTAACTCCTCTAAACACTTGAGTTTCACATTCCCTTAATCTAAACCCCCTCTAACTCTACTCCCCTAAACCCAAACCCCGTACCAAACACCGTAAAAGGTTATGAGACTATTTTGTCAATCTCTACAAATTCAAAGAACAATTATACTAAAAATCTAATTGTAAATGCTATCGTGTATTCTAGATGCGTAAATTATATCCAATAGGGGTGCACACGGGTCGGATTTTCGGGTTTCGGGTTCGGGTTTTGCGGGTTACGAAAAATGGTACCAAAACCAATCCGAAATTTTCGGATTTTTTCGGGTTCGGGTTCAGTCGGGTTCGGGTTCGGGTGTAATTTCGGGTTTGATGGGCCATTTCTGATTTTGGGCCGAAAAGCCCAGATTTGCAAAAATGCCATTTTTTTTTCAAAAATACCATTTTTTTCTTTCAAAAATATCATTTTTTGGCCGTTTCAGTAGTACTATGTGCAATTGTTTCTGATATTTGCCAAAAAAAGATAAAAATTAAGTTACTTAAAGTTTCTATGTAATAATAACCTTTAATTGCCCAGTAAGTATACTAGTACTTATATATATTATCGTATAGATATTATACATATATATACATGTACAACATCACAAAGGGTTGGGTGCCGCCGCATGAGAGCTGAGGGAGGCGAGGTGAGGCGAGGGAGGCTCCGGGCTCGTCTCGAAGGGTTGCGTCGGCGGCAGGCAAGGCAGTGGCTGGCACTTGGCTTCTCTTCTTCTCTCCTCCTTGCTGTTGCTGCCGTGCTGAAGCTTGAACCAAGAGGGAGGCTCAACTCAGGTTGCCGTGGCCCGTGCTTGATGTTGATGATGGTGATGCTCTGCTGAAGCTTGAACCGAAGGAGGACGACGAGGGAGGTTGGGGCTGGGCTGCCGCTTGACTGAAACGAAGGAGAAGAACCAAAAAAAAAGGGGGTCGGGTAAAGTTTAGGGTTAAATTCAATTGTTTCAGTTCAGATTTTGATTATATTTATTTTTATTTTATTTTTTATTTTTTAAAAAAATTCAGTCGGGTTTCGGGTTACACCCGAACCCGACAGTACATATATTGCAAACCCGAATCCGACCCGATTTTTTCAGGTTCGGGTCGGGTTAAACCCGATTTTGTCGGTTTTTTTTCGAAAAAAACGGATTTTTCGGGTTCGGGTCGGGCGGGTTTTGCGGGTTAAATGTACACCCCTAATATCCAAAACCGAGACATAAATGATTATATGAATAAATGGCCTCAAGTCCACAAACGATAACTCTCTCTTTATGACTTTAACACCTGGAAATTCTGGATTAGAACTAATATTTGCTAGCCAAGGGGTGGCTACCATTTGCTCTTAAATATATATGAATTTTTGAAAAACGACATGTCGTTAGGGAAGTATTATTGTAGTAGTCGTTTCGGTAGGGGGTTAGAATAGTGAATTCATTGTGATTAGATGTAACTATATATCTGAAGGTTTAATAATAAACTTTGGAGAACCACTGGACCATCTTTCTGTAGTACCAGGCGCTAACAACATAACATAAATTTGGGAAGAGGGACCCATTATAAATCATAACCCTACTTATTATTTATTTAGGTCCAAGTGAATATATTTCAGGAAGAAAAAAAAGCAATGATAGTAGTAACAAACCTCTTCCACTCCTGAAAGAAAACTTTTATAAAGACCCATTTGGCCAACAAGATTGTTGAAGTTCATTTAAATTTGTTTGTTTGTGTCAATTTTTTTTTATTATTTTTTTGTTATTGTTTAGATAATTTACTTTAAAAAGTATTCTTTAAATCATAAACATATATATTTTAATGTAATCATATATATATATATTAAATTAGGATAATATTAAAACAGAAAATCTAATATTAAAAAGTTAAATAAATTTTAAAATTTCATTAAAAATTGAATTAACTTCTCATATATATATATATATATATTTTAAAAAAGAACTTTCCTGGAAAAACTAGTAGAGATTAATTTGAAAAATACAGTTGCATGATTCTGCCCCTTAATTAGATCATTGTCAGATTAGACTGTATTGCTCGATTTTGAGGGGTGTGATCACGATTATGACAATATCTTATTTGATTATAATCTAGTTGGATCGCCATAAATTTATATATATATATATATAATTTTTCTTCAAACAAAAATGTTATCATAATAGTGAAGTTTGAAAACCTTAATTTGAAGTTTCTAATTTTGAACCCGTACATAACAATAGTATATCCATTTCATTCTCTTTCAAACCCTCTTTCTCATTCCCATTCACGCCAGCCAGTCACCACCACGACCACTGTAGGAGTGAACAACTTTCGAGTTCTACCATCCCCTCCAAGTTGTTGTCCTTTTAACTCTATGGTCATGATCTGGTGTTTGTAATTTTTTTTAGTTGATGTTATTTGTATTATTTATTTCTAATATATTATTTTGTTAAGTATTGTAATTTTATATGAAATCTAAATTTAAATTGGATTTTTCATTGTCATTTGTTAACACTTAAGCTTAATAAATGTATGCTTGTTTTTTTGTTAAAAAATGATGGAAAATACCAGTTCGGCATTGTTTTGTTAAATAATAATTTGTACCTTGTGTTTTACAAAATAGATCAAAATAATGTTCTAAATCCAATTTTAATTAAAATATTTTCAAATATAATATTTCATTTTCAACTCCTCAACTACTTTATTCGCTTCTCTCAACTCATTGCATGGCCAACGGCTCAAGAATTGATCTTATAATTGAAAATATTTTTACCAAATTAAAATTGGGATTATGGTACTATATTGATCAATTTTGTAAAGCACAATATTTGAATTGTTATTTAACAAAACATATGGCCCGATCGCGTATTCGGGCAGAACACGAGCCAAAATGGCATTTTCCCAAATATGATTGTAAGTGTCATTTTGTTGAACTTTACATGTGTTGAAATTTTTGATAATATGTATTAATTATTAAATATATGCTTGATGAAATATGTATTAATCTGAGCATTTTTTTTATATTGTTTTCCTGTAATTTGCACACAAATGCTCAATGGGAAAACGACACCTCTAGGGATATGTCGACTAATAACGGAGGATCAACTTGAACTGAGAAAGTGATCAAAGACTAAAAAATGAACACATGATATCTAAAATATGTAACAAATCATAATATCACATCCTTCGTCATATGAGAAGGTGCTCGAGCACAGGAGGATCAGGCACATAAGCATACCAAATGAAGGATATCCTCGAGGAAGAGAAGTGCTTGCAAGTGTCTTAGGACGAGAGGTGTGCCCAAGCCAAAAGACAAGTAGAATTCCAACAAGTTAATCCGACATTGATTCCAGACCAAATACCTTGCGTTGAAACTACTCAAGTTTATTTTCAGCAAAACTACTTGTAAATTACAAAAACATAGAAAAAAAAATTGCCACGAAATTACTTAATATTTTTTTTTCTTTACGGCAAAACTACCCAAACCCATTTTAAATGTTTAGAAGTAAAAAATTTAAACAAAAGAAAAAATATATAAAAAAAATATTACAAAAATTATCCATTATATTTTTTAGAAATTATGAAGTAAATAATAGATAAATGACCAATGGTCAAGTGTTTAGAATTTAGATATTTTCTTGATATATCAGGTATTTGAACATATTGATTGTAACAAATCAAGTAACTTTTGGTCATAAGAAACTCTAATAAATGGTCAATGCACGCCAAAATGCTGCTGATCATAACTAAGAAAAATGAGAGAATACAATAACATACTCCAATACACATCTTTTATTTTTATGGGTTGCACTACTACATACCATTTGTCGTTGTCATTGAAAACATAATTATCTCCTTCACAAATAATCATTGATGAACATATATGTGTATTTGCCGAAATGCATATGCTTTGTTGAAATATATGCTTGCAGAAATATATATATTTATGTATATGTGTGAAATTACAGTCTCAAATCGAACCAGACTGAACTTAAACGCTCTAGGTTAGTTTGGTTTGATTTGATTTGAAATTTCTTAAAAACCATCACCAAATCAAACTGCAAGACTAATTTATGTGAGAAGAGTTCCCAAACACAAAAAATATTTAAAAAAATTATCTAAACACTCTAAAATAACTTTTAGGCTTCGAAAATAATTTCAACTCCAAGCCTCATGTGTATCAGATTATGAAAGATATCTAGGCTTATTTAATTAATCTTATTATTGAATTAAATTAAATAAATGTTTTGTTTGGATTCAAATAAAAAAGAGAGAAAGAGAGAGAAACAAAGCCACACACCCCCTGCTTTTGTAACAAACATAATTTATAAACGGTCCCCTCCTTTACTTCACCATCCCAACTATAAACGTACAATTTTCAGTAACAGCCCAAAAAAAAGTACAATTATTCATAACTAGAAAAAAAATTATCATTTTAATAGTTTTCAATGAAAATAATTGATGTTGTATAACGTTGTTACTTGTTAGAGTAGAAATAATATGGTTGGACACCAAAACTAACAAAAATAATGGAGAAAAAAAACCCTCAAATCTAACCAACATCAACAAAAATACCACTTTTAACTAAAACACATACCCTTAATTCTCCGTCTCTCTTTTGTCTAAGAAAGAGTTTTTAATATAAATATTCACCAAATAATTAGGGAATTTTTTTTAACTAACTAAATCGTTATAATAAATATTTTATTATATAAATGTTGTATGAATTTTTTTTATAAATTAAATAAATAAGAAATATTTACAACATAAATACCCAGTATTTTACATTATTTCTATTAAAGTTAAATATTTAATATTTTATTTTTATAACAAAAATACTAAATGTTGAATATATATTAAAATATTTTTTGGCAAAAATATCTAACATTTTAAAAATATTTTTTTTAGTAGACAGTAACAAATATCTACTTAGTCAATATGTTTAACTGTTCTAAAATAAAAAGTACGAACAACAATTATATTTTAACAAAATTAAGTATTTATATTTTAACATATATTCATCATTAAATATTTTTCCAGTAAAAATAAAAAAATTAGATATTTAAAAGATTGAACAATTATCAATAAATACTTCATCACTAGTGTTCATAAAAAAAAAAGAAGAAGGGTATTTTGGGATATCTACAACCCTAGTAAATGTTAGGTGTCGTGAAGAATTATAGGGCACCTACCATAAATTAGATATACAAATAAATAAAAACGAAAACCCAACAATTAATACTACCCAAACTTCAAACAATTCCAGCTCAACCGAATAAAAAACAAAGCACATTATAGAAAATCGCATCCCTTTGACGTTATTATGATTATTATTCAAAATCAAAAGAAAGCACCGAATAAACATCAAAAAAGCAAAACAAAAAATTAAATTAAATTAAAAAAATGAATAACATTATCCCCATAATTGTACTTAATAATCATACTTTAATCTTCCACTAACAATAATAACACCCATACCCGTATCTCTAATTTTTTAATTGATTGCCCCATTAATCACCACACTCAAACAAATATCTCAAATATCTATCTATCTATCTATACCAATCCCACCCAATCACAAAACTTGGTTCTCAATTTAACTCTACCCTAACGTGTATAAACATTTTCCAGGAAAAATAATATATATAGCCAAACAACTTCACGGCTGAGAAAATTTGAATACTTTAATTTTCGAGACCCCAAAACGCATAAATATAATAAAAAGTGGTAGCATTAAAGAGAAAGTTTCCCTCGAGAGGTACCATGTCTTATATTCCACCCCTTCCACCCCAAAAAAAAGAAGAAAAAATTAACACTACTATTTTTTTTGTTTCTGAGCTTGAAAATAATAATAAAGGGAATAATTTTTTTTCCTTTTTAGAAAAATAAAATAAAAAAGATTTACTTTAAGCATTCGGACTCCAAAGGCTCCACAAACGAGAATTCAATAACCCCAACACGTCCGGCAATACCTTTCTAGCCAAACCCTTGTGGTCATTCGCCGTCGTCATTGTCCGTACAGCCACCGCCACGGCATCGCTCACTTCCGTGAGCTGCTGCTGTTCCTGTTCATCTTCGACGGTGTCGTTTTCGTTCTCCTCTTTGAGCTCTTCGTTATTTTTCAGCGGAGCTTCGAGAATAACAGCACATGGCGGGCTTTGACTTTCTTGAACCTTCTCCTCCGGCACTGGAAGCAACGGTGGTTGCGGCGACGGAACATCAGGGAGTACTAATGGGTTTTGGACCAGGTGGGGATGATCACGGCGGCCGAGCTTGTCCCGCCGTTTGCCTCGGCCGTTGTTCTTCTTGGACTTCTCACCGTGAGTGAGGTGGTCCTCAAAGGCCTCAATGACTTGGTGGATGAGCTCGCGGTTAGGGGAGGAGTCCCACCTGAACCAGTAGCTGGTATAGCAGTCGAAGCAGTCGCAATCGAACATGGGAGTCTTATGCCCATTATTATTGTTATTGCTAGAACCTTTTTTAGACGATTTCTTCTTAGATTCTTGACTCACCGAAGAAGATGAAGAAGAAAAAGAAGTTTTCATGGACCTGGTAATCATATAAGCTAAGACCTCTTTGTCTTCGAGAGAGAGAACTGAAGCCAAAGCCAGAATAGCAGCTGGAAGAAGCTTCAAAACAGAGAGAACTTCTCTGTCATTTGAAGAAGAAGATGGGTTTGGAGATGGGTAAACTTTACCCTTGCTCTTTATCTTCATGATGATTACTACTCAACTGGGTCTTATGAAAAAAACAACTTCCTTTTTCAATCAATGGAGGATTACTGGTGGAGAGAGAGATGGGTTTTGAGGAGGGAGGGAGAGAGAGAGAAGAACAGTGCGTTCTAATTTTCCTTGGTAGAGAAGGAAGAAGAAGCATACGTCGAGTCTAATTAATTTGTTTATTATTTTATTTTCCAAGTTTATATAATTTTGAAGCCATGCTCACATTCCGGCTGAGCGCGTGTTGAGCACTGTCACAGCATTTTGTTTAGAGAATTTAAGTATTATACAAAGTAAGGCATATTTGGTTGTTATTTATATCAAAAGAGGTATATTTGGTTGTTTTTTTTTTCTTAATATCGAAAGAAGTATATTTGTGTAATTTATTCTAACATAAAGTTTTAAAGTAGTCTTTTGTATCCATATCAATTTTAGCATTTTTAAATTGAAATTGAATGAAACCCTGAAAATGAATTAAATTGGAATGACTTTATATTTTAGTAGTAAGTGTAGCAAATATACAGTGCATTCTTATATATTAATAGCTTATAATTGTAAATGATTGAATTAATGCGTAAGATCTGTCTTGTTTTTAAGACATTTTAAAAGAAGAAAAACAAAAAACAAAACTGAGTAGCTTTCAAATTCTATTTTAGTATAATCTGAAAATTTAAGCTTACATATTATATAAGTAGAAAGAAAAAGTAGCAAATATTCAGGGTATTATTATTTATGGCTTATAATTGTAAATGATTGAATTAATATGTAAAATATGTCTTGTTTTTAAGATATATTTTAAAAGAAGAAAAATAAAAATAAAAGCGGAGTAGCTTTCAAAACGTGTACTAAGTAAGTCTAAGAATAAGATAGTCAATTTTCAAAGTAAAAGTCAAGACTAAATTTTTAATTTTATTTTTCTCAAAATTATTATGCAATGTTGAATGGTTGGTAACTTGGTAGGAACTAGGAAGTGAGAACACAGTCCCCGCGCGTGGGTTAAGTTTGCTTGCTCTAATCAGGTGTGGTCAGGTCCATGGTAGTAATCTCTCGGCTTAGGGAAGTGTGGTCCAGCCAAAGAAAAAAGGGTTTATGGGGACAGGGCTCGGCAGACAAGGGTACATACAGCAGCTCCCTCCCTGGTTATAAGATCAACTTTCAAGGGGTAAAATGGTCAAATCAGAGAGAGCTCCCGCCCATTTGGATAAGGACAACCGACCAAAACACTGTCAATAATATTTTTGAGGTGGGTAATAATATTAATCTATCTTTGCCTTTTGTCTCTTATTAATATATAAATTAATCCTTTTTTTTAATATTTTGCTTTTAATTCAATTGCCACGTCACGCTTTTTGATTTATTAAGGGGTCCTTTTAAATTAATTGGGTTTCTCTTTCTCTACATGATTTGTTGAAGCTTAACAATGTGTCATTAATTCTCTCGTTGTCGATTTTAAACATTTTATTTATTTATTTATTAACTAAAGACTTAATTTCAATTCAAATCAAATCAATATCATCACCCACTCACTTTGTTTTCTTTTTCCTCAGGCAAGCAAATTAAGCAACACTAATTATTAATTACTATTGTCCTTTTATGTGTGGTTTCTTGGTTTGACTATGTTTGAGGCTCCAAAGTGGACCCCTAAATTGAAATGAAAAGGTTTTTGTGTACAATTTCAAATCTAAGAGTATCTTCATTCCCAGTTTCTCTTATGGTAAGAGAAGGACAGTGTGAAAATATATTATCTTTCTTCTTTTCGAAACTCATATAATAAATGTATTATCTCTGTTTCCACACATGACCGAGTTAGCTTTCATATAAAATATATATTTATTTATAAAGCTCTTTTTATAGCTAGCATAACAAATATTGGAAGAGAGACTATAATTTAATGGTATGTAGGGGCATAAGGGTGCGGCTTGGTCACAACCCAAGGCAAAACGATACCTATATATATAGGAGAAGAAACATCAAAATGTGAACTAAACAATTTATTTACAAATATTTTATAAAAATAACAAATTTTCTCTTTTCTTTTATTCTATCCTATGCGCTCTCCTTTTCATGATTCAATATTTTAATACAACATCAGAAAAGTAAAGTTTATTTTAATGTGAAATACAACCATTGTGATTTTCAAGGACAAATTGTGTTTTTTTGTAAAATGCTTTCTTGTACCATTTTGCAGCCAAAATGTAAAAAACTAATCAACTCTTTATATAATTGTGTGTACAACCTTTCTTCACCACTAAACCAAAAATTTGTACATAACATTATTACACGTAGACCAGATTGTTATATGCTTATGGATAAGTATAAAGAAAAGGAAAAAAAGAGTGAACATAAATAAAATCAATCGATAATCATGTGTCTTTCTTATCTTGATATGGTTGAGATTTATTAAAGGCTGCAGAGCGTTTGTCCTCTGCCATCTTGGCATGAACTTCATCCCTTTCACTGAAATACCTGTCGAAGGCCCTTGGAAGAAATCTTGGAATTAAAAACACAAACAGATTTATGGCAAAATATCCCAAATTGGCCACTGCTAAGCTCCTCCCAAACCAAAACCAACCAACATCCTGGGCCACCAAAATCACACACATCAACATCTTAATTTATATACACAAAGCTAAGGTAACAGATTATTAATATTATTATTTAAACTAGGCTCTCAATCCTAACCCTGCAATATTTTAAAACTAGCCTAAGCCTACATTATATGAAAACCAATAAATTATACCAATTGTGGTATAAAAATTATGACTAACTCTAGAAGCAATTGCTATGTGAGTATAAATATTCAGAAATATTCTAGCCCAACTCTATATACTAGAGTACCCAAAACGAGTACTCCGACATAGCTTTATGTGAACAAACCACACACACACACATATATATATATATATATATGTATGTATGACATATGTGGACATCACATGAAACTTTTATGCACTATTGAATTTAAAATCGAATCCAATAATGCATACCTAAAGTATCTTATAGCAACAGACTCTTTGAGCTAAGATTATTACTCTTGGCTATTTGTAGGTAACAACTGTTACTACTATATATTAATTTACTCAACATTATTATTATAAACACACAAAATAACACAAGTACACAAATAGATAGATATACACTATATGTTTATTGTATGTAGTAATAAAAGCAAGTTTGACTTTGACTTTAACCTTGAATGGAGCATTTGCAGGTAGGGTTTGGTCGACCCAAACATCTTTGATCCAGTCAAGAATGACAAAGATCCTCCGGACCGTATAAAGCAACGGAACCAAGGCTCGAACCGGAGGAGAAAACAAGGACAGCCCACTTATAATGTTCTCTGTCAAAATCTGAAACGATAACAAGAACAAGTGCGGCGTGGCGGACCGTACGGCGTGCCCGTCCCCTCTGGCGAAGCCTCCCAAAACGTACGCCAATGGCAGGAATAGCCCAACGGCGGTTCCCATGATCACGTACAGTCTGAAGAGTTTGCTTCCATGGAAGAGCTCTTGGGAAGTAGTGGTTCCGTGATCACAGTTCGTAGGGAACACGAGCCGAGACAGTGCCAAGAGGTAAGCGCTGGCGAAAGCTGGGAAGACCAAGTCCAGAAGTGGGACCAGGCCGCTCACTGAGAAGACCATAATGAAGGCCACCAGCTGAAGCTCTATGATACGTAAAGACCCCATAATGCCACCCGCTACCGCCGGCTGTTCCAGTTTCTGTTGGAGCCGCTTGTGGTGGTGCTTGGCGTCGGTGGTGGTGGCCGTTTGGTCTGGCTCCGACCGAGGTGCCATCGCCATTGACACTCCTGACATTTTGGCGTTGTGTTTGACTGGTTATGAGTACGTAAGTCGGTGATTAAGACCTTTACATTGAAAAGGAGAGAATATGACATGAAGAAACTTTTGAGAGATGTATTTTCAAGCACAGAGACATAACAAGTAGTGATTGAATGATAATAATAAACCACAACATACGGTACTACTTCAATGAATGTCTTCCACATATATAATGAAGAGTGTGCAAAAGTAGAAATTTAACATGAATGAGAGAGAAGACATATGTATATATATAGAGGTCGTAATCAAAATTGGTCCATTATCAATGTTCTCTGTTTAAAGAGATGACTATAGCTTAGTGTTTTTTCTTTGGGTGGGGGGTCACTTTGATGGAACATTTGATCGAATAATTTTATAGGAGGAAACTAAAAATTAATGGTGGTTGGAGAAAACCCATTTTATTTCATGGATTTTGACAAGTGCATGCATACTAATTCATTTGTTCATCTCATAAAGAGAACAAAACACTAGGAAAACACCTAAGATATACAACCAAAACAATGAATATTCATAATAAACAGAACAAAACAAGGCATGGGTTATGCATAATGATCAGTTTATAAAAACATACCGGTTGAAGTAAATTTAGAGGCCAGTAACACAACACAAGCTCCGTCGTAATCGTATCAAAGTCTGAACTGATCACCAAATATTGTTAGTGAATTATTAGAGAGAGTTTAGACTACAAATGATCAGTGCGAATGACTCGGTGAAACTGCATACTGAAAATTAGATCTTCTGTTTCGGATTTGTAGAAGTCAGACATTTGATATTCAGATTTTTCTTTTTCAACTAAAGAAATTAAGAATATTTACTTGATAGGTGTAAGGATTTTTCGACATGTAAATGTTATATTTCGACACCTGTAGAAATGTCTTAAGTGGAAGCATAGCTGTTGGACACCTCTCATACTTAGTTGTAACAGATATTGATAAATCACATCGAAAGGTTCGCTGGATTTGCATAAAATATAGGCCTGCTCTCAATGTAATTGTGGTCAAAAAATGGGCTTAGGCCCGATTTATAATATATCACTTTATTATAATTTTTTTGGGGACTACTTGATAACTACCGAGTTTTATGATTAGTTAACTAAAATTAGCTATTAAATAAATTCAGTTAAATTTTACCCATTATTATAATGACATTTCTCATAATACCCTTGCTTATACACATATAACTTAGGTATGACTGAATGATATAATTGGAAGATTCAAATAAATATTGGGTATAAAATTAATTTTTTTAAAAAGTTGCTAAAAATTAAATGACATTTTTAAAACTGGACACTCCGTGTAATTTGTACTTTTTTTTGACAAAATATAATTTATTATAATTTGTACATTAGTTTAAATTCTTTTTTATATATATATATATATTTGGTATATAGTAAATATTATTTATATTTTAAAAATACTATAAATATTAATAAATAAGTCAAATAAAATATTATAAAAAATTGGTATTTTTATTAGTGTATTTGATGTGAATTTACGTGTTTATGTCTAGTGAATATTATACATATAATTACAAGGGAGTTTTTTTTCCACATATTTATAGTTTTTTTTGGTTGATTTATAAAAATATGAATATTTAATTTTTTTTATATTTTTATGGCTTTTTTTTTGTTTAAGAGTTCATAATTATAAGATTTTATTTCTTATAAATTTAAGAAAATATATATAATTATGATAATAATAGTTATGTTTTCTTTGATTTTGAGAGTAGTTTTATTTTTTATTTTTTTTCCTTTATTATTTTATTATTTTCCAGATTTTTCTTTCTTTATTTTTTTCTCTTTTTCCTATTTTTTCTTTCTATTTTTCATTTTTTCGTTCTTTTTTCTGCTTTTTTTTTTCCATTCATCATTTTTTTTCTTTTTTTTCCTCCCATTTTTTTCTTCTTCACACATATATTTTAATATTACATAATTATTTTATTATTATACTTTTTTTAGTAGTTTTTCTACTATATGTAGAATAATTCAAACCAATTTTTTCAACCTTTTCTTTTTAATGTAACCCTGATAGGAATATCTAAATTTGAAAAGAAAAAAAATAGATATGAATATGTAAATAACCAGTTACCTTGATGAGAACATTCAAATCTAGAAGAAAAAAAAATCTGATATGAAAACGTAAATGAGTAACTGGTTACCCTAGTGGTAACATCTTAATATAGAAGAAAAAAATAGATATGACAACGTAAATTGGTAACCAGTTACCCTAGTGGTAACATCTAAATCTAGAAGAAAAAAATAGATATGAAAACTTGAATGGTAACAGTAACCTTGATAGGAACACAAAGAAAAATGATGGAGAGTTTACCGAAATGGGCACTAAAGAATTTTCGAGAGATCTCCTCCAAATCACTAGTATGGCTATCGAAATCGTGAGCACCAGCGTGTAGGTTCCAGATCCAAGTGAACATAAAGATACAATAGAGCTAGGACAGTTATTGTATGAGGTCTGTCCAATGCCAGATGCAGAGGCACATAATAGATCGATATGAAATCATGAGCTATCTCGTAATAAAATCGGTTGTTGCTGATACTTTCTTCTCGGTTCCTTCTTCTTCTTCTTCCATAGCGCGAGCTCAAAGAAGGAAGAGATAAGAGGCCCCACAAATTTGGAAAGAAAAAAAATAGATATGGAAACGTGAATGGGTAACCAGTTACCTTGGTGTAAACATTTAAATCTGAAAAAAAAATCTAATGAAAACATGAATGTGTAACCGGTTACCCTAGTAAGAACATCCAAATATAGAAAAAAATATATATGAAAACTTGAATGGGTAACTGGAAATCCTGATAGAAACATCCAGATTTGGAAAGAAAGAAAAAATTAGATATGAAAACATAAATAGGTAACCAATTACCTTAATAAGAATATTCAATTCTAAAAAAAGATGATATGAAAACGTGAATAGGTAACTAGTTACCATGACGAGAACATAAAAAAAAAAGTAAGAACATATATGAAAATGGGAAAGTAATCAGTTACTTAACCCAGATAAAGAAAAAAAAATAGTCACGATCTTTAAAAAATGTAGAAGAAAAAGCTGGAACAAAAAACTTGATTTGTTTTTTTTTTAAATATAGTAAAAAAAAAATAAGTGCAATAATAAAAAATGATAATAAATAATGAAATAATTTGAGTTGAAGGGGAGGCGACTGAATAGGGGGCTCTCTCAAAAAAGTTCAACGAAAAAGGAAGGAGAAAGAAGATACTACAACAATTTTCACTTTTAATGACTCTCTATAATGACTTAAACTAATAGTGTAAGTCATTAAAAATATTCAGGGTTATTTAAAGACTAATGGTGTAAGTCATTAAAAGTTCTTGTTAATGACTGCCTAGGTAAGTCATTAAAAGTAGTGGGAGACATTAATTTAAAAAAGGATATTTGCGGCTAAAATACCCAAACTTACAAATTACTAACACTTAAATACCCAAACTGATTTTTTGGTGGCAAAAGTACCAAAACGTTAACTTTACTTGCAATTAGAGACACACAGTGTTAAATGTTAAAGTTGATCAGTCAAAGGACTCGTGGCACCATATGATTGTTCCACATTATTATTATTATTTTAAATAATTTTTCAAAAAAAATATCATTTTATATTTTTCATTTAAAAAAATCAAATTTATTGTTTTTCAATTCAAAAGTAACAAAAAATAATTTTTTTTCAAAAAAAAAAAATCAAATTTGTTGCTTTTAATCAATTTAAGATTAAGTAAAAAAAAAATATTTAATCTTAAATTATTATTTGGATTTTTAAAAAAATTACTTAATCTTTAATTGAAAAAAAAGTAGAAAAAAATGATAAATAGGAAGATTTTAATAATAATAATAATAATAAATAAATTTGAGGATATTAACAATGAAAAAATAAATTTTAAAAAATGTATTTTTGATACTTAATCTTAAATTGAAAAAAAGTTTGAATTTTTTTGAAAAAAATGTAAATTTTATTTTTGAAAAAATTTAAATTGAATTTTTTTTTAAAAAAAATGAAAAATAAATTGAAAATTATTTTAAGAATAATAACATTGTGGACTAATCATGTGGTGTCACGTGTCCTTTGACCGGTCAACTTTAATATTTAAAACTGTGTATCTCTAATTGCAAGTAAATTTCACGTTTGGGTACTTTTGCCACCAAAAGAATCAGTTTGGGTATTTAAGTGTTAGTAATTTGTAAGTTTGGGTATTTTACCCACAAATATCCCATTTAAAAATATGACTATAAAATTATTTATTTATGAAATATCATACATGTAAGAGCATCTAACGTCTCCCTTGGAAAGACGTGTCAGACATCTAACGTTTCCCCTGGCAAGACGTGCCAGACATCTAACGTCTCCCCTGGGGAGGCAACCTGGACACGTCTCCCTAGAGGAGACGTTAAATTTCTGGCCAAATATATACTCAATCTTTCCTTCTTCTTCCCCGAGCGCATGAACCAGAGGCGAAGAAGGGCGATTTTCAGGGCCTTTTTTTGATGATTTTGGCCGATTTTAGGCTATAAAATCTCATTTGGGGTAAGTTTTTATTATTTATAAGTGTTGTATAATAGTTAGGATAATTTTCATTCTTATTTGCTCTAGTTATTAAGGGATTGATATTGGGATTTTAGGGTTTATGAGTTGTGGTTTTGGGTAATTTTTGGCTCAATAAAGTGGATTTAAAGCATATTTGAGGTAGGATTTCAAGATTAAACAATATATTATAGTTAGAATGGTAGAAACAATTATTTTTGTGCATTTTTTTATATGATTTGTGGGTTTTATTAGAAATATTAGTTTAAAGTATGAAAAATAATTTTTATGTATATTTGAGATACTATATTGTTTAATTTTAAGATGTTACCTGTAATGCCCCGAAATCCCTAATGCGGTTTAATGGCTGGATTAGTAGGTCGAGAGGACCATAATTGCTTAATTATGCCATTAAATGATTATATGCATGTTTATGTGAATTATATTATAATATGATGTTAAATGCATGCATGTGGGTCCACATTTGATTATTATGACATCAGCCCATCCCTTACTAATTCCCGTGTTTCAAGAGGATTTGGCGAGGCTGATATTGTTATTGCCTTCTTGTCTCTTGTTCTTTTCCCGCCTCTTGTTGCCTTCCTGCCTCCTAGTGTTCGAGAAATTGTCCTTGCTTTAGTTTCCTTTGCAGCAATAACCATCACTGAAGCAACAATGGGCAAGAAAATCGGGATGGAACCGATCATGATACACTCCTGCCCCCATTCCTTTGGTGTGGTTATGGAGCAACCTTTGGTTGTTGGCTTCTCTTCCACCTTACCAACCTTTGAAATGGATCTCTTCATTGACCGGGCTTGCCTCTTTTTGAAGCCTTTCGCAGCTTTGCCTCTCAAGGCTTGCTGAGTCTTAGAGACATTCTTCACAACTTTTCCTTTTCCAGCCTTTCTAGCTGGTGTAGCTTCCTTCACATCCTCTACAGGTTTGGGTACGCTATATGAAATGGGTACCCGATCAATAGAGAATGCCGCTAGGAAGCAATTTTTTTTCTCTCCTTGGTTAGAAGAGGTCGTTGGTAACTTGTGGAAGTAAACTATCACTTGTGGTGCCATTTTTCATGAAAATGGTAAACACAATTAGCACCAAAATTTTAAAGTTCAAGAATAGTCATCATAGTTGGAGATGAAAAGGAGAATGGGTCCCACCGAGCGTGCCAAAAATCATGTTAGACAAAAATTTCAAATTTAATATATTAAAATTAATGCCAAACACAATTTCTCCTATGCCAATTTTATAGCATAAGAGTTTATTAATTTGACTTCGACCCATCTAAGATTTTAAGAATAATCTCTTAATTACAATCCTTTTGTTTAAAGGAAACACCTTTTGATTCCAATTACGATGATATTAATTACTTAGGGTAAACTTGGGAAAAATTTGGGTGAATTTGGAATTGCAACTGAACTCAGTAATTTTGGTTAACTGAGCTGCCTACATACCTTCTTTATGAAGGATCAAGCCACTTGTAGTTCAGATAGATATTTTGAAAAATGAGTGGAAGAATTTCAGTAAATGACCATTCATAGGAATTCATGGTAATTTTAGAAATTTATGAAATTTCCGGTAGATGACCATATCATGGAATCATTTAATGTTTTGGAATTTATGAAAAATTCCAAGGTGAATGACCTTTTTATGGAATTTTGAGAGTTGTGTTTGATATTTGAGAATTTTGGAAATTTGTGGTTCATGTGACTACACTTAGTTTTAGCGACTAAGTTGCCTACGTATTTTTTAGAGGAATCAAGTCAAACGTAGTTCAAAAGTACGTTTGTGATGCTTTGAAAGTCAAGAAGTGAATGACCTCTTTTTGGGATACCATTTACTATGGCTTTGAATTTTAGTGCACTTTTAATTTTGAGGTAAAATTACCATTTTTTAGATTTTGTGAGGTTAATGACCTCTTTGAAATTTTGGAATGATATTTCATCATTTGAATTGATTTTGATGAGCTCATTTGGGATTTGGAAATTTCATACCATTTCACATGATTTTAGAATTTTATCATTTTGGTGACAATTTTATGTCTTGAAATCTCTTTATATATATATATATATATATATATATTTATCAATAATTTATTTTATTTATAAAGAGATTATTAAAAATCAATTTAATTGATTATTCCAAAATTTGTGGGGAATAATCTAAAATTTTATATCAGGTAATATCATTATTTTAAAATTCAAATTTTATATTTTTAAATTTGAATTTAAAATTTTGAGATAAAATCTGACTGTTTTATATTTTGAATTTATCAAATAATATAAATATCTTAAAATTCGAATTTAAATTTGGTTTCGAATTTGAGATATTTTGTTTGTTTTTTTTTAATATATTATTTGATTATTTTCATATCTCTGGGTCTATTTAATAGTTTTACAAAGATAAAGCAAGAGTCATATGATAAGTTGCAATTCTTTGACAGAGCATACACACAATTATTTTATCCCCAAGGTAAGCCCCTTTGTATGTATATATTGTATACGCACGATACATATTTTTTAAGGTATCATATATACAGTCTCTTTCTCCACTTAATCTAATATATATATATTTTTTGAGTTTGGCTTATATAAATTCGACTAATCCCTGAAAACATACATATATATATATATTTTGTTTGAAACACTACGTTGGGACTCGGTTCCAAATTTAATACTCATATGCATATATCTTGCTTTAATGGTTTGATTGTGGTACACATATATTTCAAACTTAACATATATATGTGCTTATGGTCACCCTAACAGAATATTTTGAAAATGAATGCCCACTTAGGCTTTCTTTTTTATTATAGTTTTTTTTTGCCGTATAAAACAAAATGCATCTGTAACATATGCATATATAATAATTTCACAATGAGTCATTCCTCAAAAATAGTTTTTTTGGCTATTATTGTACTTTTTTTTACTGGTCGTATAAAACAAATGTATCTATAACATGTGTATCTATAATATTTGTTATTTTTTTTTATATATATGGTATATATATATATATGTATACAAGACCAGACGATTTCCTTTGGTCGTTTATATATCTGTATATCATATAAATTTTGAATTGGTTAATTTGCAAACTGGTCTTCTAAGAACCATGAGCCTATCAGTTTTCATTTATTTCTTTTGGGGTGCAACTATACACATATATGTCAATATTCATTGAAACTTTCAGAATGACTTAATCTCTTTTGAACTTGATCAGAGAATTTATCTTACGACCAACGACTAGCCAATCCCAACATCGGCTTAGACAAATACTTTAATTATTTGTACTTTCAGTGAGGTATGAGATATTCAACCAAGTTTGTTTAACTGCTTTTTTAATCAAAATTAATATTTTGTGGCAATTTTGATAGCATAACAGTCCGACTTTATTTTATGGAAAAACAAATTAAGGATAGAATGAGTGCATTCTATAAATTTGGAACGTAATGAGTGCATTCCATAGCTTTTTGGGTGAGTGCATCCATTAATTAATTTTTTTTTTTGTGGCAGAATGAGTGCATCCATTAAATTTTTTTTGAGGCGGAATGAGTGCATTCCATAGATTTTTGGATGAGTGCATCCGTCGATTTTTGGGGGTGGAATGGGTGCATTCCATGTTAGATGAAGAGGAAGAAATGAGTGCATTCCATCATAGAGCAAGAGAAAGCTAAGGAAGAAAAAGAAATTTAGGGATAGATATTTACGTGTGAAACTTGAGCAATTTGAAGAAATATTGTGATTTAATTTTTTTTTCTCTGTTTCTTTCTTGATGCAAAATGTCTATCTTATTTTTTCTTCCTCTGTCTGATTTTTTATTCTCCTATTTTGTAGACTTAATTTTACGTTAAAGTGAAAATAAAGTGGAGAAAGTGGGGAGTGGTCAGAATGGGAAGTGGGAAGGTGGAGAGAATAATGGGGATATTTATTTTACTTTTTCTCCTTTACTCCAAATCAATTTTTTTTCTTTTATTATTTATTTATTATTAATAATAAAAATAATAATTAAAAAAAAACGGTTCAACAGATGCCCCCTCGAACATGCACGTGGTAATTTATGGACACGTGTAATGCTCGAGTGACCTTGAGAATTTGATCTTTGAACTCTCTGTCTCTCTTTGTAGATGCCTCTTCTATATTTACCACTCTTAATTTCGAAATGACAAATACTTAGGATATTTGTTTTTAAGTTTAAAAAAAAAAAGCATTTTGAGCTTTTAATTTGGTGGCTGCATCTAAATTAATAATATATTTCATTTTAGATTGCCTATGTACCCAAGGTGGGATCAAGCCTTCCGTAGTTCTTTTTTTTTTTTTAAGGGGAATATGAGTTGTTTTATTTTTGTGGCTGGGCCTAGTTATAAACTAGATTGCCTACGTACCCAAAGTGGGATCAAGCCTTTCGTAGTTCATTGCACACCCTTTTTTTTTAATTGTGCGGTCTACACATTAGGTGAGAACCTTTTGTTTAAGTGTAGAACTTCTTGATGAACTTTCCGTTTACACATGGGTAGATGCGTCGGCCTTCTGAATCAGAAAGTTCATATGCCCCTCTTAGGAATACCTTAGTGACAACATACGATCCTTCCCATTTTGCCTCAAATTTGCCTTTCATCCTTCTAGTTATGACAACAAGTCTTTTTACGGTAAACACTAGGTCTCTAACTGAAAAAGATCGGAATTTAACTTTCTTGTTGAATGCCCCAGCTACCTGGGCTTGGTAAATTTTGAGCTTTTGTTGAATAACAAGTCATTTTTCATCTAATGCCTCAAGCTCAGCTAGACGGACTTGCAAATTTTCATCTGGGGTCGTTAGTTGAGTAACAATTCTTAATGAAGGTATTTGAACCTCCAAAGGTAAAACCGCTTCAGACCCAAACACCAAGTTATAAGGTGTACAACCAGTCAAAGTTCTTACAGTAGTTCTATAAGCCCACAAAGCTTCTGGGAGGCGCTCGTGCCAGTCCCTTTTATTCTTTGTCACTGTGTTCTTCATGATTTTGCATAACACCTTATTAAATGCTTTTGCTTGACCATTTGAAGACGGGTTATAACTAGCTGAAAAAATGTGCTTGAATTTGTACTTGTCCATCAATTTGACCATTGCCTTGCATTTGCAATAAAGGGCATTGTCAGAGATAATTTTTTAAGGAACCCCGTATCGATAAATTACGTGATTCCTTATAAAATCCGTGACATCCTCTGCTCGTACTTCTTTTAACGGTACAACTTCGGCCCATTTGGAGAAGTAATCTGTAATGGCCAGGATGTATTTGTGGGCTTTGGAAGAAGGTGGTGTAAAGGGACCCATAACGTCCATTCCCCATGTTTCGAAAGGCCATGAAAATATAGAAGGATGGAGTGGTTGAGGGGGTTGGTGGATGAAATCTCCATGTAATTGGCATAACTTACAGCATTTGGCGAAATTAATCGCATCTTGAACCATAGTAGGCCAATAATAACCCAATCGCTTTAATTGAGCTGACAGTTTTGGGCCAGCTTGATGAGCGCCACATGTACTAGCATGAGTTTCTTGAAGTGCCTGTGTTGTCTCTTCTTTTGAGAGACATCTCAACAATATCCCATCAAATGAGTGTTTGTATAATGTGTCATTAAAGATCACAAATCGAGGCGCTCTTCTTCTTACATCCACTCTTTTTTTCAAGTCTTCTGGCAAGACTCCTTTTTGGATGTAGTCTTTGATTGGTTGGCGCCAGTCAGTTTCGTTTGAATTGTCCAAAAAATTTATCAAGTTAACTGTATTTTCCTCTTTAATTCTTCCCGTGGATTGAGGTAGCACATGGCGTTCTCCTATTGTAATTTGGATATCCCTTTCTTCAGGAAGTGTCAACGATGCAGCTAAGTTAGCTAAAGCATCAACTTTACCATTTTTTGATCTAGGGATATGATTTAGGGTGATATCTTGAAATTGAGCAAGCAAGTATTTAGCCTTTTCATGGTAAGGGATTAAATTGTCATGCCTGACTGCAAATTCGCCACTCATTTGTTTAATAACCAAAAGCGAATCACCAAATACTTCCAATGAGTGTATTTTCATTTCGAGTGCAATTTCGAGGCCGATAATTAATGCTTCGTATTCTGCTACATTATTGGTGCATATAGTCAGAATATGAAAAGAGTAAGGTATCAAGCCTCCTGACGGCGTCACAAAGACAATGCCTGCACTTGCCCCATTGTTTCTTGCTGCCCCATAAAAAAATAGTTACCATGGTGAAGTCTCGATTGTGAAAACTTCTTCGTCTGGAAGATCTTCTCGAAAATCCATATTGTCCGGAATTGGGTGTGTTGCCAGAAAATCAGCCAACGCTTGTCCTTTTATTGCTTTTTGCGGGACAAAATTAATTTCAAATTTTGACAAAATCATGGACCATTTGGCCAGTTGTCCAGACAATACAGGCTTTGATAAGATATATCTTAAGGGATCAGCTTTTGACACTAAAGTCACAGGGTGTGAGAGTAAATAATGCCGTAATTTTGTGATGGCAAAAATTAAAGCCAAACACACTTTCTCGATTGGAGGGTAGTTTTGTTCTGCCCCTACTAAAGTTCTACTTAGGTAGTAAAGAGCAACTTCTTTTCCCTCCTCATTATTTTGCGCTAGGAAGGCCCCTAAAGAGCGGTCAAGTGATGTGATATATAATATCAATGGCTTTCCTAAAATTGGAGCTCTCAACACTGGTGGGTGTAATAAGTATTTCTTAATACTTTCAAAAGCATTTTGGCATGCCTTATCCCATATGAATGGGACATTTTTCTGCATCAATCTCGAAAAAGGTTGACATCTGCCGGAAAGATTTGAAATGAACCTCCGAATATATGCAAGTCTTTCTTGTAGGCCACGTAATTGACGCAAGTTACGTGGGGGAGGCATTTCCAAAATCGCTTTTATTTTTGCAGGGTCAATTTCAATTCCTCTATGTCTAACAATAAACCCGAGAAATTTTCCTGATGCTACCCCAAATGCACATTTTAAAGGGTTCATCTTGAGTTGATGTTTTCTAAGTCTATCAAAGACTCGTTTTAAATCATCAAGATGATCTTTCCTTTCTTTTGTTTTGACCACAAAATCATCAACATAGCATTCAATAGTATTGTGAAGCATGTCTTCGAAAATCGTGGCCATTGCTCTTTGATAAGTTACCCCAGCATTCTTGAGTCCAAATGGCATAACTTTATAACAAAATATGCCTTTTGGTTTTCGAAAATCGGTGAGCTCTTCATCTTCAGGTGCCATCTTGATTTGGTTATATCCAGAGAACCCATCCATGAATGATAAAGCATCGAAACCAGTAGTAGCGTCTACCAATAATGTAGTGATGGGGAGTGGGAATTCATCCTTTGGGCAAGCCCGATTAAGGTCTCGGTAGTCCACACATATGCGGAGTTGCCCATTTTTCTTTATCACAATGACAATGTTTGCGAGCCAAATGGGATACTTAACTTCCCGAATAAACCAGCAATTTCTTAACTTGTCAATTTCCGCCTCAATTTTGGGAATTAGCTCTGGTCAAATTCTTCTTTGAGATTGTTTTACAGGGGTAGCGTCTTTCGATACTGCCAACCTGTGTACAACGATATTTGGATTTAAACCTGGCATGTCTTGATACCCCAAGCCAATACATCCTTGTATTCATGAAGGACTTGTTTGTATTGTGGTAATTCTTCTTCGGTTAATAGAGCATTGACAAATACAGGCTTTGGATCATCTTCGGTTCCAAGGTTGATCTCTATTAAATCATCCACTGTTGCTTATCCTCCGTCTTTGAATTCTTGGGGTGTTGGTTGAACAATGTCTATAAAATCTTCTGAAGGGTTTGAGCTTGAGCCTTCATATTCTATGGCCAGACTTTCTTCAAACGAGAGGTAATTGACTTGAGCAATATTTTCTTCATCTTCTTGTGTTTCATGCCCCTGACAAATAGTAATTCTCAAGGGTTTCTTTTGTTTTGGTACCCATTGCTTTTGTTTTTTAGTTGCATTTGGCTATGGAGCGCTTGGGAAAACAAGCCTCTCGAATGCTGACACTCGTGGGGTGGATGTGCTTGCTTCAAGTCTGTCAAACACTGACACGCGCGGGATGGGTGTGTGTACATCGTCATTGCGAAACATTTTTTGTTCCTCTTCTGTTAACTCATTTAGTTCAAAAGAAGCTTTTAAACAATCACTATTTTGATGGATTGTGATTCCTTTTTGCTTCTTAACATGGAACTTTGTCTTATCCACTTTGAAGGATTTCAGAGTTACAGAAGTTGAAGATTTTTTATTAAGAGTAACAACCCTTTTATTTTTCTTGCTATTTTCACCAAAAGTAATTGAAATTTGCATTTTACCCTTGGGTAGTGATTGATCAATTTTCCTTAGTGGTAAAGTAAAGCTTGTCATAAGGGTTGTCATTGAATCTTCAATCGGTGTCAAAGCTTTTTGCCCCACTCCTCGTTGACTTTTAGGAATGTATTTGCAGGTTCTTTTTTGACTAGATACTTTCAAATCCTCCTCTTTTGGTTGACAAGGTTTCACAGGGAGTAATTTCTTAACTTGAAGGGATTTTTGTGAAGTTGAGCTTTCAGGACATTTGGCCACCTCAAATTTCCCTTTCAAAACCGTGACATTAGCTGACTTGTAAAATTTTGCATCAGCGTAATTCACTTGTTCCCCATAAAAAGGATTCGGGTCTGCGTTAACACTTTTGACTTTTCTTTCCTTGCAAAACTTAAAGCATTGGTGAAGTGTTGAAGGAATGACCCCATATTCATGAAGCCAAGGTCACCCTAACAACATATTGTAGGATGTGTCTGAATCAATAACATGAAATAAAGCTTCAGAATTTAGTTCGCCTATTTCAACTTTTAATATAATACTTCCCCTTACTTTTTCTCCGACTTGATTAAAACCTTGAATTGTCAATGATGATGGAGACAATTGGCGTGGATGTAGACCAACGTTTCTCAAGGTTTTTAAGGGAAGTACATTCACAGCTGATCCACAATCCAACATGATGCCGCTCATGCGAACCTTGGTAACCATACCTGTCACGTAAAGAGGCCTATTATGCAAGGCGGCTCCTAACTGACGATCCTTATCATCAAAGGTAATGCATGCCATACAAGAGGTATGTGTCTTGAGGGATGTAGGTTTTATTGGCTCTATCTTCTCCGTATAAAATTCAGGACTTGTCAATGCAACAACAAGCGCATTTCTATGCTCGGGAGACATTTGCAATGCATTGTAAACACTCAAGAGAGCAGGGATGCGCTTTAGATGAGCCAATATGTCATGTTTTGCTCGCGTCATTTCGTTTTCACCAGTGCTTTTGTCTCTTCGACCGTTATTAACGAATTCTTTATTAGTCGAAGATGAAGGCTTTTGAAGGTCTTGTTTAGCTTTTTCAAGCTCTTTCGCTTCTTTTTCCTTCTTTGCGAAAATTTTACGCCGCATATCTTGCAAGGTAATTTCATCTACCTCATTTTCATTTTCTGACGAGGTAGATTCATGACCTTCTTCTGCCAGTAAAGCCATGCAGCAATCTGACACACTGTCATCACCAACAACCATCTTTTTCCGTAACTCTTCTCGTAAAAACTCCTCCAGAGTTACTAGATTTCTTTTTGGTTGTTCAAGCTCATTTCCTTTTAAAACAACCTTTTGCTTTCCATTCCTTCTCTTATTCTTGTGATTCTTTGTCTGTGGTCTACTCCAAAATTTGACTCTGGAATTTCCAGATGAATTCCGAGATGGACTTTTTCCGAGTAGACGTTTGCCATGTACTTTTCGAATCTTCTTCACTGTCATACCAATCATCCCAAATTTCTAGATTGGGCTCTGTCATGAGCTCATACAAAGTAGGAACATTTGGATTTCCTGGCTTTGGCATGTCTGAGTGAGCTTGAACTATCGTAACTTCCTTATCAACTTCAAATGCCACATAAATTACATCCTTTTGTGTAGGATAGTTTGGTAATTGGTCATTTTCCGCTAAGGAAGTCGTATTTGTCGCCGCTTTTCCAAGAGAAGAGTCAATTTCGATTTCCTTTCTCTTGATCATGCCTTTGATAATATTTTTGAGGATGTAGCAATCCTTCAGTGGATGGCTCACAATTCGATAATACCGACAATAATTTAGGTCATTTGTCATATTTACTTCATTGGGTCGTTTAGGCTTAGGCAGTCTTATTGCCTTAGCTTTTAACAGCTCGTCAAAAATTTGGTTAACATCATCATCATCATCATCATCATCAAATGAGTATTTGACCTCCTTTCTCTCTTTGAGAGTCAATTTATTTTGTGGCTTTCGTGCCTTCCCTTGGTCCATGTTATTGCCAGTATTGACAAAAGTGGCCATTGATTCACCCTTCTTCAATGGCTTTTTATTGTCGAATCTTGGGCAGGGTCTGCCAGCCTTCTGCCGAGCAATTTGTATTTCGACATTGCATGCCTTTGAGACAAGCTCGTTGAAAGTTTTGGGCTCTACTGTGCCCATGAAGGTAGCCACCTCAGGGTTGAGGTTTCTAGCACACATCGAAACCGCAACTTGTTCTGATAACCTTTCTGGACATTGAAGATTAAGATTTCCCCATCTCGTTATGAATTCATTGGAATTTTCACTGGCTCGTTGCTTCGTTTCCACCAGATCATGGATGCTTATGGTCTTTTTTGAACTCACAAACTGTGCCAGAAAGGCTTTTTGCATGTCATCCCAGGTATTTATGGATCCTGGGGGTAGTTGAGTGTACCAGGTAAACGCTGCCTCTTTTAGCGACTGCACAAATTGTCTAATCAACAGTGCGTCTGATTGGGCAGATTCACCACATGCAGAAGTGAAATATGCCAAATGCTCATGAGGAGAACCGTTAATTCCATCAAACTTTTCAAACTTTTGTCTGACGTAGTTTGGTGGAAACGGGATTTGGTGATAGTAAGCCGAGTATGGCTTATGATATCCCAGAATAGGCATGCTTGTCACAGCTTGGTATTCTCAAATACTCTCCATGATAAAAGCCTTTAAGTCTTGTTGCGGTTGAACACCGGCTAGTTGTGGTTGCACACCAGACAGTGACAGTTTTGTATTGCCTACGAGCGGTGCTGAAGATGAGGAATTTTTCCCGATATCACTCTCTTTTTGTCTCATGTTAACTTACTGAGCTAATTGTGTTGAGAGTCGGGCTACTTCTTCATCCCTCTCGGCCAACAGTCTTTGAAGTTCCAGGACTTTCTCTTCACTACTGATTTCCCCAGTTACTAACACTGGCATATTTTTGTCATTCCCAATTGTTAGTGCTTCGAATTGAGTAATGAGATCATCTGACACCTTCTTACTTTGTTTGGCACAAAGAGTGTCTTTTAGAGAATGTTCAGATATGCCACTCCTCTCTTCCTGAGCAAGGGGGTTCACAGATTCTTGAACGGGAGTTGAACGCATGACATGGGCTCTCGATCGAGTTACGGGTCCTGTATAGGGTGGGCTCGATATTTGAAGTGACTCTTGTTGGTCGATATCCCTGAAGGAACACCCAGTCACCATGTTGTCTTAGGAACGGATTAGGGTTTGCTTTGGGAGATCTTACATTGTCACTTCTAGCCTTCTTTGAGAGGGTAGGAGACACTGTACACCCTTCATCTAGTCTTAGACGTAATAATGGGTGTTCAATGTCCTCAACGGATACCCTCTTTTTGCCTTGGTGTTTGGCATGTATCACGATCGCAGGCTTGATCAGCCCATCCCTTACTAATTCCTGTGTTTCAAGAGGATTTGGCGAGGCTGATATTGTTATTGCCTTCTTGTCTCTTGTTCCTTTCCTGCCTCTTTTTGCCTTCCTGCCTCCTAGTGTTCGAGAAACTGTCCTTGCTTTAGTTTCCTTTGCAGCAATAACCATCACTGAAGCAACAGTGGGCAAGAAAATCAGGATGGAACCGATCATGATACACTCCTGCCCCCATTCCTTCGGTGTGGTTATGGAACAACCTTTGGTTGTTGGCTTCTCTTCTGCCTTACCAACCTTTGAAATGGATCTCTTCATTGACTGGGCTTGCCTCTCAAGGCTTGCTGAGTCTTAGAGACATCCTTCACAACTTTTCCTTTTCCAGCCTTTCTAGCTGGTGTAGCTTCCTTCACATCCTTTATAGGTTTGGGTACGATATGAAATGGGTACCCGATCAATAGAGAATTCCGCCAGGAAGCAATTCTTTTTCTCTCCTTGGTTAGAAGAGGTCGTTGGTAACTTGTGGAAGTAAACTGTCACTTGTGGTGCCATTTTCCTGAAAACGGTAAACACAATTAGCACCAAAATTTTAAAGTTCAAGAACAGTCATCATAGTTGGAGATGAAAAGGAGAATGGGTCCCACCGGGCGTGCCAAAAATCATGTTAGACAAAAATTTCAAATTTAATATATTAAAATTAATGCCAAACACAATTTCACCTATGCCAATTTTATAGCATAAGAGTTTATTAATTTGAGTTCGACCCATCCAAGATTATAAGAATAATCTCTTAATTACAATCCTTTTGTTTAAAGGAAACACCTTTTGATTCCAATTACGATGATATTAATTACTTGGGGTAAACTTGGGGAAAATTTGGGTGAATTTGGAATTGCAACTGAACTCAGTAATTTTGGTTAACTGAGCTGCCTACATACCTTCTTTATGAAGGATCAAACCACTTGTAGTTTAGATAGATATTTTGAAAAATGAGTGGAGGAATTCTGGTAAATGACAATTCATAGGAATGACCTTTTATGGAATTTTGAGAGTTGTGTTTGATATTTGAGAATTTTGGGAATTTGTGGTTCATGTGACTGCACTTAGTTTTAGCGACTAAGTTGCCTACGTATCCTTTAGAGGAATCAAGTCAAACGTAGTTCAAAAGTACGTTTGTGATGCTTTGAAAGTTAAGAAGTGAATGACCTCTTTTTGGGATACCATTTACTATGGCTTTGAATTTTAGTGCACTTTTAATTTTGAGGTAAAATTAACATTTTTGAGATTTTGTGAGGTTAATGACCTCTTTGAAATTTTGGAATGATATTTCATCATTTGAATTGATTTTGATGAGCTCATTTGGGATTTGGAAATTTCATACCATTTCACATGGTTTTAGAATTTTATCATTTTGGTGACAATTTTAAGTTTTGAAATCTCTTTATATATATATATTTTTTTATCAATATACACATGGATTTGGAACACTCCTCCAAGAGTGTATATAAAATGCAAGTGACATGCATTGGGGTGTGCCCCAAGAGGTACCCAATTTTGTGCGCATGAGTGAGGACTCACACACTTGATCACCACACGCGCGCGTGCCACCGTTGTCGTCCGTCTCAGCTGGAGGGCGAGTGGTGTGGTGTCGTACTTTATTTTTTGTTGAAAAATTATTTAATAAAATAAATATTTTTATTTAATAATTAATTTTAAAACGGTTTATTAGAAGCAGTAAACATGATCCGTTTTAACTGCATATGACCATGATTTAATATACGCGAACGATTTAAAAAAACGTTTATTATCGTTTTATTGGTGATCGACTTCTCTACATAAGTCGGATCAGAATAACAGGAGTATATGTTGACCCTGATTTTGGGCAACTGACACGGAGTCAAAATACGCTTGACGTGGATGAATGCGTTGAAAATAACGTGATGACGAAAATAATAAGAACACGATATTTTATAGTGGTTCGGCCCCAGAATTTGGTAATAACCTACGTCCACTTAGATTGTTATTGATGTGAGATCCAAAGGAGTGATCAAAGAACTAGGGTTCAATGAGTTTCACCAACCTCTCAAGAACAATACAATATGATTAATTTGATAATTCTAATCTCAAGTGATCTAGAAGTCAGAAAAGAAAAAAGGGATCCTCTTCCCTGAGCCATCTTCTTCTATTTATAAGCTCAGGGAAGATTTACATTGATTTGTTACAAATATTATTTCCTAAATAATCGGATACTCAGGAAATCATGGGAGATTATTTCGGATTCCATCATAACTGCCTAAGATTTCCTCCGCGTATTACGTGCATACGACCAGACTGGTCGTATGAAGAGACCGATCGCATGATACCGAATATCTTCCTGGTCGATAGTCGAACACAGGTTCTGCCAGGTGTCAGCCACGTGTAATTAATGCCTGCCATGTCATTCACTTCTGATTTTTGGGATAACATTTGCCCCCCAAGTTTGTTTAGTGCGACCAGTAATAAAGAAACTTAAGGGAACAACCGTTCACCTTCCCATGTCTGTCAGAGTCCCCGTGCATTTTCGAAAACCGTGGCATAATTATGTCTAATCAAGCCTTTTCGGTTTCCAAAAAGGCAATCTGACGAATTGTCCACTTCCCCACGTTTCGAAAGTGGGAAGTGATGATTACTGCCTCTTGGCTGTCCCTTCGGTCCCTATAAGTAGGCCTTTCTTCTCTTTTAAGAAATTTTTACCCATCACCTTTGCCAAAATCTTCAAGAACTTGCACCAGAGTTCAGAGCTTCGAAAACTAGTCCGACGTCTTGCCGCAGGTCTTCCGATTCAAGTTTCCATCTTTCTCCGAATCCCCATTTTCGCCCAGGTAAGAACTTCGTTCTTTAAGCTTTCTATTACGCCATGCATGCCATTTCTGTACTCTGTGACCTCTGCATTCTTGAATAAGGTTTTAAGAGTTTCTTGGTATAAGCCATCTATTGCTAGGTAAAAGTGCGTTTTTATGCCTTGTATAGGTTAGGTCGATACCTTGATATATAGAATCTTTTATTTATGGCGTTAGGATGATGAAAGATTCAACCTTTAAGCCAGGTGAAAAAACCAAAAAAATTTCCCGCCCTTCAGGAGTCGAAAAAGCTCTTTTCAGAAAACATTTTTCTTTCCTTTTTGTTTCTATCCGCCTTTTAAACTACCTACGTTGAAGTTAGTGTAGGACTAGGATGCTGCTGGTTATTTAGGCACGAGCAACGTTATCCCAGCTCCTCCCACTACTTCGCGGATTGTGTCTTATCTCCTCCATTGTCTGTTTGCAGTTCATATGCAAGACCCTCGGGGGGGAGAAAGACCTATCGAAGACGAACTCTTGGCCCAACTGCTCGAGGGCGAAGAGAATCCATCCACGCTGATTCCAGAAATTCCATTTTCACGTTCCAACCCAAGTCCTCCACCAGCTTCTACTCAGAAAATGGCCAGAACAAAAACCAAGGCTAGAAAAAGACGCAACCCTTACTCTCCAAGTCAGCCTCCTGCTGATGCTCCCTCGACCAGTGGTCGAGGTGAATTCCCTCCTGAAACCGAAGTTCAGAGGCGTGCCCGTCCTCGCCATGCTGACCAGCCGGCTGTCGAGTGGCATGTGGTACCCCCAAGTACGGTGACAATTGGCATGATCAGCAACTATTTAAATAAGTACAATCTGACGGGGATAACCCTAGTTAGACCTTCCATCGACCAGCGAGCCAACCTGCCAGGGGGGCTTATAGTGCCTGGTCGAGATACCATATCGAGGCGGGTGCTACCCTGCCTCTTCATACATTTTTCCAAGGGGTGGTAAACTACTTTGGGGTGGCCCTTTTTCAAATTACCCCGAACGGGTATAGGATGCTGGTCGCGCTCTATATCCTTTATAAACTCAAGAAATGGCCAGCCCCTTCTCCTCACGAGGTCAATTATCTGTTTGATCTCAAGTCCAACCCCAACCAAGATGGTACAGGGTTTTTCCACTTTTGCCACCAGGAGACCAGACGCACCTTTCTGTCTGAGACCACTCATATCTCCAACATGGGGAAGTATCATATGGAGTACTACCTTACGCTCGACATCGCCGCGGACAATCTAGCCTTCACCCGAGGAGGTAAGGAAAATAATGATCCTTAAAATAGTAGTTCATGCGCTTTAAATCTTTCTTGTCGTAATACTTCAATGTTCCATTGTGTTCCAGGTCCATGGTTACGCCCGACCCCCACTCCAAGAATGGAGTCGAGGGCAGCACTCTTAGCCAGAACGTCAAATGCTGCTAAGAGTGTAAAAAACTTGATCAATGAGGCTAACCTTAGGTTGGCTGGCCTTAAGGGCTCCCAACCTATGACCAGCGAACCCGCGGCTGGTGGTGTTCACACTGATGTGGTAACTGAGCAAGGACCCGAGCAGCAACCTCAGGCGCCTCCTCCTAGAAGGAGGCCAACTGGGGTTACAATTAGGGAGCCTGCTGTTCCCCACCAAGCAGCAGAACCGTCGGTTCCCAAGGGCAAGGGGAAACAAAAGGTTGTTGAGCCTACCGAACTGTCTGACGACTTGTCGGAAGTAAACGGTATACCATTCTCGTTTTTGAATAGCCTGCCAATTCCTTCCCATCTATTTGATGGGGACGACAACTTTAGGAACGCCCCTTCTTTAAACTCAGATTTCTTCCAGGAACTAGGTAGTTCAGTAGATAATGTTACGACCAGTAGGTGTAGCTCGGGTATTTTACTTGTAATCCTTTCACTTTGATCTCTGCTCCTCGTGATCCTTTAATCTAACTGTTCGAATTGTTTTCCTATGTGCAGGTATGGACTCTGAGGACTTCTTCGAGCATTACCAAACCGCTGCTGCTGCCTCTGTATCGAAGGACAGCAAAAGGGCCCGAGGGGAAAGCAGTAAGACCCCTTCAAAGAAGGCTCGAACAGAGGATACTCCCGGTGCCGGCCCTTCTAAGGAGAACATGACACCTCCGCCTCCCACCAAACAGTCGACGCCCACTCCTGAGAATCCACAACCTTCTTCCAGGGCTGCTGGTAGAGAGACTCTGGACAACTTGTCCGAAGGCTCCCTGTCTAGCCTTGTGGTTGGGTTGGCCAGGGAGAGAATCTACAAGCTCTCGAAGCACAGACGCAGCCAGGCCGCCATCAATGAAACTACCTCAATGGAGGCCAACCAAATCATTAACCGAGGGTTGAATGAAATAGTCAGCGTAAGTCAATTTCTGTTGTTTCATCATTTATTTTGACTTCTATTCCTTACTTTTTCGTTTTTTGTTTTCAGGGACTGCTGTCTTTAACTAATGGCTGGCGCCGTACTGGGGCGCTGGTTTCTCGTGGGCAGAACTTTGACTCCAGACTTGCTCAGTCTAAGCAAGCACTTGAGGATGAGAAGAAAAAGCTGCTCGAGGAGAACAAGGAGCTGTCCAAGCTGAACGAACAGTTATGCGAGGACCAAGCCAACCTCACTCAGGAGCTTCAAAAAAGTCAAGGGGCCCTGAAGAAAGCTATCGACGAGCGGCACAGATGGAGGGAGAATTCTATACTCCACACCCAAGAGTGTAAACAACTCACACTCGATCTGACCGCCAGCAGGGATGAGGCAAAGAAGCTTGAGGAGCGGGTGTGCGAGCTCGAGGGGCGAGTACAGAAGCTTGAGGAGGATAGAGTTAAAACTCTGAAGAAGTACAAGGAAGCCACCTTCCTCTGCTTCTATGACTTCTGGAAGCACAATCGGGAGGCCAACATTAACTATCTTTCCGAGCGGTTGCAAAGGACGCTGATGGCACAGTGCACTGCTCGGTTGTAGGCAGAAGAGAGAGCCAAGGCCCAAACCCCTGCTGCTGATGCTGCGGCTGGACCTCCGGCTGATCAGAGTTCTCCTAACCCAGAGGACCCTCCTGCTTTCCAGCAAAATTAATATTTTTTATTATTTTTTCCAGCTTTTATGGCCCACAGGTCTTTTTGTAAAGACAATTTTTTTCTTTTATTGCTGTGAGGGCATCTCTTTTGCTTATGCTTGAACAATTACATCCGAGCATTACTGCTCGTGGTGCAAAGGTTTTTTTTTCTTTTAATTTCATATTTGCATCCGAGCACTAATGCTCGCGGTGTAAACGTATGCCTTTTTGATATTATAATGTTTCTTTTATTATAATACATGTTCGCATGACTGAACTTAGCATAGTACTTCGGTTTGATTTTACAAAACATTTTTGAAAAGTGCTCTAAGTACCGAAGCATGCTTTCACTTATTTTGTTCATGTGTTTACGTACCTCATGGTACGCTTTGCTATCGATGTACCTTATATGCCCCCAAGTGATCGAGGAGCTTTAGGTCCTTGGTCACTTGCCTTGACCACGACCTATGCGAACATCACTGCTCGTTGCAAAATTTAACACTTGTAATACAGCAAAACAACACACGTAATGAACAAATACTTGTAAAAATAAATTTAGAAGAGTTGGCAAGAATGACTGGCTGCGCACAGTCCCTTATAAACTCGTATTAAAAATGGACTAAACATGTCTTTACGAGTGATCCTAAAAAAGGATCTTACATTTATAAGCGATTAGCCATACAACGTGGCTAACCCTTTTTTCAAAACTTGTAAAAAGTAAAATTTAATACAAGCCAGTCCTTTAAAAAGGACTGTTCACTGATAATACTTGCGCAGGTGTTCTCCATTCCAATAGCGTGGAACGAGATCTCCGTTTAGGCGTGCAAGTTTGTAGGTGCCCGGGTGAAGGACTTCTTCAATCTGGTAAGGTCCTTCCCAATTGGGTCCGAGTACTCCAGCAGTGGGGTCGCAGGTGTTCAAGAAAACTCATCGTAGCACTAAGTCACTGTCGTTGAATTTCTTTTCTTTTACTTTCGAGTTAAAGTACCGGGCGACCTTTTGCTGGTACGCAGCTACTCGGAGTTGGGCTTTTTCTCGTATTTCATCAATTGAGTCTAGGGACTCCATCATCAGTTGGCTGTTCTAGTCCTGGTCGTATGTTATGCGTCGATGTGAGGGGGGGATCTAACTCGACAGGTAACATGGCCTCATATCCGTAGGCTAAGGAAAACGGGGTATGACCTGTCGCCGTTCGGTGAGAAGTTCTATACGACCAGAGGACTTCAGGCAGCTGCTCTGGCCATGCTCCTTTAGCATCTTCAAGCCTCTTCTTCAGAGTGTCCTTAAGAGTTTTATTCACGGCCTTGACCTACCCGTTTTCTTGTGGATGCGCAACTGAAGAAAAGCTTTTGATAATCCCGTGAATAAGTCACTGTCAAATTGGGTTCCGTTGTCTGAAACAATCTTCCGAGGCAAACCATAGCGGCAAACAATGTTCTTGAGGACAAAGTCAAGAACTTTCTTGGTCGTTATGGTAGTGAGCGGTTCAGATTCGGCCCATTTGGTGAAGTAATCCACCACCACAACGACGTACTTCACTCCACCCTTTCCAGTTGGCAGGGATCCAATCAAATCTATCCCCCATATTGCAAAAGGCCATGGGCTCTGCATCTGTTTCAACTCATTTGGAGCTGCTCGTGGAATTTTGGAGAACCTTTGACATTTATCGCATTTTCGTACAAACTCCATTGAATCTTCGTTCATAGTCGGCCAGAAGTAGCCTTGCCTTAGAATCTTTTTTGCCAAACTTTACCCCCCAGCGTGATCCCCGCAGAAGCCTTCATGTACCTATTTCATGAGCTCCTTAGCTTTTTCTGGTGTAATGCACCTGAGTAGTGGCATGGAGTATCCTCTTCGGTACATAACACCATCGACCAGTATGTACCTAGCAGCCTGCCTTTGCAGAGTTCTGGCCTTGTTTCTATCTGTTGGTAGTACACCTTTTGTCAGATACTCCAAGTAAGGCGCCATCCATGTATCTTCCATTCAGATTTCCATACTGGCTTCTATTGCTCATATGCTTGGCTCACTTAATCTTTCTACTGGCACAATGTTCAAAGTGTCAGCATCTTTCGCGCTCGCGAGTTTGGCTAAGGCATCTGCATTCGAATTCTGATCCCATGGTATTTGCTGGAGGGTATACTTCGTGAACTGGGCTAGCAGGTCTTTTGTTTTATTCAAGTAGGCCACCATTTTTAGGCCTCGCGCTTGATATTCCCCTAGAACTTGATTCACTACCAGTTGTGAATCATTGTAAATATCAAGCGTCTTTATGCTCATGTCTTTGGCCATTCTCAATCCAGCGAGGAGTGCTTCGTATTCGGCTTCATTATTTGACGCGGTGAAGTCGAACCTAATGGCGCAGTGAAATCGATGTCCTTCTGGCATCATCAATATCACTCCTGCTCCTGTGTGGGATTCGTTTGATGACCCATCTGTGAATAATTTCCACGAAGGAACTTCATCTTGAGGTTCAGGCGCGCTAGGCTTTTCGCACTGCTCGCTATCTGGGAGTTCCGTGAACTCTGCAATAAGATCGGCCAAGACTTGCCCTTTCACTGCTGCTCGCGGTGAATATGTAATGTCAAACTGCCCTAGTTCGACTGCCCATTTTAATAAACGCCCAGCCGCCTCTGGTTTTTGGAGGACCTGCCGAAGGGGCTGGTCGGTTAAGACTATGATAGGATGGGCTTGGAAGTAAGGGCGCAGCTTCCTTGAGGCCAGGATTAAGCAATATGCTAACCTTTCGATGGGTGGATATCTCAGTTCTGCCCCGATCAGCCTCTTGCTCACATAGTAAACTGCTTTTTGTACGCCTTCTTCCTCTCGTACTAGTACCACACTAGCACCAACTTCAGTGATCGCCAGGTAAATGAACAAAGTTTCTCCTTCGATTGGCTTTGATAAAATGGGAGGCTATGCCATATGGGCTTTTAAGGCCTGGAAAGCTTGCTCGCAGTCTCTTGTCCATTCAAATTTCTTATTGCCGCTAAGTAGATTGAAAAAAGGGACGCACTTGTCTGTTGATTTTGAAATAAATCTACTTAGGGCTGCAATCCTCCCGGTTAAACTTTGTACATCTTTGATCCTTTCTGGCGATTTCATGTCGATCAGGGCTTTTATCTTTTCGGGGTTGGCCTCGATTCCTCTTGAATTTACAATGAACCCCAAAAACTTCCTTGATCCAACTCCGAAGGAACATTTGAGGGGATTTAACTTCATTTGGTATTCGTTCAATACATCAAAACATTCTTGTAAATCCTTCACATGTCCTTCTGCCTTTTTAGACTTTACCAGCATGTCGTCCACGTATACCTCCATGTTTACTCCGATCAAATCTTTAAAACACGTGGTTAACTAACTGCTGGTAAGTCGCACCTGCGTTTTTCAGTCCGAAGGGCATTACTTTATAACAGTATACGCCCGTATCGATTCGAAAGCTGGTGTGATCCTCGTCAGGGGGATGCATGCTAATCTGATCGTAGCCCGAATATGCATCCATGAAGGAGAGGATCTCGTGTCCTGCAGTGGCATCGACCAACTGGTTGATTCTTGAGAGTGGGAAGCAATCCTTTGGGCAGGCTTTATTGAGGTCTGTAAAATCCACGCAGGTTCGCCATTTGCCGTTAGGCTTGGGAACTAGCACTGGATTGGAGACCCATGATTGATAAAACGCCACCCTGATGAACCCTTTCTCCTTTAACCTTTCAACTTCTTCTTTTAAGGCTCTCGATCGATCCTTATCGAGCAGCCTTCTTTTTTGTTGCACGGGTGGAAAAGTCTTGTCTATGTTCAAGACATGGCTGATAACTGCAGGGTCTATCCCAGCCATGTCTTTGTGCGACCAGGCAAAGACTTCATGGTTCTTTCGCAAAAATTCCACCAGTGCATGCTTCGTGGTTGGTTCTAGGTTTTTCCCGACTTTCACGACTCTGGTCGGGTCTTTTTCGTCGAGTTGGACCTCTTCCAGGTCCTCGACGGGTCCAACGTTCTCTTTGAAATCCCCAAAGCGAGGATCTAGATCTCTATCCTCACTTTGGGCGACACCCTATTTGGTGACTTCATCATCGGATTGGGCTTGTGTATCAATTGCCATCTGCAACCTATCTGAGGTAGTGCTCTTTGATGTTCCCTTTTTCGTCTTTGTGACTGAGGCATTGTAGCACTCTCTGGCCTCCCTCTGGTTTCCCAACACACGTCCTACCCCCGCATCTGTCGAGAATTTCATGGCTAAGTGCCACTTAGAGGTGACGGCCCGTAGATCAACCAGTATCGGTCTCCCAATGACGGCATTGTACGCCGAAGGACAATCAACTACTATAAAGGTAGCAAGTAATGTCCTGGTAGCAGGTGATGTACCTGTCGTCACTGGTAGTCTGATTGATCCTGCGGGGGCAAGTCCCTCACCAGAGAAGCCGTATATTGTCTGGTTGCAGGGCTCCAGGTCTTTAACGGACAACTTCATGTGTTCCAGCGAAGACTTATATAGGATATTCACCGAACTACCTGTATCGACCAACATTCTCTTCACCATCATGTTGGCCATTTGGATATCCACGACCAGCGGATCGGAATGTGGGAACCGGACATGTTGGGCATCGCTATCAGAGAAGGTTATATCGCCCTCTTCTGACCGAGCCTTTTTTGGCGCACGGTCGTCCACAGTCATCATCTCGATGTCCTGGTCGTGGTGCAGAGTCCGAGCTTATCGTTCCCTGGCCTTTCCGCTGTTTCCCGCGAGGTGCGGGCCTCCACAAATGGTTAACAGTGTGCCAGTCACGGGGGCAGGCTGCAAAGGTGGCGAGCGTTGGCGTGTGGGCGCTTGCTAGTTGCCACCTGGAACTTCTCGTTGGGAATTTCCTGAGGCCCGTACATATCTTCTCAAGTGTCCTTGTCTGAAAAGGAACTCGATCTCATCCTTCAACTGGTTGCATTCATTTGTGTCATGTCCGTAGTCGTTATGATAACGACAGAACTTGGAAGTGTCTCTTTTCGAAATATCCTTTCGAATGGGGGCAGGCTTCTTATAAGGCACACTGGAACTCGTGGCTTGATAAACCTCTCCCCGAGACTCAAGTAGGGAAGTGTAGTTAGTGAACCAAGGTTCATAATGGTTACCCTTGGCTTGTTTATTGTCGGAGGTGGAAGGCTCATTGTGTGGCCGTTTTCCACCATTCTTGCCATTGCCGTTACCATTCCCGTTGCCCTTGCTGTTGCCGTTAGACTTGGACCCATTGGCGGCTTTGGCGGGCTCGACAGCCTTTTTATCCTTGCCTGGAGGCTTTCCGTCATCGGCATTGGTATCTTCGAGCTTGATGTAACGATCAACCCGGTCCAAGAATTCCTGGGTAGTTCTGACCCCATCTTTTCGGAGGCTTTTCCAGAGAGGGGTGCGACGCCTAACCCCTACGGTTATGGCCATCATTTTGCCGTTGTCCCCCACTGTTTTTGCTCCAGCTGCTGCTCGCATAAAGCGCTGGATGTAGTCCTTCAGTGGTTCGCCATCCTGCTGGCGTATTTCAATCAGCTGGTTTGCCTCGGTCGGATGCACACGACCTGCGTAGAACTATCCGTAAAACTCCTTTACGAACATCTCCCAGGAAACTATGCTTGCAGGAGGGAACTTGAAAAACCACTCCTGCGCGGCATCAGAAAGTGTTGCAGGGAAGATCCTGCACTGAGCATCTTCGGACACTTTCTGAATGTCCATTTGTATCTCAAACTTATTGACGTGAGATACCGGGTCACCGTACCCATCAAAGTTCGGAAGTGTAGGAATTTTAAACTTGCTAGGAGTCTCTGCCATAGCTATCCTCTGGACGAAAGGAGTGCCTTTCCTCCTATCGTGGTCGATGTAAGATTTTCTTCCCCCGACCAGCTGTTGCACCGCCTGGTTGAGGGCATCTACTGGGCCTGCACAACGACATGAATCGCTGTGGCCTCTGTTGCTGGGGGGATGTTCTCGCCATGCCGCTCGCGTCGATCGTTGAGCACATCTCTCAAGTCCTCGTCTCTTCTCTGCTGCTCGCTAGCTCCGAGTCGGTTGAAGATGTTATTTTGCTTGGGCTGCCCCCCAGCATCTCGCCTATTGGGTTGGTCATCCTGAGGTGGCTGATTCCTGTTTTCACCTCTTTCGTCATTCCTCCGACCGACATTTCCTCTGCCGGAGTCGGCTTCATCATAACCATTGCCATCTCTGAATCGTGATTGGCTATGACGGGATCGATGGTTCCCTCGATTTCCCTCCCGGGCTGAAACGTTTCGAGCGTTAGAGGGTGGACTGCGTTGGTCGTTAGGTCCCCGTGCATTATCATGCCGTGGGGGACCTCAGACCGCAGAGCCTAACTCTGAGTTCCTTTTGTTTCCAGGAGGATGCTGTCCTCTGTTCGAAAGGTTCGACTCATCGCCCCTATGGTGTCTAGGACTACGAGGCTGATGCTCGGTCCTATTCTGCCTCTGATGCAGGGGATTGCCGTGACCAGCTTGGGATGGAGGCTGTGCCTCAGGGTCCAGTGGGACATCGTCATGGGGCACCTGAGGCTGTTCGGGCCTTTGCGGACTCGAGGGTTGGATAGGTGGGCTAGGATTATGACCCCTTTGCGTCGGTCCATTCGTAGGCTGATCAGGTTGCGAGGCAGGTGCAGCTTGATTCCTAGCCAATTGCAAGGCTGCCTCAAGGGCTGCCATGGCTTCGCTCTGGCGACGGTCCATCTCCACCTGCCTCTCGCTTAACTCCACGCGCTGCCGTTCAATTTCTTGCTGCTGCCGTGCCATGACTTCGGCAGCACTTTCCTGGCTGGCCCTCAGATTGGCCAGCTCTTCGTGCAACGCCCCCAGAGTACTTTTTAGCGTCGCGTCATCCATTTCTTCCTCCTCAAATTCTAAATGCGGCTCATCCTCAGCCATGTTGGGAGGAGGAGGAGGAGGCGGGTTAGATGGTGCAGCGCCGGCTGTCTGTCCAGTTTTCCTGGTAGTCTTCGCCATTGGTTTTCTCAACGGTGATATATCAAGCTCTCAATGAAAGCACCAGAATGTTGACCCTAATTTTGGGCAACTGACACGGAGTCAAAATACGCTTGACGTGGATGAATGCGTTGAAAAGAACGTGATGACGAAAATAATAAGAACACGATATTTTATAGTGGTTCGGCCCCAGGATCTGGTAATAACCTACGTCCACTTAGATTGTTATTGATGTGAGATCCAAAGGAGTGATCAAAGAACTAGGGTTCAATGAGTTTCACCAACCTCTCAAGAACAGTACAATATGATTAATTTGATAATTATAATCTCAAGTGATCTAGAAGTCAGAAAAGAAAAAAGGGATCCTCTTCCCTGAGCCCTCTTCTTCTATTTATAAGCTCAGGGAAGATTTACATTGATTTGTTATAGATATTATTTCCTAAAAAATCGGATACTCAGGAAATCATGGGAGATAATTTCTGATTCCATCATAACTGCCTAAGATTTCCTCCGCGTATTACGTGCATATGACCAGACTGGTCGTATGAAGAGACCAATCGCATGATACCGAATATCTTCCTGGTCGATAGTCGAACACAGGTTCTGCCAGGTGTCAGTCACGTGTAATTAATGCCTGCCATGTCATTCACTTCTGATTTTTGGGATAATAGTATACATCTTTTTTTTTTTTACAGAAAAACATTCTCTTCTAAAAATTCAAATTTTCTCTGAGCTTTTGCGAGAGCGAATACTTTCGGTGCCGAAAGGTATCGTATACGGTGGTTGTTTTATCCTGGGGACGGCGTTGTTGCTAGACTACCGTGCAAACTTAGGGCAGAGCCGCGAAATGTCTTAAAGAGAGCGACATTGTCCACGACTCAGCCAGAAATCTTTTATCAGTAATTCATTCCAATTGTTATTTCTTTTCAGAATCACACTCATTAACAATTTTAAGACGTTATCTGTTCTGCTATGGTTGCTATCGATGATTTTTCTGGTTCTGCTGCTACTGATATTAACAAGCTCTTTCCTTTTGAGGGTTTGCACTTTAAGTGTTGGAAGTAAAAGATGCTCTTTTATCTGACCATGAAGAAGGTTGTGTTTGTCCTCACTGCTCTGAAGCCAGTTATCTCTGAACCTTCGACCGACAAGGACAAAGAGACTGAACGCGAGAAGCAACAGAAGGAATTGGACTCTTGGGTTGAAAAAAGCTTCCTCTGTAAGAATTTTATTCATAACGGTTTCTCTGACGACCTCTATGATTATTATAATTCAGATAAATCTGCAAGTGAAATTTGGGAGGCGATGCAAAAGAAATATGATACAGAAGAGGCAGGAACAAAAAATTATGTTGTTAGCCGCTACCTGAAATATCAAATGGTGGACGATAAATCTGTGGAAGCCCAATCTCATGAACTTCAGAAAATCGTACATGAGATTATCTCAGAAGGTATGACTCTTGATGAACAGTATCAAGTTGCTATTTTAATTGACAAATTACCTCCTTCTTGGAAGGATTTCAAAAGTGTACTCAGGTATAAGACTAAGGAATTTTCTTTAGAGAGTTTGATCACCCGCCTTTGTATCAAGGAGGAAGCAAGGAAACAAAACCAGAAAGAAGAGGTGCTTGTTGTCTCTAACAACAACCCCAATAAATCCACACCTGCGGTTCTAAAGCCTAATGGCAAAAATTTTAAGAATCAGAACCACAACAACCAGAACACTCCTCTAAACAACAATCAGAGTCAGAACCATAACAGGAACCAACCTGGAAGGCATCAACCTCCACCTAAACAGAATGACTCTAGACAATTTCTTTGTTACAACTGTAACAAGCCAGGTCATATGGCACGCAAGTGTAGGAACAAGAAAATCACTGCTTCGTAGGCTAACTTGACTGAAGAAGCTTTTACAGCTATGATTTATGAGATAAACCTAATTGGTGGATCAGATGGGTGGTGGGTAGACACTGGCGCTTCTCGCCATGTCTGCTATGATCGTGCTATGTTTAAGACATACACTGCTGCTGATGATAAGAAAGTGTTGTTGGGAGATTCCCACACCACTATTGTTGCTGGGATTAGGAACGTGGACCTTAAGTTTACCTCAGGAAATACTTTATTACTGAAAGATGTAATGCATACTCCTGAGATGAGAAAGAATATGGTTTCTGGTTTTCTGCTTAATAAGGATGGGTTTACTCAAATTATTGGGGCTGATTTGTACACTATCACTAAGAATGGTATTTTTGTTGGGAAGGGTTATGCTACTGATAGCATGTTTAAGTTAAATGTTGAATTTAATAAAGTTTCTCCTTCTGCTTATATGTTGTGTGATTTTAATGTTTGGCATGCTAGACTTTGTCATGTTAATAAGCGCATTATTAAGAACATGAGTAACATTGGTTTAATTCCTAAAATGTCAGATAATGATTTTGAAAAATGTGATTTTTGTAATCAAGCAAAAATAACTAAGACACCACATAAATCAGTTACTAGAGAATCTGAGCCTTTAGATTTAATTCATTCAGATATTTGTGAACTTGATGGAACGTTAACTAGGAATGGTAAATGTTATTTCATCACTTTTATTGATGATTGTTTTGACTTTACTTATGTGTACTTAATGAAAAATAAAAGTGATGCGCTTGACATGTTCAAATTATTTGTGACTGAAATTGAGAATCAATTCAATAAGAAAATTAAAAGGTTTCGTAGTGATAGAGGAACTGAATATGATTCAAGCATGTTTATTGAGTTTTATAATTCACATGGCATTGTACACGAAACCACTGCAACATATTCACTTGAAATGAACGATAAAGATGAAAGAAAGAATCGAACTTTTACTGAATATGTTGTGGCTATTTTATTGAATTCTGGTGCTGCATCTCATTGGTGGGGTGAAATTCTTTTGATTGTTTGTTATGTGTTGAATAGAGTTCCCAAGTCTAATAGCAAAGTTTCACCATATGAGATCTTGAAAAATAGGCAACCTAATGTAATGCCCCAAAATCTCTGATGAGGTTTATGGTTGGATTAGAAGGCCGGGAGGGCCATAATTGATTTATTATGCCATTAAATGATTATATGCATGATTATGTGAATTATATTATTATATGATGATAAATTCATGCATGTGGGTCCACTTTTCATTATAAGAGCATTTTCGTAATTTGGTATGTTGAGGGCATATTTGTATATTTTCAGGCATGTTGGCGAATTATTGATGAGGCCACATTATAATGTGGATTTGTTCGAGCTATTTGGCATGAGATGATCTTTGAATGAAAGTTAGCGGTTTGGGCATAATGGGGTTAATTTTGGGGCCCGGGGTGAGTCTCGGGGTAATTTGATGATTAGTAAATTACTGGGAATTAGAGGGTAATGGGATATGATGTGATTAATATTTGGGAATAACGAGAATTGGAGGACGTTAATTATAATTAACGGGATTATAAGAGAAATGACGACTTTGCCCTTGGGGGCTGTTAAGAAGGGAGTTAGGCTTGGGGGCATTTCAATCTTTTGACCAAGGGATATATTTAACTAGGGAAGGCTGTAGAAACCTTAAGCAAAACAGAGCCCTTTTTCCTTCCTCTCTCACGATCATCCTTCTCCTTCTCCTTCCTTTGAAATTATGAAGCAAGTTTGAGAATTCAAACTTGAAGATTGAAGCTTGAGGTTCTAGGCTAGTGTTTAGCCATTGAAGAGGCTTCAATTCGAGTTTAAGGTAAGGTTTTAGTTCAATTTTTTCTGGTTCCTTGCTCTGTTTTTGTGTTAGTTTTGAGATTGGAGTTTTGATCATAAGAATGGGAATTTGATGAGATTTTGAATGGTTTAAAGCTTAGGTTTTGTTGGATATATGATGGATAAGTTGTGGTAATATTTGGGAACTTTGCTTTGTGGAATTGGAAGTGTTTTAGTAGGTTTTTGAAATGAGTTTGAAAAGGAAAAACAGGGGTTTTTGGCTGGGTTTCATGTGGGGCCGCGGCTCTGTTCTAGAGCGCCGCGACCCAAGCTTAATGAAGATGAAGGGTGCTGCTGAAGGGCCATAGGGCCGCAGAATAGGAGGAGGCTGGCCGTGGCACGTGCTGAAGGCAGGGAGGCTGGGGCCTCTGTTTGGGGAGGCGGGCTGCGACATAGGGAGAGGTTGGCCATGGATCTTAGTGGCACAAGAATTGTGTTTTCATCGTGGGAATCCAAACCTTAGGCCTCGAGATCGTTCCTACTACCCAGTTAGTAGGATTCGACGTCTCGGAGGCTAGGTCTTGGTCTGGGAACCTTTCATTGCTCATTTTCATTGATGGGAGTTATGTTTGGTTATGACTAGGTGACCGCTAAGGAACTAAAAGACTGATCGTTCTCAAGGGTTATTCTTTTATTATTCCACGCTCGAACCAAAGGTAAGAAAACTGACCCAGTATGTGACATGCATGGTTATTGATGTAGCATGTTGAGAGCTCTATTTGTATATCTGGAATGCATATCAAATGCTTAGCAATTTGCTTATCTGTGTATGGCACTGACCTATGAGTCAGGAATCAGCAAAGGTGTCAGTATTAACTGTGAAGCTGTGACTCATTAGTCAAGTTCGACAGTAGTACTGAGCACTGGTCATATGGTATTGGCATATGAGTCAAGAACAGTATTAGCGTGTTTAACGCAAGTCGAAAAGATTAGATCTAATCGACATAAGCATTATCGTCATAAGCATGAAATGCTTGACCGACCTTAAGTTCGATGAAAAAAAAAAGCGCTTGTCTAGTCTAAAGGCTAGTTACTTAGAGCTAGGGCCAAAAGGCCCAGGTGACAGCATCGTCACATGGCTAAGGGTGCGGAGCCCAAGTTTGTGACATGATTATCAGAATCTCGATACTCATCAGTCACTTATCTGATTAGGGCTACACGCCCCAGTATGATTATTAGAATCTCAATACCATCTTATTAGGGCTACACGCCCCAGCATGATTATCAGAATCTTTATTGATCTTCACTTATTTGATTAGGGCCATAAGCCCAGTATGATTATCATAATCATCAATTGATATTGTATACATGCAGTAATGAGTTTTCTTGCTGAGCCTTGGCTCACGGGTGCTATGTGGTCCAGGTAAAGGAAAAGAAAAGCTCACCCAGCCTTGAGTGGAGAGCTTAGGTGGCGATGTGTACATATGCGGCCTCTTGACCACCACAACCAAGGTGTTTCTTAGAGGAACTAGGGGTTAACCCTATATTTTGATGCTTAGATTGGCGGGTTGTAATTTTTGCACTGTAATGACCATTTTGGATTGTAAATAACTTGAAAACACTTTTATGGGCCCACATACAGTTTTATGTTTTAAATAAAATATATCATTTCTATTTCCTTTTGATCGAGATTTTTCACCTTAGCTGTAACATTCCAAATTTCCTAATGTGGCTTAGAGCCTGGATTAGGGGGCCAGGAGGCAATAATGGTGTTATTATGTGAATTATATTATAATATAATTAGACTTGCATGTTAGAAATATTAAATATTTGTGTGTGGGCTTGTTTCTTATAAGAAGGGTATTATAGTAATTTGACCCGTTCACGGTATAGATATAAATATATGTATGTGTGATTGAGACCACATTATTAGGTGGATATATTTGGGTAACTCGATGCGAGGCGATCCCGATGAGCAAGTTAGCAGAAAAGTCACAACGGGGTTTTATACCCGGCTCGGGGTGAGCTTGGGGGTATTGTAGTAATTTAGTACATTACCAGGAATAAGTGGGTAATGAGAAATTATTTGATAATCACGTGGGAATATTTGAAGTGACGGGAATTATAGGACATAGTTGTGAATTAGCGGGATATGAGACAAAGGAAAAAATTGCCCTTGAGAGCGTATGAAGAATAGGCTAAGGGCAAGGGACAAATTAGTTATTTTCTATATAAGTATAGAGTTTGGTGAGCTGGGAATTTCTGAGAAGGTTAAGGAAACTAAAGGAAAGAAGTCTCAGCAGCTCTCTCTCTCTCTCCCTCATTTTCTCTGTTTTCATGAAGCTTGAGGATTTTTGGGGAAAAATTGGTGATCAAGCCTAGGAATTAAGGTACTAAGATTGGGGAACTACAGGATTAGCTCAAGAGGATCAACATAGCTGAGGTAAGGTCTTTAATTCAAAGTTCAATTATGAAGTTTCTGTGGTTTTTGACTGAAGTTTGAAGTTTAGCATGTTTGATAGTTGGGGAAAGAATTTTGGGTTATTGATGGGTTTTAATCTAGTATTTAGTTAGTTTTGGTTGTTGGAAGGAAGTATATTAATTATGGGAATTGAGTTGGGAGATTGGGATAGAATTGGGTGGTTTTTAGTTGGGTTCGGCTAAGGGAAAAACCCAGAATTTCTGGGTTCGAAGGGCTGGGCTGCGACCTTGTTCTTGGTATGCCGCGACCCTATGGAGCAAGAATGAGCCAGGAAGGGATCGAAAGCAGAAGTGGACCACGGCGCCTCAAGGGAGCGCTGTAGCGCGTGTTGGTTTTCCAAGGAGGCTGAGCCTCTGACTTAGAGGCGGGCCGCGGCATGGGTCCTTAGGGCCGCGACCCTTAAGGGGATTTTTGGCCCTAATAAGTTTTTTAGATCGAGAACTTAACCATTTGGGCTCGGGGTTGATTCTACTTCCTTGTTGAGTGGAATTCGATGACCCAGAGGCTAGGATTTGGTCTAGAAACTTTTATTCACCCGTTGTTGATGGAATTCCTTATTATGGTTGTGATTAGGTCTACGCTAAGGGCTCGAATCAGGGATTGTACTCAAAGGGCATCGTTAGTAACTTGCATTCGGATCGAAGGTAAGAAAACTGCACCCATTATGTGAATGCGTGATTAGAGCTTTGTCAATGATGAATATAGATATGATTAAGACTTTGGCCCTGTTAATGAACATGATTATAATTATGTTTGAGAATATCTGATTAGGTATACTGGAGTGCACTTAATTATGATTATAACTATGACAGCTGTTTGAATGTATTATAATGCATTGCAATTGTTGATATGTATGTTATATGAGATATGTGGTTGTCTGTTGTGACTGGGAAGCTCGGTTTATTAACCAGAGGGTTATTAGGATGTTAAATGGGGATCGACTTATTAGTCGAGGTCATATTGGACTCGAAAGACTAGTCTTATGAGTTGAGGGTCCTAAAGCTTCGACTTACAAGTCGGAGGCATGTGAGGCTTGACTTATAAGTCAAAGACTTAAAGGACTCAATTTATAAGCTGAGATTTTCATTGTGCACGTGGAGTGCAGGCCACCATGGCTGGGCCACCCTGGGAGTGCAACATGCACTTGACTGGCTCTGATGCCAACAAATTGAAAGGAAGTGCGACAGGCACTTGCGTGACCCCATGGTTGCCAACTTGTATAATGAATACGCCAGTTTCAGTTATTACTGTTTAATAGTTATATTACTCTGTGAACTATTTAATATGTTTTCTTGGTGAGTCTTTTGGCTCACAGGTGCTTTGTGGGGTAGGTAAAGGTAATGAGAAGCTCAACCAGCCATGAGTCAAAGGGCGATAGTAGTGACATGTACATATGCAGTCCGCTCGATCACCACGGTCAAGATGCTCAAGGGAACTAGGGTTAAACACAACTTTTGCTGCCTAGGTCGGCTTATTATGTAACTTGAGTGTTGTAACCAGCTTTTAAACTGATGTTTTTGGGATCCCGTTTAAAGAAAATGCTTTTAATTTAATGAATATGCTTATGAGTTGATCAAAATTTTTAATACCTAAACCTTTAGTGGCTTAATTACACATTTAGTCCAAATGACTTGTTTAGCAAGTCCAGCACTGGTTTTAAACACACTTGGTGACGGACCCTAATTAGCAGGGCGTTACAACTTGGTATTAGAGCTGCCAAGGTTTAAGGGTTCCTGATGTTGGACTGGGCATGTACATTCGTTGCTAAAGACAAGCTCAACTCGGGGTTGGGTAACTATTAATATAGTTATATGTATACTTGCTTAAATGAATTATGTGTGCTTTACATGCTAGTCTAAATAAGAAGCATGAGTTATTCTGATAGGGCTTGGACGTTGACTACTGTATGTAGGTTGAGAACGTGTTTATTAGCACGATAGGTATTTGTAAATGCTATAGGATTGCTTATTAGCGTCATTGAACTTGATGAATGTTCGAAACACTTATTAGTGCTGCTGTATGTGTATCTGGATAGAGGATGCTTATTAGCGTTGTTACATGCTAAAGGAAAATGTTTATTAGCATTGCTAAGTGGTTATACATGCCAAGAATATGCTTATTAGCATCTTGTTTAAGTGATATCATGAATTTCTCTGCTTATTAGCATGATTATTGTATGTGAATTATTATGATGCTTATTAGCATTGTCAATGCATGTGGATGCTTATTCGATCGATTTTGAACCATGGGTTGATGTAAGATAATGTTATTACTGCCTGATAAGCCGAGTCATTGATTGCAGATAGACTTGGAAGTATACTTCCAGAGCAATCTAATGAACCAGCCAGCGTTGGAAATCAGGTCAAAAGTAATGATCAGAGTCAGAATCCTCCGCCAGCCCCTGAGAACTGGCAACAGGTGCTTGCAAACTTGCAAGATCAACTGCAGAGACATAATGAAGAAATTCGACAGTTGAGGCAACAGCAGGTTCTGGTTGGGAACGTTGTGTCATGGGCCCCATCTGTTGTTCCAGTATCGACCGTACAGCAGCAGACAGAGTTTGAAAACTGCTGGGAGTTGGTATATGAACGGTTCAGGAAGCAGCACACTCTAGTTTTCGAGGGTGGCGCAGATCCACTTAAGGCAGAGCAGTGGATGGTCATTATTACGTCCATCTTGGACTTCATGAGAGTTGTGGGCAATGAAAGAGTGGCCTGTGCCACGTACATGTTTTGGGAGGATGCCCGAATCTGGTGGGAGGTGGTGTCCTAAACTAGAAATGTAACCACAATGGGTTGGGAAGAGTTCAAAACCCTCTTCAACGAAAAGTATTACATTGAGGCTGTTAAAGCTGCAAAGGCTGAGGAATTCAGTAAACTTTTGCAAGGAAATATGTCAGTGACCGAATATGCCCTGAAATTCGACAAATTAACCAAGTTCGCTCCAGACTTGGTGCCCACTGATGGGACAAGGAAGGAAAGATTCCTTCAGGGGCTACAACCTATGATAGCTTGGGATGTCAGAAATACCACTGTACCTGGAGTGACGACATATGCTCAGGTAGTGGAGAGAGCCCTTACTGCAGAGGGAGCAGAGAATAAGATATGGGGCGAGAACACAGCCAGGAGAGATATGAGGAGGACGGGACCTCCCTTCTCAGGATCAGGTAGGGGCGGAGGCCCCAGTGACCAGAAAAGGAAGACTCCAGATATCAGTTCAGCTCCTAGACCTGATAAGGGGCCACAAGGTGCACAGATTGGCCACCAGGGCGGCAATGAGAATTGGAAGACATATCCAGAATGTGCCAGATGCAGGAGAAGTCATCTGGGTGAGTGTCGGGCGAAGGCCTGTTTCATATGTGGACTTGTGGGGCATCTCAAGAAAGACTGCCCAAGACTGAAGAAAGAAGAACCTAAGAAGCCAGACAACTCGAGTATTTGCATTGACACAAGCTGAGGTTGAGGCTAGGCCCTCAATGGTCACATGTCAGCTTTCTAGTGCTGGCATATCTTGTTCTATGCTGATTGATTCTGGTGCTACACACTCTTATGTATCTAGTAGGATTATTGATAGTTTGTGTAGGCCCTGTGAGTTTTATGCTATGGGATTTGGGACGTTACTACCCACTAGGGAATTGGTAGTTTCCAGGAGATGGGTTAGGTCTCTACCAGTGATGGTAGATTGCAGGGAGTTATCGGTTGATTTGATAGAGTTAGCTATGTCTGACTTTGACATGATTTTGGGAATGGACTGGTTAACTAGATAAGGAGCAACCATTGATTGTAAGAAGAAGATGGTAACCTTTGAACCTGAGGGTGAGGAACCTTTCGTATTCATTGGCACTGTGCATGGACCCCGAATACCTATGATTTCAGCATTAAAGGCTAGAGATCTACTACAGGGAGGCTGCATAGGATTCCTATCCAATGTGGTGGATACCACTTAGGTCATGCCAGTGGGTCCATCAGAGACTAGGTTGGTCTGTGAATTCCTGGATGTGTTTCCAGAAGATTTACCAGGGTTGCCACCGCACAGGAAGATCGACTTTGTTATTGAGCTGGCACCAGGGACAGAGCCAGTGTCTAGGGCACCTTACCGAATGGTCCCAACAGAGTTGAGGGAACTCAAGGTACAGTTATAGGAGTTGTTGGATCTGGGTTTTATTAGACCTAGTTTCTCGCCATGGGGAGCACCAGTGTTATTTTTGAAGAAGAAGGACGGTTCTCTAAGGATGTGCATAGACTATAGAGAACTGAATAAGTTGACTATCAAGAACATGTATCCTCTACCAAGGATAGATGACTTATTTGATCAACGACAAGGTAAAATGGTATTTTCAAAGATAGATCTTCGATCTGGTTATCACCAGTTGAGAATTAAGGACGAAGACATACCCAAGACAGCTTTCCGTACCAGATATGGGCACTATGAGTTTCTCGTTATGTCATTTGGTTTGACTAATGCCCCGACAAATTTTATGGACTTAATGAACAGAGTGTTCAAGGACGATTTGGACCAGTTCATGATCGTCTTTATTGATGATATCCAGATTTATTCACAGTCAGAGGAGGAGCATGAGCAACACCTCAGGTTGGTCTTGCAGAGACTGAGGGAGCATAAGTTATTTGCGAAGTTTAAGAAGTGTGAGTTCTGGTTACCACAAGTGACATTCTTAGGTCATATCATTAGTAGATATGGGATCAAGGTAAACCGAGCTAAGATTGAAGCTGTTAAGAACTGGCCCAGGCCAAGGAATGCCTCAGAGATTAGAAGCTTCCTTGGATTGGCAGGCTATTACAGGAAATTTGTAGAAGGATTCTCAAGAATATCATCCCCACTGACGGAATTAACACGTAAGAATCAGAAGTTTACATGGTCAGATAGATGTGAGAGCAGCTTCCAGGAGTTAAAGCAACATTTGATTACCGCCCCAGTCTTGAGTCTTCCGAATAGTCAGGAGAAGTTTATGGTTTATTGCGATGCTTCGAGGCAGGGATTAGGCTGTGTCCTTATGCAGGCAAAGAAGGTGATTGCCTATGCATCACGTCAGTTGAAGGATTATGAGCAGAGATATCCAACCCATGATTTGGAGTTGGCGGCAGTGGTCTTTGCGTTGAAGGTATGGAGGCATTACCTTTATGGAGAGAAGTGTGAGATATATACAGACCATAAAAGCCTCAAGTATTTCTTTACACAGAAGGATTTGAATATGAGACAGAGGCATTGGTTGGAGCTGGTGAAAGACTATGACTACGATATTCTTTATCATCCAGGGAAAGCCAATGTGGTGGCTGATGCCCTAAGTCGGAGAGGTCCAGGGCAGTTGTATAGTGTGAGGCAAATATCCAAGGAATTAGCAGAGGATATGACCAGGGCAGGGATTGAGTTAGTAGTGGGCCAGTTAGCCAACATTACCCTGCAGTCTACTCTCCTATAAAGGATAAAGGAGAGTCTGTTACAAGAGCCACAGTTGGTGAAAATTAGAGAGGATGTCCTAGATGGAGCAGCTAGGGACTATTCTATATCAGATATGGGCCTGCTAAGATATAAGGGTTGGATTTGCATTCTGAGAGATGCTGTTATTAGACGAGAGATTCTGGATGAATCTCATACCACTCTGTATTCCTTGCATCTCGGCACCACGAAGATGTACCAGGACTTAAGAACTTTGTATTGGTGGCCAAGGATGAAGGGTGATGTAACTGTGTATGTAGCCAAGTGTCTGACGTGTCAGCAGATCAAAGCTGAACATCAGAGACCTGCAGGATTATTACAACCCTTAGACATTCCAGAGTGGAAATGGGAAGACATCGCAATGGATTTTGTGGTGGTATTGCCTAAGAAAGTGGGTCAGCATGATTCAATATGGGTGATTGTAGACAGATATACTAAATCAGCTCACTTTCTACCGGTGAGGATGATTTATACTGTTGAACAGTATGAAGATCTCTATGTAAAAGAGATAGTACGTCTTCATGGAGCTCCGAGGTCGATCGTGTCAGATCGAGACCCCACCTTTACTTCCAAGTTCTGGGGAAGTTTCCAGAAGGCAATGGGCACGCGACTGATGTTTAGTACAGCGTATCATCTTCAAACTGATGGTCAGTTTGAGAGGACTATCTAGATACTGGAGGACATGCTGAGAGCATGTGTACTGGATTTTGAGGGGTATTGGAGTAAATATTTACCCCTGATAGAGTTTTCCTACAACAACAGCTATCAGGCGACCATAGGAGTGGCTTCTAATGAGATATTGTACGGTAGGAAGTGCAGATCACCTATTCACTGGGATGAGTTGGGTGAGCATAAATACTTAAGTTCTGAGGTAGTTCAAAGGACCAATGAAGCTATTGAAAAGATCAGACCTCGGATGCTCGCATCGCAGAGTAGACAGAGAAGTTATGCGAATCCAAAGCGTAGGAACGTGGAGTTCCAGGTGGGAGACTATGTCTTCCATAGAGTCTCGCCACTCAAGGGGGTGAGAAGATTTGGCAAGAAGGGCAAGCTGAGCCCTAGGTTCGTAGGACCATTTGAGATTCTGGAAAGGATCGATCAGGTGGCCTATACGCTGGCATTACCTTCGGCGTTGTCGGCTGTGCACAACGTGTTTCATATTTCGATGCTACTGAAGTATGTTTTTTATGAGACTCATGTGTTGAGTTATGAAGATCTAGAGTTGCAGATGGATTTGTCCTTTGAGGAGCAGCCAATCCAGATATTAGACAAGAAGGACAAGGTCTTGAGGAATAAAGTTTTACCTTTAGTGAAGGTATTATGGAGGAACAACAAGGTCAAGGAGGCGACCTAGGAGTTGGAATCAACTATGCGGGACCAGTATCCCGAGCTGTTCAGGTAAAATTTCAAGGACGGAATTCCTATAAGGAGGGGATAGTTGTAACATCCCAAATTTCCTAATGTGGCTTAGTGCCTAGATTAGAAGGCCGGGAGGCAATAATGTGTGTAATTATGTGAATTATATTATAATATAATTAGACTTGCATGTTAGAAATATTACATATGGGTGTGTGGGCCCGTTTCTTATAAGAAGGGTATTATAGTAATTTGACCCATTCACAGTATAGAAATAAATATTTGTATGTGTGATTGAGACCACATTATTATGTGGATATATTTGGGTTACTCGATGCGAGGCGATCCTGATGAGCAAGTTAGCGGAAAAGTCACAACGGGGTTTTATACCCGGCTCGGGGAGAGCTTGGGGGTATTGTAGTAATTTAGTACATTACTGGGAATTAGTGGGTAATGAGAAATTATTTGATAATCACGTGGGAATATTTGAAGTAACGAGAATTATAGAACATAGTTGTGAATTAGCGGGATATGAGACAAAGGACAAAATTGCCCCTGAGAGCATATGAAGAATAAGCTAAGGGAAAGGGGCCAATTTATCATTTCTGTATAAGTATAGAGTTTGGTGAGCTGGGAATTTCTGAGAAGGTTAAGGAAACTAAAGGAAAGAAGTCTCAGTAGCTCTCTCTCTCTCTCTATCTCCCTCATTTTCTCTGTTTTCATGAAGCTTGAGGATTTTGGGGAAAAATTGGTGATCAAGCCTAGGAATTAAGGTACTAAGCTTGGGGAACAAGAGGATCAACATAGCAGAGGTAAGGTCTTTAATTCAAAGTTCAATTATGAAGTTTCTGTGGTTTTTGACTGAAGTTTGAAGTTTTGCATGTTTGATAGTTGGGGAAAGAATTTGGGGTTATTGACGGGTTTTAATCTAGTATTTAGTTAGGTTTGGTTGCTGGAACGAAGTATGTTAATTATGGTAATTGAGTTGGATGATTAGGATAGAATTGGGTGGTTTTTAGTTGGGTTCGGCTAAGGGAAAAACCCAGAATTTATGGGTTCGAAGGGCTGGGCCTTGGCCTTGTTCTTGGTATGTTGCGACCCTATGGAGCAAGAAGGAGCCAGGAAGGGCTCGGAAGTAGAGGCAGGTCGTGACGCCTCAGGGGAGCGCCGCGGCGCATGTTGGTTTTTCAGGGAGGCCGAGCCTCTGACTTAGAGGCGGGCCGCGGCATGGGTCCTTAGGGCTGCGGCCCTTAAGGGGATTTTTGGCCCTAATGAGGTTTTAGATCGAGAACTTAACCATTTAGGCTCAGGGTCGATTCTACTTCCTTGTTGAGTGGAATTTGACGACCCGGAGGCTAGGATTTGGTCTAGAAGCTTTTATTCACTCATTTTTTTTATGGAATTCCATGGTTGTGATTAGGTCTACGCTAAGGGCTCGAATCAGAGATCGTACTCAAAGGGCGTCGTTAGTAACTTGCATTCGGATCGAAGGTAAGAAAACTGCACCCATTATGTGAATGCGTGATTAGAGCTTAGTCAATGATGAATATAGATATGATTAAGGCTTTGGCCCTGTTAATGAACATGATTATAATTATGTTTGAGAATATCTGATTAGGTATACTGGAGTGCGCTTAATTATGATTATAACTATGACTGCTGTTTGAATGTATTATAATGCATTGCAATTGTTGATATGTATGCTATATGATATGTGGTTGTCTGTTGTGGCTGGGATGCTCAGTTTATTATCTAGAGGGTTATTAGGATGTTAAATGGGGATCGACTTATTAGTTGAGGGCATATTGGACTTGAAAGACTCATCTTATGAGTCGAGGGTCCTAAAGCTTCGACTTACAAGTCGGAGGCATGTGAGGCTTGAGTTATACGTCAAGGACTTAAAGGACTCAATTTATAAGCTGAGATTGGCATTGCGCACGTGGAGTGCAGGCCACCATGGCTGGGCCACCCTGGGAGTGCAACATGCACTTGACTGGCTCGGATTCCAACAAATTGAAAGGAAGTGCGACAGGCGCTTGTGTGACCCAATGGTTGCCAACTTGTATAATGAATACGCCAGTTTCAGTTATTACTATTTGATAGTTATATTACTCTGTGAACTGTTTAATATGTTTTCTTGCTGAGTCTTTTGGCTCACAGGTGCTTTGTGGTGCAGGTAAAGGTAAAGAGATAGCAATGACATGTACATATGCAGTCCGCTCGACCACCACGGCCGAGATGCTCAAGGGAAGTAGGGTTAAACCCAACTTTTGCCACCTAGGTCGGCTTATTATGTAGCTTGAGTGTTGTAACCAGCTTTTAAACTGATGTTTTTGGGATCCCGTGTAAAGAACATTCTTTTAATTTAATGAAAATGCTTATGAGTTGACCAAAAGTTTTAATACCTAAACCTTTAGTGGCTTAATCACACGTTTAGTCCAAATAACTTGTTTAGCAAGTCCAGCACTGGTTTTAAACACACTTGGTGACATACCCTAATTAGCAGGGCGTTACATTAGCCTATTAATAACACCTAGAAGCACGTTTATAACCAAATGATTCGTTTAACGAGTTAAGCACGATTTAAAGTTCACAGTAACGATCTTGGAGTAGCCAGAGCGTTACACCTAACCTATCTTATTTTAGAATGTGGGGCTGTTTGGCTTATATTCGTATTCCTGATCCTAAGAGAATTAAGCTAGCAAGTAGAGCCTATGAATGTGTATTTATCGGATATGCAATTAATAGTAAAGCATATAGGTTCTATGATTTAAATGCGCATATTATTGTGGAATGAAATGATGGTGATTTTTATGAACATGGATTCCCTTTTAAATTGAGAAATAGTGGGGGCGCATCTACTAGCAACATTCCTACGATTAGGAGTAATGAGCATATTGAGGATAGAGAATTAGAACCTAGGAGAAGTAAGAGAGCGAGAGTTGCTAAAGATTATGGTTTTGATTTCCGTGTCTATACATTAGAGGAGGATCCTGCTAACCTCCAAGAAGCTTTGTCTTATTTAGATGCTGACCTCTGGCAAGAAGCCATAAATGATGAAATGGACTCTCTTAAGTCTAACAATACGTGGCACTTAATTGATTTACCTCCTAGTTGTAAGCCTATAGGTTGTAAGTGGATTTTGAAAAAGAAATTGAAACCCGACGGTACTGTTGATAAGTACAAGGTTCATCTTGTAGCCAAGGGTTTTAGGCAAAGAGAGAATGTAGATTTCTTTGACACTTATTCACATGTTACTAGAATAACATCCATTAGAGTATTGATTTCTTTAGCTTCTGTTCATAACTTAGTTGTGCACCAAATGGATGTTAAGACTGCCTTTTTGAACGATGAATTAGAAGAGGAGATTTACATGGACCAACCTGAAGGGTTTGTAATCCCTGGTTAGGAACATAAGGTTTGTAAACTGGAAAAGTCTCTATACGGTCTTAAGCAGGCACTTAAGCAATGGCATGAAAAATTTGACAATTTAGTCATCTCACATGGTTTCAAAGTGAATGAAAGTGACAAATGCATTTACTATAAATCTGAGAATGACATTTGCACTATTGTATGTCTATATGTGGATGACTTTCTCATATTTGGTTTGAATATCCATGCTGTGAATGCTGTGAAATCTCTGTTATGTGCCAACTTTGATATGAAAGACCTTGGAGAAGTGAATGTAATCCTTGGTATTAAGATTACTAGGCTTGAAGAGGGAATTTCATTGGATCAATCTCACTATATTGAGAAGATTCTAAAGAAATACAATTACTTTGACTGTAAACTTGCTTGCACACCATATGATCCAAGTGTTAAGTTATTTAAGAACAGTGGTGATGGTGTGAGACAGTCTGACTATGTGAGCATCATTGGCAGTCTTCGATATGCCACTGATTGTACGAGACCCGACATTGCTTATGTTGTGGGATTATTGTGCAGGTTTACTAGTAGACCTAGTATAGAGCATTGGCATGCTATTGAAATGGTCATTGTAATGTCCCAAATTTCCTAATAAGGTTTAGGACCTTGATTAGGAGGCCGGGAGGGCCATAATTGATTTATTATGCTATTTAATGATTATATGCATGTTTATGTGAATTATATTATTATATGATGGTAAATGCATGCATATGGATTCATTTTTAATTATAAGGGCATTTTGGTAATTTGGCCCGTTGAGGGCGTGATTGTGTATTTTCATGCATGTGGGTGAATTATAAATTATACCACATTATTTGTGGATTGGTTCGAGCCATTCGACATGAGACGATCATGGAATGTAAGTTTTCAGTCTAGTCATAACGGGATTAAGTTCGGGACTCAGAGTGAGTCTCGGGATAATTTGGTGATTAGAACGTTGCCGGGAATTAGAGGGTAACGGGATATGAATTATTGGTATTTGGGAATTTTGAGAGTAACGAGAATTAGAGGGAGTTAATTATAATTAACGAGATAGGCGAGAAAGGACGGTTTTGCCCTTGGTGGTTGTTAAGGGTTTTAATTAGACTTAGGGGCAATATGGTATTTTCACCCTAAGGTTGTATTAAGCCATTAGAAGGCTGTGGAAGTGTAAAAACAGAGCATCATCATCCTCATCTTTATTTCTCTCCCGTACCTATTCCTCCTCCCTCTTCCTTTTGATTTTTGAGAGCCAATTTGAGGATTCAAGCTAGGAGAGCAAGGCTTGAGGGCTTAGGACCTTGGTTCAATCATTGAAAGGGATCTAAACCAGCTTGAGGTAAGATTTTATCCATGAATTTCAAGTATTGCTCTTTTTTCTTTTAGTTTTCAGCCTATAGATTTTGATGTGTTAGTTGGGAATTAATGGAAGTTCTTGAGTTTGGTTACTTGGGTTTTGATGAGGGTGTGATGTAGATGAGGTTTAGGGGTTGAATTGGGTGTTTGGGTGATGTTTGGGATTGGTTTGGAGGGTTGGTTTCAAGGGAAATCGCAAGGAGGGAAAACCAGAAAGTTTGGTTGGCGCAGCAGCGCTAGGCAGGGCAGAGAGCTGGGCCTCTCTGACTTGAAATAGCGCCTCAACGCCATTTAATAGGGCTGCAGCGCTTGTCCATTTTTCAGCAAGCCTATTTTAGGGCTCAGGATGACTTTTAAGGCTCGGGGATGGGTTCCTTTGCCCCGTTTGGGTAGATTAAGATTCCCGAGAGTGTGGGATGGATACCGGGACTGAGGTTTTAGATTATAAACCTTTTTATGATTTATTTTATTGATGGGATTCCATATTTGGTTATGACTAGGTGACTACTAAAGGATCAAAGGATTGATCGTTCTCAAGGGTTGTTCTTTTACTAATTCTTGCTCTAACCCGAGGTAAGAAAACTGTACCCTGTGTATATGTGACATGCATGGTTATTCTTGATGGATGTTGGATGTCTAAATGTGATGCATGTAATGCACGAGAGTCATGTGATTAGGGCATGCCATGAATATTGAGTATGAGATTGTTCAGAGCTTGAGGCTCTGTGTTTATGCATGATCCTAATTGTGCTGGTAATTATTGAGTAAGCATGCTGAATGCCCTGTATTTGGATATTTGACATATGATATATGTTTGGTGGTGTTATCCAAGAAATCAGAAGCGAATGACGTGGCAAGCATTAGTTACACATGGCTGACACCTGGAAGAATGCGTGTTCAACTATCGACCAGGAAAGCATCCTGTATCAGACGATCAGTTTTTCATACGACCAAACTGGTCGTATGCACTTTATACGCGGAAAAGATCTTGGGCGGTTATGAGGGAATCCGAGATTCTCTCCCATGATTTCTTGAGTATCCGATTATTTAGGAAATAATATCTGTAATAAATCAATGTAAATCTTCCCTGAGCTTATAAATAGAAGAAGAGGGCTCAGGGAAGGGGATCGGGCTCTATTTTCTCTTTTCAGACTTCTAAATCGCTTGTGATTAGAAAGATCATAGAAACCATATTGTATTTGTTCTTCAGAGGCTAGTGAAACTCATTGGACCCGAGTTCTTTGATCACTCCTTTGAATCTCAATCTAATAACAATTTAAGTGGACGTAGGTCATTACTAGATTTTGGGGCCGAACCACTATAAAATATCGTGTTCTTATTCTTTTCGTCATTACGTTCTTTTCAATGCATTCATACACGTCAAGCAAATTGTGACTCCGTGTCAGTTGCCCAAATCTAGGGTCAACATTCTGGTGCTTTCATTGAGAGCTTGATTTATCATTGTTGAGAAAACCAATGGCGAAAACTTCAAGGAAAGCTGGACAGGCGGCCACCGCCGCACCATCAAACCCACCTCCTCCTCCTCCTGCAAGCGTGGCTGAGGATGAGCCACATTTGGACTTTGAGGAGGAAGAAATGGATGACGCAACGCTGAAGAGTACCCGGGGGGGCGTTGCAGGAAGAGCTGGCTAATCTGAGGGCCAGTCAAGAGACTGCCTCCGAAATTATGACGCGTCAGCAGCAGGAGATTGAACGGCAGCGTGCGGAATTAAGCGAAAGGCAGGCGGAATTAAGAGAGGCCATGGCAGCCCTACAGGCAGCCTTGCAACTGGCTAGAAATCAGGCCGCACCTGTCTCTCAGCTTGACCAGCCTACAAATGGGCCACCTCAAAGGGGTCCTATTCCTAGCCCACCAATCCAGCCCTCGAGCCCGCAAAGGCCCGAGCAGCCTCAGGCGCCCCATGATGATGTCCCGCTAGACCCTGAGGCACAGCCACCATCCCAGGCTGGTCGTGGTAATCCCCCTCAGCAGAGGTAGAATAGGACCGAGCATCAGCCTCACAGTCCTAGATGCCATAAGGTTGATGAGCCAAACCTACCGAACAGAGGTCAGAATCCTCCTGGTAACAGGAGGAACTCAGAGTTAGGCTCTGCGGTCCGGGGTCCCCCACGGCATAATAATGCACGGGGACACAACGACTAGCGCATGCCACCCTCTAACGCTTGGGACGTGTCAGCCAGGGATGGAAATCGAGGAAACAGTCGATCCCACCACAGCCAATCGAGGTTCAGAGATGGCCATGGGTATAATGAGGCTGACTCAGGCAAGGGAAATGCTGGTAGGAGGAATGAAGAAAGAGGTAGAGGCGGGAGCCAGGTACCTCAAGATGACCAAGCCAATAGACAGGATGCTGGGGGGCAGCCCAGGCAAAATAATGTATTCAACCAGCTCGGGGGTAGCGAGCAGCAGAGAAGAGACGAGGATTTGAGAGACGTACTCAACGATCGCCGCGAGCGGCATGGCGAGAACGTCCCCCCAGCAACAGAGGCTATAGCGATTCCTGCTGCTGTACAGGCCCAGATAGATGCCCTCAACCAGGCAGTGCAACAGCTGTACGGGGGAAGGACATCTTATATCGACCACGATAGGAGGAAAGGCACTCCTTTCATACAGAGGATAGCTAATGCAGAAACTCCAAGCAAATTCAAAATGCCTACACTTCCAAACTTTGACAGGTACGGAGACCCAGTATCTCATGTCAATAAGTTTGAAATACAAATGGACATTCAGAAAGTGTTCGAAGACGCTTAGTGCAGGATCTTCCCTGCAACACTTTCTGAGGCCGCGCAGGAGTGGTTTTTTAAGTTCCCTCCTGCAAGAATAGTTTCCTCGGAAATGTTCGTAAGGGAGTTTTACGGACAGTTCTATGCAGGTCGTGTGCATTCGACCGAAGAAAACCAGCTGGTGAAAATTCGCCAGCAGGATGGAGAATCAGTGAAGGACTACATCCAGCGCTTTATGCAAGCAGCAGCTGGAGCAAAAACAGTGGGGGGACGAAGGCAAAATGATGGCCAGAACCGCAGGGGTTAGGCATCGCTCCCCCCTCTGGAAAAGCCTCCGAAAGGAAGGAGTTAGAACTACCCAGGAATTCTTGGACCGGGCTGATCGTTACATCAAGCTCGAAGATGCCATTGCCGACAATGGAAAGCCTTCCGGCAAGGATAAGAAAGCAGCCGAGCCCGCCAAAGCCGCCAATGGGTCTAAACCTAACAGCAACGGGAACGGCAGCGGCAATGGCAAGAATGGTGGAAAACGGCCGTATAACGAGCCTTCCACCTCCGACAATAAACGAGCAAAGGGTAATCGTTATGAACCTCGGTTCACTAACTACACTGCCCTCGTTGAGTCTCGGGGAGAGGTTTATCAGGCCACAAGTTCTAGTGTGCCATATAAGAAACCTGGCCCCATTCAAAAGGATATTTCGAAGAGAGACACTACCAAGTTTATTCGTTACCATAACAACTACGGACATGACACCAACGAATGCAACCAGCTGAAGGACGAAATCGAGTTCCTTATTAGACAAGGACACTTGAGAAGATACGTACGGGCCTCGGGAAATTCCGAACGAGAATCTCTGGGTAGCAACGAGCAGGCGTCCACGCGCCAACGCTTGCCGCCCTTACAGCTTGCCCCCGTGACTGGCACATTATTGACCATTTGTGGAGGCCCGCACCTCGCGGGAAATAGCAGAAAGGCCAGGGAACGATATGCTCGGACCCTGCGCCACGACCAGGACATCGAGATGATGACTGTGGAGGACCGCGCGCCAAAAAAGGCTCGATCAGAAGAAGGCGAAATAACCTTCTCTGATGGCGATGCCCAACACGTCCGATTCCCACATACCGATCCGCTGGTCATGGATATCCAGATGGCTAACATGATGGTAAAGAGAGTGGTGGTCGATACAGGAAGTTCGGTGAATATCCTGTACAAGTCTTCGCTGGAACGCATGAAGTTGTCTGTTAAGGACCTGGAGCCCTACAACCAAACAATATACGGCTTCTCTGGAGAAGGACTCGCCTCTGCCGGAATGATTAGACTACCGGTGACGACAGGTACAACGCCTGCTACCAGGACATTACTCGCCACTTTTCTAGTAGTCAATTGTCCTTCGGCGTACAATGCCGTCATTGGAAGGCCTATACTAGTTGATCTATGGGTCATCATCTCTATGTGGCACTTAGCCATGAAGTTCCCAACGGACGCAGGGGTAGGACGCGTGTTGGGAAACCAGAGGGAAGCCAGGTAGTGCTACAACCACTCAATCACAAAGGCAAAAAGGGGAACGCCAAAGAGCCCTACCTCAGATAGGTTGCAGATGGCAGTTGATACACAAGCCCAATCCAGTGATGAAGTCACCAAATAGGGTGTTGCCCAAAGTGAGGATAGAGACTTAGATCCTCTCTTAGGGGATTTTAAAGAGAACGTTGGACTCGTCGAGGACCTGGAAGATGTCCAACTCGATGAAAAAGACCCGACCAGAGTTGTGAAAGTCAGGAAAAACCTAGAGCCCACCACGAAGCACGCACTGGTGGAATTTTTGCGGAAGAACTAGGAGGTTTTTGCCTGGTTGCACAAAGACATGGCTGGGAAAGATCCTGCAATTATCAGCCATGTCCTAAATATAGACAAGACTTTTCCACCCGTGCAACAAAAGAGAAGGCTGCTCGATGAGGATAGATCGAGAGCCTTAAAGGAAGAAGTTGAAAGATTAAAGGAGAATGGGTTCATCAGGGTGGCATTTTATCCATCATGGGTCTCCAATCCAGTGCTGGTTCCCAAGCCTAACGGCAAATGGCGAACCTACGTGGATTTTACAGACCTTAATAAAGCCTTCCCAAAAGACTGCTTCCCACTCCCAAGAATCGACCAGCTGGTCGATGCTACTGCAGGACACGAGATCCTCTCGTTCATGGATGCATATTCGGGCTACAACCAGATTAGCATGTCCCCCTGATGAGGATCACACCAGCTTTCAGACCGATACGAGCTTATACTGTTATAAAGTAATGCCCTTCAGACTGAAAAACGCAGGTGCGACTTACCAATGGCTAGTCAACCACATGTTTAAGGAGCTTATCGGAGTAAACATGGAGGTATACGTGGACGACATGCTGGTAAAGTCTAAAAAGGCAGAAGGACATGTGAAAGATTTGCAAGAGTGCTTCGACGTATTAAACAAATACCGGATGAAGTTATATCCCCTCAAATGTTCCTTCGGGGTTGGATCAGGGAAGTTTTTGGGGTTCATTGTAAATTCAAGAGGAATCGAGGCCAACCCCGACAAGATAAAAGCCCTGATCGACATGAAATTTCCGGAAAGGATCAAAGATGTACAAAGTTTAACCGGGAGAATCGCAGCCCTAAGTAGATTTATTTCGAAGTCAACAGACAAATGCGTCCTCTTCTTCAATCTACTTAGGGGAAATAAGAAGTTTGAATGGACAGGAGACTGCGAGCAAGCTTTTCAGGCCTTGAAAACTCATATGGCACAGCCTCCCATCTTATCAAAGCCAATCGAAGGAGAAACTTTGTTTATTTACCTGGCGATTACAGAAGTTGCTGCGAGCGTGGTGCTAGTACGAGAAGAAGAAGGCGTACATAAAGCGGTCAACTATGTAAGCAAAAGGCTGATCGGGGCAGAGCTGAGATATCCGCCCATTGAAAGGTTAGCATATTGCTTAATCCTGGCCTCTAGGAAGTTGCGCCCTTACTTCCAAGCCCATCCTATCACATTTTTAACTGACCAGCCCCTACGGCAAGTCCTCCAAAAACCAGAGGTGGCTGGGCGATTATTAAAATGGGCAGTCGAACTAGGGCAGTTTGATATAACGTATTCACCGCGAGCAGCAGTAAAGGGACAAGTATTGGCTGATCTTATTGCAGAGTTCACAGAACTCCCAGACAGCGAGTAGTGCGGATCGCCTAGTGCGCCTGAGCCTCAAGAGAAAGCTCCTTCGTGGAAGTTATTCACGGATGGGTCATCCAACGAATCCTACGCAGGAGCGGGAGTGATATTGATAACGTCGGAGGGGCATTGATTTCACTGCGCTATTAGGTTCGACTTTGCCGCGTCAAATAATGAAGCCGAATATGAAGCACTCCTCGCTGGATTGAGAATGGCGAAAGACATGAGCATAAAGACGCTTGATATTTACAGTGACTCATAGCTGGTCGTGAACCAAGTTCTAGGAGAATATCAAGCGCGAGGCTTAAAAATGGTGGCCTACTTGAATAAGACAAAAGACCTGCTAGCCCAGTTCAGGAGTACACCCTCCAGCAAATTCCGCGAGATCAAAATTCAAACGCAGACGCCTTAGCCAAACTCGCAAGTGCGAAAGATGCAGACACTTTGAACATCGTACCATTAGAAAGATTGAGTGAGCCAAGCATACAGGCGGTTGAGGCCAGTATGGAAATTCGAATGAAGGATACGTGGATGGCACCTTACTTGGAGTATCTGACAAACGGTGCGCTACCAACAGATAAAAACAAAGCCAGAACTCTACAGAGGCAAGCTGCTAGATACATACTGGTCGATGGTGTTATGTACCGAAGAGGATATTAAATGCCACTACTCAGATGCGTTACACCAGAAAAAGCTAAGGAACTCATGAAAGAGGTGCATGAAGGCTTCTACGGGGATCACACTGGGGGGCAGAGTTTGGAAAAAAAGATTCTAAGGCAAGGCTACTTTTGGCAAACCATGAACGAGGATTCGATGGAGTTTGTACGAAGATGCGATAAGTGTCAAAGGTTCTCCAAAATTCCACAAGCAGCTCCAAACGAGTTGAAACAAATGCAGAGTCCGTGGCCTTTTGCTGTTTGGGGCATAGATTTAATTGGATCTCTGCCAACGGGAAAAGGCGGAGTAAAATACGCAATCGTAGCAGTTGATTACTTCACCAAATGGGCCGAAGCTGAACCACTCGCTACCATAACGACCAAGAAAGTTCTTGACTTTGTCATCAAGAACATTGTTTGTCGATATGGTTTTCCCCGAAAGATAGTTTCAGACAATGGAACCCAATTTGACAGCGATTTATTTACAGACTTCTGCAAAAGACATGGAATTATTAAAAGCTTATCTTCAGTTGTGCATCCCCAAGCAAACGGGCAGGTCGAGGCCGTGAATAAAACTCTTAAGGATACACTAAAGAAGAGGCTTGAAGACGCCAAAGGAGCATGGCCGGAACAGCTGCCTAAAGTCCTCTGGTCGTATAGAACATCTCACCGAACAGCGACAGGTCATACCCCATTTTCTCTAGCATACGGATATGAGGCTATGTTACCTATCGAGTTAGATCCCCCCTCACATCGACGTATAGCATACGACCAGGACTAGAACAGCCAACTAATGATGGAGTCCCTAGACTCAATTGACGAGATACGGGAGAAGGCCCAACTCCGAGTTGTTGCATACCAGCAAAAAGTCGCCCAGTACTTTAACTCCAAAGTTAAGGAAAGAAAATTCAACGTCGGTGATTTGGTGCTACGACGAGTTTTCTTAAATACCCGCGAACCCACTGCTGGAGTACTCGGACCAAACTGGGAAGGACCGTACCAAATCGAAGAAGTCCTTCTTCCGGGCACCTACAAACTTGCACGCCTAAATAGAGATCTCGTTCCACGTTATTGGAATGGAGAACACCTGCGCAAGTATTATCAGTGAACAGTCCTTTTTAAAGAACTGGCTTGTATAAAATTTTTCTTTTTACAAGTTTAGCAAAGAGGGTTAGCCACGTTGTATGGCTAATCACTCGTATATGTAAGATTCTATTTTAGAATCACTCGTAAAGACATGTTTAGTCCATTTTTAATGCGAGAATATAAGGGACTGTGCGTAGCCAGTCATTCTTGCCAACTTTTGTGAATTTATTTTTACAAGTATTTGTTCATTACGTGTGTTGTTTTGCTCTATTACAAGTATTGAATTTCGTATCGAGCAGAAAATGTTCAAACAGGTCATGGTCAAGGCAAGTGACCAAGGACCTAAAGCTCCTCGATCACTTGGGGGGCATACAAGGCACATCGATAGCAAAGCATACCATGAGGTATGTAAACACTTGAACAAAATAAGTGAAAGCATGCTACAGTACTTAGAGTATTTTTCAAAATTTATGATTTTGTTAAATCAAACCAAAGTACTATGCTAAGTTCGGTCATGCGAACAGGTATTATAATAGAAATATTATAATATCATTAAGGCAACCGTTTACACCGCGAGCATTAGTGCTTGGATGTAAATATGAAATTAAAAGGAAAATCCGTACATCGCGAGCAGTACTGCTCGGATGTAATTGTTCAAACACAAGTAAAATTAGTTGCCCATGCATCAATAAAAGGAAATTGTCTTTACAAAAAGGCCCGTGGGCTGCAAAAATTGTGAAAGATAAAAATATAAGTTATTTCGGAGCAGGAGCATTCTTGTCAGCTGGAGGATCATCTTTGGCACCAGGATCAGGGGTCTGGGCCTTGACCCTCTTTTCCGCCTCAAACCGAGCAGTGCATTTCGCCATTAGCGACTGTTGAAGTTCTCAGCTAAGTAGTCGATTTTGGCCCCTGGTTATGTTTCCAGAAATCATAAAAGCTTAGGAAGGTGGCTTCCTTATACTTCTCCAGATTTCTGGCACCATCCTCCTCGAGCTCTTGAATGCGCTCCTCAAGTTCCTTGACCCGCTTCCCGAGCCTCGTTACCTCATCTCTGCTGGCGGTCAGATCAAGATTCAACTGCTTACACTCTTGGGTATTGAGGACAGCACTCTCCCTCCATTTTTTCGCTCATCGTTGGCTTTTTCTCGGGCATCTTCACTCTCCTGAAGCTCTCGAGTAAGAGTGGATTGGTCTCGCATAACTGCTCGTTTAGCTTAGACAACTCCTTGTTCTCCACAAGCAGCTTGCTGTTTTCCTCGAGCAGCTTGGCTTTCTCATCCTCAAGCACTTGCTTAGCCTGGGCAAGCCTGGAGTCAAAGTTCTTCTCTCGAGAGACCATTGCCCCAGCTCGGCGCCAGCTAGCAGTCAAGGATAAAAACCCCTGAAGGAAAAATGGGTTAAGTAAGGAAGTTTAGCGTAAAGGACAAAGCAACAGGAGACAACTTACACTGGCTATCTCGTTCAACCCTCTGTTGATGATGTCGTGGATATCCATTGTTGCAGTGTCATTGATGGCGACCTGGGAGCGCTTATGCTTGGAGAGCCGATATATCCTCTCCCTGGCCATGCCAACTATGTGGCTGGGCAGGGAGCCTTCAGACAAATGATCCATGGCCTCTTTGTCTACGACCTTCGAGGAGGACCGAGGATCAGCAAGAGAGGGAGTTTGCTGCTCGGGAGCAGTCGGATGTGTTAAGTTCTCTTTGGAGGGAACATCTGTGGAAGCATTTTCTGTTCGGGCTTTCTTCGCTGGGGTCTTGCTACTTTCCCCTCGGACCCTTTTACCATCCTTCGGGACAGAAGCTTTGGCAGCAGCTTGATAGTGTGCAAAGAAGTCCCCTGAATTCATGCCTGCGCAAAGGATAACATTCAAACAATAAGTTTAAAGGATCACAAAGAAACAAAAGTTAGAATGTAAGAGTTGCAAAAGTAAGGTACCTGAGCTATGCCTACGGGTCGTAACACTATCTACAGAACTACCTAGTTCCTGGAAGAAATCTGGATTTAAAGAAGGAGCGTTCCTAAAGTTGCCGTCCCCGTCAAATAAATGGACGGGAATGGGCAAGTTATTTAAAAATGAGAATTGTGTACCGTGTACATCCGACGAGTCGTCAGACTATTCGGCAGGCTCAGTAGCCTTTTGTTTCCCCTTGCCCTTGGGGACCGACGGTTCTGCTGCTCGATGGGTAGCAGCAGGCTCCCTGATAGTAACCCCAGTTGGCCTCCTCCTAGGAGGTGACTGAGGCTACTGCTCGGGACCCTGCTCGCGCCCCCCAGAATGAACACCACCCGCCGCAGGTTCACTGGTCGTAGGTGGAGAGCCTTTAAGGCCAGCCAACCTAAGGTTAGCCTCAGTGATCAAACTTTTACACTCTTAGCAGCATTGGACATACTCGCTAAGAGTGCTGCCCTCGACTCCATTCCTGGAGTGGGGGTCGGGCGCAACCATGGACCTGGAATATAGTGGAACAGTAGAATGTTATGACAAGAAAAAGTTAAAGGGCAAGAACTACTGGTTTAAGGCTCATTAATATCCTTACCTCCTCGGGTGAACGCCAGGTTGTCCGCAGCAATATCAGGTGTGAGGAAGTACTCCAAGTGATACTTCCCTGCATTAGAGATATGGGTGGTCTCGGACAGGAAGGTGCGTCCAGTCTCTTGATGGAAAAAATGAAAAAATCCCGTGCCGCCTTTGTTAGGGTTGGATTGGAGGTCAAATAAATAATTGACCTCGTGAGGGGATGGGGCTGGCCATTTCTGGATTTTGTAAAGGATGTAAAGCGCAGTCAGCATCCTGTATCCGTTTGGGGTAATCTGGAAAGGGGCCACCCCAAAGTAATTAACCACCCCTTGAAAAAATGAATGCAAAGGCAGGGTGGCATCCGCCTCAAGGTGGTATCTCGACCAGGCGCTATAAGCCCCACCTGGAAGGTTAGCTCGCTGGTCGACAGTAGGTCTGACTAGGGTCACCCCCGTTAGATTGTACTTGGTTAAATAATTTGAGACCATTCAAATGGTCACCGTGCTCGGAGCTACCACGTGCCACTCGACAACCGTCTGGTTGGCATGGCGAGGTCGGGCACGTGCCTGAACTTCGGTCTCAGGAGGAAATTCTCCTCGACCACTGGTTGAGGGAGCGTCAGCAGGAGGCTGACTTTGAGGAGGTCGCGTCTTTTTCTGGCCTTGGTTTTTGTTCTGGCCATTTTTTGGGCAGGAGTTGGTGGAGGATTTGGGTTAGGGCGTGAAAACGGGATTTTTGGAATCAATGTGGATGGATTCTCTTCGCTTTCGAGCAGCTAGGCTAGGAGTTCGTCTTCGATAGGTCTCTCTCCCCCCCCCCCCCCCCAAGGGTCTTGCATATGAACTGCAAACAGACAATGGAGGAGATCAGACACAATCCGCAAAGTAGTGTGGGGAAGCTGGGATAACGTTGCTCGTGCCTAAGTAGCCAGAAGCATCCTAATCCTACGCTGACTTCAACGTGGATAAATCGAATCAGAAAAGGAAAGAAATTTTTTTTCTAAAAAGAACCTTTTTCAACTCCTAAAAGGCGGTAAAATTTCTCAGTTTTTCTTTCGTCTAGCCTAAAGGGTGAAACTTTCAACAACCTAACAACCTAAATCAGAAACTCTACCTATCAAAGTCCTAAACAGACCCATACCAGGTATAAAGACGCACTTCTACAGAATATCAAGTGGTTCCTATTAAAAACCCTAAAAACCCTATTCAAGAACGCAGCACATCAGAGTAGAAAAATAGCATGCATGGTGTAGTACAAATCAAAAGGGAACAGAGTTCTTACCTGGGCGAGAAGATGATTCGGAGGAAGGTAAAAACTTGAATCGGAAGACCTGCAACACAACGTCGGACTGGTTTTCGGAGCTCTGAACACTGGTGCGGGTTCTTGAAGACTTTAGCAAAGTTGATGAATAAAAAATTTTCTTGAAGAAGAAGGAAGATCTACTTATAAAAAGCAAAGGGACAGCCAAAAGGCGGTAATCATCGTTTCTCATTTTCGAGACGTGGGGAAGTGGACAAGCCGTCAAAATTACATTTTTGGAAACTGAAAAGGCTTGATTGGACATAATTATGTCACGGTTTACAAGAACGCACGGGGGTTCTGACAGACATCGTGGGGATATGAACAGTTATTCCCTTAAGTTTCTTCGTTACTGGTCGCAACAAACAAACTTGGGGGGCAAATGTTATCCAAGAAATCAGAAGCGAATGACGTGGCAAGCATTAATTACACATGGCTGACACCTGGAAGAATGCGTGTTCGACTATCGACCAGGAAAGCATCCTGTATTAGACGATCAGTTTTTCATACGACCAAACTGGTCGTATGCACTTTATACGCGGAAAAGATCTTGGGCGGTTATGAGGGAATCCGAGATTCTCTCCCATGATTTCTTGAGTATCCGATTATTTAGGAAATAATATCTGTAACAAATCAATGTAAATCTTCCCTGAGCTTATAAATAGAAGAAGAGGACTCAAGGAAGGGGATCGGGCTCTATTTTCTCTTTTCAGACTTCTAAATCGCTTGTGATTAGAAAGATCATAGAAACCATATTGTATTTGTTCTTCAGAGGCTAGTGAAACTCATTGGACCCGAGTTCTTTGATCACTCCTTTGAATCTCAATCTAATAACAATTTAAGTGGACGTAGGTCATTACTAGATTCTGGGGCCGAACCACTATAAAATATCGTGTTCTTATTCTTTTCGTCATTACGTTCTTTTCAACGCATTCATACACGTCAAGCAAATTGTGACTCCGTGTCAGTTGCCCAAATCTAGGGTCAACAGGTGGCATGGTTTACTTGTATATGGTACTGACTAGTCAGGGATACTGACCTAAGAGTTAGAAACGGCATAAGCGTTCTAACGCAGGGCCGAATGAAGATTAGATCTAATCGATATCAGCGTTGAATGACTCTAAGGCATTAACGCTGGACTGACCCTGAAGTCGATGAATCTTATAAGCGCTTGCCTAGTCTAAGACTAGTTACTAGAGCCAGGGCCTAAGGCCTAGGTGGTTGCTTGTCACATGGCTAGGGAACAGAGTTCCATGGTTATGACTCTATGGTCATGAGGAAGGTTATGTTGGTGACTAGTCATCATGCACCTATCCTGTTTAAGCTAGTGAAAGGCTCACTTATCTATAAAGCCCTGATGACCCTATCGTCACATGGCTATTGGGAATAAACCCACCTTAGTGACTATTACAACTGTCACTCTTCTATTTGGGGCTAAAAGCCCTGAATGATTATTATGATCATTGGTTGATGTGTTATACTCAACAATATGTGAACTCATTTGCCTGCTTGAGTAGGGCTATATCTGCTAGGCGTGTGCCTTATGATTTGATGACATGTTATTACTGTTCATGAGCATATTGAGTTTTCTTGCTGGGCTTCGGCTCACGGGTGCTATGTGGTGCAGGTAAAGGCAAAAGAAAGCTGGACCATCCTTGAGTTGGAGAGCTTAGGTAATTATGTGTACATATGCAGCTGCTCGACCACCATGGCCGAGGTTTGAAGGGGAACTAGGGTTAAACCCTGTTTTTCCGCTTAGACCGGTTGGTTGTAAATATTTTCTTGTAATAGACCTTTAAATTATATTTTTGGGATCCCAATGTATATAATAAACGTTCTAATGAAACGTTACATCTTAACCAAAATCTTTAATCCCTAAACCGCTAATCATACTTAGATACACGATTTGGCCAAATGACTCGATTAGCGAGTCTAGCACTGTTTACAAGGCACACTGTAACGGTCCCTGGAGTTGGGGCGTTACAGTCATGAGATACCTAAAGAGAACCATGAACCTTGGATTACATTATTAGAAGTTTCTAGCTGTTCTTGAAGGATATAGTGATGCAGACTGGAACACTCTGTCTGATGACTCCAAAGCTACAAGTGGCTATATTTTTAGTATAGCTGGTGGAGCTATTTTTTGGAAGTCTAAGAAACAAACTATTTTGGCTCAATCCACCATGGAGTCTGAAATAATAGCACTAGCTATAGCTAGTGAAAAAGCAGGTTGGCTGAGAAGCTTGCTAGCTGAGATCCCTTTATGGGAAAAACTGATACCAACTATGTTGATCCACTGTGATACTACCGCGGCTATAGAAAAAATTCAAAACCATTATTACAACGATAAGAGACAACAGATATGTCGTAAGCATAGTACTGTTAGAGAGTTTATCTCAACAGGAGCTATTAGAGTGGACCATGTACGCACTGATGATAACTTAGTAGATCCTTTGACGAATGGATTAGCTAGAGAGAAAGTCCATAAAATATCGAAAGGAATGAGACTATTGCCTTTAGAATGATGAATTACTCATGATGGTAACCCAACCTAAAGACTGGAGATCCTAAGAACTAGGTTCAATGGGTAATAACAAGTTGTGAAGTGATATGAGTTGGATCATGCTATTTCCATTAAAGCATATAGAAGCATGAATTCCTGAAGCGATGAGAGGATGAGTTAATAGAAACTCTTAATGAGATCTATACTCTATGTGGAGTGGAGTATCGAGCTATAGGAGTACTCTTGATAGACTCACCTATGTGATTGTGGAAGTGGGGCCGCTTCCTATGGAATTTTGGGAAGAATTTCTAAAGCATTCACTATACTGGGATAGACGTGCATGGCCATTAACGCACGGGTTTTTTGAATACACCCTTGAAAGGTTGGTGCATGATACGATGTTAGATATAGAGTTCAAGACTACGTGTCACTCTAGTATAATCTAAATCGTATTCACTACGCAAATGTTCAAATCGAAAGATACATTTGTTTATGCACAATCTTATAGATGCTAATATTGCTCGAGAAAATATTTTTTTAAAAATTCAGGTGGGGGATTGTTGGAACTTGTTTATTAAAAGTTAAAAGTGAATTGTTAAAATTGAAAAAATTACTTTTGTGTGTGATATGGGAAAAGTCCCACATGGATTTGGAACACTCCTCCAAGAGTGTATATAAGATGCAAGGGCCATGCATTGGGGTGTGCCCCAAGGGGTACCTAGTTTTGTGCGCATGGGTGAGGACTCACACACTTGACCACCACTGCCGCCGCCGGTCGTCCGACCAAGCCGAGCTGGCGAGCGAGTGATGTCGTACTTTATTTTTTGTTGAAAAATTATTTAATAAAATAAATATTTTTCTTTATTAATTAATTTTAAAACGGTTTATTAGAAGCACTAAACGTAATCCGTTTTAACTGCATATGACCACGATTTAATATACGCGACAATTCCTCCCACGATTTAAGAAAAATGTTTCTTACCGTTTTATTGGTGATCGACTTGTCTACATAAGTCTGATTAGAATAACGATAGTATACATCTTTTTTTTTTTACAGAAAAACATTCTCTTCTAAAAATTCGAATTTTTTCTGAGCTTTTGCGAGAGCGAATCATTTTGGTGCAGAGAGGTATCATATACAGTGGTTGTTTTATCATGGGGACGGCGTGGTTCCTAGACTGCCGTGTACACTTAGGGCAAAGCTGCGAAACGTCTTAAAGAGAGCGACATTGTCCGCGACTCGGGACCATAAATCTTCTATCGGTAATCTGTTCCAATTATTATTTCTTTTCAGAATAACACTCATTAACAAATATTAATTGTTTGATTGGATGGAATAATAATGAATCATGATAATGAAAAAAGAAATTTTTGGTAGTTATCTATAAAAAGGGATTCTTACGCTCATGTTAGTAAGAATTCTCTCAACAATTTTACAGAATGTTAGTAGAAAAATAATTCAAAGACCCTCTTAATAGAAAACTAAAAGTGAGATATTACGAAATCACTTATCTCATTGGTTCATGTCACATTTTTTATTTTATTTTAACTGGTTTGGTTTGTTATACGTTTAGCGAATAGGACCTTAATTAGTTCTGCCTCAAAATATTTTGCTTCGGTCTTTAACTAGGTAGAAGTGTATTCAAATCTCTATACATAAATAGAAGGACTTCTTGAACTATACGTGATTTAGTCTTTGAATTATATAATGTAGCAATTAAAATTTTAAACTCATTAAACAATAGCAATTAAGTCCCTATATGTGATTTTTTTTACTAAAGTTTTATGGAAAAATTTGTATTGCATTACCAAATTAGAAAAATGAAGGTCTTGAATTCATCATTTTGTTTATAATGCCATAATTTAATATACATATATATATTTTTTATTTTTATCTATCATTGTTTGTTTTTTTCAAAGAGAAATAGAGAAAAATATAGATATTATGATGTTAATTAATCGGGACAATATATTTTATAGTGTTGTTTTTTTACGTTGTCACTTTGGTAATGCTACCTTAATTATTACATTTTATAATTCTTCATGGATTAATTTGTTAAATAATGTATTATTCAGGGGGTTGGTGCTATAAACCTAATAGAATACAATGTTTCATTTATGTTTTAACGGTTCACGTGTCCGAAATGAGAAACATATATTAAAGTGTGTTTTGTCCATCATCTCCTAAAATATGTAGTCAAAATAATCACAATTCACAACGTGTGGCTCGGGATTATTAAACCACGTGAGCCCAAAAATATTTTCCTTTTCCTTCACATACTACCACACCAACTCGATGGTGTTCATACCATATGCCTAAAAGGCCTTCTAAGGCTCTAATAAGGAAAAAAAACTGAGACGTTTTGACCAAATAAATAGAAGACAAAAGTTGAAAAAAATAGAAAGAGATAACAGAGGCTTCATATGTATGGTGATATATATATATATATATATATATGGTAAAAAAGTTTTATTCTCAAGCGTTACACATATATAGTTATATATATATATATATATGGTAAAAAAGTTTTATTCTCAAGCGTTACACATATATAGTTATATATATATATATATATATGGTAAAAAAGTTTTATTCTCAAGCGTTACACATATATAGTGATCAGAAAATAAAATAAGATAAAATCACATTATGGAACATGAGAGAGGGTTTTCATCACTAAACATGTTACTGATGCAAAGGCACTGAGCAGAGGAGTGGGGAGGACAATGTTGTGAGCAGTTATTGCTTGACCTCATTAGACTTATCTTGCAACAATAGACTTCTTGTTGTTGTTGTTCTTGTTGTTGTTGTTCTTCTTCTTCAGTTTCTTGCTTCAAGATCTCAGCATTTTTTCCTAGTCTTTTCTTTATGTAATTTACCAGTTTTGATTCATCAACAATTCCCCTCACTGTCACCAATGAGTTCTCCATATCTGGATCCGCTGTCAAAACTCCTACCAATCACAAATATAGACCAAAACCCAGATAATAATTTTTCTTAGTACAAAGGAAATTCAAGTGTCAAATATGCACATAATGTATAAATATACCTCTCATCCTCTCCAAATCTCTCTTAATATCATCCGCACAGCCTTGACAATGCATATTCATTTTTAGCACCATCACCTTTAATTGGGGCTATTAGAAAACCAACATAGTTAAACAAAATCAGCTAGGTTAAAGAGATGGTAAAATTGCAAATGAAAAAAGAAACATGGGAAATATGTTAATGGGCCAGACCTCATCTTCTAAAGCTTCATCTTCATTGTTTTCATTGTTCTCAGGTTCTGGTATTGGAGAGATGAGCTCAGCATTTCGACTGTATTTCTTTCTAAGTCTTTCCAAAACCTGAATTGGGTTAGCCCTTTTGCCTCTTACTATTACTATATGGTTCTCACTATCAACCACAACCTCTTCAACGCCTAAAATCAAGTTAGTGAAAACACATATAACATATTAAACGACTGTGTTTTGATAGAATAACTAAAAAATATTTGATGAATAAAATAACTTTTCTTGCATACCTTCTAAACATCTCAAGCATTTGTATACTTTGTCCTTGCAACCATTACAATGCATGTATACTTTCAGAACTATTTCTTCACACATTGATTCTGAATATTATTCAACAATGTAATTTAGTACTTCTTTGATGTAATATATATTGCTATATTACAATGTTAATTTGTAAATACAATTTTTGGCATTGAATCGGTTCCTATATATATATATAATAATGAAAATGTTTAATTATCCACCTAATTGGAATGAAATTGATATTGATTTTTTTTTTTGACCGAGCAGCTGTTTTATGCACAATAAATTCTTAACCATGTTACCTATTGTGTGACTATATAGTTAAAACTGTCGAATATTATAATATAAATTACATCCTAAATATACAAATATACCAAGTATTGCTTGTATATAAAAAAATTTAAACTACATTTTGAGTAATGATGAGGTTTCCAACCATACTTTATATCATTTGTAAATATTCTAAACAGAATCAAAACGAAAAATACGAAAACTAAAGTCTAACTTTTAATTTTCTTTTGCGACAAAAAAAAAAGGTTTTAATTTTCTTTAATAATGTACAATGCTTTATATATTACAAATTTTTATTCAGTATTTGTGATTAGTTTGGCAGTGAATTTTTTTTTAGTAAATTACACGAATTCAATATTTAAAATTAATAATAATGTTGTTTGTCTTTTCAGCATACGAAAACGTAGCCTAAATAGATTATATCGTTTAACCCTTCTTGGAAGCTTTTCGGAAGCTAGGACTTCATCTGTGGCTGTCATTCCCATCACTACTGGAGAACATCCCCAGTTGGGTATCAATAAGAGCCACCCCTGAGAACAAAAGCGGGGTATGACCTTCTTGAGCTCCTCGAGCCATTATTAACTTACTTCTAGTGGCGATAGAAATCTTGATGTCGGTTTCATACAAGCAATAAAGGGTATGTCCCAAGATGCTGCCTGGCATGAGGAAACGTGCACCTACCATTCTGGCAAGTACTAAAAATCTCATTTTCTAATAAAGCGGTGGGCTTGACATGTTCGTATTGGGCTTGCCAAATGCTTAATGGGGACCACAAACTTATTTTATGGGAATGAAATCTTCATTTATGTATAACTAATCTCATTATGGTAACATTATTATAATTAGCTCCAATTGATTAGCTTAATCTCATCTGCCAACTATAAATAGCGCTAGGGTGTCTCTTGTACAATTTTAGTGCATGCAAAGACGTTGCCTAATTTCTAGAGAACATAAGCTTTGCAAGTTCTTCATCCTCAATACAATTTACTCGTGGAGTAGGGCTAATTAATAGCATGAACCACGTAAAATCTGAGGTTTGATTTCTCTATTCTTTTAGCTTTACATTTTATTTGTAGTTGACGAAAAAACCAATCAACAAATAATATCTTAAAAAATTAATTACCGTACAAATGTAACTAAAAATTCATATATATCAAAATAAGTAAGTGTGTAATAAGTTGTTTCATTCTTGATTTCGACATCTTATGAGCCCGTTTGGTAAAATTTTTGTTTTTGAATTTTTTTAAACACAAAAATAGAAATATAATTTTATTTTTGTTTCTTTATTTTTAAAAACTAAAAATATGTTTGATAACTATTTTTGTTTTTTGTTTTTAAAAATAAAAAATAATAAACGCGTTTGATAACTTTTATTTTTATTTTTTGTTTAACAATATAAGGTGTTGATTTGAAGAAGAGAATAAAAAAAAAGAAAGAAAAAATTGAAAACTGTTTAAAAAAATTTTGAAAGTGAAAAAATTCTATTTTCAAAATTTATTAAATTTTAATTAAAATTGAAAAAAAATAATAAATAAAAATAGAGTTACCAAACACATTTTATGTTTAATTTTCAAATTTTTAATTAATTAAATAAAAAACTATTTTTTTAAGTGTTACCAAACAACACTTATATTATTCGGAAATTCCTAAAAATTTGCAGGAAATCCCATGTAACTATATTATACACCGTCATGTAAAAAATATAGAATTGCAACTTATTCATGTACCAAAAATACTAAAAATAACTATAGGTTGTGTTTTTAAAAAAATCACTACTATAATGGCACCCTATATTATATTATGATTTTGATAACCTTTTTTTAGTTTTTATTTGCCGAGGTACATCTAGCCTCAAGCACTTCCCCTTTATTTTAATTCCATTCATTGCTTTTTCTAGCGATAAACCTAGGTGAGAAAGCCAAGAGAGGCTAAATTATAAAATAAAAAAAAATTGGGGAGGCAAATTCAATTCATAATTTTCTAACTATTAATTGGGGGGAGGTCCCCTTAGGACCTTACTAGGTTTGTCCCTAACTTTTTCTAATGATAATTGAAGTTTAAATAATTCTTTTACTCTTGCCCAAATATATGTTATATGGTAAAATTCACTTGTGTAAGTAGTATGTCTGACCACAATGTGAGCGAAAAATACAGCTAGATAGTATAAACATGTGACCATATATGTGTGACTATAATTGTGAGACGTCTTAAAAAGAGATGCATAATATGCAAGCATACTACATCAATATGCTACTTATGCGAGCAAAAATGAATTGTGAGAATGTTAGTTGTCACAAGTATCCAAATTATGTGAGCACCACTTAACCATTGGTTTTATTTTCATTTATATCATTTTGTAACTGCCAAATAACTGTATCTATATTTATTAATACCAATAAATTTCATAAAAGTTACAGCTAGAATTAATGTGCTTGTAACAAATCCATATGATGACCTTATAAAAAGATAACCAAATGATAATGAGAGGGGGTATCTTTTGACACTGGATGTAAGTACTACTTAAGTTGAACCACTATAATCTTTGGTGTTGTTTCTTTTGATACTGGATTGTATTTTTTTATATATATATCAGTTCTTCGAATGCTCTCACAATTCTTCAAATGTTAGCATATTACTCTTTAAGTGGTCTCGCAATTCTTCGAATGCTCTCACAATTATTTGAGTGTTCACACATAGTACTTGTAATTTTTCATGTTACTTGTTACTCTACTTATCTTAGACGAGTTATTTTCCTTAACTCAGTAATACTTTATGTAGTAGCTCTCATACTAGTCTAAATTGATTGTCTACTAATGTTAAATTCACTAATATTTTCAAGTTATTAGGTACCCTAATAACCAAGGGATATAACAAAAATACATAGATTAGAAAAGTAGATTGTCATATATAAATAATAGTAACTCTCGTTGATTGTACTAGAAGTAAAAAAACATGGAGAAATCGCGCTAAAAGCATCAAATTACATGAACTTTACTAGTTGATATATAACAAGAATAATCAAGTGTACTAAGTATTCATGTATTGGTAACCTTATTGATATACCAAGTGTTTGAATTATTATATGGATTAATATAATCTCAAACATAATTCCATAATCACAATTGTTAATTGGAGTGCGTACTAATTGTTAATAACCATAATAGGATAGTTATTAACACTTACTATTTGTATTTGAGGTACATGGTAGCACCCTAATAAATATTAGGTTGGTCCATTAAACCATAGTCTACCATCACTAATAATATGAGTCTCACATGCCTAATATACCCCTTAGGGTAGAAATGCATGAGATACATATAGTGTATATGTAAAGTTGGGTGGTAAGGGTTTGCTCTCGATAGACTCTCTATTGCATCTGTGCATTTGATCTTGTGCATTGTTGTTGTTTTGGACAGATTCATAGCCATCAAGATGACCATTGGAGATTGAATGTCAAGCTTAGGATGTATGTCTTTAATTGTGCAAAATGTGATCTTCATTGATTCTGTAAAACCCATGCTTTTATTTTAATAATAAAACATTGTGTTTCTTTCAAGTGGTGGGACCCACTCATTGATATTCAAAATTTTGGTACCTTTTTCTCTTCTCTTTTTCCCCGATAGTCTTCTATTCTTCTCTTCTTCTTATTTCTCTTTCTTTTTGTTTTCTTCCATTTTCTCTCCACAACAGCCACGACAAGCTCCAACCAAGCCACCGCTGGAGGTGCCATTTCCGCCACTCGCCAGAGCTTCACCACTAGTATTCGGTGACAACTTCTCGTCCAAAGTTTCATGGCCATCACGTACGCACTCAAACGGAGGCGTCAAAGTTTTGTTGTCAAAACTTTGACTGCATTTTCCGGCCAACTCCAGCCAGCCCTCGACGAATGGTTATTACCGTCGGAACTAGCGTGGAGAGAGAAACAAAACCCACTAAGTCATTCTAGTCAACTCGTCATTTTTCTTCGACGAGATTTTGGGTATCTCTGCCCTTTTGGGAGTGTTTTCCGGTGACACTGGTAGTTGTTTAGACCAATGGTACTTGTCAAGAGAATTGTTTTGGTATAGGCCACGCCTATCTACGTCGACTTTGTTGGTGCACTGCTCACTGCTGCCACCAACCACCACTGTGCACCACTTGGGTGAGGTTTCAAAACTTGAAATTTTAAATATAGTCATATTATATGTCATTGGACACAATTTTGAATAAGGAATGCAATGATGATAATCATTTTCTCATTTGATGCACGAAGGAAAAACGTGATATTAAAATTGGACTAAATCATTCTAGAATCATCGTTAAGCTTAAGATCGTCACTTTGGACTCGGATTGACAATTCTAAGGAGATAGGGACTCAACTTGATTATTGGACTTATTTTACTTGTATTGAATTGCATTAAACATATTCCAATTTTGATATTTATAAAATGTTTGAAAATGGAAAACTTAATCTGCATGTTTTTTGGATTGTTCTGAAGGCAATCTGTGCCAATTATATATTTATATACATATTGATGAAAGTTATGATTTTGGGGTTTTAATTCCAATGCAGCTGTTATGCTGCCCAATTTTCTAAAATATAAGGGAATATGTTTCTTGGTATTCATGTTTACCTACATTTGGTTATACTGATGAGAGTCATAGTGATCATGATTTGTGCATGCTGTAGTTTCAAGACCCAGTCTCTGTGTCATCATAGGTATGTCAGGTGTCCATTCACTTGTAGGTGAAAAGACCTAGCATCTGTATACACAAAGTGTTCTTAGCTTCTCTCTCGTGGTGGTTATCAAGTCTGGCTACCCAGTTTAGGATGTCAGTTTTTTATGGTGGGTATCGAGAACTAGAGATCTAGTGGACGGTGTGATGTGCATGTGCAGTTTATCTCTTGTGATTATTTGTGGTCTCTCTATTTTTGTTTACACATGATGGTGATATGTTTTAAAAGCTAACCAAGCATGGATTTTTAGTAAAACTATGGGTCCTTTGTGATTAGTTGTTTTCCTACTGGGCTTTATAAGCTTACCCCTATTTCTCCATTCCTAGAAACACTCAGTTGAGAGTAGTGGATATCAGGATGGATGAAGATCCAACGTTTGGATTTTTCCTAGTTTAGTCCAATATATATTTATTGGTTTCAAGGAAATGTGTATGACTTGTGAATTATCTCTGATTTTATTAAGGTATATGAATTGGAATTGAACTATATTATTTAGTTTCGGGGAATTACAGATGTTAAGTATATTTTTATGATTTGTGACTTATTAAATTTAAGTATTTGGTAATCGCATAATTGTGGGAATATTATTTTTAAACATATATATGAGGAGAGTGATCCCAAATTTATTACTATTATTTTCTATATAATTACAGGAGTCATTCCATTATTTTTGGACTTATGATTATTGTAGTTTATAGTATAAACTAAAGGAATGCTTATAAATATTATTTTCCAACAAAGGTCAAAGTTTAACTGTTGACCACCCAAGTAATAGATATTACATTACACATCTGCCACTGCCTAGAGCTCGGGTCGTGACAGAAAATGGTATCAGAGCATTGGGTTTAAATACCTCGGAGTGTGTCATCAAATATTTTAAATTTAGTTTTAAAATAAAATATTTTCATATGATATTTTATTACACATCTGCCATTGCCTAGAGCTCAGGTCCTCACAGAAAAATGGTATTAGAGCACCAGTTTTAAATACCTCGAAGTGTGTCATCGAATATTTTAAATTTAGTTTTAAAATAAAAAAAAAATCAATATGAGAAAAAGTTATGTGTATAGAAATCATCTATTCGTCACTAAATAATTAGCTATAAAATCATAGACTAAGATGACGTCAGTTGCAATACCATTATCTTCAAGCATTTTGGAAAATTTGGATGCCATATATTCATTAGGGATAGGACCCTGGTGGCTTGTAGATGCCTATTGATAATTAAGAAATCGTTAGTCTTTGGACGCAAGTTGGATATTGAGTTATTCTTGTTGATTCACAACAACCAAAGGATGTGGTGAAATGGTGGGGAACCAAGGAGGTGAGTGATTGTACATAAGTTATGGAAGAATTCTCATTTAGGCTTGCAATGCTGACGTGAATCAATCCTTCTTATCAACAATTTTCTAAGTCGCCTAAAGTTGGGGATTTTAACCAAATCGATATCTTATCTTTCCTCGAATGACTATGTATTGTCAATGCTTCATATTGAAACTCGTGAATATGAGTTTTTGGAATATGAAATTGACAATTGATGGAGGATGAATTGCAAGATGACCAAGGAGATTTAAGGACAATAAAATGGTCAAAGTAAAAAAAAAAGACTTAGGCAATTGGTATTTGGAATTCTAGGATGACTTCTATTTTCCAACATGGTTATTTTGGTTGTGGTTAGCAAGGCTATAAGAAAAGAAATAGTCCACATCACTAGGTGAAGTTTCCATCGTTGATTGGGTGTCCTACTGATACAGAACTTAAGTTTCATTCAAGTTACTCACCAAGTTATAAACTTATGTGGTTGTAGAGAGCCAAACAAGTACACTTATAAAAGAGGTTCTGGTGTGTGAACACTTGGTAACTGGATAAAGGAAAAGAAATGGTTTTTGTTCAATCCTATGATGTTGCTAATGAGGAGGTGTATGGAGGTGCAGGCCAGGGAGTTGTGGTACATATGGTATTTATCTCACACTCATGAATTTGTGTATTGTTCGATGCTAGTGCATCTTATTCGTTCATACCTTGATTGTTATTAGCATGTTGGATCGAGATGAGAAACCCTTTGTTCTACATTATAATAAGTGTACTTGTGGAAGAACATAGTGAGGTTATCACCAATTGTCGGTGGAAGTTGAATTGTGTTGAAGTGGCACAAGCAATTTCAAATCTATTAGTGTTACCCTTTGGACAAATTGATATAATATTTGGTATGAGTTGGTAGTGGACATACCAAACCATAGTTGATCATCCAAGTAAGTAAGTGACTCTTTTATTATCAAGCGGTGAATTCATTGTCCATTGAGCCAATATGAGTCATGTAAAGCAAAACCTTATATTTCAAAATGCAGGTTTCGGTGTGAGAAAAACTTGGAGTGGATATCAGTGGTGGATGGCAATACAGATGTGATTATGATGATTAGCTGAAAATATCACCTGAATTGAGAGGTTGAATTTTGCATTTATTTGATTCTCTAAGCTCAATAAACTTCCAGTGCACCTAACTGTATAACACCACAAAAGTTGGCTAAGTTGATGGAGCAACTATATGAATTATTGGGTAAGGATTTCATTTGGAATAAAAATTTTCCATGAGAAGTTTTATTTTGTATGAAAATTGGGTTGATGGATTTTTACACTTTTGTGCTGATAATAAAGGTGAACCACTTGATGGTGAATAACTAGTATCATCTAATGATGATGGATGAGTTATTTGATAAACTTAGAATATCAAGATTCTTCTCTAAGTTTTAATTGGGATTAAGGCATTGTCAGTTAGAAGATTAAAAGGATGATAAACTTAACACTCTTTTTAGAATCGTTAAGATTGATCAACTTCATTTCTGGTGATGGTGTTTGAATTGACTAACGCTTTGAAATGTTTATGGTTCTTTATGGATATACATTTCAAACCTTACTTAGATAGGTTTGTATTGGTGCTCATTAATGATATATGTTGTATTTTGAGATGCATGAGGACTGCACTAGATATTTGGAAGGAATGTTACAAAACTTGATGGATTATAATTTATATGCCAAGAAATAAAGTGTGACTTCTGGATTATCGAAATTAAGTTCTTTGAACATGTAAACATTTAGGAAGATATTGTGGTGGATCATGCAACGCTAGATCTATCTTGCAATGGAAATATAAATCAAAGAGTGTGGTCGTTATCCATGGTATAGTTCGGATAGAGGGCCACTATCATCAGTTTGTTGAAAGTTCTCAAGGGTTGTTATGCAGTTAACAAAAATCGACAAGGCAGGACATTATGTGGTGTAGGATGAAAGTTGTGAAAAACTAACCAGAGAACTAAAACAAAAGTTGACACTGCATGTGTTACAACTATTCCTAATAGTGATGCATTGTTTATGGTTCTCACAAGTTATTCAAGTGTGTCTTGGGGAAATACTAGCAAAATGTGGTAAGATTGTTGTTTGTGCTTCACACCTATTGAGGTCTCATGATAGGAATTACCCATGCATGATTAAGAGATTGTATGTGTTGACCAGCGTTTTGGTCAATGACACTGAGCCAATGTGTACGACAAAATAAGAATTAAATAAATTGAAATCGCATAAACGATACAAATAATTTTATAGTGGTTCAGCCTTGAGAGTTGGTAATGACTTACGTTCACTTTCACTTTTATTATTCAAATAAGTATCAAACTCAAGATCATGAAGAAACAAGGTTCAACTGAGTTTCTTAAGATGAGAAAAGAATACAAATCGAAGGGTTTTGTATGTAAAGTGTGTACAAAAGAAATCTATAGCCTTTTCTCATGCTCTTTCGCGTAGGGTTAATGATTGAATGAACTTCCTATTTATAGAGAGTCTTAGTGGGATATGGACCATTACAAACAAATCTAGAACCTACATGTGTAGGTGTGGGATCAATACATTCAGTAACAAATTCAAATAACACGATAATAATACAATTTAAATACCAGATACATAAATATCTTGGGATATTAATTGGTATCTTGTGAAATCCAGATCTTCAAGTAAAAGAGTCCTACTCATCGAGTAGGTTTTGCACTCCGAGCAAATTCATGGAATGGTACAAGACTGTTCCGTTATCGAGCATGTTACTTGAACTTTGCTAAATAAGATTCTATATTCTGATGTAGCACTCTCGAGCAGCTACTCCTTCCGACCAGCTCTCTAAATTTAATGCGGTGTAATGCCACGTGTCTCTTTCTTATATGCGACATCATCAATCCCAAAATTGGATTAAACATCCCCCCCCCCCCCCCAAGTTTATCCTGGTTCGACTGACTTTGGATAAACTTGCATACTATGACTAGGCTGGCAATTCATCATCGTGTCTTTTAAAGTCTTGTTAACTGCTTCTACTTTTCCATTAGCGTGGGGATGAGCAACTTTTGAATTTTTTTTTGTGATACCATGTCGTGCACAAAAGTCATGAAGTCTAGTACCTTCTTTGAAGTAATAGTTGCTAGCGGTTCCGTTTTGATCCATTTAATGAAGTAGTCAACTGCAACGACTGCAAACTTGACTCCACCTTTTCCAATAGGTAGTTTTCTGATCAGGTCTAATCCCCATACAACAAAGGGCTAACGACTTTGCATTTGTTTGCGCTCATTAGGAGCTGCCCGAGGTATTTTGGAGAATCTCTGACACTTGTCACATTTTTGTACATATTCCATAGAGTCTTCATTCATTGTTGGCCAGAAATATCATTATCTCAATATCTTCTTAGCTAGATTATGCCCCCTGCGTGATTTCCACATAATCCTCTGTGTACTTTTAGTAGTTCGTTTTGTTTAGTAACACATCTGAGCAAAGGCATAGAATACCCCCTTCTATACATTTACCTTGTCAATGATTATGTATCTAGCAGCTTGCCTTGAAAGTTTTCGAGCCTCATTTCTATCTTGAGGTAACATTCCTTACTCCATGTATGTTGCAATAGGAGTCATCCTGGAGGGGGTGTTATCGAACAATAGCTGTTGACTGCCTTTTTCGTTATCAATCTTAAAACAGGAGATAAAATAAATAAATAACACAAACACAAACACAAAGGTTTTTACATGATTCAGGCTATAAAAGAGCCCTAGTCCCTGAGTCTCTGGTATTAAGAGGATTGGAATCTTGTTGTGGCAAGTTCCAATGGTGTATTCTTAGGCAGCGTTTAGATTGCTCTGAGTACAAGGTGTATTTCTCTCTAAAAAACTAAACCATTTACAATGAGACTCCCAGTCCTATTTATAGAAGCTGGGGTCATTAATACTAATCATCAGGAATTAATACACATTCTTCCCATTATTAAGGTATTAATACCAACTCAATGCATTGGGCTGCATTGAATAGAGACCACGGCCCAAGCGAGATCCGTGGGGCCCACTGGAGAAAGGTACCTATTTTATGGGGAACATGCACCAGGTACAGTCAAGGCGTGATGTATGTATCTCAATGTCAGATGGCATAGTGGGAGTGTGAATGGATCACCAAAAAGGTTGTCAGACAATCCTTTGGCGCTGCAAACCCGCACTGGCTGACATCTGATGCTTATCTTAGGTCCGAGAAATAGAACCTCGGGCCTGGGGGACAATGAGGGAGGAGAAATATTTTCGTATTTGCTTCACCTGGAGAACCTCCAACCCCGAAGGCAACCCTCAGAGGGTAATCTACTGTTAGGGTTTACCAACTGGCAAAGACAAATGACCTCACCTGGAAGGATCCTTGCCTCGAAGAGAGGCCTCGGGGAATAACATATCCCGATGATGTCTATGAGCATCCGAGCTAGTCACTATGATTTTCCATGTGTCGGGAGGTGAAAATATGGACAACATTTTCCCCCCAAGTCTTTACTCACCCTCAGGTAGTGGAGACTTAAATTAGGAGGAGTGGTTTGAAAAAATGGAGGGAAAAACGTTTGGGCTTTCCTCTAACATCATTCTGAAAAGTAAACCCATGTGTCAACGCCCCATTGCTGGGCCCGTTAACCTGCGCATTTAATTAGGGGTCAACTCCACGATTCCAAACATCCACTCTATACTCGAGGTGTCTTTTCCCAAAGAAATAATGATTACGATCCCCAACTTTTTGAACCCTGATTGTTGGATCGCCCTTGTGATCTCATCGAGGTAAGCAATCCGACGTTCGTTGGGGGATGGCTTCCCCTTTAAGCTTTACTGGGTATAAGACCCAGAAAAATCCATCTTCAGTCTCACATTAGCCACAAGAAAATAAAAAACCCTCCCAGAAACCTCTCTTCTCTCTCGCCCTTATCTTCAACCATTTTCTCCCGCAGCTCTGGAAGATTGGTGTGAATCGTCATATTTCTAGGCAGATGGCAAGCGTTACTTCAGATTCAAGAGTCACCTCAGCACTTACCTACGTTTCATCTTGAGTAAGTACCCTTGAACTGTTTTTTTTTGTGTATGCTTAAGGATTTTTTATATAGGTATAGGAATGCGAATGGTATGGTATTTGAGAGTCTGTTTCTGGTTTTCACGAGTCACTTAAGGCACATTTTGATATCAGGGACGTTCAAATGGCCCTCAAAATATTTTTATGTCACTTTTGCATTTCTGGGCCTGTGACCTGAATCTGGGGACTTCCCAGATTTTGGTAGGTTCATCCCCTTTGATATGTCGTTAGGTGCCGAGAATACCTGCATTTCCAAAATTTTCCTTTTCTCCCTGAGCAGTATCCTTATAGTCATCCGTGTTTTGGCCATCTTTCATTCGGCCAGAATACTAACTGCTTGGTTTTTGTCTCAGATGTTCGAGGAACTTCGACAACTACACGAACACGAATTCTACCTATTTGACTAGGAGATTTATGACATGGCCCGCGAACAAGGCGCTTTCGGAGACAGCGCAAGGGTGGGAGCTCGAAAACCAACCAGGGAGTTGGTCGTTCGTCCCAACAGCCAAATGGCGGGGAGGCCTAAAACGCCCAAAGGTGGGGGGATGACTGTGGAAGATGTCAACAAATCTCCGGTTCCACACCCTACTCAGACGTATGAGGGTGATGGGTTAGAAGCAGAGGATTATCATACCCTACTCCAACACCCTGATGCCATAGAGGCCATCATAAGGCACTACTCGGTTGGGGACAAGTGTCTCATCCGCCTCTGTCGGGAGTTTGAAAGAGCGCATCACAACATTTATAGCCTGGGAACCTGGAGCCAGGCCCACCTGATGGCTGGAGCTACCCTACCCCTTAAGCAATATTTCGTGAACTTTTTGAAGTTCACGTGGATAACCCCTTTCTAGCTTTCCCCCAATGCCTACAGAGAGCTCGTGGGGATGTACATTTTATACTGGAAACAGAAGTGGCTCGAGCCTTCGCCGGCGGAGATCCTATATTTCTACAGCTTTCGCATCACTCCATAGAAGAAGAAAACCAACCGAGATGGGTACTATGCTATGGAGAAGTACGCAACCTCTTCACTTGACTACAAGGCTCCTCACCACAACGAGAATCTTTCTTGGGACTACAAAGACGCCTTCTTCTTCATGGACGGCTTCCCAACTCATAGCAATCCGATCTTGATCCTCGACTTCGCCAGGGTTTGTGAGTATCGTTCCAATCATTTTATTTTTCATGTTTTTAGGGCCCTTTTGTATTTGGTACTTAGTCATTCTTCTGAATAGGCCCCTCTCGCCGAACCCATTACGTCCAACTCTCCGAGGATCATCTTGAGGCGATGAACTCTCTTCCCGACTGAGGCTTCCTAGTGACGGAAGCCAGTCTCATTAGGTCAGGGCTCCTCAGCGTGGAACAAAGAATCAACAACTTGGAGCTGACTAAGTATCGTCAGTCCAAGAAGTCTTGGGAGTTGGCATCCCGTCATATCAACTACATTAACGGGCTAGCTCGGAGGGCTTTAAAGAAGCGGCTTGTGGAGGAACGACTGGAGAATATGTGCGCCGCGCAAGAAACCCGAGAAGCCCAGGAGGATCGGGGGCTTAAGGAAGAGCTTTAGGTGGGGATGGAAGCCTTTCACCTTGCTCTAGGTAAACTACCTCTCACCCTAAATTATGCTGCCCGGGTAGAGGATATGATAAGTCCTAAGAACGTTTGGGCTTCTCCTGCTCTCCTTCATTGTGGTCAAGTTTCACATCGATGCTGGACTAGGGAAGAATTTAAGGATTATTCAGATTTAATAGATGTGTACCTCCACCGCTTGAGGAGATAGTCACCTCCTCAGGGCTTTGTACCCTTAGACCAAGTGACGTCTTTTAACTCTGACTGGTTTTGCCAATATGGCACCAACATGAGTTGTAAGATCGCAGATAGGATAAGACACCCTCAATGACTGCATCGAGGCTTAACTCACAGTGGGCCTCCAAGGAGCTTATGTTATTGCATTACCCTATTGTGTAGAATATACACTAAATGTTTGATTTGTTCTTGCAGCTCACATGGGATTAGTTAATATTGCCTGGTATGTCTGGAGGCTAAAAGCACTCTTGAGGCTAAAAGCACCCCCAAGCTCTTCGGTGAGAGAAGGTTCGTCACGTCCTCGGGAGCATCCAGAACCCTCTCCTCCAACCAAGAGGAAGAGAGTTCCTACTCCCCCTGTGGAAATTCTTGCGGTCGACTTGCACCCAGTCTTGTAGATCCTTTCCTCACCCGAGCCAAAAGAGGTGGTGCTAGACTCGGAACAAGAGGCAATGCCACCCCAGATCCGTCTTCTAGTATACCCTGAAAAGTACGAGGGGGCCTTGCTGGAGCGATATGAGAGGATGCTTTAGCATTTTGAAGCAAGGCTGGAGGAGGGAAACTAGGCTATCCATGAGGCAACAGATGCCCTTTGCCAATTGAAGCCACCTCAAGAGAGACCAGTCATTCCTCCGATAGGTCAGACCGAGCTAGAGAACTTGTTCTCCACCAAGCTAAGGGAGATTGTCGCCCTTTTCACCGCCAGACTCCTTCAGGGGGTTAGATCCACTATGTGTGAGCTGACCGCTCGAAGTTTCGCCCAACTGGGCAATAACAACGAGGCTTCTCTCGTGACCTCGTGTCGGTGCGCTTCTGTCAGGGTAAGTAATTCATTCTCAACATTCTAATTTAATTCAGCAATGCTTTGGGCTAACCTTTTCCTTTTCTACATTTCACCTTGGCTTGCCAATGTTTGGGATACTTCATCAGGGAGAAGTCATATCAACTCTAGAGGTTCGAGGACAAGATAACCTCCCTCAAAGAAACACTCCAAGGCCCTCAAGAAGAGTTCGCCCGAGTTCAAGCTGCCTTGGAAGCAGAGCAAAAAGCTCTCGCGAGCTTGAAGAGGCTGTCCAAAAGGCCACCGAGGACATGCAGCGGGCCTAAGAGGAAGTGAAGACGACCACGTAGGGTATGCAATGAGCCCAAGAAGAGGCAAAATAGGCCACAGCCAAGGTCGCCCAAAGGGTCCTTGAAAACTCCCAGCTTCAGGAGCAGACTTAGGAGGTTATCGACCGGGCTGCACTAGGGGAGAGAAAATCCCTCCAAGCCATGGAGATGAACAAGTCCTCTCGGTGTCAGGTGGACAAGCTGAAGAAAGAAGTTGATATGATTGCTGAGGATGCCTTCTACGTAGCTTGGTACCATAACTAAGACATGAGCTTAGATTGCACTAGAAAGCCCGAGAAGTATAGACTTCTCTTTGAAGAGCATCTTCGAGCGACCCAGGCTGCGGAAGCTGCTTTAGTTGTTGAGGCAACCTAAGTGGTTCAAATGGCTGAGGTGACCCAATCTACTGAGGCCATCCAGTCTAATGAGGTGATTGCCCCTGTCGAAGCGACTCAAGCAGCCGAGGCAACTCCAGCTACTGAAGCGCCCCAAGTTGTGGTCCACCCGACAGAGGGTGCCCCGAGAACAGACCTGGTCATCGACCGGGTGGAGGAGATCCCCGAGGGCTGTTCATAATTTTTAAACTTTGGCCTGCTTGCCATAGCTTATGGAGGTATAGACAAACAACGCTCGAGCCCCCGAGCATAGTTGTAATTATTTTCCCATTTAAGAACTATGCAGCTTGCCTTACTTTTTTGTCTCCTTTGATTATTTTAGATTGCCGTACTATTGCATTCGCGAGAACCAAAATCTTAGGTCCTGTTTTGTTTGGTTTGGTTCTATGAACTCAACGTAACTTAATTTCCATGAGAATAAGCACTCAAACCACTTTAAACACTTGGTTTTATAAATTCAACGTAGCACGATTGCCATGAGAACAAGAACTCAAACCATTTTAAACTATTGGTTCTATAAGTTCAATGTAGCATGACTGCCACGAGAATAAGAATTCAAACCACTTTAAGCACTTGGTTCTATAAATTTAACATAGCACGAATGCCACGAGAACACGAGCTTAAAATATTTTATAGGTGGTTCCAGCGATTAGTGTTTCTTGTAGGCTCATAGTCCTAGAAGTAACTTCAATGCGAAATTTACCAGGATCGTCTTACAACTCCTCAGACTCGACATCCTCGGGAGGTGATGTTAATGAGTTGTCCAAGCATAAATGACTTGGGCATCCGTCCTCATGCCAAAGATTAGGATTCTATTATTACTCCTTGGGCGCGCGCTTTCCTTAGGAGGTAACCTGAATCTCTAAGTTCGCTCTATTGGACTTTTACAATAGATTTTCTTCAGGTTTCCTATGGGATCTTGTGACATTAAGGTTGCTTCGCTTGTCGACTAGCCAAGCTCCCCATGTCACAGATCTCCTGGACTTAGGTCCAAACTCCTCGGGTGAAATGTCCACGGGGGGCATCCCAAGTCTGCTACGGGACCAATTATGGGGTACTCGGCCTTCCGTCGCATCTCGAGATTAAGAGACTTGGTTAGAGCTCCTCGGGCTCGATGTCCATGGGAGGAGACAACAGTCTATTCTCGCACTACTATGATTATCTAGCTCCTAAGTGCTAAGCCTTGTTTTGCCTGGAACAAGCTTAGTCTTCTAGGTTAGACTCGATTAGTTTCATGGGATTTTCTATTCTCGGAGTGGTGACGCAAGGCTTATTCCACTTGACAAACATAGTTTCCTAGGTCATTCCTTGCGAGGCGTGATGCTGCCCTAACTCCATGCCCCCAAGTGATTGGAGACTCGTCTGCGTTCACTTTTCCAGGCGATCAGTTGCTCTTACATAGCATTAATAGAATAAAGGAATTGGCATGGCGCTAAAACCGGAAGGCAGAACACTTTGGGTGGGTTGGACTCCCCCAAGCTTGATTGGACGGGAGCATAAGGGGAATATTGGATTCCCGAAGCCATGGGGCTAGGTGTGTTCGAAGTAGGGAAAGTGGCGAGCACTCCGAACGCCCCAATCTGGGCATCCTCCCAACTGATATATTCTTGTGCTCGATGAATAAAGTTGTTGAGTCGTTAGCATCCCCTCCGCTGGAGATCATCCCAAAGCAGGGACCCCATGCGGATGCCAGCCTGTAAGGCCATCAATTGCTGGCCATCATCAATTCTCTTGGTTCTCGCAGCTTCCTCCTTGAAGTGCTTGATGCATGCCTTGAGAGTCTCGAATGACCCTTATTTTATGTTAGCCAGGGCATTGACCTCGAAGCTCACCTTCTGAATTCCTATGAATTGTGTTTGGAAGGCAAAATAGAATTGATGTCATGATTGCATGGATCCTGGTCAGAGCTTCTTCAACCATTCATTTTTTGGCCCCATTAGGGTGATCGAGAATACATGACATATGGCATTATCGGAGACGTGATTCACCGACATTGATTTGTTGAACTTAGACAAGTGGTTTATGGGGTCTGAGCCACCATCATAGGGTGGCATGGTCAGTATTTTGAAGCCTTATGGTAGAGGGGCCTCAACAATGTGAGGGGTACATGGCTCCACTTCTTCATCTTCCTAGTAAGATTCGTAGCCCTATAGCTTGGTCATTCTGAGCATGATCTGCTTCAGGCTTTCTAACTCCGCGCGAAGTGGGTCACGATCTATGTTGATGCTCTGAGTAGGGTTATCTCTTATCCAAGCATTGAGATTGTCCCGAAGATCTGATAGTCCTCTCTTGGTAGGCTCGTGCCCACCTGCCTTATTGCACCTTCGGGCGTTAAGGTTGTCTCGCAAGGTAGCCTGACCTCAAAAAGCACTGTTATCCTCAGAACGAGCCACCTCGGTTTCATCGTCGAACTTGACATTATCATCATTTACAGAGACACTGATGCCACGTTCTCAGTTCAGAGCCCTTGGACTGTTGTTCCTGCCGGGTTGGCGAGGTCCCAAAAGGACACCACCTCCAGGCCTCGCATGATCCGTATGAGCGTGTCGGGGTGGAATGCCCCGAGCTTCACGGGCACTGAAGGCCTGGCGGTGTTCTTGGGCCCTTGGGTCATTATCCTTATTTGTCTGCATTGGACTCTGGTGGTCCTCGGGATCTTGACGAGCCTTCTTCTTCCTCATAGTAGGATTCTCATTGACTTTCCCTTTGCTGCGATCCTACGGTGGCATCGAGGTTCCAACTCCTGCTGGTTGCCTGATGCGCATTTCAGCTGGCAGATCTCGCACCTCTGCAATCGAGTGCCCAGGAGGCACTCTAGCTGTATTGACAGGTGGCACTTCAATAGGGTGCGTAGGTGGCACACCAGTAGGGTGCCCAGTTGGTACATTTCCATTGGGGTCCACTCACATCCCCTGGGCTGCAAGAGTGGCCTTCATTGCAAGTACCATATCTTGTAAGGAGGTAGTGTTACCCTCTTAAGCATCGATCTTTTGTTGTTGAGTGGCCACCTGCTCACAGAGCACCACCACCTATGGTGTCTCCTTGGAGGGTAATCTACCATTAGGGTTTACCAACTAGCGAAGACAAATTACCTCACCTGGAAGGATCCTTGACCTGAATAGAGGCCTTGGGGGATAACATAACCTGAAGATGTCTACGAGAATCTGAGCCAGTCACTGTGAGTTGCCACATTCCGGGAGGTGAAAATACGAACAACAATATCATTTTTTCCGATTCGTTTATACTAGGTTGAGCAAGGTGCTCAACCGGTATTACGTTTAGAGTATCGACATTCTTAGCACTTTCCTATTCGCTAAGGCATCAGTGTTGGAATTTTGAACATGGGGCACCTGTTTTATGGTAAACGTTTTAAATTATGCCAAAAGATATTTAGCTTTATTGAGGTAGGAGGCCATTTTTATTCCTTGGTATTCTCCCAAAACCTGATTCACGCCTAGTTGTGAATCGCTATATATGTCTACTGCCACAACTTTAACATCTCTAGCAAGTCTTGATCCTGCTAGTAGAGCTTCATACTCTGCCTCATTGTTTGTGGCACTGAAGTCGAACCTTAATGTGCAATGAATACGATGTCCTTCAGGTGTGATAAGTATAAGTCCAACTCCATAATTATGCTCATTGGAGGATTCATCTACAAATAACTTCTATACGGGCCAGTTCTCTTTGTTGTCTTTAGGCTCTTTGCTTACTCATTCTCTTCCGGTATTCCAGTGCATTCGGCAATAAAGTCTGCTAAAGCTTGCCCTTTGATAACAGTCATTGGCTGGTAGGTGACTTCATACTACCCAAGCTCAATAGCCCACTTAAGTAGTTGACTAGATGCCTTTGGTTTTTCCAGAACTTTCCTGAGAGGTTGATCAATTAAAACTATGATTGGATGAGCCTGGAAATAAGGCCTTAATTTCCTTGTTGTGGCAACAAACAATAGGTCAGTTTTTCAATTAATGAGTACCGTGATTTTGCCCCGACCAACCTTTTGCTTATGTAATACACTCGATTTTATCTGTTTCTCATATAAGAGTTGCACTAACATCGTGTTGAGTAACTGCTTAATATTGGGATACACAAAGTAATAAAAATAATCCATAAAGAGTAACTAATTAGTACACAAAATGTGACTCAGATAGTAAATATTAAATATAAAAAATGAAAAACAAAGATTAACTTTGTTGTTATAAAAGTGCATGTAGAGTCCCAGAACTTTACTTAGCTAGTTAGATAGTAGTAGTAGTAGTAGTAGTAGTAGTAGTAGTAGTAGTAGTAGTAGTAGTAGTAGTAGTAGTAGTAGTAGTAGTAGTAGTAGTAGTAGTAGTAGTAGTAGTAGTAGTAGTAGTAGTAGTAGTAGTAGTAGTAGTAGTAGTAGTAGTAGTAGTAGTAGTAGTAGTAGTAGTAGTAGTAGTAGTAGTAGTAATAGTAGTTATAGTATGATAGTTACTGTGGTTTTTGGTTCAAGCCGGGACTTAGTTGAACACTCGTAGCAACCCTTATAGATTTTATAAGTTTAACCTATACTTTAAGAATATTAATTATAACATAAGGTTTGATTAATATAGCTGATTATAAAGATGTCATTTATTATACTATAAGATTTAGATAGAACTAATAAGATCATGACACTTGTCGTGTGCATGTTTATTAAGGATTTAAGTATTTCAATGAATAGTTTAATTAAAAAGAAAGATCTAGAAGCTCTAGAACCTTTCAGCAGCTTAAAAATCGTATTATGACTCAGTCAAAGCTGTTTATCTAATTCAAATTAAGCTAATAAAGTGCAATCACGTGTCTAATATTTCAACGTATGTCGATATATCGCAGCTATAGGGGTGATATATCATCACACGGGAGATACGAAAAACACATCAACTTCGCACGATCGAAACCACGAGCACTCGGGACATAGGGCCAAGCGATATATCGCCTAGGGTGGGGGATATGTCAGCCCTAGGACCACTTTTTCAAACGTTGTGGAAACCGATCTTGATTCATCCCTTAACCTCTTAACTAGCCTTTGAACGTTTTTGACTGTGTCTTATGCACCTGTTGAACGAATGTTCAAATATTTTTCAATTAATATTCATTATTTTATTCAAGATAAAAGGAGGAAGTTTCACTCCTTGAACTCTATAAATAGGACCTAGTACCCAGCCATTTTTCTCATTCTTCAAGCTGTGTTCAAAGCCTTCAAGCTGCTAGGGTTACTATAGAGTGATAAACACTTGGGTTGGGATAAAATCTTTATCATCCTAAGCTTTATAAACACTTGGGGAGTGAGATATAGAGTGTGTTTGCAATATCGAGTTGTAGATCGGTTCTAGTACATCCAAAGGTATTTAAGTTCTTTGAACTTAAGGTTTCTTTTCCGCATTTAGCTTTGTAAACAATTTCCTTTAGTTTAAAGTTATGTTTTATTTTAAAACAATGGGATCCCATACCACTCATTTATGTATTTCAATATTTACTTTGGAGTTTTCAATAAATTTATGAATATTCCTTATGTATGTTTTCTCAAAAATAGTGGCTATGTCTAATAGTTTCAATGGTCCAAGGTCTTAGAAATAGTTGGGTCATTACAGTGCATCTAAAAAAGGTGGGACACAAAGTTTAGAATGTAGTAATCTAGAATAATTACGTAAGGAGTAGGAGTGTTGAAAAAAAAATATCAACTCACTGAAACTGTTTGCACCACCCCAACCTACACTATACCTTGCGATTTTAAATTCTTTATTGTAATGCCTCAAATTCCCTAATAAGGTTTAGGACCTTTATTAGGAGGTCGAGAGGGTCATAATTAGTTCATTATGTTATTAAATGATTATATGCATGTTTATGTGAATTATATTATTATATGATCATAAATGCATGCATATGAGTCCACATTTTATTATAAGGGCATTTTGGTAATTTGGCCGTTGAGGGCATAATTATGTACTTTGGTGCATGTTTGTGATTAATTGATAAGGCCACATTACAATGTGGATTTTTTAGAGCCATTCGACATGAGACGATCTTGAGTGCAAAGTAGCAATTTAGTCATAACGGGATTAAGTTCAGGGCTCGGGGTGAGTCTCGAGGTGATTTTAATGATTAGAGCATTGTCAGGAATTAAAGGGTAACAGGATATGGATTATTGGTGTTTGAGAATTTCGGAGAATAACGGGAATTGGAGGGCATTAATTATAATTAACGAGATAGGCAGGAAAGGACGATTTTTCCCTCGGTGGCTGTTAAGGATTTTATTTAGACTTGAGGGCATTTAGGTATTTTTACCCTAAAGGATTTATATCATCCATAAAGCTGTAGAAAGTTTAAGAAAACAGAGTCTCCTTCTCTTCCTTCTTCCGTACACCATTTCCTCTCCCTTTCTTCTTGAAATTTGGAGCTCTTTTTGAGGAACCAAGCCAAGGAACCAAGCTGTGATAAGCTAGGGTTGTGTTCCACCATTGAAGAGGGTGTGTTGCTGAGATTGAGGTGAGTTTTTAGCCATAGAATCTCTTGTTCTTGCTTTGTTTTCATTGGAGTTTCAGTTTGGTTTTTAAGTTGGAAAATTGAGAATTCAATGAGAGTTTTGGCAAGGGATGCTTGGGTTATGATGTCTAGGTTGTATGTAGATGGTATTTGGGTTCAATTGGGGGTTTAAATGATGTTGGGAAGCTTTTGGTTTGGGTTAGAAATGGTGGAGTCGAAGGGAGAAGTTTTTGGGCATTTTCAGGCTGAGTGTAGTGCTTGGGCGCTACCCTGTTCCATCAGAATCCCGTTTTGTATGTTTTTAATGATTTTTGGCCCAGGGTTTCAATCCTTAAGGCTCGGGATCGAATCTACTCACTGTTTGGGTACAATTCGGGGTCCCGAGAGTGAGGTTTAGGTTAAGATCCTATTATTGTTGATTTTCATTGATGGAGGTTATAATTGGTTATGATTAGGTAACAGCTAAGGAATCAAAAGGGTTGATCATTCTCAGGGGTCGTTCTTGTTCTAATTCTTTCTCAAACTAGAGTTAAGAAAACTGCACCCTGTATATATGACATGCATGGTTATTATTGAGGCATGTCGAGTGGTTAAATATGATGTGTGTGATGCACGAGAAACATGTGATTAGGGCATGCCATGAATATTGAATATGAGATTGATCAGAGCTTGAGTCTATGTGTTTATTCATGATCCTAACTATGCTAGCAATTGTTAAGTAATCATGTTGAATGCTATGTATTTGGATATTTGACATATGATATATGCTTGATAGCATGGCTTACTTGTGCATGGCCCTGACTATTCAGGATTGGCATTGGTCGCGTGTTACTGACCTAAGAGCCAGAAAAGGCATAAGCGTCATGAACGCAGAGCTGATAAAAGATTAGATCTAATCGACATCTGCATTGGATGACTCAATATGAACATTAATGCCGGACTGACCCTAAGTTCGATGAAAACTAAAAGCGCTTGTCTAGTCTATGACTAGTTACTCAGAGCTAGGGCCTAAGGCCTAGGTGACTGTTTTGTCACATGGCTAGGGAGCGGAATCCCATGGTTGTGACTCTATGGTCACTCAGTAGGTTTATTTCTGCACCTGTGCTGAGTCTTCCTTCGGAGGAAGGAAAGTTTGTAGTCTATTGTGATACATCGAGGATGGGTTTAGGCTGTGTGTTGATGCAGAATGAGAAAGTTATAGCTTATGCATCGAGGCAGCTGAAGGAGTATGAGTAGCGGTATCCTACCCATGACTTGGAATTAGCATCAGTGGTATTCGCATTGAAGGTGTGGCGACATTACCTGCATGGGGAAAAGTACGAGATATACACTGACCATAAGAGTTTGAAATATTTCTTCACTCAGAAGGATCTGAACATGAGGCAGAGGCGTTGGTTGGAGCTGGTTAAGGATTATGATTGTGATATCCATTACCACCCTGGGAAGACCAATGTGGTGGCAGATGCATTGAGCTGGAGGGACCCAGGACAGTTGTATAGTTCCACCCAGATCTCGAGAGAATTAGCTGATGAGATGGCCAGGGCAAGGATAGAACTAGTGGTAGGCCAGTTAGCTAATATTACCTTGCAGTCGACCCTACTAGAGCGGGTCAAGGAGGGTCAGTTGGTGGACGCGCGGTTGCAGGAGGTCAGACAGCATGTCTTAGCGGGGACAGCTAAGGATTATTCTATTTCTGAGACAGGTTTGCTTCGATATCAGGGATGGATTTGTGTTCCGGCAAATGAAGGGATCAGACGAGAGAAACTGGATGAGTCTCACACTACTCCATACTCACTTCATCCGGGTACCACAAAGATGTATCAGGATCTGCAGACATTATATTGGTGGCCCGGAATGAAGAAGGATCTGGTAGAGTATGTGGCTAGATGTTTGACATGTCAACAGGTAAAGGCTGAGCTTCAGCGACCAGCGGGATTGCTTCAGCCTTTGGATATCCCAGAGTGGAAGTGGGAGGAGATCACGATGGATTTCGTGGGAGGACTACCCAAGACAGTGGGACTTTGTGACTCGGTGTGGGTGATAGTGGACAGATACACCAAGTCATCTCATTTTCTGCCAGTGAAGTCGACGTACTTAGTGGAACAATATGCAGAGTTGTATGTGAGGGAGATAGTTCGTCTCCATGGGGTTCCAAAGTCTATTGTATCTGATCGAGACCCTATCTTTAACTCCAAGTTTTGGGGAGCTCTACAGAGAGCCATGGGGGCTCAGTTGAATTTTAGCACAACTTTTCATCCTCAGAATGACGGACAGTCTGAGAGGACAATTCAGGTATTGGAGGACATGCTTAGGGCGTGTGCGATTGACGTCGAGGGATCTTGGAGTAAGTATCTTCCGTTGATCGAATTCTCATATAACAACAGTTACCAATCCACGATTGAAGTGGCTCCTTACGAAATGTTGTATGGAAGGAAGTGCATATCACCCATTCATTGGGATGAGATGGGTGAGAGAAGGTATTTGGGGCAGGCATGGTTCAGAAGACCAATGAGGCTATTGAGAAGATTCAAGCCAGAATGCTTGCTTCGCAGAATAGACAGAAAAGCTACGCTGATCCTAAGCGTAGGGACGAGGAGTTCCAGGTTGGGGACCACGTGTTTCTACGAGTTTCACCACTGAGAGGGGTGAGGAGATTTTGGGTAAAGAGCAAGCTAGGCCCTCGGTTTGTTGGACCTTTCAAGATTCTAGAAAGGATTGGATAGGTGGCTTATAGGTTGGCCTTGCCACCATCGTTGTCAGGAGTTCATGATGTGTTCCATGTCTCCATGTTGCGGAAGTATGTTTCAGATATGACTCATGTGCAGAAGTATGAGGACTTAGAGTTGCAGACAGACTTGTCCTATGAAGAGCGACCAGTTCAGATTTTGGATCGGAAGGACAAAGTCTTAGGGAATAAGACCATTCCGTTAGTGAAAGTGTTGTGGAGAAATAGCAAGGTCGAGGAAGCGACCTGGGAGTTAGAGACAGTGATGCGGGGTCAGTATCCTGAGCTATTCAGGTAAATTTCGAGGACAAAATTCTCAGTAGGAGGGGATAGTTGTAACGACCCAAAATCGCTAATATGGCTTAAGGGCCTTGATTAGTGTGCCAGGAGGGCATAATTGGTTTATGTGTGAATTTATTGATTTAATGCATGATTACATGATAAGCATGCTTGTATGAATATATGATTATAGATGTGGTTAAATGTTATGTTTGTGAGAGCCACATTATTATGTGGGTAAATCTGCAGTGGGCGACTTGAGGCGATCCTAGGGAGCTAGATAGCGGGAAAGTCACTACGGGGCCTAATGCTTGACTTTGGACAAGTCAAGGGGTATTTTAGGTATCGGGTGGTTATTTAGATTATCGGGTTATGAAAATAAATAATTGGAGATATATTTGAGGATAGGAAGTCTAGGTGAGAATATTGGGAAATTTTACTATTTTGCCCTCGGGGACGTTTCCGATACCCCGGGCTTTGGGATTAGCTTAATTGCCTAAGGATAGACTTAAGGAGCTGTAGAAAACAGTAGAACATAATAAATCGACTCTTTCCTCTTTCTCCCTTTCTCTCTCAAAGGAAACTCTCGGAATCTAAAGGAACTCAGCTGAAAGCTCTGTGATTGAGGCTTGGGTCTTGAGGGATTAGCTCAATTATAGCAAAGGAATTCAACCAGGACTAAGGTAAGGATTGATTCCCACTTTCTGTTGTTGAAAATTCTGTGATTTTGAGTGTGTTATAAGTGGTTTTTGGGTTTTGGATTTGAAGATTAAATTGAGGCTAGAACCTTAGAAGTTAGCCCAGAAAGCTCTTGGAGGATTGGTTCTGCAGTTGAGGTAAGCTCGAATTTAAGGTTTAATGGCTGAGTTATAGTTTTGTGTTCTTGAGTTAGAAAGTTTCAGTGATTGAGTTAGGTTTTTGATGGGTTTCTAGTTTAGGTTTCAGCTGGGTTATGTTGCTGCAATCTTGTGGGAAGTTTTTGGATAATTGAGTTGTGGAATTGGGGTAGTTTTGAGTGAGTTTGCCTGAGGTTTGAGAGTAAAAAAAAGGAGGTTTTTTTGGGTTCAAAGGGGTGAGGCCGCGGCATAGTTCTTGGTGAGCCGCGACCCTTCGAAGCTGATGGGTGCTGAGGAAGGAGGGCGGGTCGTGGCATGGTCTGAGTAAGGCCGCGACCCTTACCTGTTTTTGGGCATTGGGAGGCCTTTGGTTGGGGCCATGCCGCGGCATGGGTGGCTAATGCCGTGGCCCTTAAGGGATTTTGGGATTTTGAGATTCTAGGCTTAGGAATTTAACCTAGGGTGCTCGAGATTGAATCTTTTACCATGTTTGGTGAAGTTCAATGTTTCGGAGACTTGAACTTTGTCTAGAAGCTCATTTAAGATTGTTGATGGTATCCTTTATCTAGGTTGTGACTAGGTGCTATGCTAGGGCTCGGGGATCGGATCGCGCTCTAGGAGCATCACACGTAACTAGTTCACTTGGAAGCCAAAGGTAAGAAAACTGCACCCGGTTGTGTATTTGTAATGGGACTAAGGTTTCCCTAATATATATGCTTTGAAAAGGATGGTATTATGCCATGTAAATAGTAAACCAATGGCCTAAGAGTGCCAAAGGTTACACTTGCGCACAGGGCGCGGCTCGGCCACTGGTAGCCTCGAACAGCTTATTATGCACTGAGCTCGGTTTAAACGGGCCAGAGTCAGTGGGGTAAATAGAGGGTGCGGCCTAAGTTGTCGGCCTTAGTTATTATGTGATTTGACTGTTATTAATGATTGGTTGCATCTTTCATTCTGATTACATGCTATGTGAATAATGTGGAATGTTAAGTGGTTGACCATCCTTGATGAATTATTCTCTTGATATGATTGTTGAGATGTGTAATATGTTTTCTTGCTGGGTCTTGGCTCACGTGTGCTACATGGTGCAGGTAAAGGCAAGGGCAAACTTGATCAGCCCTGTCTTGGAGAGCTCTATGAGCGAAATGTACATGACCAGCTGCTCAGCCGCCACGGTTGAGAGGATAACAGGAACAGAAAAGCTATAAATGTCTGTTTTGCCTTAGAGTTGCTGATGGTAGTCTGTATTTTGGAAATTTTGTAAACTAACTTTTAAACACTGTACCTTTTTGGGATCCCATATGTAAATTTGTTTAAGTATATGAAATGTATCTTTTGAGACCAAAACCATTTTATCCTTAGCACATTTATGGTTTAGTGACATGTTTTGACTAAATGACTTGATTAGCAAGTCCTACACCTTTATAAGTACACAGTGTAGCGATCCTGGCCATCCAGGGCGTTACATTACGTGAGCGTATTTGCCTGCTTGAATAGAGATATATTTTCTAGGCATGCGCCTTATGATTTGATGACATGTTATTACTGTTCATGGGCATGATCAGTTCCATTCTTGACAGTATGGGGCTGGTAGGACACGATAGGGTGATCTGTGCGACGTATGTATTGCGGGATGATGCCCGCACACGGGACACAGCTGTGATGGACTGGAAAGAATTTAGGCACCTGTTCAATGAGAAGTATTATTGTGATGCAGCCATGACTGCTAAGATGAATGAGTTTCTGAATCTCATTCAGGGAAATGCAATAGTAACCGAGTATGTTAACAGATTTGATGGGTTGGCCAAGTTCGCTTTTGATTTGGTACCCACAGATGTAGCTTGGAAGGAAAGGTTTATTTAGGGATTGAATCCTGAAATAGTTCGAGGCATTAGAGCTTCCCTAGTGCATGAAACCTCCACCTACACTCAGGTGGTAGGGAAGGCTCTTACTGTTGAGAGCGCAGGACATCAGATTGGGCAGAAGAGTGTTGGAGAGCACATAGCTCAGATAATGGTACCTCCACTTATTGGATCAAGCAAGGAGAAGGAGTGGAAGACTGATATAGAATGCACTCGGTGTAAGAGGTATCATCTGGGAGAATGCCGAGCAAAGGCATGTTTCTTATGTGACATGGTTGGGCATATCATGAAGAATTGCCCAAGGCTAAGAGAGGATGAGAAAAAGGGGATGGACAGCTCGACTCCAGTTCGAGTGTTCGTTCCGATGTAGTCAGGATTTGAGACTGAGACTAGTTCCTCAAGGGTGGCAGGTCAATTTTCTAGTTCTAATTTTTTTATTTATGCTGGTTGGTTTTGGTGCCATGTTGTTCCTTTGTTTGTTTCATATAGAGAAGCATAAAGATGATATGCAGATCACATGGTTATATGTTGTGATGGGAATGCGATACTTTATTGGTGATTTAAGAGATGAGTTGGGTTATGATAAAAAGGACTCATTAGTTGACATGATAAAGCTGGGTATGATTGGCTTTGGTTTGATCCGGGGTATGGATTTGTTAAGTAAGTATAGGGCAATGCTAAATAGTAAAGAAAGGGCAGTAACTCTTGGGCTTGAGAGTCGAAAGCCTTGTGACAGTTGGCAATGTGCATGAATTTCGTATGCTGATGGCATCTGTATTGAGAGCTAGAGTTTTATTGTAGGGAGATGCATGAAACTCTTAGCTAGTGTGGTGGATACCACTTAGATTGTGCCAGTGGGGTCAGGACAGATTGGACTAGTCTGTGAGTTTATGGATGTGCTTCTAAGGGATTTGCCAAGGTTTCTTTATGTGAAGAGATAAAATGGTAAATGGATTGGTGCCAGTAATGGAAATAGGTTTTAGGGCACTGTTTTGAATGGCTTCAACAGAGTTGTAAGACCTAAGGGACTCATTTAATGAGTAAGATGGCGTTCTCCAAGGTGGATCTTTGATCTGGTTAGTACCAGCTAGAGATCAGGGTAGAGAATATGCAAAAGCCTGCTGTTATATCAGATAAGGGCACTGAGAGTGTTGAGTTATGATTCGAGAGTTTGATTAATGTTGAGTTGTCTTGTTGAATCAGATGGACAGAGCATTCAAAGGTTTATTTGAATGGGAGTTGTGATCGTCTTGGACGATGGTATCGTGATGTATTTCTCTGCGGAGATTTTCCAAGGTCAAGGAACGTCTCGGTAGGCAAGATTTTCCTTGAATGGGCAGGATGTTATGTGTACGTTGAGAAAGAGTTCTGAGTCTTCTTGCATATTAGAATCAGTTACTAGGTTGTTACGACACCTCAGTGATAGATAAAAGTGATTGCTTATGCAACATGTTGATTACAGGATCTGACCAGAACTAGAGTAAAGTTTCTAGTGGGCCAGGTGGCCAGTTTTATGCTTGAGATTACTATCTTAGAAATAATCAAAAGGAAAGCAATTAAGTGAACCACAGATAGGAAAGATTGAGGAGTAAGTCTTAGCTGGATTAGCTAAGGGTTTAACAGTGTCAGGTATGAATTTATTGAGGTATAAGGATTGGATTTGGAAACCGATGGACACTGAGATTAATTGAGAGATTCTGGATGAATCTCATATTATCCTCTTATTCTCTTCATTCAGGCATCATGACAGTCTATCATAGTTTGAAAGCTTTTTAGTGATGGCATGTGATGGAGAGGGACATAATGGTCTATGTGACAAATTTCTTAACCTATTAGCAGGTCAAATCAGAATATCAGAAATCAGTAAGGCCATTGTAGCCTTTGAGTATTCCATAGTGGAAATAAGGAAACATCACAATGGGTTTCGTGGTGGGGCTTCCCAGAATAGTGCGTCAACGTGATTTGATTTGGGTCATTGTGAGCTAGTGTTAAAGTGAGCCACTTCTGTCAGTAAGGACGAATAACACAATGATCAGTTTTCAGATCTCTATGTGAGAGAGGTAGTGCGCCTTCATGGAATTCGAGGTCTATCTTATCAGATGAGGACTCTATTATTACTTCCAAGTCTAGGAAGGGTTAAGAAAGGTGATAAGTATATAGATGGAATTAAGTAAATTTTATTATTCTCAGACTGATGGTAAATCAGAGAGAGAAAGAGAGTTATCCAGTATTGGAAGGGTACCTTGTGAAATAAGGTATGACAAAGAATGTTTATCACCCGTTCATTGGAATGAGATGGGTGAGATGTTGTTTTGGATATCAAGGTAGTTCAAGTGACCTTTGAGATTATTAGAGGTTAGAGCTTGGATGCTCACTTCTCAGAGTAAATGGAAAATTTTTACTGAATTGAAAAGTAGGAACATGGAGTTCCAGGTAGAAGATTGTATCTTCCTCAAAAGTATCACCATGGAAAAAAGGTGAGAAGTTAAGGGCAAGTTGAGCCCTAGATTATTTTGGCAATTGAATCCTGAATATGATCGGTCAGTTTGCTTTTCGATCGACCTTATCTTTGGCATTGTTAGTTGTATACTGTGTATTTTGTGTTTCCATGCTGGGGACATGGGTTGAAAGAAACTCATGAGTTGATTTATGAGAATCTGGAGATTGAGACTAAGTTATCCTGTAAAGAATAGCCAGTTCAGATATGAAACAGAGAGAATAAGGTTCTGAGAAACAAAGTTATACCTTGGGTTAAGGTAAGGTTACAAAAACAATGAGGTCGAGGGAACGACCTGGGAAACTGGAATCAATTGTGCGAAATTCTTATTCCGGGTTGTATAGATAAACTTCGAGGATGAAATTTCTGTAAGGAGGGGAAAGTTGTAATGCCCCAAATTTCCTAATAAGGTTTAGGACCTTGATTAGGTGGCCGGGAGGGCCATAATTGGTTTATTATGTTATTAAATTATTATATGCATGTTTATGTGAATTATATTATTATATGATGATAAATGCATGCATATGAGTCCACATTTTATTATAAGAGCATTTTGGTAATTTGGCCGTTCAGGGCATAATTGTGTATTTTGGTGCATGTTTGTGATTAATTGATAAGGCCACATTACAATGTGGATTTGTTCGAGCCATTCAACATGAGACGATCTTGAGTGCAAAGTAGCGGTTTAGTCATAACGGGATTAAGTTCGGGGCTCGGGGTGAGTTTCGGGGTGATTTTAATGATTAGAGCGTTGCTGGGAATTAAAGGGTAACGAGATATGGATTATTGGTGTTTGAGAATTTTGTAGAATAACGAGAATTGGAGGGCGTTAATTATAATTAAAGAGATAGGCAGGAAAGGACGATTTTTCCCTTGGTGGCTGTTAAGGCTTTTATTTAGACTTGAGGGAATTTAGGTCTTTTCACCCTAAAGGATTTATATCAACCATAAAGTTGTAGAAAGCTTAAGAAAACAGAGTCTCCTTCTCTTCCTTCTCCCGTACACCATTTCCTCTCCATTTCTTCTTGAATTTTGGAGCTCTTTTTTAGGAACCAAGCCAAGGAACCAAGCTGTGATAAGCTAGGGTTGTGTTCCACCATTGAAGAGGGTGTGTTGCTGAGATTGAGGTGAGTTTTTAGCCATATAATCTCTTGTTCTTGCTCTATTTTCATTGGAGTTTCAGTTTGGTTTTTAAGTTGGAAAGTTGAGAATTCAATGAGAGTTTTGGCAAGGGATGCTTGGGTTATGATGTCTAGGTTGTATGTAGATTATATTTAGGTTCAATTGGGGGTTTAAATGATGTTGGGAAGCTTTTGGTTTGGGCTAGAAATGGTGGAGTCGAAGGGAGAAGTTTTTGGGCATTTTCAGGCTGAGTGTAGCGCTGTAGTGCCCACTAGGGGCGCTACAGCGCTACTCAGGGAAGGGAGCATGCTGACTTGAGCTCTGGGGCGCTACCCTGTTCCATCATAATCCCATTTTGTATGTTTTTAAGGGTTTTTGGCTCAGGGTTTCAATCCTCAAGGCTCGGGATCGAATCTACTCACCGTTTGGGTACAATTCGGGTTCCCGGGAGTGAGGTTTAGGTTAAGATCCTATTATTGTTGATTTTCATTGATGGAGGTTATAATTGGTTATGATTAGGTAACCGCTAAGTAATCAAAAGGGTTGATCGTTCTCAGGGGTCGTTCTTGTTCTAATTATCGCTCGACCCAAAAGTAAGAAAACTGCACCCTGTATATATGACATGCATGGTTATTATTGAGGCATGTCGAGTGGTTAAATGTGATGCTTGTAATGCACGAGAAACATGTGATTAGGGCATGCCATGAATATTGAATATGAGATTGATCAGAGCTTGAGTCTCTGTGTTTATGCATGATCCTAACTATGCTAGAAATTGTTTAGTAAGCATGTTGAATGCCCTGTATTTGGATATTTGACATATGATATATGCTTGATAGCATTGCTTACTTGTGCATGGCCCTGACTATTCAGGATTGGCATTGGTCGCGTGTTACTGACCTAAGAGCCAGAAATGGCATAAGCATCATGAACGCAGAGCCGATAAAAGATTAGATCTAATCGACATCTGCATTGGATGACTCAATATGAGCATTAATGCGTGACCGACCCTAAGTTCGATGAAAACTAAAAGCGCTTGTCTAGTCTATGACTAGTTACTCAGAGCCAGGGCCTAAGCCCTAGGTAACTAGTTTGTCACATGGCTAGGGAGCAGAATCCCATGGTTGTGACTCTATGGTCACTCAGTAGGTTTATGTTGGTGACTATTCATCAAATACCTACCTTGTTTAAGCTAGTGAAAGGATCACTTTTTCACTTGGCAGGTTTATGTTGGTGACTATTTGTCAAATACCTATCTTGTTTAAGCTAGTGAAAGGATCACTTATTCACTCGGTAAGTTTATGTTGGTGACTATTCATCAAATACCTATCTTGTTCAAGCTAGTGAAAGGATCACTTATTTGTAAAGCCCGGTGACCCTATCGTCACATGGCTAATTGGAACGGAACCCACCTTAGTGACTATTTCAACTGTCACTCTTCTATTTTGGACTGAAAGTCCTGGATTATTATTATGATCACCGGTTGATGGTTTATATTCAACATCACATTAGCGTATTTGCCTGCTTGAATAGGGCTATATTTGCTAGGCATACGCCTTATGATTTGTTGACATGTTATTACTGTTCATGAGCATATTGAGTTTTCTTGCTGGGCTTCGGCTCACGGGTGCTATGTGGTGCTGGTAAAGGTAAAAGAAAGCTGGACCATCCTTGAGTTGAAGAGCTTAGGTGACGATGTGTACATATGCAGCTGTTCGACCGCCACGGCCGAGGTTTGAAAGAGAAACTAAGGTTAAATCCTGTTTTGTCACTTAGATCGGCTGGTTGTAATTTTTTGTTGTTATAATAAACCTTTAAATTATATTTTTGGGATCCCAATGTATACAGTAAACATTCTAATGAAACATTATATCTTAACCAAAAAATTTAATCTCTAAACCGCTAATCATACTTATTTACACGATTATGGCCAAATGACTCGATTAGCGAGTTTAGCACTGTTTATAACGCGCACCGTAACGGTCCCTGGAGTTTAGGGTATTACATTTATGGTGCGATGTAAGTTATGTTTCTCAAACAATATAGTTTGGTGTGGTGTGTAGTTTGAAAAATTATGTGTGTGCAATTCAAATCAAATATAAATATATCAATTTTTTGGTTGTCTTTCTATGAACTTTATATTTTAATTGTTTCTTTTTTTTTTCTTTTTGAGTTGTAAGCTTTAGTTGTGTTGTTTTGGTTAATTAGAATTGCTATGAATACTGTTGAATAGTTATCATGAAGAGTTTATATTTTATTTGGAGTTAATATATATATATTTTTTTAAAAAGAAGATAAGAATCGTTATTGAATAACTAGTGTTAAAAATTTTATACTTCATGTAAATAAGCTAGTAATAATAAGAAAAGGAAAACCTTATTGGGAAAGTAAGTAGTTAAAAAATAATATAATAATCACCATTTATGAAGGTAAATGTTCATTTAACTTGGAAGGATATTATAGTAGTTTACCTTTAAGGAGTTTATACAAAGCTGTCATAACTCGTTGTGCTGCTGACATGATGAATGCTCCAAGGCCAAATGTTTTAGTTGAATCAGAAATAGATGCATCAACATAAAGAGTTACAAATGTATTTTTGGATTATGCTTTTCTCGATGTGAACAATGTCTAGATTGTTCATTTACTAACTTGATAGAGTTACAAAAATAAGTTATCCACTAAATTAATTGTTGTAGTAGTCTTAATTGTTAGACATGATATCTTATATATCTTTCAAACCATATAGCCCATGAACAATTACATTTTGTTCTCAATACTTTCTTTTATTATCTACAATTTCATGCATGTAGTAGCACATTGTTAAAAGAGATATCTTCTTTTGGATTTCTAAAAAAATTGATATTCCAAAAGATTCCAGGCGACTTGTGCAAAAAAGCACCAAAAGATAGCATGAGCTATAGAGTCTAAGAATTTTACTTATCTAGTTAGATAGTAGTAGTAGTAGTAATAGCTAGTAGTAGTTATAGTATGCTTATTACTGTGGATTTTGGTTCAAGACGAGACTTAGTTGAACACTCGTAGCAACACTTATAGATTTTATAAGTTTAACTTATAGTTTAAGAATATTAATTATAACATAAAGTTTGATTAATATAGCTGATTATGAAGATGATATTTATTATACTATAAGGTTTAGATAGAACTAATAAGATCATGACACTTGTCATGTGCATGTTGATTGAGAAATTAAGTGTTTTTGAGGAATAGTTTTATAAGAGAAATATTTGAAAACCCCAGAATCTGCCAACAGCTTTAAAATTGTTATATGACTTAGTCAAAGTTGTTTACTCAATTCAAATTAGGCTGAAAAAGTACAATTACATGTATAATATTTCAGCGTATGCCGATATATCACAGCTCTAGGGGCGATATATCGCCACACGGGGAATACGAAAAACACGTAACTTCGCACGAACGCTTCGACGAGCCTCGGAGATATAGGCCCAGGCAATATATCGCCTACTATGGGCGATATATCGGCCCTAGGGCAAGATTTTTAAATGGTTTTGAAACCGAGCTCAATTCAACCCTCAACCTCTTAGCAAGCCTCTGAATCTTTTGTCCAAGTCTTAAGCCTCTGCTGAACAAATATTCAAATGTTTTTCAATTAAATATTCATTATTTTTATTCAAGCTAAAAGAAGATCTTTTCATTCTTGAACTCTATAAACAGGACCTAGTACCCAGCCATTTCTTTCATTCTTCAAGCTGAGTTCAAAGCCTTCAAGCTGCTAGGTCTACTTTAGAGTGTTAAACACTTGGGTTGGGGTTATAAGCTTTATCATCTTAAGCTTATTAAACACTTGGGATGTAAGGTTAATAGTGTGTTTTTCGATATCGAGGTGTGGTTCGGTTCTAGTGCATTCAAAGGTATTCCTATTCCTAGTTCATTTATGTATGTTTCATTAGTTTCTTATAGTTTTCTTTACTCAAATCCTAACTCAATATTTTCCATTCTTTGTTAGGCATCTAAGTTCTTTGAACTTGAGGTTTCTTTTTGGTAAGCTCTTCTTCTCAGTGGTTTAGACTCATTTCTTTTTCATTTCCTTCTTTTAGAAATACTCACCTTCTCATTGTTGGTTTTAGGAGTGTTCTAAAATCCCGTCCTTGTTCTAACATCCTGGTATTGGTAAGGAAAATAGGATAGTTTCTATATGCTTATGTGTTATGTTTATGTATAATATGTTATGATATGTTTATGCTGTAATACGTTATGTTATGTTTTTATCTAGGGCTCATAGTAGCTTAGTTAGCAAGCCCTAGTGTTTATCCTTTTCATGTTTAGAGTTATGATTTACCCTACCTCAGATATTAGACAGAGGACCTAATGGGTTATCATATACTATCATGTGATCTAACCTAATTCAAATATTAGACAGGGGACGTAGATGGTTTATCACATGTCATAATGGTCATTAATATTGTAGTCCTATATGGTATACGTCTTTATAGTTATATGTTTATAGTTTATGTTTTATGCTTTTAGTAAATTTTCCTTGCTGAGCATTAGGCTCACTCCTTTATTTTTATGTATGCAGGGAAATAGTTATGGCGGCGGGAAGATTCTTGGCAGCTTGGGATTGTGTATTGAGGAAGAATGGATTCGGTGGACTGCGTGAACGATTCGAGGACGACGTTGTTTCAGTCTTTTTATTATGTTTCTATGTATTTTCCGCACTTGATTTTGTAATGAATTTATTTAAGTTAAAGTTATGTTTTATTTTTCATACAATGGGATCCCATACCCCGTATATATATATTTCAACTTTTACTTTATAGTTTTTAATAAAGTTATGAATGTTTTGTATGTATGTTTTCTTAAGAATAGTGTCTATGTATAAGCAGTTTTAATGGTCCAAAGTCTAGAATTAGTTGGGTCATTACATGAGCATTCGAGCCATGGCCAAAATTTCATAAAGGATACAAACTATTAGTGGAGACACGTTGAAAAAACCAACTAAGAATGGGTAGAATTTTATAAAACATCTCTATTATGTACAAAATTTAGTGAGATTTTCAATCCCTATTTAAAGTTTTTCACGAAACAACAAAAACTTTGCTAGGTAAAGAAGGTAGTGACTTATCCAAGAACATAGTTAGGCTGTATATGCTTTTGACTTAATAATTTTCATGATTTGTCCAGTGCCTTAGCCACGAGTCTTTATGTTTAAGTATACTAAGAGAGATACACAAATAAAATTAAAGTTTGCGGTGTTACTCTAATTTTTAAAATTTGTGTAAACTATATATCACTTCTATATAAATAATGTGTAGATAACGGAAATTCTTTGTTTTAACGGTTTGTTGTGTTAACTTTAACGAGATATTCTAAATGTTTAATGGAATATACATTTAAAACTAACTTAAAAAAAGATATTTATCAATTATATTAATATAAATTCAAATATTATAAAATATCATTATTATAATAATATTTAATATAAGAGTACATATATAATAATTATACTAATATAAATTTAAATTCAAATGTTATAAAATATCATTATTATAATAATATATAATACAAGAATAGATATTTAATAATTATATTAATATAAATTTAAATGTTATAAAATATTATTATGATAATAATATATAATCTTATTTTTTTACGAATTATACTAATATGAATTCAAATATTATAAAATATTATTATTATAATAGTATTTAATATAAGACTACATATATAATAATTATATTAATATAAATTCAAATTCAAAATGTTATAAAATATCATTATTATAATACTATATAATATAAGACTAGACATTTAATAATTATATTAATATAAATTTAAATGTTATAAAATATTATTATGATAATAATATATAATCCTAATTTTTTATTAATTATATTAATATTGTTGTATGTATTTTCACCTCTGACACGAGGCAACCCCCAGGGACTGACTTGGACGTTCAAGGCATCCTCGGGGCACATGTTACTGGCCGAGGTCTTTAGTCGGAGCAAGGGTCCTCTTAGGTGAGACCTTGCCTTTGACAGTGGGTCGTGGGTGCCTTAGTAGATTACTCCCCAATGTTCGTTCTCGGGAGCTGGAGGTTCTCCGGCTCGGACAGTTAAGGTGAGGGGTCTCGTCTCCCACGTCCAAGCTAAATCAGGTTTTCAGAGCCAGAGGATCATCTAACAACCTTTATGAGCAATCCGTCAATAGTGTTGTCGAGTGTACGACTCGACAATTCGCACACCCACTACGCCATTTGACATGGAGGTACTTATAGCACGCCCTAACAGTACTTGGGGCATGTTCCCTATAAAGTAGGCACTTTTCGGTAGTGGGCCTCGCAAATCTTGTTTGGGCCATGGTCTCTCTTCAATGCAGCCCAATGCATTGAATTGCTATTAATCCCCCAATAATGGGAATAATGTGTATTAATTACTTATGATTAGTATTAATGACCCTGGCTCTATAAATAGGGTTGGGAGTCTCATTGTAAAGGGTTCAGTATTTTAGAGAGAAAACACCTTGTACTTAGAACAATCTAAACACTACCTGAGAATACACCATTGGAGCTTGCAATCACAAGCTTACAATCCTCTTAATACCAGAGATTCATGGACTAGGGTTCTTTCATAACATGAACCACGTAAAACTCCTTGTCTTCTTATAGTTTATTTCTGTAATCTCTCTTATTAAGGTTGATAGCAAAAAAGGCAGTCAATATTTTGGTGCTTTCATTGAGTGCTTGAAGAAAGCATTTGAAACACTCATAGCCATGGTGACTACACGAAGAAATGTTACAGGTGAGGTGCTCCCTCCTAGCGGAGTTGAAGGAGGAGAACCCAGAAGGCAACCACCTCAAGACGTGCCTGAGATGATGGAGGACTATGATGAATACGCCGAGTATGACGTCGAGGATAATGGAGTGGACCAAGGGTATTATGAGGAAGAATACCCTCAGCCCATGGAGGCGAAAGAGGAATCGGAGGTGGTGGTGCTCCGTGAGCAGGTGGCCATCCAGCAACAAAAGACAGGTGCTCAAGAAGGTAACATCGCCGCCCTTCAGGAGATGGTACTTGCCATGAAGGCTACTTTTGCAGACCAAGGACTGCGAGTGGACCCCAATGACAACGTAACATCTAGGCAACCAAGTGGCGTGCCATCTGCGCACCCCGCTGGAGTGCCACCTGTCATGCGGCCGGGGTGCCTCCCGAGCGCCAAGCTGTAGAGGTGTGAGATCCGCCAGCTGGGCACCTTGCAGGAGTTGGAGCTTCGATGCTGCCACAGGACCATGGTAAGGGAAAGGCTGATGATAATCCTGCTCCAAAGCAGAAGAGGGCTCGTCAAGAACCCGAAGGCCACTAGGATTCTCAACAGGCTGGTATGCATATTATCATAGGGGCCTGATGTAATGCCCTGAAATCCCTAATGCGATTTAATGGCTGGATTAGCAGGCCATGAGGGCCATAACTGTTTAATTATGCCATTAAATGATAATATTCATGTTTAAGTGAATTATATTATAATATGATGTTATATGCATGCATGTGGGTCCACATTTCATTACAAGGGAGTTTTGGTAATTTGGCCCGTCAAGGGCATAATTGTATATTAGTATGCATGTCGGTGATATATTGTTGAGACCACATTATAAAGTGGGTTTGTTCAAGCTATTCGGCATGAGACGATCTTGGAATATTAATTAGCAGACTAGTCATAACAGGTTTAAGTTCGGGGCTCGAGATGAGTCTCGGGGTGATTTTAATGATTAGAGCGTTACCGGGAATTAAAGGGTAACGGGATATAAATTATTGGTGTTTGAGATTATCGAGAATAGCGGGAATTGGAGAGCGTTAATTATGATTAACGAGATAGGTGGGAAATACCAATTTTTCCCTTGGGAGCCTTTAGAAACCCTTAATTCACCTAGGGGTATTTTAGTCTTTTCACCCCTAGGATAGATATAACCATTTACGGCTGTAGAAAGGTGGAGAAAAATAGAGTAAGTTCAAGAGCTTTCCCGTACCTATTTTACTTCAGCTTTCTTTGTGATTTTTGAGCCATTCTTGAGGATTCAAGCCTGGGAAGTAGACCTTGGGAGTTTGGAAGTGTGATCCACCACTGAAGAGCATCATAAACTGAGTTTGAGGTAAGTTTTTAGCCATTGAATTCCCTGGTTTGCTTTGTTTTAGTTCTGATTTGCAGTTGAGATTTCTAAGTTGAATACTTGGTTTTGTTGGGAGTTTTGGCTAGGGTTCTTATGGTTGTAATGTTTGGGGTATGTGAGGATGGTTTTTGGGTTCATTTGGCACCAAAAATAGGATTTGGAAGCAGTGGAGTCGAGTTAGAACTGAAGGAGTTGAAGAAGTAGGTTTCAGGGGAGTGTTGTTCTGGGGGTAGCGCTACAGCGCCCACCCTAGGGCGCTATAGCGCTACACAGGATGGTTTCTAGGCGGTTGGGGGTTCTGAGTATAGCGCTGGGGCGCTAGGGAGCAGTGTTGTAGCGCTACTCTGTTCCTCCAGAGTCCCATTTTGAGTGTTTTTAAGTGTTTTTGGCTCAGGGTTTCAATCCTTAAGGCCCGGGATCGAATCTACTCACCGTGTGGGCATGTTTCGAGGTCCCGAGAGTGGGGTTTAGGTTAAGACCCTTTCAATGTTGATTTTCATTAATGGAGCTTATAATTGGTTGTGATTAGGTAACCACTAAGGGACCAAAAAGGTTGATCGTTCTCAGGAGTTGTTACTATTATATTTCTCGCTCAAACAGGAGGTAAGGAAATTGCACCCTGTGTATATGACATGCATGATTGTTGTTAAGGCATGTTGGTTGATAAATGTGGACATTGATTGCATATTAAATTCTAGTGGATGTTGTTTACTTGTGTATGGCACTGATTAGTCAGGGACGGCACTGGTCGCGTATCACTGACCTAAGAATCAGAAACGGCATAAGCGTCCTGAACGCAGGGCCGAATGAAGATTAGATCTAATTGATATCACCATTGAATGACTCTAAGGCATTAATGCTGGACCGACCCTAGGCTTGACGAAACTAATAAGCGCTTGGCTAGTCTAGGACTAGTTACTTAGAGCCAGGGCCAAAGGCCTAGGTGACTGCTTGTCACATGGCTAGGGAACGATGTTCCATAGTTATGACTCTAGAGTCATGAGGAAGGTTATGTTGGTGACTAGTCATCATGAACCTATCCTGTTTAAGCTAGTGAAAGGTTCACTTATCTGTTAAGCCCCGATGACCCAATCATCACATGGCTAAAGGGAGTTGTACCCACCTTAGTGACTTTTGCGACTGTCACTTACCTGTCTTGGACTGAAAGTCCTGAATGATTATTATGATCATTGTTGATATTATATCATGTTGTATTGTGTTTTCTTGTTGGGCCTTGGCTCATGGGTGCTATGTGGTGCAGATAAAGGGAAAGAAAAGCTCACCCAGCCTTGAGTGGAGGGCTTAGGTGGTGATGTGTACATATACGGCCGGTTGACCACCATGGCGAAGGAGTTCTCAGAGGAACTAGGGGGTTTACCCTATTTTTGCCGCTTAGGTCGACAGGTTGTAAATTTTAAACAGTAATGACCATTTTGAATTGTAAATAACGTGTAAAAGATTTTATGGGCCCATGAACAGTTTTATGTATTTAGCAAAATATATCCTTTCCTTTTGATTGGTTTTTCCACCTTGGCCTGTTAATAACACTTAGAACACGTTTTAACCAAAGGACTCAGGTAGTGAGTCAAATTTTCGGTTCACCGATCACCGTAACTGTTCTGGGTTAACCAGGGCGTTACACCTGAGGACACCACCAGGCAGTCAGCACCTGTGAGGCTGAGGGCTTTCTGCCCTGACGTGCCCATACAAATCGCACGAGGCATGGAGCTGGTGTCCCCTCGGGACCTAACCAGCCCCGTAGTAATAACGATCCAGGGATCCGCCCGAGGAATGTCCCACAAAACTGAGAACGTGGCATCAGTATCTCGGTTAATGAAAACATCGAGTCTAATGGGGAGACCGAAGTGGCTCTCCCAGCTGATAATGGTGCCTTTCGGGGACAGGTTGACTTGTGAGACAACCTCAATGTGGGAGGTGCAATAAGGCAGGAAGACGCGAGCCTAGTGGGAGAAGTCCGTCGGATCATTTAGATAATCTCAACGCTCGAAGAAGAGATAACTCGGCTCAGAGCGTCAACAAGGATCGCGACCCACTCCGTGCAGAGTTGGAAGGTCTGAAGTGGATAATGCTCAGGATGGCCATGCTGCAAGGCCATAAGTCTAACTCAGAGGATGAAGAGGTGGATCCGTGTGCCTTTCATCTTGTTGAAGCCCCGCTACCTATAGGCTTAAAAATGCCATCCAAACCTGTTAGGAAAATGTAATATGCCTCAATGGAAATTGGTAAGAAATTTACAAATCTAGACAAAATATTACAAATAAATAATTGTTGATTAAATAGTGTTACAACTCTATGACTGAAAATACAAATAAACAATAGAAGAATTAGAAGAAGGAGAATGAAGAAACACAACTCTAAGTAAAATGATACAAATAAAGTAAAAGTTTTTGAAACAAAAGAAATAAAAGGATTACAATTCTAAACAAAAATACAAGTAAATAAAACAAGAATTATAAGAAGAAAAGTAATAGAAGAAAAAGTAAGAACAAGAACAAAAACCAAGAAACTCTCACTCACACAACCAAAGTGAAGAGTGTTGGGGATCACCAACTTGAACAAGGTTTGAAACATTTGTCCAAAAGCTTATTTCCTCTAACTTAAGCACTAAGGGATCTTTCACAGATTTTGGAAATGCTTTCTGGAATAATCAAGCCTCTAGGTGTTTTCTAGCCAAGTGCTCTAATGAATAGAAAAATCGTGTCTTACATGTGAGCAATAGGCTCCTATTTATAGTGTTTAGAGACACCCTTTGAATTTCAAATTCCACCAACCCCCATGGCTGTTACCAATGATTAATTGGATGTTTATTGAAATAAAAATGAGATTTGGGTGTTATTTGAGTTTTTGGAGTCGTTAAAAAAGGTTGGAAAAAACTAAAAATATTTGGTCAGTAAATCAGTTGTGGCCGATGCCAGGAACATTAGTGGCCGCAGCCACTGACCAATTTCAGCACACAAAAATGTGTTGGTTTTCCAAATAGTTCCAATACACTCCCAATTGATTTTGTAACCCTCAAAACACATTATTGGGGTTAAAATCATATCTCTAACAGCCATTTCACATATGACTTTAAGAAATTCATCTCAATATTGTAACAACAAATCTACACAATAATGGTCACTATTTGGAAGTTACAAATTTGTGACTGAATTTGCAACACCAAATATGTTACATATTTGGATATTCACATATATCTAAATATTTGTAACTCTCTATTATATGTTACAATATGTGACACTCTTTGTCACATTTATTTAATCTAAAACATTATATTATAAAATAATATAATAATACATAATAATATAACATTCCCCTACTAGATTAATGTTATCTATTGTAACACTTATTTAATTAATCATTGTATTTTAAAATATAACATATTCCCCACTTGATTAAATAAGAACTCTCTCTTATAGGAGTCATTGCATTGGTGCATAAAGTAAAGTGTTTTTCAACTTGAACTTTACTATAGTGTAATTATCACAAAATTTGTTGAAAATTTGGTTGCACTAAGCAGTGAACCATCTTTCCATGATTACAAATCAGTGATAACACACACACCTTTGCCATGTTCACTTGAGACCTCTATGTCTTGCTTTGTACCGTTAATGGCCATGTGCACTTTCCATTCATGGATGTTCTTGAGAATACTCCCAATTCTCATGAGAGGCAGCACCACCCCTAGGTCCATATAGGTAGAACGCTTACAGTATTTTTATCTAAGATGGGACTTGTTTTGAGTACAACTAATATTCACTTGACTGACTTGTTGTTACCTATTGAACCTAACACTAGTTAAATAACGAGTGTTAAGATAGGTTATCATCAATCGTGAATCTCTTTATGGAGTTTAAGTCCCATCCCTCGAGATGATGTAGCCACTAAATCTCTCGTTAGGGTCTTAGTGAAAGGATCTGCCAGGTTTTCACTTGTTCTCACCTAGGATATTGATATGACACCTCTTTGAATCAATTCTCTTACATATCCATGTCTTAGACTAATGTGTATATACTTCCCATTATACACTCTGCTATATGCTCTAGCAAATGTTGCTTGGCTATCAAAATGTATCGATATAGTGGATACATTCTCTTTGATTAGCGGTATCTCTATCAATAGATCCATTAACCATTCGACCTCTTTGCCGGTAGCAGCTAGAGCTATAAACTTTGTTTCCATAGTGGAATTAGATATACAGGTTTGTTTCTTGGAACCCCAAGAAATTGCATCCCCACCAAGTGTAAATACCTAACCAGTTGTTGACAAGTTATCCCCAAGATTGGATATCCAACTTGCATCTGTATATCCTTCTAAGATTGAAGGAAATTTGGAGTAGTGAAGGCATAGTCCTTTGGTTTTCTTGAGATAACCTAGGACTCTTCCAATAACCTTCTGGTGATCCACACTTGGAACACTTGCAAACCTACTAAGTTTACTTACTGCAAATGCTATATTAGGCTTAGTACATTGAGTAGCACACGTACATAAGAGTCACTATAGCACTAGCGTACTCCAATTGATTCACCGCTCTTCCTTCATTCTTCTCTAGTTTTTCACTATGATCGAATGGAGTATTGACGTCATTAACCTTCAGATGGTTAAATTTTTTCAATACTTTCTCAACATGGTGGGCTTGCCCTGCAAAACCCCCACTATGTTTCTTTACTTTGATACCAAGTATGGTGTCAACTTCTCCAAGATCTTTCATCTTGAAGGTTGATGATAGAAACAATTTCGTTTCTTCTATCCCTTTCATGATATCACATAGAATAAGCATGTCATCCATATATAAGCAAACAATGATCTCATCCCTTACAATTTTTGGAATACAAACACTTGTCTCCATTGTTATATCTAAACCCATTAGACATGATGGCTTGATCAAATTTCTCATGCCATTGCTTAGGAGCTTGTTTCAATCCATATAAGGATTTTACAAGTCTACATACTTTATGTTCATATTTTGGTAGGACAAACCCTTCAGGTTGATCCATATAGACCTCCTCATTGAGATCACCATAAAGGAATGTCGTTTTGACATCCATTTGATGAACATACAAGTTGTGTATAGAAGCTAAAGCGAACAAAATTCTTATAGAAGTTGTTCTTGCACCAGGCGCATAGGTATCGAAATAATCGATACCTTCTGTTTGGCTAAACCCTTTAGCTACTAATCTAGCTTTAAAGGTTTGGATAGTGCCGTCAGTGTGGTATTTTCTCCTACATACCCACTTGCACCCAATTTTTTAGACCCCAGTGGGAGATCTACCAATTCCCAAGTGTTGTTGGAAAGAATGGAATCCATCTCATCATTGATGGCTTCTTTCCAAAATGTACTATCACTTGATTGCATGGATTCTCTATAAGTCTTAAGATCATCCTCAACGAGAAGTACAATAGGAATTTTCCTAATTACTTCCTCTCTATTTCCTTCTACCATGCAGAATGAAATTCGTTGAGAATCTATCTCATCCACTACTAGACTTTTCTCCTTTTTAAGCCTTTGAATTCTTCTAAGTTCAAAGGGTTGCTTTATATTCTTTTGAGAATTGTCCTCTTGAGAATCAATTTTGGATGTAGAAGCTTGAGAATTTTTCTCATATAGAAAATTCTCCTTTATAGATGTTGAAGCTTGAGAATCGTTGTCACATAACATGTTCCCAAAAAATTCAACTTCTCTAGTTTCAATCATAATATTAGACTCTAAGTCGAATAGCCTATAAGCTTTACTATTGTTGGCATAACCAACAAAAGCACACTTTATGGCTCTTGATCCTAACTTTGTTTTATTAGGTTCATTTTTCTTGCAATATGCAAGACACCCCCACACTTTGAAGTAGCCTATGTTGGGTTTCCTTCCTCTCCATAACTCATATGGATATATAAATACCATGTGAAAATTTCTCAAGCAAATAATCTCTAATTTCACTTTTAGCTGTCTAAATAATCTTAAAATCACTTAAACAACTTTTGTGTATTTTTTTAAGAGTCTCTTTGAGATTCTTTGAAAACGTCATTTTGACATTCATTGATTTTCTCATCAAAATCAATTTGAAGATGTAAATTTGTAAGCACTTAAATCAAAGAAAATAAACCCTCAATGATTTATTTAAACACTTTGATTTCTAATGCTTTGGTTTAAAAATTATCTCCTCGTTGAGATTAATTAAAACATTTCACAATGTTTAAAAAAATGAATAAAATTCTCTTCATTATTATTCACCATTGGTGTGAAAATTCAAAATTGCTTCTCCAATTTTGTAATGTCTCCTCATTGAGACATTGAATTAAGAATTATTGTCACTAAATAATTCTCAAATATTTTCTCTTTTGACCACTCTTTAGACTCCAACCCTATAGGTTAATATGTCATCCCATAATTTTGGATCCCCTTAATCCATTCTCTTGCAATAAAAAGACACTTATCAAAAGATGTGACCCGCTTAGGTTTATCTTCTCTTATCACATAAGTTGAGATGGTCAACACTTAAATGAGAAATTTTAGTTTCTCAAATAATTCTCTTTATTTACCAAATAAATGGTAACTCATCACATTGCAATAATATAGGATAAAACATATTTATATTATTATCTCCTTAATAATCATATTATATGATACACCATAATAATTATGATAATTCTCATGTATATATCACAATACTTTTATATATTAACATAATTATATCTTAAAGAAATTTCACATATATATCCATCATATTAGCATGCATTTTGAATCTCATAATTATATTGTAAGTATATCACAATTATCATACAATAATTGACATATCCACATATTGATATATTTTATTGATTCATAAAATCAATATATAGGCATGTCAAAAACTACCTAATTATCATGCTTTATAAATTCTCAAAACATAATTTTCATGTCAATTGTATGTACTACTATCTCACATATAGCATACACATAAGATTAACAATCCCTAGATTATGTAGAGCTTGTCAAAATTTCACTTCTAAGAATTACACATTAACTTTCACAAATAGATGTGTCAACTATGTTACAATGTATCTCATATTGTATTAACATGTTAACATCTACACAATTATTCATATATCAACATTTGAAAACATGCTAATAAATGAAATAAAATTTCATCACTATTATATAAAATAGTATATACATTTACACTTACCTTTTCTTACCACCTAGTTCAAGTGGATCCATCAAACCTATCCAACCTCACTAAGTCTTGGTTCATGATTTTGATAGTCTCACTTCCATTGAAACAAATAAGGGATAAGCTTTTGAAAGTTAGGAAAATGTAAATTGCCTTAATGGAAATTGGTAAGAAAATTACAACTCTAGACAAAATATTACAAATAAATAATTATTGATTAAATAGTGTTACAACTGTATGACTGAAAGTACAAATAAACAATAGAAGAATTAGAAGAAGAGAATGAAGAAATACAACTCTAAGAAAAATGATACAAATAAAGTAAAAGTGTTTGAAACAAAAAAAATAAAAGGATTACAACTCTAAACAAAAATACAAGTAAATAGAACAAGAATAATGAGAAGAAAAGTAATAGAAGAAAAAGTAAGAACAAGAACAAAACCCAAGAAACTCTCCCTCACACAACCAAAGTGAAGAGTATTGGGGATCACCAACTTGAACAAGGTTTGAAACCTTTGTCTAGAAGCTTATTTCCCCCTAACTCAAGGCTTTCAGGAATAATCAAGCCTCTAGGTGTTTTCTAGCCAAGTGCTCTAATGGATAGAAAAATTGTGTATTACAAGGAGCAATAGGCTCTTATTTATAGAGTTTAGACACACCATTTTAATTTCAAATTCCACCAACCCCCATGGCTGTTACCAATGATTAATTGGATGTTTATGGAATTAAAAATGAGATTTGGGAGTTATTTGGGTTTTTGGAGCTATTCAAAAAGGTTGGAAAAAATTGAAAATAGTTGGTCAGTAAATCACCTATGGCCGCAGCCAGGAACATCAGTGGCCGCGGCCACCAACATCTTGTGGTCGTGGCCACTGACCAATTTCAGCACACAAAAATGTGTTGTTTTTCCAAACGGTTCCAATACACTCCCAATTGATTTTGTAACCCGCAAAACACATTATTGAGGTTAAAATCATATCTCTAACAGCCATTTCACATATAGCTTTAAGAAATTCATCTCAATATTGTGTAACAACAAATCTACACAATAATGGTCAATATTTGGAAGTTACAAATTTGTGACTGAATTTGTAACACCAAATATGTTACATATTTGGATATTCACATATATCTTAATATATGTAACTCTCTATTATATGTTACCATATGTGACACTCTTTGTCACATTTATTTAATCTAAAATAATATAATATTACATTATATTATAAAATAATATAACAATACCATCCTATGATGGTGGTTGGGATCCCATGGATCACCTGTCTAAGTTCAACAGGTTAATGTCGGTGCATCGTGTCTTCGACGACGCTAAGTGTTTCCCGCTTACCCTGACGGGGCCAGCGGATGAATGGTTTAAAAAGCTCCGACCAGAGTCCATTCAGTCATGGCACCAGTTATCATCTACTTTTTGAACACAGTTCATTAGAGTATGGAAGGTAAGCTTTGAGGTCAATGCCTTGGCTAATATAAAGCAAGGACCTTTTGAGACCCTCAAGGCCTACATAAAGTGCTTCAAAGAAGAAGCGACGAGAACCAAGAGGGTCGATGACTAGTTTATGGCATTGCAGGCTGGCATACGCGTGGGTCCCCAGATGATCTCCAGCAAAGGGGATGTCGGCGTCTCGACAACTTCATTCGTTGAGCACAAGAGTAAATTAGCTGGGAAGATGCCCAGATCGGGGCATTCGGAGCGCCTGTCTTCTTCCCTACATTGGCCACACCTGGCCCCGTGGCCTCGGGGATCCAATACTCCCCCTATGTTCATATTCAACAGCGCTCAAGGGGAGTCCAACCCAGCCAGGGTGCCACCCTTTCCGGTTACAGTACCATGTCTGCTCCAGGATTTGGTATGGCTCTGACAGGGTTCGGGGCAGCGCCCACCAGATACATCACTTTTTCAGTCTGCATTCAGTGCTAGAGTTTTTACCCCATCCCAGCCTGCCGAATCCAGTAGAGCTCCCAATTGCACAAGGCATGGAGGGAAGGGTAAGGGCCACAAACCCAGAGGGACCACAACCACACAGCCCGAGCAGGGAGTCACATCAGGCGAGAACTATGTCTCACAGTATTATGAGTACAATGAATTGGTAGACTCCCAAGAGAACATATTCATGGCCACGACACAACACATCCATTACAAGAAGCCGCAGCCCATCCGAAGAAACAGGGATAGGCGGGTCCCTGGCAAATTTTGTCGTTTCCACAATGACATAGGGCACCACACCAATGAATGTCGTCAACTCAAGGAAGAGATTGAGAATCTCATCAAGCTGGGACACCTCCATCAATATGCTAAGGGTGCAGTGCGTCAAGCGCAGCCTCTCGTGGCAGGACCGGTGGTTCCACCTGTTGCACCACGGGTCCCGGCAATAGCTCATTAAGTTCCCCAACATCCAGTGGCCCAAGGACCTCCTCCGGTGAATGGTTAGATAGGAACCATCTTAGGAGGACCTCACTTAGGGAGCACTTCACGAAGCTCACAGAATAGGTATGCGCGAGATTTAAATCCCGATAATGAGGTAATGGCTTTGGCCTAGCTATCTACCCAAATGCCGCGAATGACAGACCAAGTCATAACCTTATCCTAAGATGATGCTCTGAGAGTGAATTTTCCACATCACAATCCATTGGTGATTGAGAGTCGAATCTCCAACAAAATGGTGGCATAGATTCTAGTAGACAACGGGAATTCGGTGAATATCCTGGTTAAGTCAGCCTTCGAGAAGATAGTACTGACTATGACAAACTTGTCCCCATACGCTTCGACAGTCTATGGATTCTTGGGAGAAGCCCTCATCCTGATGGGGCAGATAAAGCTCCCTGTGATGCTTGGAGATGTACCTTGCCAAGCCTTCAAATACTACACCTTTGTAGTGGTGCACTGTTCCTTAGCGTACAACACCATCTTGGGATGACCTGCACTGGTGGAGTTTGGGGTCGTCACCTCCATCTGTCATCTGTGCATGAAGTTCCCCATGGATGCAGGTATTGGCACAATTCGTGGTAACCACAAAGACGCGGGACAGTGCAACAATGTCTCCCTCAAGGCTCCATTAATGATGGTAAGGGAAGAAGGTCCCAAGAAGTTTGAGTCCTTGGAGGTACAAGCTGCCCGGGAGTCGGGATCCGACAAGTTAGACCTAAGGGTTCAAGAGGAGAGTTCCATTGAACCAATAGAGGAGGTGGAGGAGATAGTTCTTGATACCTCTGCCCCTGCAGGGAAGTAAAATTTGAGGGAAGCATGAAAATGGAAGTCTGTGAGGAATTGGTGGGCTTCTTCCAAGGAAACCAAGATGTGTCTGCGTGGTCACATTCTGACATGACTGGCATTGATCCTAATATCATATGCCACGCCTTGAATGTCGATCCTAGCTTTGCTCCCATCCAGCAGAAGTAACAGATGTTTGATCAAACTCGGAAAGAGGCCCTCAAGACCGAAGTGGACAAGCTCATCTCCAATGGGTTTATCCGAGAAGCCCAATATCCCAGGTGGCTATCCAACCCTGTCCTCGTGCCAAAGTCGAATGGCACTTGGAGGACATGTATCGATTTCTCAAACCTTAATAAGGCATGTCCGAAGGACTGCTTTCCGCTTCCCAAAATAGACAAAATGGTCGATGCCACCTCTTGTTACGAGTTGTTGTCGTTCATGGACGAATACTCAGAATATAACCAGATATCCATGCACGTCATCGACCAAGAGCACACTAGCTTTTGAAACGACAAGGGTGTCTATTGTTACGTCGTGATGCCCTTCGGGTTGAAAAACGTTGGCGCAACCTACCAAAGGTTGGTTAATAAGATGTTCAAAATCCAATTGGGTCAGAACATTGAGGTCTATGTGGATGATATACTGGTCAAGTCTAGGACCTCCCTAGATCACGTAGGCGATCTAACTGAGGTCTTTGTAGTGCTCCGCCGGTTCAGGATGAAGCTCAACCCCTAAAGGTGCACATTTGGGGTAGCCTCCGACAAGTTTCTAGGCTTCATCGTAAGCGTTCGGGGGATTGAGGTGAACCCTGAGAAGATCAGGGCTCTAATCAAAATGCCCTCTCTCCAGAAGCATAAAGATGTTCAAAGCCTGACAGGAAGGATTACAACTTTGAGGTGTTTTGTCTCCAAGGCAACGGACAAGTGCATCCCTTTCTTCAATGTTCTCTGAGGAAGTCAAAGGTTTGAATGGACAGAAGAGTACAAACAGGCATTCCAATAGCTCAAAGTGCAAATGGAATACCCTACGAACCTATCCAAGCCAGTAGACAGAGAGCCCTTCCTGCTCTACATGGTTGTGTCGAAACACGCCATCAGTGCCGCATTGGTAAGGGAAGAAAGTCGTGTATAGCAACCCGTCTATAATGTCAGCAAAAGACTCCTCGGGGCAGAGTCTAGAGACCCGTTGATGGAGAAGTTAACCTTTTGATTGATGGTTGCCTCTCAGAAGCTAAGACCCTACTTCCAGGCACATCCAATTGAGGTCCTCACAAACCATCCCCTCAGACAAGTCCTTTAGAAGCCTGAGTCATCGGGAAGGATTTTGAGGTGTTCGGTGGAGCTGAGTCAGTTTGACATCACCTATCATCCGAGGACTGCCATAAAAGGTCAGGCATTCACCGATTTCATTACTGAGTGTACTTGGAATCAAGAGAGGACTGAGTACACCCTAGTGGTTGACCAGCCTAGAAGTTGTTCGTGGATGGGTCTTTGAACGAAAAATGGATCTGTGGCGGGACTTGTTTTGGTTTCCCCCAAGGGAATAGGGTACATAGTGCCCTCCGCTTTGGCTTTAGCATCTCCAACAATGAAGCGGGGTACGAAGCCTTAATATCTGGGCTCCACGTGGCACTGGAGCTCAAGGCCGAAGGACTCTAGGGCTTTAACGATTCCCAACTCGTTGTGAACCAAGTTCTCAGAGAGTACCAGGCCCGGGGAACAAAAATGGCAGCGTACTTGGCAAAGGCTTAAGAAACGCTGCATAAGTTCTGAAGATTCACTATTCGACAAGTACCGCGGGAGCAAAATTCCAATGCAGATGCCCTAGCTAAACTAGCCATGACCAAAGATGATAAATTAATCAATGCGGTCCCCATTGACTACTTAGAGTCTCCGAGTATCTCAGCTCCAAACGAGGTGGAGTCAATACAACCCCAGGATGGGTGGATGGAGCCAATAGTTAAATACCTTGTCTCCAGGGAGTTGCCCCAATATAAGAAGGTCGCTCAGACGTTGCTATACTAAGTACCAATGTACATAATTATGGATGGTAGGCTTTACAGGCAAGGTTATTCTTTTCCTTTGCTTCGGTGTGTATCCAAGCAGGAGGTCGGTTTAATACTATGAGAGGTACACGAAGGTTTCTGCGGAGATCACGCTAGGGGGCAGAGCCTATCTAAGAAAATCTTAAGACAATGGTATTTCTGGCCCACCATGAATGGAGACGCGATGGATTATATCAAGAAATGTGACAAATGCCAACGCTTCGCCAACATCCCCCGAGCGCCTCCAAATGAGCTTACTCAGATGACTAGGCTATGGCATTTTGCTATCTGGGGCATCGACCTTATTGGGTCCCTGCCTATAGGGAAGGGAGGGGTGAAATATGCCATAGTGGTCGTCGACTACTTCACGAAGTAGGTTGAGGCCGAGCCACTCGCCATAATCACCTCCAAAAAGGCTTTGAATTTCGTCATAAAAAATATCGTTTGCCGGTATCGTTTGAAGATAGTCTCCGACAAAGGATTACAGTTTGACAGTGAAGTGTTCACGGACTTCTGTCAATGGCATGGTGTCATCAAGAGCTTCTCTTATGTGGCCCATCCGCAGGCCAATGGCCAAGTGGAAGCAGTTAACAAAATACTCAAGTCCACTTTGAAGAAAAGGCTAGAGCAGGAAAAATGGGCTTGGCCCGAGGAGCTGCCTAGGGCATTGTGGAGCTACCACACCACTGCCCGGACCTCCACCGGCCATTCTCCTTTCTTGATGGCCTATGGGTATGAGGCTATGCTCCCAGTTGAAGCAGCAATCTCCACACACCGACGGGATACGTACGATCCGACCACGAACCATACTTTACTTCGGGAGTCCCTGGACCATGGAGAATCTACGAGAAGCTTCTCAGCTTCGAGTAGCATCCTACCAGTAGAAGGTAGCAAGATATTTTAACTCCAAAGTAAAAGATAGAAAATTTGGGGTTGGGGACTTGGAGTTGCGAAGAGTCTTCTTAGCCACCCGAGACCCCCGTGCGGGAGTACTGGGACCTTACTGGGAGGGTCCATATCAAGTCAAGAGCGTTGTGTGTTCGGGAATAAACAAGTTAGCCCGACTAAGTGGGGAGTTGATTCTTCATGCTTGGAATGTCGAGCATCTTTGCCAGTTGTAATGCCCTGGCTACCCCAGAACAGTTACGGTGAACAGTGAACCAGAAATTTGACTCGCTACCCGAGTCCTTTGGTTAAAAACATGAACTAAGTGTTATTATCAGGTTAAGGTGAAAAACCAGTAAAAAAAGAAAGGATACATTTCATTAAGTAAATAAATTGCTCATGAGCCATTCAAAACGTTTATAAGTTGTTTACAATACAAAATGGTCGCTATTGCTTCTAATTTACAATCCTCGCCGACCTAAACGGCAAAAATAGGGTAAACCCCTAGTCCCTCAGAGAACTCCATGGCCGTGGTGGTCAAGCGGCCAAATATGTACACAACACCACCTAAGCTCTCCGCTCAAGGTTGGGTGAGCTTCTCTTTCCCTTTACCTGCACCACACAGCACCCATGAGCCAAGGCCCAGCAAGAAAACACAATAAAGCATGATATAATATCAACAATGACCATAATAATCATTCAGGACTATCAGTCTAAAACAGATAGGCGACAGTAGCAAAAGTCACAAAAGTGGGTACAACTCCCTTTAGCCATGTGACGATAGGGTCACCGGGGCTTAACTGATAAGTTATCCTTTCATAAGTTTGATCAGGATAGGTGTATGGTGAATGGTCACCAACATAACCTTCCTCATGACCATAGAGTCATAACTTTGGAACATCGTTCCCTAGCCATGTGACAACAGTCTTAGACTAGTCAAGCGCTTATAAGGTCATCGACTTTAGGGTCGGTCCAGCATTAATGCCATAGAGCCATTCAATGCTGATATTGATTAGATCTAATCTTCATTTGGCCCGGTGTTCATAACGCTCCGCCATTTCTGACTCTTGGGTCAGTGTCCCTGACTAGTCAGTGCCATAAGCAGATAATCAAAATTCACTAGCATTTAATATGCAATCCATTTCCACATATAACAACCAACATGCTTCAATAAAAAACCATGCATGTCATATACATATACAGGGTGCAACTGTATTCATATACTATTTTCTTACCTCTGGTTCGAGTGAAAGTTATTATAAGAACGACCCCTGAGAACGATCAATCTTTAAATTCCTTGACGGTCACCTGGTCATAACCAAAATATAGGATTCATCAATAAAAATGATAACAGAGGGTTCCCAAACCAAAACCTAGCCTCCAAGACATCAAACACAACTCAACCGAGTAATAGGTTCGACCCCGAAGCCTTAGGCTTGAATCCCCAAGCCAAAAACACAATTCTGGCCAAAAATCCACTAAGGGTCGCGGCCCTCCCTAGCTGCGCCGTAGCGCACCCCTCAAATAGAGGCAGCCCTCTCTGTCAAACACCATGGGCCACGGCGCACCACAGCCATGTCGCGGCTCATTACCCAGACCAGCCAAAAATCCAACACGCACCAGCTCGACCTCCCCTGCATTTTTCCTTGGAACCAAACCTTCAAACCAGCTCCAAACCTCCTCCAAACACTCAATTCAACCCCTAAACTTCATCTAGAACTCACCCTCATCAAAACCCAAGCTAAACATCAATCAAAACCTCCATAAATCCAAACAATCATCAACAAAACCATAGGCTGAAAAACTAAAAGAAAACAGAGTAAAACCAGAAACCAATGGCTAAAACTCACCTCAAATTCGAGATTGAACCTCCTTCAACGGCTGAACCAAGTCTACAAACCCAGCCCCTTGATTTCCTAGCTTGAAACCTCACTTTGAGCTCAAAAACTCCAAAGAAGAAATGGTGGAGAATGATGTACGGGAAGGAGAAGTAAACCCTGTTTTGCTCTGTTTTTTTTCTACAGCCATCTAAAGTCATATAAATCCAAACCCAAATGACCTAAATACCCCTAGGTCACCTAAGGTTTCTAAAATCATTCCAAGGGTAAAATTGGTACTTTCCACTTATCCCGTTAATCAAAATTAACGCTTCCCAATTCTCGCTAATCTCAATATTCTCAAACATCAATAATTCATATCTCATTACCCTATTATTCCTGGTAACGCTCTAATCATTAAAAACACCCCGAGACTCACCCCGAGCCCCGAGCTTAAGCCCATTATGACCAAACTGATAAATTATACTTAAAGATCGTCTCATGCTGAAATACTCGAACCAATCCACATTATAATGTGGCCTCACAATATATCATTGACATGCAAACAAATATACAATTATGCCCTCAACGGGCCAAATTACCAAAACACCCCTGTAAACAAATGTGGACCTACATGCATGCATTTAACATCATATTATAATATAATTCTCATAAACATGCATAAATTCATTTAATGGCATAATTAAACAATTATGGCCCTCCCGGCCTACTAATCCAGCCATTAAACCATATTAGGGAATCCGGGGCATTACACCAGTATTACCAATAGTATGAGCAACAACTATTGTATATTTCTGTAATACCCCATGTAGCCTTCGGGCTCATATAATGGAAATCGTGTATGTAAAACATGGTAAGAAATTTATTGTCTTCTTATATTCTTTATTTTCCTTTACTCTCTATTAATGTTGTGTAAGAGCACCCGCTCACCTGGTTAAGTGATTGCAGACTAGTCTCCGATCACCTGGGGGGCATAGAGTTAGGGTAGCACTATGCCTCACAAGGAATGACCTAGGAGACTAAACTTGTCAATTGTCAAGAGTTAGCCTAGCATCACCATCTCAAGGATAGAAAATCCTAGGAAAATAGTAAAGTATGGCCTAGAAGGCAGCTTGTTCCAAGTAGACCTAAGCTTAACACCTAGAAGATAGATAACCGAACTAGCACGAGAATAGACTGTTGTCATGTCCTGTGGACACCGAGCCTGAGGAGCTCTGGCTAAGTCTCTTGGTCTCGAGGTGCGAACGGAAGGTCGAGTACCCTGTACTTGGCCTCAGGATATCCGTGACAGGGGACGTTTCGCTAGTAGACGAACGAAGCGCCCTCAATGTCACTATCTACCATATCTAGAAAACCCAGTGTAGCATAAACTAAGAATTTAGGATACCTCTTGAGGAAAGCGCGTGCCCGGAGAATAATAAACAAATCATAATCTGTGCGATACGAACGGATGCCCAGGCAGCCTACGCCTGAGCGCCTCGTGAACATCACCCCTCGAGGAGGTGTAAGATTGCAGGGAAACGATAAGATATGCACTCAGAGAGCAGCGCTGAAACCCCCGACATCTCGAGTAGTGCATACTCGGGGGGGCAAGTGGTTTCACATGTGAGGGCATGAGACGTTGAGTGAAGACCAACGGTGAATTCCACGTCAAAGTTACTTCTAGAACTATGTGCATACAAAGGACTAAATGTGGGAGCCACCAATAGAGTAGCTTGAGTTCTTGTTCTCGTGACATTCATGTTACGTTGAATTTATAGAACCAACTATTTAAAACGGCATTTGTCCTTGCTCTCGTGACATTCATGTTACATTGAATTTATAGAACCAGCTGTTTAAAATGGTTTGAGTTCTTGTTCTCGTAACATTCGTGTTACGTTGAATTTATAGAACCAAGTGTTTAAAAAAGCCTGAGTTCTTGTTCTTGTGAAATTTGTGTTACGTTGAATATATAGAACCAAGTGTTTAAAACAGTTTGAGTTCTTGTTCTCGTGACATTTGTGTTACGTTGAATTTATAGAACCAAGTGTTTAAAAAAGTTTGAGTGCTTATTCTCGTGGCAATTTAAGTTACAGAGAATTCATAGAACCGAACCAAATAAAAAGCAGGGCAAGCTACACAATTCTTAAATGGGTGAATAATTACAACTATGCTCAGGGGCTCGAGTGATTGTTTGTCTATACCCCAATAACTTTGTGGCGTGCAGGCCTAAGTGCAAAAATTATAATCATTCTTCGGGAACCTCCGCCACCAGTTCAATAATCAGATCGTCATTAGGGGCACCCCCTGCCCGGGCCATCTCAGCAGCTGGGGTCGCCTCAATTGGTTGAGTGGCATCGGCAGATGGGGTCACCTCAGCCGTTGGATACACTTGGGTCGCCTCAGCAGCTTGAGTTGCTCAGAGGCGCTCCATGAAAAGGAGTTTATACTTCTTGGGCTCCTAAGTGAAGTCTAAGTTCATGTCCTGGATGTGATATCAGGCCACATAGAAGGCATCCTCGGTGATAGTCTCCATCTCCCATTTGAGATTCTCCACCTGGAAACGAGCATAACTATTTATCTCCATGGCTTGGAGAGCCTTCTTCTCGGCTAGCTCTGCCCGGTCGCTAGCCTCCTTAACCAACTCCTGAAGCTCGGAGTTCTCCAGAGCCACTCAGGCGACCTTGGCTGTGGCTTTCTTATCCTCTTCCTGGGCCCGCTGCATGTCCTCAACGACCTCCTTCGTTTCCCCTTTCACTTGCTGTATATCCTCGGAGGCCGTCTGGATGGTTTCTTCAAGCTCCCGAGAGCGTTTTTGCTCGGCCTCAAGGGCAACCTTGGCTCAGGCAAGTTCTTCCTGAAAGCATTTCATCTTCTCCTTAAGGGAGATAACCTTATCTTGGGACTTCTGAAGTTCGTTTGACTACTCCATCATGATGTCTCCCAGACGCTGGGAGGCCAAGGCAGAGTACAAAATAAAAAAAAAAAAAAAGGGAAGGAAACTGTAAGCCTAATAAAACCTTGCTGAGTCAAATTCAAGTACGGGAATGACTAACTTACATGGACAAAGGTGTACCAACACGAGGCCATGAGAGATGCCTCATTACTGTCACCGAGTTGGGAGAAGAATCGCTCAGTCAACTCGCACATGGTGGAGCTGATTCCTTGGAGGAGCTCGGTGGCGAGAGGAGCAACGATCTCCCCTAGCTTGGTGGAGAACAAATTCTCTAACACGGCCCGACCAATTAGAGGGATGATTGTAACGCCCTAAACTCTAGGGGTCATTACGGTGTGCATTTTAAACAGTGTTAAACTCGCTAATCGAGTCATTTGGCCATAATCGTGAAACTAAGTATGATTAGCAATTTAAGGTTAAATTTTTTGGTTAAGATACAACATTTCATTAGAATGTCTACTGTATACATTAGTATCCCAAAAATATAATATCAAGGTTTATTACAACAAAATATTTACAACCAGCTGATCTAAGCGGTAGAATAGGGTTTAACCCTAGTTCCGCTTTCAACCCTCGGTCGTGGCGGTCGAGCAGCCGCATATGTACACATCATCACCTAAGTTCTCCAACTCAGGGATGGTCCAACTTTCTTTTGCCTTTACCTGCACCACATAGCACCCGTGAGCCAAAGCCAAGCAAGAAAACTCAATATGCTCATGAACAGTAATAACATGTCATCAAATCATAATGTGCATGCCTAGCAATAATAGCCTAAATCCCGCATGCAAATACGTTCAAATAATGATAGTTGTGGGCCCTGCCCTCCTGTATGGATGACTATCAGGTCAATCCTAAACAGATGAGTGATTAACACTTGAGGTTTTGATAACCGTGTTGGGGCTTATAGCCCTAATTAAATGGGATCTGCACCCTTAGATGAGTGACAGATAAACACGTCACTAGCATGGTATCTGCACCCTTAGATGAGTGACTGATAAACAAGTCACTAACATGGGATTTGCACCCTTAGCCATGTGACGATACGGTCACCTGGGCGTTCTGGCCCTGGCTCTGAGTAACTAGTCATAGACTAGACAAGCGCTTTTAGTTTTTCATCGAACTTGGCGTCGGTCTGGCATTAATTCTCATGATGAGTCATTCAATGCAGATATCGATTAGATCTAATCTTTTCAGCTCTGCGTTCATGACGCTTATGTTGCTCTTAACTCATAGGTCAATAACACACGACCAGTGCTCAGTACTACAGTCGAACTTGACTAGTAAGTCACAGCTTCACAGTCAGTTTTGACAACATTGCCGATTCTGACAAGTAAGTCAGTGTTACACGCAAGTAAGCAAGGTTACTAGGCATATATCATATGTCAAATATCTGAATGTAGGGCATTCAAATACTCACTTAACCATTGCTAGCATAATTAGAATCATGCACAAACACAGAGACTCAAGCTCTGATCAATCTCATATTCAACATTCATGGCATGCCCTAACCACATGTTTCTCATGCATCACATGCATCACATACTGGGTGCAATTTTCTTACCTCTGGTTCGAGCGAGAAATAACAATTGAACGACCCTTGAGAATGATCGATCCTTTAATTCCTTAGCGGTCACCTAGTCATAACCAAATATAATCTCCATTAATGAAAAAATCAACATTAAGTGGGTCTTGACCTAAACCTCTCTCCTGGGACCCCGAATTGTACCCAAACGGTGAGTAGATTCGATCCCGAGCCTTAGGAATTAAAACCCCAAGCCAAAAACCCTTAAAAACACCGAAAATATTCATCTGAGAAAATAGGGTAGCACTACAGCGCTACCCCCCTAGAGCCCCAGCGCTACAACCAGGGGCATTTTGCCCTGGCTAGCGCTGTAGCGCTACCCTTTGGGCCCTATAGCGCTAGGACCCGGCAGAAATGGTCCTGGTTCTTCCTCCTTCGAATCCTCCATTTCCAACCTAATTCAAAAGATTCCAAACGCCATTTAAACCCCCAAATGAACCCAAATATCATCTACACATATCCTAGGCATCACAACCTAAGAAACCCTTGCCAAAACTCCCATTGAAACTCAACTTTCATACCAAAAACCCAACTGAAACTCAATGAGAAAACAGAGCAAGAACTAAGATTTTAATGGTAAAAACTCACCTCAATCTCAACATAGCATCCTCTTCAATGGTAGAGCATAACCCAAAACCCTCAAGGCTTGATTCCTTTGCTTGGTTCTTCAAAAAAAAGCTCCAAAATTCAAAGAGAAATGGAGAGGAAATGATGTACGGGAGAGAAGGTGAATGAGACTCTGTTTTCTTAAGCTTTCTACAGCTTTATGGTTTATATAAATCCTTTAGGGTCAAAAGACCTAAATGCCCTCAAGCCTAAATAAAAGCCTTAACAGCCACCAAGGGCAAAATCGTCATTTCCCGCCTATCTCGTTAATCATAATTAACGCCCTCCAATTCCCGATATTCTCAACATTCTCACATACTAATAGATCATATCTTATTACCCCTTTAATTCCCAGTTGTTGACCACGATTTTGGCCAACGAAAAATAGATGTCAAAACTACAGTAAACCTTCAAGAGAAAATACGACACTGATAATTTTATAGTGGTTCAGCCCCAATTTATTGCTAATAGCCTAATCCACTTGGATTTGTGATATATAGATCTACACTTAAGATTAGATGAACCTATGTCAAATGAGTTTCTTAAGCGTAAATGAAAAGTACAAGATTTCTCTCAGAAAAAATCACTCAAAAATTCCCGAGTTCCCAAAAGCTTAGACAGAAAAAATCGAATCAGAATCCCCTCAATGATGCCATGAGCTCTTTATTTATAGGCTCAGGGATCGTACAAATAATAATCCCTCCATAATTGGGATAATTCAATTGCCCTAACCAATATTTAATTAATAATCAAATTTAAAATACAACAATATGAGATTTCTTTGGGATAATCTGAGAGATTCTCGCCGTGGGTACGAATAATTCTAGCTGAAGTCGTTACTGAAATTTTGTTGCAGAGTCATGATCTGTCTAGTCAGCCAACTCCACTCCCTGAAGTGAGACTGGTCAGCCAAAACACCCTTCTGGTTAGGCAAAACATTTGACCAACCGGATAAACCTGACTCCAAAATTACTGGTCGGCCAAAGTGCTTTACTGTTCAGTCAAAAATCCTTACCGGTCGGCCAAAGCACTTTACTGGTCAGTCAAAAATCCTTACCAGTCGGTCAGAAATTTTACCTAGTCAGTTAAATCACTTCCAAACCAAATAAATAATTTTTATGACCAGTAATATCACAACTCTGAATACTAATCTCAAACCTTTTTCCTTTCTTGATAACACATTTATTGACTATTAATATGTCCCTCACTACCATGTATTGCCACTTGTCACTTTTGATCGCCACATCATCGTATTCAAATTTTGGGGATAACATTTGCCCCCCAAGTTTAATATATGATATACTCACATAATAAGCTTTTTCTCAACTGCTATGGGCATAAAAAGAAAAACTAACTTTCCACATTCTCCCGCCTTTTCAAAGAAACCACGACTGAAATCTTACTAGACCATGATCATGGTAGTTACCTGTTCCCAATTGTGGGGGAGAGAATAGCAAAAAGAATTTTAAGAGTCTAAGGGTAAGTGAAAATTTCCACTATCTTCCCTTTAAATAGATCAATAGGTGCTCACAACTCATAAGCAAAAAGGCTCATAAACTACCTATTACTCTCCTTTTGGCCGAAACCTTCAAAGAACTCCAAAAAGGGCTCCAATTTCTTCAAGCACATCCAAGGATCCTTCAAAAAATCAACACCTCTTCAAGATATTTGGGTAAGTTCTTCTTCCTCATCTTCATTTGTAAGCTTTTAAAACTTTAAAATTTCACATAAAAGTTTGTTATAACCCATATGTGCCGAAACCCTCTTCTTAGAATGCACTCTTGGATTTGTGTATGAATCTTTGATGAATGATGCAATTTGTGGCTGTTTTGATGTAGTTTAGGCTATCGGTAAATCAATTTGGTCTCCAATTTCATGAAAATTTGAAGAAAAAATGATTTTTCACTCTACATTGCATATTTAGGTTATGGGTATTTGAGGAACACTTCTTTCCTTAGAACCTCTCGAGCTTTTCAAATCCCACCTTTTGATATTGATGCAGCGTCCATTAAATAGAAGAACATGTTTGTGCCCCAAGCCTTTGAGATTTATGGTCTTTTCGGACCCTATAGCCAATCGGTTACTGTTTTTGGCCCTCAAATTCATACATGACTAGTAGGATAGCCTAGCTCCTCAGAAATAGCTTATTGGAAAGACATGTGTATGACCGACCAGTTATCCTCTTCTAACCACTCGGACACTCCATGCAAATCGCTCGGATGCCTGGCCTAGTCACTCGGACACTACGTCATCCACTCGGACACCACACGGACCACTCAGGCACCACGGCATCCACTTGGACTATCACGCAGCCGATCGGGTGCTCTCCATCCGCTCAGATGCCTGGCGGACTGCTCGGGCACCACGCCAGCCGCTTGGTCAACATGCACATCGCTCGACCCATCGCGCAAACCGTTCGGACGCTTTTCCATCCGCTCGGACGACACGCACACCGCTCGGCCACCCACGCCATCTGCTCAGATGACACGCACACCGCTCGGCCACCACGCCATCCGCTCGGACACCAAAATAATTGCTCGGCCTGAACGCTCCTATGCCTCTGAGCTTGAAAAAAAAAAATTCATGCATTTTACGCACCAAATTTTTTTTGCTTATTATTGCTGCCTTCATACATGTTTATCTGGGGAGTGAAAAATATTTTTACTCCTTAATATTTTTTCTTTGCTTTCATTGATTTATGTTTGTTTGGTTCACTCACCTCCCCATACTTTATTGTAGATGAATCGCTTCGACTACAGGGGAGTTGACAACCATACAAACTCTGATTCTTCAGCTCCCAAGTCAAGCGACACTCCTCAAAGCAGCGACTCTTCATCCAAATCTCCTAGCAGTCGTACTCCCGAGGATCGCCTTTGTCACCTTAAGAAAATCCTTCCCCGGTCATCTTTATACTTCCTTCACGAAGAACAGTTTCTTAATCAATAGCTTCAACATCTACCAATGAGAGTGAAAAAATCTAATTGACTTCCTCAAGACCAAGATCCTCAAGTGGCTCGTAGAGTGACACAAAAGGTAGTGGAACGTGGTGAAGCTCAAATTGCAGCTTCTTCAAGGTCGTCGCGCTAGATCCAAAAATCTAGTAAACCCTGGAGAAAGACTATCAAGAATTTTACAACTGAGATTCGGCAATCAGCTGTTCTAAAACCAAGAAAAGATGAAGATGGAACGCCCTCTTGGTTCATAGCCAAACCTTCTAAACTTAACTCTAGCATGTACGATAAACACATTCGGGCTTCGGGCCTTAAAGGAGTAAACGTGATATGCCCGCGACCTCACCAGAGAGCTAAAAATCCTGGTGGACCCTATTGCGCCTGGTTCAGATACCTAGTTTTTGCAGGAGTTACTATCCCACTGCACCCTTTTTTTCGATCAGTAGCAGATTACTTCAAAGTCTTTCCTTTCCAGATAGCTCCTAATGGAATTCAGGCATTATTTGCTTTATATATTCTCTACTTCTTTCAAGGCTGGGATCCACCCATTCCTCATGAAGTGTATTACCTCTTCGACTTTAGGACCAACCCAAGCCACAAGAATACATGTTTTTTCCACCTCTTTCATAGGCATAAAGGGATTAAATACCTCCATGGTATCACACATAAATCGAATCCCAGAAAATACTATACAGAGTATTTTCTCACTTCAGACATTAAGGCCAACAACTTGGCTTTCACGCATGCAGGTCCTTTCCATCAACCTCTACCAACTAAGGAAATGTATTCCCGAGAAGAAGAACTTGCTAATATGTCTACCGAAGAGAAAAATGTCAAAAGGTTGGTCAACGTGGACAATCTTCAGCTGGTGGGGTTGTTACCAAGCAATCAAAACATCATAGAAGGTAGCACTACTGAAGAAGCGAACGCAACTGACCAGTCAAATGCTGATACTGAAGTAGTGACGGATCAATTCTCTCCTGAACCATCTCCCTACTCATGCCTACCAGGTGACCTTATTATTAGGGAATCTCTTCCAGAAGACCATAGTAGACGTGCCATTCTTACCAGACCTAGGAAAGGAAAGAACCTTGAGGTTCCTAGAGAAGTCAGCTCATCATCAGAAGATGAAGATGACTTTCTCGATGAAATTCTAAACTCAGGTTATTCTGCTGACAGTAACCATAGTTTGGTGTTTTGTTATAAATAACTTTCTTTGAGAATGATCATATGAAATCTGTAGGGTTATGTGGTAATAGTAAAATTTTCATTTACTTATATATTGTCTCTCATTTTTACTAACGAGTCTTGTGCTTCATTCATTTATGCAGATCCATATATGTTCAATCAATTCAACACTTCCTCTGTCCAAAAAAGGAAATCTGGGAAAGGTAGTAGCTCAAACCCTCCAAGAAAAGTCGCGAAGACTAGACCTACTAGCCAGAGGAGATTATCTGACCAACCTATCACCATCCCGCAATTGACTCCTTCATCAATTCCTCCTTCTGCTAGCTTAACAATTGCTCGAGCGGCTAGCTTAAGTGAGCTCATTCGCATTGCTGGTGATATTGGAAAGGAATTGCTTGACCACACCCTACACCATGCCACAACAACTCAAACCTTTGAGTCTTTACCCTGGCTTAGTTTTGAAGTTGTCCTACAAAGAGGTCTTGCTCAAATGATGAGTGTAAGTATCCTATCATCCAAACGTCACACTTTGTTATTAATTGTTTTTGCTCTAAGTAGCTTTCTCTTATCCATTTAAGGCACTTATCACTATCAGTCATGATCAACACCGAGCTATAGACCATAAGGAATTGGTCAAAGTCTTGAATGATCAATTGGTGGAATCCCAAGCGAAAATAAAGCAACTAACCAAATTCGAGAAAGACCTTCAAGAAAAAACTGAGCAGGCAGAAAAAATAGTTGCTGACCGAGAAAGAGCATTGAAGGAGTTGACAGATGAGAACAAAAAACTCCTCCAAACCAACAAGAAATTAACCGATCAGCAGGAGAAATATGTTCAAGAGATTGAGGAGTTGAAGCAGGATAAGGAAGCTGATCTCGCTCGCAACGAAGAAATTTGCTTCAATTACTTCTACCATATTTGGAAGCTAAACAAACCTCTCAACCTTGACTTTCTTTCTGAAGAAGAAAAAGTCGAGGAGCTCTCCAAATGCGAAGCCAAAGCCGCTGAGGAGGCAGCCCTTCCAGCTGGCACTGTGCCTGTCTCTTCTGCTCAATCTTTTCAACCCGAGGAAGCTCTTGATGACGATAGTGTTGACCAACCAAGAAACAGTCCTTCCAACCAGTGAGCATCTTGGACTGACCAAAGAAAGTATTTGGCCGATCGTAGGCCATGCTCAACTTGTAAAAACTTTGTCTCCTGGCCAGTACTTTGGTTTTTTGATATTTTGCTCGTATGACCAAACTATTTGATACTTCATTTTACTTTTCTTAAAGCACTCAAGTCTTTTCCAAACAGTAAAGTTTCTTTGGTTTATATCATGAATTTTCACATGAGTACTTAGTTTTCTAACTTAGAAATTATAAACATTTCATAAATCCCTTCTAAGTATACTTTCTCACACTTTTATTGCTCTAACATTTTATGAGCATAGTGTTTTGTTTACACACGAATATCTGCTCTTAACTTAAAATTTTGAAAAATTCCAAGTTACTTAAGCTTTGTCAAACAAGTTAGCTTAATGGTCTTTTTTTACTTCAAAAATTTACAAGTCAGCCTAAAAACAAATATCTTTACTCGTGCTCTTATTGCCTGTGTTGAATTACATACCAGTATACCATATGTGCCCCCCAAGTGATCGAGGGTTGAAAAATCCTTGGTCACTTACTACTTGACCGAATCTGTTTGAGCAGTTATTACTTGTGAAACACATCGAATACAAAGAAGACATTTGAGCAGTTAAACACTACAAAAATATTCGACCAGTTAAATACTGGTAATTTACCTGATGGATACCGACCAGTTGAACACTGCCCGGTTTTTTCCTCTCATAATTTTTTTTCAAATGCACTAACAGTTGAACACTCCCAAAGTAAAAATAATCAACACATATGCATAATTTGTAGCAAGATTCGACCGCACTGCGCATGATCTCTTTTATTACTCATAAAAAATAAGGACAAAGTGTGTCTAATCATGAGTCTCAAACAAACTAAAATTGTTTCAAAAATAAAATGACTAGTCAGCAAATAACCAGCTCATAAACAAACTTTAATAACAAGTTAAACACTTGAAACTAAGCTACCGCTCTGTAAGAAGTATTCATTGGTAATACTTCCTCAGGTGCTCGCCATTCCAATAGTTCCTGATTAGCTCTCCATTTAGTCGAGAAAGTTTGTAAGTGCCGGGTGGCAAGACTTGCTCAATCTAATATGGTCCCTCCCAATTTGGTCCTAGCACTCCAGCTGCTGGGTCTTTGACGAACACTTTTCTAAGGACCAAATCTCCGACCTGGAATTTCTGATCTCTAACTCTGGAATTAAAATAGCGGGCCACTTTTTGTTAATGGGAAGCAACTCTCAAGCTTGCTTTTTCGCATTTGTCTTCAACAAAGTCCAAAGATTCAGCTAACAATTCGTGATTTTCTTCCTGGTCATACATACTTCTCCGATGGGATGGTGGGTCGACCTCAACAAGCAACATGGCTTCATATCCATATGCCAAGGAAAAAGGAGTATGGTCAGTTGCTGTCCGGGCAGTAGTTATGTACGACCAAAGAACCTCTAGCAATTCTTCTGCCCAAGCACCCTTAGCTTGTTCTAGATGCTTTTTTAGAGTATCCTTTAAAGTTTTATTCACGGTTTCAACTTTCCCATTGGCTTGTGGATGAGCTACCAAGGAGAAATTTTTTATAATGCCATGTCTAGTGTAAAAATCAGTAAACAAGTCACTATCGAATTAAGTGATGTTGTCGGAGACTATCTTCTTGGGCAGACCATAGCGACATATTATATTCTTAACCACAAAATCTAACACTTTCTTTGAGGTGATTGTTTCTAGTGGTTCAGCTTCGGTCCACTTAGTGAAATAATCCACAGCAACTATCGCGAACTGCACCCCTCCTTTTCCTTTGGGTACCTCCCAATCAGATCAATTCCCCACACTATAAAAGGCCATGGACTCTGCATCTGCTTCAAAACATTCGGAGGTGCCCTGAGTATTTTAGAAAATCTCTGGCATTTATCACACGTCTTCACGTACTCCATGGAATCTTCATTCATTGTAAGCCAGAAAAACCCTTGCCGCAAAATCATTTTGGAGAGACTTTTCCCCCCAGCATGATCTCCACAGAATCCCTCGTGCACTTCGGTCAATAAGTTTTTTGACTGGTCGGGTGTTATGCATCTAAGCAGTGGCATAGAGTACCCTCTTCTATATAATACCCCATCCATCATAATATACCTAGCAGCTTGCCTCATAATCTTCTTGGCTTCATTGCGATTATCTGGTAAGACTCCTTGCTCAAGGTAAGTAATGATGGGTGTCATCCAAGTGTTAGCTAATGTGATGGGCATGGCTTCCTGCTCATTAATACTCGATTTTGCCAAATATTCTACCGGTACTATATTTAAAGTTTCAGCATCTTTTGCACTAGCCAATTTTACCAAAGCGTCTGCATTGGAATTCTGCTCACGTGGTACTAGCTTAATAGTATACTCCTCGAATTGTGCTAGCAGGTCCTTGGTTTTATTTAAGCATGCCACCATGCGGAAACCTCTTGCCTGATATTCCCCTTAAAATTGGTAGACCACCAACTGGGAATTGTTGTTTATTTCGACCGACCGGGCACGAACATCTCTAGCCAGGCGCAATCCTGCTAGGAGGGCTTCATACTCTGCCTCATTATTAGAAGCATTAAATCTAAACCTCAACGCGCAATGAATTCAATGTTGCTCAGGCGCGATCAATATAATTCCTGCTCCTGAATGATGTTCATTTGACGACCCATCAACAAAAAGTTGCCAGGTAGGAAAATTCTCTCTCTGCCCAGTCACATTTGCCTGTCGGTCGGGAAGGTCAGGGATCCCAGTGCACTCAGCAATGAAGTCTGGCAAAGCTTGTCCTTTAATGTCTGACCTCGGTTGATACTTGATTTCAAACTGGCCTAATTCGACAACCCATTTAAGTAAACGACTAGAAGATTCTGGTTTTTGTAAGACTTGGCGTAAGGGCTGGTCGGTAAGTACTTTAATGGGATGTGCTTGGAAGTACGGCCGTAATTTGTGAGATGCAAGTACTAAAAAATATGCCAATTTCTTGATCATGGGATACCTCGACTCCGCTCCTATCAACCGCTTGCTAACAAAATATATTGGATGTTGTACCTTATCTTCTTCTCGTATTAGAGCAACACTAACAGCATGCTCTGTGACTGCCAAATAAATAAAAAGGTCGTCTCCATCTACCGGCTTTGAAAGAACAGGAGGTTGAAGCAAATTTTTTTGTATGGCTTGAAAAGCTTGCTCACACTCCTCCGTCCATTTGAATTTTTTGCTACCTCTAAGTAAGTTTAAAAAATGGGACACATTTGTCTGTTGATTTGGAAATGAACCTACTTAGAGCAACAATCCACCCAGTCAAACTTTGCACATCCTTAATCCTAGTTGGAGACTTCATTTCCACGAGTGCCTTTATCTTCTCAGGATTCGCTTCTATTCCTCGTGAGTTAACAATAAACCCAAGGAATTTTCCAGAACTTACTCCGAATGAGCATTAGAGGGGGTTCAGCTTCATGTTGTACCTTCTCAGTACTGCAAAGCATTCCTCCAAATCTCGTACATGTCCTTCAGCTTCCTTTGACTTTACCAACATATCAGCTACGTATACCTCCATGTTCTTGCCGATAAATTTGCGGAACATGCCATTCACTAAACGCTGGTAAGTGGCTCCTGTGTTCTTCAAGCCGAATGGAATAACCTTATAACAATACAACCCTATGTCTGTTCGGAAGCTGGTATGCTCCTTGTCAGGAGGATGCATACTAATCTTATTATACCCCGAGTAAGCATCCATGAAAGACAAAGTTTCATGACCATATGTTGCATCAACCAACTGGTCTATCCTTGGTAAGGGAAAACAGTCCTTAGGGCATGCTTTATTCAGATTGGTGAAGTCCATGCAAGTCCTCCACTTCCCATTAGACTTGGGCACTAATACTAGGTTTGAAACCCAGGCGGGGTAATAAGCCTCTCTTATGAACCTGTTTTCCTTTAGTCGCTCGACTTCCTCTGTGAGAGCCTTCGCTCGCTCCTTGTCAAGCAATCTTCTCTTCTGCTGCACTGCTGGGTAGCTTTCATCCACGTTGAGCACGTGGCTGATCATAGTTGGTGAGATACCCACCATATCCTTGTGAGACCAGGCAAAGACATCTTGATTCCTTCGCAAAAATTCTACCAGCTGTGCTCTCACTTCCAACTTCAACTTTTTTCCAATTTTGACCCCTCTGGTCGGGTCACTTTCATCTATTGAGACCTTCTCTAACTCTTCCATGGGTCCCACTTCACTATCCAAATCCCCAAAGCGATGATCAAAGTCCATTCCCTCTTTTTGGGCAACGCCCTATTTAGTGACTTCATCACCGGATGGGGCTTGTTGCTTATTGAAACCAAGAGTACTTTCTTGGTTGATAACGTCTAAAACTTTCTCCTGGTCAGCTACAACCATAATGCTATGTTGGTCGATATCCATCTCCTCTACTTCTTCTCTATCTACACGCACAATCATATTATTCTCCTTAGCTCCCTTCCGTGCTTTAACTACCGAAGCATTGTAACACTCTCTAGCTTCTCTTTGGTCTCCTCGGACACAACCTAGTTTTGCACTGGTCGGGAACTTCATGGAAATGTGCCATATAGAGACTGCCGCATGCAAGGCTGTGAGTAGTGGTCGACCAATCACCACATTATAATCCGGCGAACAATTGACTATCAAAAACTCTGTCATGACTGTCTCGTCCCTAGGAGCATCTCCTGTTGTGACTGGTAACTTGATTGGTCCAGTCGATGACAACCCTTCTCCAGTAAATCCGTAAATAACTTGAGAGCATGGCTTCAAGTCATTAATGGATGATTTCATCCTTTCAAAAGATGACTTGTAAATAATATTCATAGAACTTCCCGTGTCGACCAGACATCTCTTCACCTTCATGTTCGCAATTTCGACTGTAATGACGAGTGGATCATTATGAGGATATCTTACATGTCGAGCATCATCTTCAGTAAAAGTGAGAGACTCACTTTCATGCCGTGGATTCTTTGGAGGCCGCTCCTCTACAGCCATGACCTCTGATGTCGATGTTCCATCCAACTCATGTCAAAGTGTTCGAGCATATCTCTCTCTTGCTCTGTTACTATCCCCAGCCAGGTGTGGACCTCCACATATTGTGTCTAAAGTGAAGAACACAGGCTCGGGTTGCAAGGGTGGAGACCGCTGTCACTTGAACCCAGGATTATTGTTACTTCCTTTTCCTTGGGTCTTTTCTACTCGATACTTTTTTAACTTTCTCGACCGAAGGAGAAACTCTATCTCATCTTTGAGATGATTGCATTCATTTGTGTCGTGACCATAATCTCCATGGTTGCATTCATTCATGTCTCTCTCACTCATCTCCTTCTTGATGGGTGGAGGTTTCCGGTTGGGAACCTCTTGATGACTCGTAAGATATGTTTCTGCTCGACTGGCCGAAAGATTGGTGTAATTGGTGAACTGAGGTTCATACTTTGTTGGCTTGTCGTTTGGTCCTGACTTAGCCTTCTTTTCCTCATGGCGATCAGACCCGTTATTTCCACGTTTCTTTCCACCATTTTGTCCATTCCCACCATTCTTAGGAGGATTAGTTGATCCGCCCAGATTGTTTAGGCCCTTCTCTCCTTTCTCAATCGTTTCATCCAATTTCATATATTTGTCTACTCGGTCAAGAAATTTTTGGAGTGTTGAAATTGGATTGCTGTGTATATTATCCCACAAAGGACTCCGATAAATTATACCATAAGATATGGCAACCATCTTCCCCTCATCTCCCACAGCAGTTGCTCGGTTGGCTTCTCTCATGAACCTCTGTATGTAATTCTTGAGAGATTCATCCTTCCCTTGTTTGATATCTGCCAAGTTATTGGCATAAACTGGAGGATTCCGAGCAGCGCTGAACTGTCTACAAAATTCTTTCCTGGAATTCTCCCAAGAGTTAATGGAGTTTGGCTTGAATTTCCAATACCACTCTTGAGCTGTATTGGAAAACATAGTGGGGAAAACTCTACAACGATAATCATCACTCACCCCGAGCAGCTCCATTTGGTCTTCAAACTTCCCAACATGCCTTATGGGGTTTGCCTTTCCTGTATATATTGGCAGTACCGATGCTTTATACTTTGTTGGCGGCTAGGCTGCTCTGATTCGGGCACAAAACGAACTGCCACTCCTGTGGTCTACCAGATCGATTACAAAAGGTCATTTCGACAAACCTTGAACTGCAGTCGTTAGCGCATTAAGCTAGGCCTGGATGCCTGGGATGACCATTGGGGGCTCAAGGTCCTGACCGCTTGGTCGTGCATTCCTATCTGGCGCACTGTCATCAAGTATTTCTACTTGACTGGCAGGTTGGGTCAGATCTCGCCCTTCGACCGAGACAGTCCTTCTCTTGTCAGTGATGACATCTCTTAAATACTTCAGAGAAGTGTGTCCTCCTAATGGATCAAACACTGTGCTCCGAGTTTTTTCAGAAGGCTTACCGCGCGAGACGTGCTCTCTCCCACTGCACTGCTGGCCGGGATGTAGTGGTGGCCTTTCTGTTTGTGCCGGGTAGTTCTTTCCTCCTTGTTGGTCGTTGCCATATTTTTCCTTCAATCGGTCGGTGTGATGACTATCAGCCTCATCATGATCAATTCCATCTTTTAACTGTGAAGTTCCTTTACCTCGAGGACTTTTGGTTTGATCCTGCCTGGGTGGAGTCTTTTTACTGCCCGATTGGTGACTCCCTAATCTAGAAGTTTCTGATCGGTGGCTCCTGGGGGGGGGGGGGTTCTAGAGTTCTCCCTTTGCGTCGAGGTAGTTCTGGATCGAACCCCATCATCTTCCCGACCAGGGGGGGTTACTCCTTCTTTTGTCCGGTCCCCGAGAATTGGCTCTATCAGTAGTTTTTCAACCAGCATCTGTATTCCTTGCTCCCTGGGTGCTGCTCCTAATGCTACAGTTTGGGCATTGGCCTGGGTCAACTGCATAGCCGCCTCCAGAGAAAGTGCAGCCTCGCAGTGTCGCCTATCGGCCTCCTCCTGCCATCGCTTTATCTCTTCGCTCCTGGCGTCCATCTCCCGTCTTTGTTGCTCAAATGCAGCCTTCTGTCTGGCCATCTCTTCAACAAATGACTTCTATCGAGCATTGAATTGCATCATCTCCTCTTGGAAGGCCCCCATGGCTTCCTGGAGTTGTTCAACCTCTGGAGTCGCCTCCTCGAGAAAGACCCTGGGTTCAGTCTCATGGTCTTGAGGGCCAGGACCTTCTGATCTAGCAGGCTCTTTAGATATGCCTGACTTCTTGGAGGCCACATTGGTATTCTTAGGCACCATAATGATACGATAATAATGTGTTTCTTCTCTTCAAGCTTTCAATGAAAGCACCAAAATGTTTACCATGATTTTGGCCAACGACGAATAGATGTCAAAACTACAGTAAACCTTCAAGAGAAAATACGACAGTGATAATTTTATAGTGGTTCAGCCCCAATTTATTGCTAATAGCCTAATCCACTTGGAGTTGTGATATATAGATCTACACTTAAGATCAGATGAACCTATGTCAACTGAGTTTCTTAAGCGTGAATGAAAAAGTACAAGATTTCTCTCAGAAAAAATCACTCAAAAATTCCCGAGTTCCCAAAAGCTTAGACAGAAAAAATCGAATCAGAATCCACTCAATGATGCCATGAGCTCTTTATTTATAGGCTCAGGGATCATACAAATAAAAATCCCTCCATAATTGGGATAATTCAATTGCTCTAACCAATATTTAATTAATAATCAAATTTAAAATACAACAATATGCGATTTCATTGGGATTATTTGAGAGATTCCCGCCGTGGGTACGAATAATTCTAGCTAAAGTCGTTACTGAAATTTTGTTGCAGAGTCATTATCTGTCTGGTCGGCCAACGCCACTCCCTAAAGTGAGACTGGTCGGCCAAAACACCCTTCTGGTTAGGCAAAACATTTGACTGATTGGATAAACCTAACTCCAAAATCATTGGTCGGCCAAAGCGCTTTACTGGTCAGTCAAAAATCCTTACCGGTCAACCAAAGCGCTTTACTTGTCAGTCAAAAATCCTTACTGGTCGGTCAAAAATTTTACCTGGTCAGTCAAATCACTTCCAAACCAGATAAATAATTTTTATGACTAGTAATATCGCAACTCTAAATACTAATCTCAAACCTTTTGCCTTTCTTGATAACACATTTATTGACTATTAATATGTCCCTCACTACCATGTATTGCCACTTGTCACTTTTGATTGCCACGTCATCGTATTCAAATTTTGGGGATAACACCAGTAATGTTCTATTCCTCAAATAACCCTGAGCCCCGAAATTAATCCCGTTATGACCAGACCGAAATTTTCCATTCCATGATCGTCTCATGTCGAATGGCTCAAACAAATCCACATATAATGTGGTATTATTTATAATTTACCCACATGCATGAAAATACACAATTACGCCCTCAACGGGCCAAATTTCCAAAATACCCTTATAATTAAAAAAAATGGACCCATATGCATGCATTTATCATCATATTATAATATAACTCACATAAACATACATATAATCATTTAATGGAATAATAAATCAATTATGGCCATCCCGACCTCCTAATCAAGGTCCTAAACATTATTAGGAAATTTGGGTCATTACAACTATCCCCTCCTTACAGAAATTTCATCCTCGAAATTTATCTTAACCGCCCGGAACATAAATTCCACAAAACTGATTCCAATTTCCCAAGTCGTTCCCTCGACCTCACTGTCTCTGTAACATACCTTGACTCAAGGTATAACTTTGTTCCTCATAACCTTATTTTTTATTTCATAGCTGAACTGGCTACTCCTTACAAGATAACTTAGCCACAATCTCCAAATTCCCATAACTCAACTCATGAGTTTCCTTTAACCCATGTCCTCAACATGGAATTATAAAATACACTGTATACAACTGACAGTGCCAAAACTAAGGCCCATCCAAAGGCAATCTGACAGATCCTATCCAGGATTTAAACGGTCATATAAATCTAGGGCTCAACTTTCCCCTATCTCCTCATCCTTTTCCATGGTGATACTTTAAGGAAGATACAATCTTTTATTTGGAACTCCACGTTCCTGATTTTTAATTCAGTAAGACTTTTCCCTTTACTCTGAGAAGTGAGCATTCAAGCTCTAACCTCTAATAATCTCAATGGTCCTATGAACTACCTTAGGATCCAAAATCAGCACCTCTCCCATCTCATTCCAATGAACAGGTGATAAACATTCTCAAACATACGTCATCTCATAAGGTACCTTTCCAATACTGGATAACTCTCTCTCTCTCTTTCTCTGATTTACCATTAGTCTGAGGACAATGAACTGTACTGAATTCCATCTATATACTCATTGCCTTCCTTAACCCTTCCATGACCTGGAAGTAATAATTGAGGCTTCATCTGATAAGATAGACCTCGGATTCCATGAAGGCGCACTACCTTTTTCACATAGAGGTCTGAAAACTTATCAGCTGTGTTACTTGTTCTCACTGATAGAAATGAACTCACTTGGAATACTGGTCCATAATGACCTAATGCCAACTCATCCTGGCCCACTATCCTGGGCAGCCTCAACATGAAACCCATCGTGATGTTTCCTTATTTCCACTATAAAATACTCAAAGGCTTCAATGGCCTTACTAGTTTCTGATACTCTGATTTGACCTGCTAACAGGTTAAAAACTCTGTCTCACATTCCATTATGTTCCTCTCCATCCCAGGACATCACTATAAAACTTTCAAACTCTGACACACTGTCATGATGCCTAAATGAAGAGAATAAGAGAGTAGCATGAGATTCATCCAGAATCTCCCAATTAATCCCAGTGTCCATCGGATTCCAAATCCGATCCATATACCTCAATAAATTCATACCTGACACTGTTTAATTCTTAGCTAATCCAGCTAAGACTTTCCACTTAATATTTCCTATCTGTGGTTCACTTAATCATTTTCCTTTTGATCATTTCTGAAATGATAATCTCAAGAATAAAACTGGCCATCCGGCCCACCAGAAACTCTACTCTAGTTCTGGTCATATCCTTTAACCCACACGTTGCATAAGCAATCACTTCTCCCTGTCACTGAGGTGCCATAACAACCTACTAGCTGGTTCTAATCTGTAAGAAGACTCAGAACTCATTCCCGAGGCACATATAATATCCTGCCCCTCCAAGGAAACTCCTGCCCCTAAGGCGTTCCTTGACCTTGGCAAATCTTCACAAGAAATATATCACAATACCATCGTCCAAGACGATCACAAATCCAATTTGGATAATCCTTTGAATATTCTGTTCATCTAATTCATAAAAACTTGGCATTAACCAACTTCTCAAAACATCATCCAGCACTCCCAGTGCTCTTATCTAATATAACAGCAGACTTATGCATAGTCTTCTCCCTGATCTCTAGCTGGTAATAACCAGATCAAAGATCCACCTTGGAGAATATCATCTTACCCAATAACTGAGTCTTTTAATTCTTACAACTCTGCTAAGCCATTTAAAAAAGTTCCCTAGATCTGATTCCATTCCTAGCACCAATCCAATCACCATTTTATCTTTTTGTGTAATGTAATTCTGACAAATCCCCTAGAAATCCATCCACAAACTCACAGACTAATCCAGTCTGTCCTAATCCCACTGGCACAACCTAAGTGGAATCCACCACACAGGCTAAGAGTTTTATGCATCCCCCTGCAGTAGATCTCTGGCTTTAAATACAGATGTCATTGGCATACAAAATCCATGCACATTGCCAACTGTCACAAGGCTTCCCACTCTCAAGCCCAAGAGTTACATCCTTTCCTTACAATTTAGCATTACCCACACTTGATTAACCAATCCATATCCAGGACCAAACCGAAATCAATTATAACCAACCTTATCAAAATCACTGATGAGCCTTTTTTATCATAACCTAACTCATATCTTAAATCACCAATACAGTATTGCATTCCCATCACAACATAACCATGTGATCTGCATATCATCTTTATGCTTCTCCATATATAACAAACAAAGAAACAGCATGGCACCAAAACCAGTCAGCATAATACCAAATCAGAACTAGAAAGCTGACCTGCCATCCCTGAGGAACTAGTCCAGTCTCAGTCTCTGACTGCATCGGAACGAACACTCGAGCTGGAGTCGAGCTATCCATCCCCTTTTGCTCATCCTTTCTTAGCCTTGTGCAATCCTTGTTGAAATGACCAACCATGTCACATAAGAAACATGCCTTTGCTCGACATTCTCCCAGATGACGCCTCTTGCACCGAATGCATATTGGGCGGGTCTTCTAGTTTTCATTCTTGCTTGCTCCAATAAATGGAGGCATCACTGCTTGAGCTTCGTGCTCTTCAGAACTCTCTTGCCCAATATGATTTCCTGCGCTCTCAACAACAAGAGCCTTCCCTACCACCAGAGCGTAGGTAGAGATTCCACGCATTGGGGCAACTCTAATGCCCGGAGCTATTCCAGGATTCAATCCATGAATAAACTTTTTCTTTCGAGCTGCATCTGTGGGTACCATATCAGAAACAAACTTGGACAACCCATCAAATTTGCTGACATACTCGCTTACTGTTGCATTGCCTTGAACCGGGTTTATAAACTCATTCATCTTAGCAGTCTGGGCCACATCACAGTAATACCTTTCATTAAACAGCTGCCTAAATTCTTTCTAATCCATCACAATTGTATCTCGCGTCTGGGATACTACTTCCCACCATGTTCCGGCATCGTCCCGCAATACATATGTCGCACAGATCACCCTATCGTGACCCATCAGCCCCATACTATCAAGAATGGAACTGATCATGCCCATCCATTGTCAGCTCTAAATGGATCTAGGCCTCCTTCAAAGACTGGAGGGTAATATTCCTGGAATCTTCCACAAAGAAATTCTCATCTGCTCTCAACCCTAGGTTGAGCCAAAACTGGTGCCACTCCTAGCATAGCAAAGGAAGAGGTGCTCCCCAACAGATTCTGCTGTTACTTAAAACACATAATCTCTCCCTTCTGTCTCTGCAATCTTAATTGCACATATGTAAGCATTTGCTGGAAATTATGAGGGGCAGATGAAGAACTCAACCCCTGGCTGAAATTCCCAGCCTCAGTATAACCACTGTCAGGCCTCACTATCTGCCTTGGATACATACATGCTGGTTGAATCTGCAGTCAATAACTTGACCCATTTAACATGATGAGCATATCAAGAGCTTTCCCCATGGGAACAATCATACCACACTGCAATCACAACCCACTACAGTGCTAAAAACATGCCCATGGCATTCATACATCATTCATAATCCCTGCTCTTCCAACACACCTACCATGCTTCCAACTCCAGCATGCAAATATCACAATTATATATATTCATAGAGCAGGTAATCATATAGTCAAGAGTCAGGCTCTATCAAAATTTCATGCTCCCTAATACAATGTGTAGGCAAAGCATTTACATTATATTTAAACAGTTAAGCACATAACTACAAAAATAGTTACCATTTCCTGAGTGAAGCTATCTTCAGTGATGAGTGTACATGCCCAGCTTATCTTCAGGAACCCTTAACCTTGGCTCGCTCTGATACCAAGTTGTAACACCCTAAACTTCAGGGACCGCTACGGTGAGCATTTTAAACAGTGTTAAACTCGCTAATCGAGTCATTTGGCCCTATTCTTGAAACTAAGTATGATTAGCAATTTAAGGCTAAAAATTTTGGTTAAGATACAATGTTTCATTAGAACGTCTGCTGTATAAATTAGTATCCCAAAAATATAATTTAAAGGTTTATTACAACAAAATATTTACAACCAGCCGATCTAAGCGGCAAAATAGGGTTTAACCCTAGTTCCTCTTTCAACCCTCGGTCGTGGCAGTCGAGCAACCGCATATGTACACATCTTCACCTAAGTTCTCCAACTCAGGGATGGTTAAGCTTTCTTTTGCCTTTACCTGCACCACATAGCACCCGTGAGCCGAAGCCCAGCAAGAAAACTCAATATGCTCATGAACAGTAATAACATGTCATCAAATCATAATGTGCATGCCTAGCAATAATAGAATTAATCATGCATGCAAATACGTTCAAATAATGATAGTTGTGGGCCCTGCCCTCCTGTATGGATGACTATTAGGTCAATCCTAAACAGATGAGGGAATAACACTTGAGGTTCTGATAACTATGTTGGGGCTTATGGCCCTAATTAAATGGGATATGCACCTTTAGATGAGTGACTGATAAACACGTCACTAGCATGGGATCTGCACCCTTAGATGGGTGACTGATAAACAAGTCACTAACTGGGATCTGCACCCTTAGACGAGTGGCAGATAAACAAGTCACTAACATGGGATCTGCACCCTTATCCATGTGACGATACGGTCACCTGGGCCTTCTGGCACTGAGTAACTAGTCATAGACTAGACAAGTGCTTTTAGTTTTTCATCGAACTTGGGGTCGGTCCGGCATTAATGCTCATGATGAGTCATTCAATGCATAGATTGATTAGATCTAATCTTTTGGGCTCTGTATTCATGGCGCTTATGCCACTCTTGACTCATAGGTCAATAACACACGACTAGTGCTCAGTACTACTGTCGAACTTGACTAGTAAGTCACAGCTTCACAGTCAGTTCTGACACCATTGCCAATTCTGACTAGTAAGTCAGTGCCACGCACAAGTAAGCAATGCTACCGGGTATATATCATATGTCAAATATCCGAATGTAGGGCATTCAACATGCTTACTTAACAATTGCTATCATAATTAGAATCATGCACAAACATAGAGACTTAAGCTCTGATCAATCTCATATTCAACATTCATGGCATGCCCTAACCACATGTTTCTCGTGCATCACATACTAGGTGCAGTTTTCTTACCTCTAGTTCGAGCGAGAAATAACAATTGAACAACCCTTGAGAACGATCGGTCCTTTAATTCCTCAGCGGTCACCTAGTCATAACCAAATATAACCTCCATTAATGAAAAAATCAACATTAAGTGGGTCTTGACCTAAACCTCACTACCGGGACCTCGAATTGTACCCAAACGGTGGGTAGATACGATCCCGAGCCTTAGGAATTGAAACCTCGAGCCAAAAACCCTTAAAAACACCCAAAATATGCATCTAAGAAAACAGGGTAGTGCTAAGCGCTACCCCCGTAGCGCCGCAACGCTACAACCAGGGGCATTTTTCCCTGACTAGCGCTGTAGCCCTACCCTTTGGGCGCTATAGCGCTAGGACCAGGCAGAAATGGCCTTGGTTCTGTAACGACCCAAATTCACTAATAAGGCTTAAGGGCCTTGATTAGTGTGACAGGAGAGCATTAATGGAATAAGTGTGAAATAATGAGTAATTATATGTTTAATAATGTTTATATGATAATTGATGATATTATGTGGTAATATGATATGTGATATATGTGAGAACCACATTATTATGTGAACAGGTTCGCTGAGCACGACTCAAGACGATTCTAGGGTCAGATAGCGGGGAAAGTCACAACGGGGCTTAAGATATGACTTTGGAGAAGTCGGGGATAATTTTAGATAGCGGGTAGCAATTTGGATTATCAGGTCATGAGAATAAATATATGGAGATATATTTGATGTTAGGATGTCTAGGCGGGAATATTGGGGGATTTTACCATCTTGGCTTCGGGGACGGTTCCGGCACCCCGAGCCTCGGGATTAGTTTAATGTGTGAGATAGACATAAGGAAACCTTTAGAAAATACAAACCGACTAAACACTCTTGTCTCAGCTTTCTCTCACGCTCAAGGAAAACAAAGGGAAGGGAAGGAAACACAGAAAACTAAGGGGAGCAAGCTGGAATTTCTAGGATTTGTGGTGAGAATTTGGAGGTTTAGCTCAAGAGAAAAACAAGGAACTAAACAGGGATTAAGGTAAGCATCTAATTCTATTTTCTGTGGTTGAATTTTGAGTTTTAGCTGGGTTTTAGTTAAGTGTTGAACAAAGTTGGTATTGATGTTTTAAGGCAGAATTAAAGAAGGGAACTTGGGGACTTAGCTTGGCTATGGCTTGGTGAGGTGATTCAACAGCAAAGGTAAGTCTCAACTCCTGGTTTAGAGGTTTTAAATTGAGTTTGAGTGGCTGGTTTGAATGTTTATAGCACTTGGGTTTCAGAAATTGAAAGGAGGAGATTAAGGTGTGTTAGGTTGTGTTTTCTTGGGAATTATGTGGTTTAGATCATGCTAAAGAAGTTGGGAATTAATTGGTTAAGAGTTGGGAAACTTTGGGATGGTTTAAAGTGAGGTTTCAGGCTTAGGAATGGTGTAAATTCTGGGTTCGAAGGAGAGGGTCGCGGCTCTGTTCTAGAGCGATGCGGCCATGCAAGCCATTTAGTGAACCAACGGCCTAAGGGTGCCAAGGGTTTCACTAGCGCACAGGGCACGGCTCGGCCACTGGTAGCCGAGGACAGCTTATTATGCACTGAGCTCGGTTTAAGCGGGCCGGAGTCAGTGGGTTAAATAGAGGGTGCGGCCTAAGTCATCGGCCCTGAATTTTATGTGATATGAATATTATATGCGATAGAATGTATGTTGAATTGGACTGTAGATGCTGATTATCTGATGGAAATACATGCTTATCAAACTATTTGTTTGTTATTATTGTTTGAGTTGTTTATGATGTTTTCTTGCTGGGCCTTGGCTCACAGGTGCTACGTGGTGCAGGTAAAGGCAAGGGCAAGTTAGATCAGCCCTGATTGGAGAGCTCAGCGAGCGAAATGTACATAGCCAGGTGCTCGGCCACCACGGTTGAGGTCTAGGTAAGGACATGGAACCTAAAGACTGTCTTTTTTGCCTTAGTATGGCTAGTGGATATTCATGTATTTTTGGGAGTTTGTAAACTTATTCTAACTCTGTTTTTATATGGGATCCCATGTTTACCACAGTATAAATATATGAAATGAGTCTTTTGAGACCAAAACATTTTTTAACCTTAGCTTTTACATGTTTAGTGATATGTTTTCAAATTAATGACTTGATTAGCAAGCCCTGTACCTTTATAAGTACACAGTGTAACAGTCTTGGCTATCCAGGGCGTTACAACTTGGTATCAGAGCGTCCTAGGTTTAAGGGTTCCTGAAGACAGCCTGGACATGTACATTCGTTGCTGGAGACAAGCTCAAATCAGGGTTCGATAATGTGTGTATGTGCGTTTATGTGCTTATGTGCCTGAGATGAGCTATGCATGTTGTTATTCATTGAATTCCTAGGAAGCATGAGATACTGATAGGGCCTGGCCCTTGACTGCTGTGTGAAATATTGAGGCACGTTTATTAACATTGTCGTGCATGTAAATGAGTATATGGATGATTAATTGTTTATGGTGCATGGATGCTTATATGTGTTGGTTACTGGTGATTGATTATGTTCTATTGTTGAGTTTTGGAGAAGTTTTTATCCTGTCATTGTGGTCTGATCGCTGAGTCGATATTTGCAGATTGACTTGGATAGCTATGCGTCCAAGGAAATCTTCACGACTAGCCGGCACTGGGTCCGGGACCAGGGGAAATGACCAAGGCCAGACACCTCTGCCAGTCCCTGAGAACTGGCAGCAGTTAATGGCTGAGATGCAGGCTCGATTACAGAGCCAAGACGAGCTGATTCGTATTCTGCAACAGCAGGCTCCATCAGGGAGTGCTGCCCCTTCTTTACCACCTGCAGTGGTACCAGCTGTGCAGCCTGGGGAGGTTGTTAACAAGTGGGAACTATTATATGAGCGATTCAGGAAGTAGCAACCCCCAGTCTTTGAGGGAGGACCGAATCTGTTGAAAGCCGAACAGTGGTTAACCATGATTACAGTAATTCTAGATTTCATGAGGATTGAGGGACAGGATAGAGTGGCCTGTGCCACTTATATGTTGAGAGAGGATGCCCGTATTTGGTGGGAAGTGGCATCGCAGACCAGAGATGTTGCCACACTGACGTGGGAAGGTTTCAAGGATTTGTTTGGCCAGAAGTACTACAATGTTGCTGTTAAGGCAGCAAAGGTTAATGAGTTTGTGAGTTTGGTACAGGGTAGTATGACTGTTACTGAGTATGCCCTGAAATTTGATAGGCTCGCGAAGTTTGCACCAGATTTGTGTCTACTGATGCTGCTAGGCAAGATCGTTTTATCAGAGGGCTTAATGCTATGATAGCCTGGGATGTTAGGATCACAACGGTACCTGGAGGAATAACTTATGCCCAGGCCATTGAGAGGGCTCTTACTGCTGAGGAAGTAGAGAACAAGATATGGAAGGAGAGCACGATAAGGCGTGAGGGTCGTAGGGCGATGCCTCCTTACTCAGGGGCAGGTAAGGGCGGAGGCCCCAGTGACTTCAAGAGGAAGACTCCTGACACTTCGGCTGCTCCTGGTCCTGATAGGAGGGGTCGGGGTGGTCAGGGTGGCGGTGAGGCATGGCGGACCTATCCAGAGTGTCCGAGGTGTAGAAGACGCCATCTGGGCGAGTGTCGGGCCAAGGCATATTTTGTGTGTGGGGCAGTGGGGCATCTCAGGAAAGACTGCCCAACGGTGAAGAAAGGTGAAGCGAAAAAGGTGGATAGCTTGACTCCAGCTCGAGTATTCACCTTGACTCAGGCGGAGGCTGAGGCCAGTCCCTCGGTAGTGACAGGTCAGCTTTCTAGTGCTGGCTTCCCTTTTACAGCATTGATTGATTCTGGTGCTACACATTCTTTTGTTTCTGGTAGAGTGATTGATAGACTGTGTAGACCTAGTGAGTATCGGACTGCGGGGTTTGAGACTTTGTTGCCTACAGGGGAGCTGGTAGTCTCTAGGAGGCGGATTAGGGCACTGCCAGCGATGGTTAATGGTAGGGAACTCTCGGTGGATTTGATTGAATTAGATTTGGGAGACTTTGATATGATTCTAGGAATGGATTGGCAGGCTAGGTATGGGGCTACGATTGATTGTAGGAAGAAGGAGGTTACTTTTGAGCCAGAGGGTGAGGACCCTTTTGTCTTTGTGGGTGCAGTGTCTGGACCCCGTGTACCTATGATTTTAGCATTGAGAGCCAGGGACTTGCTGCAAGGAGGATGCATGGGTTTTCTGGCTAGTGTGGTGGATACCACCAGAGTTATGCCAGCAGGGCTGAGAGAGACTAGATTGGTGTGTGAGTTTTTGGATCTCTTCCCTGAGGATTTGCCAGGGTTGCCGCCGCGTAGGGAGATATAGTTTGAGATTGAGTTGGCACCAGGGACAGAACCAGTATCAAGGACACCATACAGGATGACACCAACAGAGCTGAAAGAATTGAAAATACAATTGCAAGAAATTTTGGATTTAGGGTTTATCAGGCCTAGCTACTCTCCATGGGGCACACCGGTACTGTTTGTTAAGAAGAAGGACGGGACTCTGAGGATGTGCATCGATTACAGAGAATTGAACAAGTTAACCATTAAGAATAAGTACCCTCTACCAAGGATTGATGACTTGTTTGATCAGCTGCAAGGTAAGATGGTGTTCTCAAAGATTGATCTTCGATCTGGTTATCACCAGCTGAGGATCAAGGATGAGGACATACCAAAGACAGCTTTCCGGACGCGTTATGGGCATTATGAGTTCTTGGTCATGTCTTTTGGTCTGACCAATGCCCCGGCAGCTTTTATGGATCTAATGAACAAGGTGTTCAAGGAATTTTTGGACCAGTTTGTCATTGTTTTCATTGACAACATCTTAGTATACTCCAGTTCAGAGGCAGAGCATGAGCAGCATCTCCGACAGGTTTTACAGAGGTTAAGGGAGCATCAGTTGTACGCCAAGTTTAAGAAGTGTGAGTTCTGGCTACTAGATGTGACCTTTCTTGGACATATAGTTGGGGCAGAAGGGATTAAGGTGGATCCGTCCAAGGTGGAAGCAGTTAGGGATTCGCCGAGGCCGAGGAATGCCTCGAAGGTGCGGAGTTTCCTTGGGTTGGCTGGTTACTACAGGCGGTTTGTAGAGGGGTTCTCGAAGATTTCTTCGCCGATGACAGAGTTGACAAGAAAGAATCAGAAGTTTTTCTGGTCAGAGAGGTGTGAGAACAGCTTTCAGGAGTTAAAGCGACGGCTTATCTCTGCGCCTGTGTTGAGTCTTCCTTTGGAGGAAGGGAAGTTCGTGGTTTACTGTGATGCATCAAGGTTGGGCTTAGGCTGTGTGCTGATGCAGAATGAGAAAGTTATAGCCTATGCATCTCGACAGCTGAAGGAGTATGAGCAGAGGTACCCGACTCACGATTTGGAGTTAGCGGCGATGGTATTTACATTGAAGGTGTGGCGTCATTACCTGTATGGAGAAGTGTGAAATCTACACTGATCATAAGAGTCTGAAGTATTTCTTCACGCAGAAGGATCTGAATATGAGACAGAGACGTTGATTGGATTTGGTTAAGGATTATGATTGTGATATCCTTTACCACCCTAGGAAAGCCAACGTGGTGGCAGATGCGTTGAGCCGGAGGGGCCCAGGACAGTTGTATAGTTCTACTCAGATCTCGAGAGAATTGGCTGATGAGATGGTCAGGGCAAAGATAGAACTGGTGGTGGGCCAGTTAGCTAATATCACTTTGCAGTCGACCCTGCTGGAGTGGGTCAAGGAGGGTCACTTGGTGGATGTGCAGTTGCAGGATGGTAGGCAGCATGCCTTAGCGGGGACAGCTAAGGATTATTCAGTTTCAGAGACAGGTTTGCTCCGGTATCAGGGACGGATATGTGTTCCGGCAGATGAGGGGATTAGGCGTGAGATATTGGATGAGTCCCACACCATGCCATACTCACTTCATCCGGGTACCACGAAGATGTATCAAGATCTACGGAAATTATACTGGTGGCCCGGGATGAAGAAGGATGCAGTTGAGTATGTATCTAGATGCTTAACCTGTTAACGGGTTAAGGCTGAGCATCAGCGCCAGCGGGATTGCTGCAGCCTTTGGGTATCCCAGAATGGAAGTGGGAGGATATTACGATGGATTTCATGGGAGGATTACCCAGGACGGTTGGACTTCATGACTCGGTGTAGGTGATAGTGGACAGATACACCAAGTCAGCTCATTTTCTACCAGTGAGGTCAACTTATACCGTGGAACAGTACGCAGAGCTGTATGTGAGGGAGATAGTTCATCTCCACGGGGTTCCAAAGTCTATTGTATCTGATTGAGACCCTATCTTTACCTCCAAGTTCTGGGGAGCTCTGCAGAGAGCCATGGGGACCCAGTTGAAGTTTAGCACAGCTTTTCATCCTCAGACTGATGGACAGTCTGAGAGAACGATTCAGGTATTGGAGGACATGCTTAGGGCATGTGTGATTGACTTTGAGGGTTCGTGGAGTAAGTATCTTCCATTGATTGAGTTTTCATATAACAACAATTATCAGTCCACGATTGGAGTGGCTCCTTATGAGATGTTATATGGAAGGAAGTACAGATCGCCTATTCACTGGGATGAGATGGGTGAGAGAAGATATTTAGGGCCAGATATGGTTCAGAAGACTAATGAGGCCATTGAAAAGATTCGAGCTAGGAAGCTTGCCTCGCAGAGTAGACAGAAAAGCTACGCTGATCCTAAGCGTAGGAACGTGGAGTTCCAGGTTGGGGACCACGTGTTTCTGCGAGTTTCACCATTGAGGGGTGTGAGGAGGTTTGGAGTGAAGGGCAAGCTGAGCCCTCGGTTTGTTGGACCCTTTGAGATTCTAGAGAGGGTTGGGCAGGTGGCTTATAGGCTGGCCATGCCACCGTCCTTATCAGGAGTTCATAATGTGTTTCATGTCTCTATGTTGCGGAAGTATGTTTCTGATACAACACATGTGTTGAGGTATGAGGACTTGGAGCTGCAGGCAGATTTGTCCTATGAGGAGAGACCAGTTCAAATTTTGGATCGGAAAGAGAAGGTTCTGCGGAATAAGACAATTCTGTTAGTGAAAGTATTATGGAGAAATAGCAAGGTCGAGGAAGCGACCTTGGAGCTAGAGACGGCGATGTGGGATCAGAATCCCGAGCTATTCAGGTAAATTTTGGGGATGAAATTCTCAGTAGGAGGGGATAGTTGTAACGACCCAAATTCACTAATAAGGCTTAAGGGCCTTGATTAGTGTGCCAGGAGGGCATTGATGGAATAAGTGTGAAATAATGAGTAATTATATGTTTAATAATGTTTATATGATAATTGATTATATTATGTGGTAATATGATATGTGATATATGTGAGAACCACATTATTATGTGGACACGTTCGCTAAGCACGACTCAAGACGATTCTAGGGTCAGATAGCGGGGAAAGTCACAACGGGGCTTAAGATATGACTTTAGAGAAGTCAGGGATAATTTTAGATAGCGGGTAGCAATTTGGATTATCGGGTCATGAGAATAAATATATGGAGATATATTTGAGGTTAGGATGTCTAGGCGGGAATATTGGGGGATTTTACCATCTTGGCCTCGGGGACGGTTCCGGCACCCCGAGCCTCGGGATTAGTTTAATGTGTGAGATAGACATAAGGAAACCTTTAGAAAATACAAACCGACTAAACACTCTTGTCTCAGCTTTCTCTCACGCTCAAGGAAAACAAAGGGAAGGAAAGGAAACACAGAAAACTAAGGGGAGCAAGCTGGAATTTCTGGGATTTGTGGTGAGAATTTGGAGGTTTAGCTCAGGAGAAAAACAAGGAACTAAACAGGGATTAAGGTAAGCATCTAATTCTATTTTCTGTGGTTGAATTATGAGTTTTAGCTGGGTTTTAGTTAAGTGTTGAACAAAGTTGGTATTGATGTTTTAAGGCAGAATTAAAGAAGGGAACTTGGGGACTTAGCTTGGCTATGGCTTGGTGAGGTGATTCAACAGCAAAGGTAAGTCTCAACTCCTGGTTTAGAGGTTTTAAATTGAGTTTGAGTGGCTGGTTTGAATGTTTATAGCACTTGGGTTTCAGAAATTGAAAGGAGGAGATTAAGGTGTGGTAGGCTGTGTTTTCTTGGGAATTATGTGGTTTAGATCATGCTAAAGAAGTTGGGAATTAATTGGTTAAGATTTGGGAAGCTTTGGGGTGGTTTAAAGTGAGGTTTCAGGCTTAGGAATGGTGTAAATTCTGGGTTCGAAGGAGAGGGTCGCGGCTCTGTTCTAGAGCGCTGCGGCCCTAGCATGCAAAGAAGCCAAGGAGGCTCGGCCAAGGGGGAGCGCCGCGACGCCCAAGGCAAGGGCCGCGTCGAGTGTGTGGTTCAGCCTGGGTGTTGGTTCTGTTTTGGGGAAGGGCCGCGGCTAGGCTTTGGGGGTCGCAGCCCTTGGTTGCACACATGAGTTTTTTAGGGTTTTAGGCACGGGAAAGTGGTCTAGTGTGCTCGGGTTTGGTTTCATCACCGTGCTTGGTGGAATTTGGAATCCCGGGGGTTAGTTTTGTAATTAGAAACCTATATTGGAGTATTAATGGAACCCTATACTTTGGTTGTGACTGGGTGATAAAAGCTTAGGCTCGGGAACGGATCGTGCTTGAGGGGCGTTGCTCGTAATTCGATAACCGTACGGACTAAAGGTAAGAAAACTGCACCTGATTGATTATATGAGATGGGACTAAGGGCTCCCTAATGTAAATGCTTGAAAAGATGGTATTAGGCCATGCAAGCCATTTAGTGAACCAACGGCCTAAGGGTGCCAAGGGTTTCACTAGCGCACAGGGCACGGCTCGGCCACTGGTAGCCGAGGACAGCTTATTATGCACTGAGCTCGGTTTAAGCGGGCCAGAGTCAGTGGATTAAACAGAGGGTGCGGCCTAAGTCGTCGGCCCTGAATATTATGTGACATGAATATTATATGCGATATAATGTATGTTGAATTGGACTGTATATGCTGATTATCTTATGGAAATACATGCTTATCAAACTATTTGTCTGTTATTATAGTTTGAGTTGTTTATGATGTTTTCTTGCTGGGGGATCTTGATTAGGAGGCCGGGAAGGCCATAATTGATTTAATATGTTATAAAATGAATATATGCATGTTAATGTGAATTATATTACTATATGATGATAAATGCATGCATACGGGTGTACTTATAATGATAAGGGCATTCTGGTAATTTGGCATATTGAGTGCATATTGTAATTTGTGAATGAGATTTCATTATTATGGAGACATATTCGAGCTATGCGGCATGAGACGATCTTAGATTATGAGTTAGCGGTTTTATCATAACGGGGTCAATTTTGGGGTAATAGAAATGTTTATTTGGGGATAGATTGGGAATATTTGAGATCAGGGTGAAATTCTGGAAGTTTGACTATAGTATCCCCGGGGGTGTTTTCGGGACCCCGAGCACTAGGTTTTAGTTGAGGTTACTTAAGCTTGAAGTAGTTTGACGATAAGAACGTACGTTAGAAACTTCTCGTTCTCTCTCAAAACAGTCTGTTTTACCGTTTGAGCCTTTTTGAGGAAACCTTGAGTTCTAGGAGTCGGAATCAAGCGAGGGTCGAGGCATAGCGATCCTAGGAACAATTAGAAGTTTCTTAACCAAAGTATTTGACGAGAAACAACCCAATCGAAGGTAATCTAAGTTTGAAGTTTTAAGTTTTTAAAGCTTTTAAGCTTAGAATTGGACTTTGTTAATTGTTGAGTTTTTTTGGTTGGTTTGAGCTTTGGGTTTTGAGGGTTTTGGAGTATTGGGAAGCTTGGGAACTTTGATTTGATGATTGGGGAATGTTTGGGTATGTTTTTGGAAGATTTGGAGTGTTTAAAACGCGTTTGGGAATGGCCCAGGGTTGGGGGCCGCGACCCTGTTCTTGAGCGCCGCGGCCCTAGTTCGAAGAAGCAGGTGTCAGGAAATTGGCCTTGCTGGGCGCCGCGGCCTGGGCCGCAGCCCTAGCCTCAGAGAACCCTGGGGGCCACGGCCCAAGGTGCTAGGGTCGCAGCCCTTGCCCTGTTTTCACCCCGTTTGCTCGTTTTGACCTCGGGAACTTAGTTATGGGCCTCGGGAGTGTCCCTACTACTTGGATTAGTTTGGATTGATCTCTTGGGGGCTAGATATTGGTGTGGAACCTTTGATTATCATGTTATTAATGGTGTTCCATATATGGTTATGATTAGGTGACCGCTAAGGGCTTAAAGGTTGATCGTTCTTATATTGGTACTAGCCAAATCTGAGGTAAGAAAACTGCACCCTGTGTATATGTGACATGCATGGTTATCATTGAAGCATGTTGGTTGATTATTGAGTATGACATGCATGGTTATTATTGATGCATGTTGGATGTTTAAATGTAAATGTTGATAGCATAAGGAATGCTTGGCAATCTTGCCCATTTGCATATGACTGCTGTTGAGGCATGTTGGATGATTAAGTGTGATGCATGTAATGCACGAGAAACATGTGATTAGGGCATGCCATGAATGATGAATATGAGATTGGCCAGAGCTTGAGCCTCTGAGTTTGTGCATGATCATGATTATGCTAGAAACTGTTTAGTAAGCATGCTGAATGCCCTATTCTTGGATAACTGGCATATGATACATATTGATAGCATTGCTTACTTGTGTATGGTACTGACTAATTAGTCAGATTTGACAAAAGGTGCTAGTATCAACTGTGAAGCTGTGACTCATTAGTCAGGTTCGGCAGTGGTACTGGGCACTAGTCACGATGCACTGACTCTTCAGTCAGAATCGACAAAAGTGTTAGTGTTAACTGTGAAGCTGTGACTCATTAGTCAGGTTCGGCAGTGATACTGGACACAGGTCAGGTAGCGCTGACTTATTTGTCAGAACGGCCTTAGCGTGAATCACGCAAGCCAACAGAGATTAGATCTAATCGACTACTAGTATTGAATGACTCAAGGAGCATTAATGCCTGACCGACCCTGAGGGTCGATGAATGAAAAAAGAGCTTGGAGGCTAGTGGCTTACCTAACAGCCACTCTCCCGCTAGAAAAGAGAGCTTGGAGGCTAGTGGCTTACCTAACAGCCACTCTCCCGCTAGAAAAGAGAGCTTGGAGGCTAGTGGCTTACTTAACAGCCACTCTCCCGCTAGAATCATGTGATGTTCACCCATTGGTTTGAAAGTTTTATGTTCAGTGTGATTATAATGATAATCATTTGATAATGTTTATGAAAAGTGTTATGTTTTCTTGCTGGGCTTCGGCTCACGGGTGCTATGTGGTGCAGGTGAAGGCAAGAGGAAGCTGGACCATCCTTGAGTTCGAGAGCTTAGGTGATGACGTGTACATATGCAGTTGCTCGTCCGCCACGGCCGAGGTTTAAAGTGGAACTAGGGTTGAACCCTGTTTTGCCGCTTAGAACGGCATGTTGTAAATATTTTCTGTGATAAACTCTGAGTTGTATTTTTGGGATCCCAATGTATATATTAAACGTTCTAATGAAACGTTACATCATAACCAAAATGTTTAAACCCTGAACCGCTAATCATACTTAGATCACGTTTTGGCCAAATGACTCGATTAGCGAGTTTAGCACTGTTTACAAGGCACACCGTAACGGTCCCAGGAGTTGGGGCATTACATACGTGGTACAGGTAAAGGCAAGGGCAAGTTAGATCAGCCCTGATTTGAGAGCTCAGCGAGCGGAATGTACATAGCCAGGTGCTCGGCCGCCACGGTTGAGGTCTAGGCAAGGACATGGAACCTAAAGACTGTCTGTTTTGCCTTAGTATGGCTAGTGGATATTCATGTATTTTTGGGAGTCTGTAAACTTATTATAACTCTGTTTTTATATGGGATCCCATGTTTACCACAGTATAAATATATGAAATGAGTCTTTTGAGACCAAAACATTTTTTAACCTTAGCTTTTACATGTTTAGTGACACGTTTTCAAATTAATGACTTGATTAGCAAGCCCTACACCTTTATAAGTACACAGTGTAACGGTCTTGGCTATCCAGGGCGTTACAGGTTCTTCCTCCTTCAAATCCTCCATTTCCAACATGATTCAAAATCTTCCAAACACCATTTAAACCCCTAAATGAACCCAAATATCATCTACATATATCCTAGGCATCACAACCCAAGAAACCCTTGCCAAAAACTCCCATTGAAACTCAACTTTCATACCAAAAACCCAACTGAAACTCAATGAGAAAATAGAGCAAGAACTAAGGTTTTAATGGCTAAAAGCTCACCTCAATCTCATCTTAGCATCCTCTTCAATGGTAGAGCATAACCCAAAACCCTCAAGGCTTGATTCCTTGGCTTGGTTCCTCAAAAAGAGCTCCAAAATTCAAAGAGAAATGGAGAGGGAATGATGTACGGGAGAGAAGGTGAAGGAGACTCTGTTTTCTTAAGCTTTCTACAACTTTATGGTTGTTATAAATCCTTTAGGGTCAAAAGACCTAAATGCCCTCAAGCCTAAATAAAAGCCTTAACAGCCACCAAGGGCGAAATTGTCTTTCCCCGCCTATCTCGTTAATCATAATTAACACCCTCCAATTCCCGATATTCTCAACATTCTCAAATGATAATAGATCATATCCTATTACCCTTTAATTCCCAGTAATGTTCTATTCCTCAAATAACCCCGAGACTCACCCCGAGCCCCGAAATTAATCTCATTATGACCAGACCGAAAACTTGCATTCCATGATCGTCTCATGCCGAATGGCTCGAACAAATCCACATATAATGTGGTATTATTTATAATTCACCCACATGCATGAAAATATACAATTACGCCCTCAACAGGCCAAATTTCCAAAATACCCTTATAATAATAAAAAATGGACCCATATGCATGCATTTATCATCATATTATAATATAACTCACATAACACATGCATATAATCATTTAATGACATAATAAATCAATTATGGCCCTCCCGACCTCCTAATCAAGGTCCTAAACCTTATTAGGAAATTTGGGCCATTACAAGGATGGGCCTCTCTCGGGGTGGTTTGAGTTGACGAAGGGCCTCGGCTGTCTCATGCAAAGATTTGTTGCCTTCTTCTAGCCTTACTTCATAGTGCTGAAGCATCTTCTTGTACTGCTCCAACAAAGCCCCCTCATACGTTTCAGGGTACACCAGGAGATAGATTTGGGGTGGCACCGCCTCCTGCTCCGAGTCTTGAACCGACCCTTGAGCTGGTTCTGGGACATCCTCCTGCCTTGCCTCTTGAACCGCCTCGTATGACCCAGACGAGGAAGGGATCTCCACTATCGGGGGAAAGTCGCTTGCAGGGACCTCCGCTGTAGCATCCCAAATTTGCTAATAAGGCTTGGGCCCTTGATTAGCATGCTTGGAGGGCAATAAGTGGTTTATTATTATAATATGTGAATTTTTTTTATGAGTATGTGATTAGAGATGCATGTTTAGGTAAATTAAATATGCATGTGGGCCCCGTTTGGTTATTAGGGGCATGTTTGTAATTTTAGCCCGTTGAGGGCATAAATGTGATAAATGTAATAATTGTGATATACTTGTGATATATATGTGATGCACGATCCAAGACAGTCCTAGGGAGAGGTTTAGCTAGAAAGTCACAACGGGGTCGAATACTCGACTCGGGGCGAGTCGAGGGGTATTTCGGGCATTGGACGTTTTATGGGGATATCGGGTTATGGAAATAAATATTTGGAGATATATTTGAAGATAAAATGTTTAGGAAGGAATATCGAGGAAATTTATCATTTTGCCATCGGGGACTTAACGGGATTTGGTAAATGTCTAATTACCCTTGGCGTTACTTAGGGGTTAAGGATAGGCTTAAGGGGAAAAAGGGTAAACTGGCTTTAAGGATGGATAAACTTGGCTGAGGAGAAGTCATCCACGTTTTCCTTACTTAGACATATGATGGAATCACCGTTGGAAGCTCTAGAGGAAAGGAAAAGCTAAGAGAAGAAGAGGAGGAAGAAAGCTGATTTTCTTGGAAGCAAAGGAGGAATTCAAAGCTGGACTTTGGGGGCTAGAAGCTGGAACATAGAGGACTAATTCAGGGATTAAATCAAGCTCAAAGGTAAGTTTTAAACTTGATGAACAAGCTGAAATTCTGCTGGTGTTGGGTGTTAGAACTTAGGCATGCATGGATTGGTTTCTAGGATTGGTTTTGAATGTTTTATGGGTTTAAGAATTGGTTCATGAGTTTGTTAGAATGTTTAGGCTATATGAGTATGAATTATGGGCTTAATTATGAGTTTGGGTGAAGTTTGGGGTGTGAGATATGGGGTTAAGCTCGGGGAAAACTTGAAAGAAAGGCTGGTTTTCTGGGTTTTCACGTCGAGCCGCGGCCCTTGGAGGGGCATGCTGCGGCCCATGTGCACGCGAGGCCTTGGGAGGCTTATGATCTTGAGCCGTGCTATGGCGCTTGGCTAAGCATGCCGCGGCCCATGTCTCTTTCCAGAGAGGTGTTTTACCTCTGTTTTGAGGCAAGTCACGGCCTTTAAGGGGTTGGGCCGCGACCCTAGTTCAAAATGTTGGGTGTTTTGTGGGTTTTTGGCTTGGGAATCTAATTATTAAGGCTCGAGGTGGATTTTATCACCCGGATTGGTAGAATTCAAGGTTCCAGAGATTAGAATGGTAACCCAAAGTTATATTATGGATTAGACCTTGATGGATTGATTTTGTTGATGTGTTGTGACTAGGGTTTCAGCGATGCTCGGACTAGAGGACTGTGCTCGGGGCATCAGTGCTTGGAAAGCTTGGGACACAGGTAAGAAAACTGTTGTACCCATAGAGCAGGGCGAGGCCCTATAGTTTGTGTTGCAGGGAAGACCCTATATGATTGTGTTGTAGGGTGTAGCCCCATTGATTGTGCTTATGCATGTTTAAGTATTTGTTTAATTATGCTATGTGTACATATATGTGAATGAACGGCAAAAGCCGAAAACGGCGAGGACCGAGAACGGTGAAGGCCGGGAACGACGAAGGCTGAGAACGGCAAGGGGCCGGGAGCAGCGTTTAGCACGCGGAGTGCGAGTTGCCAAGAAGAGACCCTATAGGATACCTGGGTTATCCTCACGTTGTAGACTGCGAACCCAAGGCCTGGTAAAGTGCCTGGGACGGCATGGCTGTATGTGTTTAGCCCATTGGCGGTTTATTTGTATGCTGAATGATAGAAATGCATATGTTATCTGCTTGTGAAAGTTTTTTTGCTGGGCTTCGGCTCACGGGTTCTCTATGGTGCAGGTAAGGGCAAGGGGAAAGTCAACCAACCATGAGTACGGAGAGCGTGAAACGGTGCGTACATGTTTGGTCTGCCTGGCTGCCACGACCATGGGTATTTTTGGGAGATGATTGTACTATACCTAGATTTTGTCGTTTAGTCGACTTTAGTTATATTTTTGAGTTGTAAATATTTCTAAACGGTATTTTGGGATCCCAAATGTTAAACGCTTTATGATTTTCAATTAATGGAATTATTTTCAAAGTATATGACTCTGTTTATGGTTTAATTACACTTTTGTCTTAAAACCTCGATTAGCGAGTTAATTGCACGTTTTAAACTCACTTAGTAACGGCTCTAAGAAAGTAGGGTGTTACATCCGCGGGGGGAGTGGAGACTCTCTGCCTTTTGGCCGGAGGAGAGGGTTTGGGTTGCTCCCGAGGACGCGACGACCCCTCTCCTACCGAAGAGCTGGGGGGGCTCCTAACCTTAGCGCAGACTGGGCAATGTCCGCCAATCCCATGTGAGCTGCGGGACAAGTTAAATAGTTAGCGTGCATTCTACACAAAAGGACAATGCAATAAAATAAGCTACTCGAAGGTTCACCGTGAGTTGAGCCTCGGTGCAAACAATGAGGGTGTACTATCCTATTCCCTACCTCACAACTAATGTTGGTGCGATATTGGCAAAACCAGGTTAAGGTGAAGGACATCACTCGGTCTAAGGGTACGAATCCATGAGAGGTGGACTGCCTCCTAGGGCGGTGGAGAAAAATGTCAATGGGATCTAGGTAATCCTTTAATTCTTCCCTAGTCCAACGCCGATGTGAGATTTGACCACAACGAATGAGTGCTGGGGAAGCCCAGACATGGTCGGGACTTATCCTATCGCCTACTCGGAAAGCAGAAGCCAGAGCGGGAGGTGATTTACCTAAGTCCAGATGAGAAGCTTCCATCCCTGCCTGAAGCTCTTCCTCAAGCTCCCGATCCTCTTGTGCCTCTCGGGCCTCTTATGTAGCACGCGCATTCACCAGTCTTTCCTCTGCCAGCCATTTGTGAAATGCTTTCTTGGCTAGCCCTTCTATGTAAATGATATGATGGGATGCCAACTCCCGAGACTTCTTGGACTGGTGGTATTTGGTCAGCTCCAGGTTGCTTATTCATTATTCGACGCTGAGAAGCCCCGACCTAATAAGATTTGGTTCTATTACCAGGACGCTAAGGTTTAAGTCCCGGCCGGGGAGAGTCTTCATTGCCTGGAGATGATCCTCGAAGAGCTGAACATAGGGAGTTCGGCAGAAAGGACCTATCCAAACGGAAATAACTAAGTATCGAATACATAAAGGCCCTAGTGAGGCAAGGAATAAGCGTATTCGAAAAGATACTCACCTACTCGGGCGAAGTTAAGAATCAAGGTCGGGTTACTATGGGTCGGGAAGCCATCCGTGAAGAAGAAGGCATCCTTGTAGTCCCGAGCATGATTCTTATTATGGTGGGGAGCCTTGTAACTGAGTGAAGAAGCTAGGTACTTCACCAGGGCATAGTATCCATCTCGCTTGGAGCCCTTCTTCCGAGGAGTAGTTTTGAAAGTGTAGAAATAAAGAATCTCTACTGGTGAAGGCTCAGGCCATTTGTGCTTTCAGTACATAATGTACGTCCCTGCGAGCACTATGTAGCTGTTGGGGGAGGGGGCCATCCCCATGAACTTCAGGAAGTTCACAAAATATTGCTTGAGGGGTAGGGTATCCCCCGCCATCAGGTGCGATGCGCACCCAGGCCGTAGACGCTGCGTTGCGCCCTCGGACTCCTGACAGAGGCGGATGAGGCATCTGTCTCCAACCGAGTAATACCTCATGATCACCTCGAGGGCCTCAGGATGTCAAAGCAGAGTGTGGTAATCCTCTACTTTGAACGCATCACCCTCGTATTTTTGCGTAGGGTGTGGAGTGGGGGCCCTATTTACCTCCTCCACAATGAGCCCCCGGTCTTCAGGCATTTCGGGCCTCACCGCCACTTGAAGGTCAGGACAAACAACTAGCTCCCCGGTCGACTCTTGGTTACCCGTCCTTACATTGCTTTTGGAGGCATCTCGTTCTCAAGCCATATTGAAGATCTCCTAGTCGAAGAGATAGAACCCATGTTCGTGTAGTTGATGGAGTTCCTCGGACATCTGAGACAAAAAACCAAGTAGTTAGTATTCTGACCGAAGGAAATATGGCCAAAACACGAACTACTCTAGGAATACTGCTCGAGAAGGAAAGGATAATTTTGGAAATGTGAGGTATCCCCGGCACCTAAGGACAAGCCAAAGAAGATGAACCTACCGGAATCTGGAAAATTCCTAGATTCTGGTCACAGGCTCATAAATGCAAAGTTGAAAAAAAGACTCTTGAAGGTCATTTCAAACGAGCATAATATTAAAATGTGCCTAAAATGACTCGTGAAAACAAGAAACAAGCTCAAAAATTCCATACTACTGCCATTCCTAAACATATATCGAAAAACACCAAGCACACACCAAAAACAGAAAAGTGGGTCGAAGGTACTTACCCGAGATAAAGCGAAGGTAGGTGCTGAGGCTAGTCCTAATTACCTTGAAGTACTGTTTTCCATCTGACCAAAAGCAAGACGATTCACACTAGTCATCCAAAACTCTGGGAAAGGGTTGAAGATGAGAGACAGACGAAAGAGAAGAAAGTGTGCTCGGAAAGTTTTTGATTTTTTGAAAGGTTATAGTATGAGACTGAAGGTTTTTCTGGGATTTTATACCCAATAAAACGTGTTAGGGAAGCAACTTCCCCACAACCATCGGATGGCTTACCCTGGTAAGTTCACGAAGGTGATCCAACGATCAGGGTTCAAAAGGCGTAGATGGCAATCATCGTTTCTTTAGGAAAAGACGCCTTGGGCGTAGAGTTGACATTTGGGATATTGAGTTGACCCCTAATTAAATGCACGGACTGATGGGCCCAACAATAGGGCCTTGACACAAGGTTTTTCTTTTCAAAGTGACATCGGCAGAAGTCCAAATGTTTCCTGTCTGAGGACTTTTCGAAGTCTTCCTCAGTTTGAAGTCTCCACTGTCCGATGAAGAATAGAGACTTGGGGGGCAATGTTGTCCGTATTTTCACCTCCGACACATGGCAACCCCCAGGGACTGGCTTGGACATTCGAGGCATCCTCGGGGCATGTTATTGCTCGAGGTCTTTAGTCGGAGCTTCTAAGGTGAGACCTTGCCTTTGACAGTGGGTCGTGGGTGCCTTAGTAGATTACTCCCCGATGTTCGTTCTTGGAGCTGGAGGTTCTCCAGCTTGGGCAGTTAAGGCGAGGGGTCTCATCTCCCAACCGTCTCCCAGGTCTGAGGTTCTGGTTCCCATACCTAAGAAAAGGTGTAACGTATCAACAAATGCGGGTTTTCAGAGCCAGAGGATCGTCTGACAACCTTTATGGGAGATCCATCAATAATGTTGTCAAGTGTACGACTCAACAATTCGCACACCCACTATGCCGCCTGACATGAAGGTACTTATAGCACGCCCTGACAGTACCTGGGGCATGTTCCTTATAAAGTAGATGCTTTTCGGCAGTGGGCCCCGCAAATCTCATTTGGGTCATGATCTCTATTCAATTCAGCCCAATGCATTGAATTTGTATTAATCCCCCAATAATGGGAAAAATGTGTATTAATTACTTATGATTAGTATTAATGACCTCTGCCTCTATAAATAGGGTTGGGAGTCTCATTGTAAATGGTTCAGTTTTTTAGAGAGAAAACACCTTGTACCCAGAACAATTTAAACATTGCCTGAGAATACACCATTGGACCTTGCAATCACTAGCTTACAATCCTCTTAATACCAAAGACTCGTGGACTAGGGTTCTTTTATAACCTGAACCATTTAAAATCATTGTCTTCTTATAGTTTATTTCTTTAATCTCTCTTATTAAGGTTGATAGCGAAAAAGACAGTCAACATATATGAATTCAAATATTATAAAATATTATTATTATAATAATATTTTATACAAGACTAAATATTTAATACTTATATCAATATAAATTTAAATTTTATAAAATATCAGTATAATAATAATATATAATACATAATCTTAATTTTTATTAAAAAAATTATCATTTATGTTTAAAAAAGTTATCATATTATATATATTTAAAAAATTCATAAATAATATTTTGGTTTAATTGTTCATTTAATATATTTATATCATTCTTTTATATATAATATTGTTTATTTATTTGAAATTTATATGGCAATGATATAAATTTAATAAATATATTGATAAATTCTATAAATAAAAACAAACGCACATTGCACATTACTTGTATCTAGCATATATATATATGGAAGACTTCTCAATGGTTACTACCCATAGATGGGTACTAACAATTATGATGATTTGATAACATAGTGACTTGGTATAGCAAGTCACTAACACGTAAATATTTTTTTTTTCTGAATTAATTTCGAATTTAATTATTTTTCTTTTGTCATAATAAATGTTGTGTTCAACCAATGAGAGACACTACATATATTTAAAAATTGACATGTATTTGAAAAATGAAAAGTTTACAATATTATATTTTCATAATAAATATGTTTTTTTCATCAGGTAAACCTTCCAAAAATTTGAAAAATCAAAATTTATTTTTAGAAATATTAATTAACAACTATAAATATGGATCATTGATCTTAATCAAATGGTTAATATTGAAGTAACTATCCATGGGTAGTAACAATTAAGAGTGCACCCATATATATATATGGAAGACTTCTCAATAGTTACTACCCATAGTTGGGTACTAAGAATTATGATGATGTGGTAACATAGTAACTTGGTATAGCAAGTCACCAACAAGTAAATATTTTTTTTTACACTAATTTCGAAATTACTTATTTTTTGTTTGCCATAATTAATGGTGTTTCCAACCAATGAGAAACACTAGCTATATTTAGAAATTGACATGCATTTGAAAAATAAAAATTTTATAATATTATATTTTCATAATAAATACACGTTTTTCATCAAGTAACATTTCCAAAAATTTGAAAAAATCAAAATTTATTTTTAGAAATATTAATTAACAACTATAAATATGGATTATTGATTTTAATCTAACGGTTAATATTAAAGTAACCATCTATGGGTAGTAACCATTAAGAGTGCACCCATAAATATATATATATATATATATATAAAACACACCACCGAAACCATATTTTGCTACAATGTTCCCTATACATTTCCGGAAACTATTCATGATCCATATTTTAATTTATTTAATTTTCTTTTTTGTCCCAAATTTTTCTCTTGATTTCATATATACAATGAATAAAAAATTTAAATATTATATAATATTTAAATGATATGACAAAACTTGTGTATATTTTTTGTGAAAAAATTATATTTGGTATATTGTAATAGATAAATAAAAAATTTATATTATAAGATAATACATGAATATTGGTGGGATCGACAAAATTATTATAAGAGACCCTATATGTAAAAATGTGTAACTTAGCTTGTATTTTTATTAGAATAAATAGTATTTTCGTTCCCCGAATTATGACTACTGTATGATTGTGCCCCATGAATGATTCACGATGTTAAAAATTCCCCTCGAACTATGAACGTTACTAAAATATGATAATTCTGTTAGATTTCGTCCTAAGTGGCTAACGGATTGATGACGTGAATTTTTTTTTCTGTTGATATGGCATGTCACGTGTAGATCAATTATCAATTTTGCCCCCTGAACTTTGACCACTACCAAATTATACTCCTTTTATAAAATAATATTTTTTTCTTAAAAATAATAATTAAATCTTTAATAAATAAAAATTTTAATTATCAACAAATAACTATTTTTTACTTTTTCTTTTACAATATTAATTAAAACTATTTTATAATATACATTTAAAATAAATACTAAAACGAAGAAAAAACTTTTAATTAAAGAGGTGGACGAAAAAACTTATTTTAAGAGGAGGATGACAAATGGGAAAAAACTTTATTTTATGATTTATTTTTTAATCTTTATATTAAAATATATTTATTTTATGTTGTAAAAGAAAAGAAAAAGTAAAAAAAAAAATTATTTGCTATTAATTAGATTTTTAATTTTTGAGTATTTGAATTTTATTTAATTAATTTGAAACTTTTAGTATTGTTTATTTTCTTAATCTTTTAAAATATTTTTTTTAATTTTAAGGATTTAGTTATTATTTTTAAAAAGAAAAAAAATTAAATTAGTCTTAATAAAAAAGGCACAATTTGCTAGTGGTCAAAGTTTTGGGGGCAAAATTTTTAATTATTCTATACATGATACTGTCACATCAAGAGACAAATTGCTACATCATTAATCTGTTAGCCACCTAGGACGAAATCTAACAGAAGTCCCATATTTCAGTAACGTGTATAGTTCGGAGAGAATTTTTAACATCGCGAATCATTCAGGGACACAATCATACAGTAATCATAATTCGATGGCAAAAGCGCTATTTATTCTTTTTATTATCATGTTATAAAGATAAAGATTGAACATAGTAGTGTCATAGGTAAAATCGTATTTATGAGTTATAACGAAAAGGAATCTTGTGAAGATTCTTTTAGAGGCAAATTCAAAGCTAATGTATAAGTATATTCTTTTTACAGCTAATGATACCAAGTAACGTTTCACTCACCCATTTGCGGAAAATGCAATGTATTAATTTAGCTACATAATTAATTATTTATTTTCCCCTAAAAAATAATTATTTATTACAAAATAAATCCAAATAAAGGTTTTTCTTAAGTTCACCATTTAAATTACGCCACGTCATTTATTACCGTTACACTCTGTCCCAATCCTTCACCATCAATGCCCGCGTCCCAATATACATGGAACACACGTGTCCTAATATAATTGGCTGTCATGTAACGGTAAACTCTCATTGGTCATTAATTTCTAAAAAACGACATCGGTTAGGAATTACCATACGACAACGAGTTTACTCCACCTACTTAGTTTTTATTATTTCTTAATTTTTGTTGAGAGAAGCGCATATGCCAACTAACACACCAACGACTAGTGGGGTATAAAATAATAATATAAAAAATCTGAGGCTTGTGTGGCGCAGCATTACTCCTTATTATGATCCCCCGGCTTACGTTAGTATTGCCCGCTCACATTATGGTCAGAAGAATACTCTTAGAGACTCTCGGTTATCCACGTGTCTAAATTCTTCGCCTTCTTCCTTCTATCCGTTAACCCTACTCTGTCTCTCTCTCTCTCTCCTCTGCAACTCTTCCATCGAAGAAGAAAGAGGAAGAAGAAGAAGACGAAGAGTAACAAAAGGGAAAGTAAAAAAGTTTTTTTTTTTTTTTTTGGAAAAAGGATTGATTTTGATTTTGATTTTGATTTTTTTTTTTTTGGGTTGGGAAATGGGGAAATTGCTCTGTGATTCGACGACCGTTGCGGAGACATTTCAAACATCTTCACCTGTTCTCCCATGGGGGGACCCAAAGTCAGCGCCGCAACCACCGCCACAGCTCGAAGCCGTAGAAGCTGTAGATCTGGTTGACCAGGCTGTTACTACTGTCTGCTCCACCTCCTGGGATGACGTTCTTGGCCTCGAAGACCAGCAGAGACGCCATCTCCAGAGGCTTCACGCCAAGGGCGTCCTGTGGAAGCATCCACAGGATGATGGTATTGACGATTTGTCCTCGTCCTCGTCTCCGTCTCCTCCTAGGTCGGTGGTTTTTCGGCTCTCTCACGGCGGCGAGGTCTCCTCCGACGGGAACTGCCTGTTCACGGCGTCGCAGAAGGCTATGACGGCCTCGCGTGAGATCGATGCGAAGGAACTGAGGCGGCGGACGGTGAAGAGATTCCTAGGGGACTTTGGATCTGCGACCGTGGAGGAGACTGATGTAATAAACGATGCGATCAGGCACATGTACGCGCCCGATCTGAGGAATGGGTGGGGGATTCACGTGGTTCAGGAGGTGAAGTTGTTGGCCAAGAAAGAAGATCGTTTGGTTCTCGATTCCGCCATTGACGAGCTCGTTAACCTTGGAATGCAGAGGTAGTTTCTTTGGATCTATCCTTCAAATCTCAAAACCCTAACATTCCAGCTTTCTCTCTCGTCAAAAAAGTAATTTTTTGAAAAGTTTCTTTCTTGATTATCAAAACCAATTAAATAACTGATTTTTTTACACGTTTGTTTTCAAAATTTAAATTATTTTATTATTATTATTATTATTATTATTATTATTATTATTTTGTGTTTTGGTCGTTTTTGAAAGATGGTGTCTGAATCTGAATCCTGAAACGTTGTCGCTTTGGTTTGTGATTTCAAGAGAGCTGGCTGCTGAGTCAATCTACAAAGAGAGATGCCTCTGCGTGAACGATGGGCCGAGTTGGGCCAAGTACATGTCGATTTCAGGTTGCTCTGATGATGAATATGATATCATCAACTTACAATACACAGAAGAGGGTTTGTTATCTGTTGACGAGAATAGACAAGGCCATGCTGCTGCTTTTGGTGATGACATAGCTATTGAGTGTCTCGCCACTGAATTCCAGCGAGAGATTTATGTGGTAAGCTCAAGTACCAATTTTTATTTCTTTGATCGAACCAAACTTGCAATGTTATAAGCATTTGAATTGCTGGTGTAATGTTATCTTGGAAACAAACAAGCTCTTCCATAGTATTGAGACGAAATCTTACACTGACACGAATCTTTGATTTTTCCATCTTGTTTTGTACTCGTCTTCTTCAGGGTTTGACTTTTGCTTTCATCTTGTTTTGATTGAGTTCAAGTTTCTTGCGTGTGTTATCTTATGTATGCAATTTTGAAAAGAAAAAAAAGAAAAGAAAAAGGGTCTTTTTACAATATATTCTTTATTGTTTTGACTATTTTCTATAGTTTTCAGACATGTAAATGAAAAAAGTCAGCTTTTCTTACTGAGCTTCTTCCCCTGTGTTTCTCTTTATCAATCATAGGTGCAAGCACATGGATCAGACGCAATGGTTGACGAAGAAAATTGTGTGTTCTTCCTACCACACCGTCCAAGAAGCCGAATTTGTGAACTTCCTTTCTTCCTTTTCATGAAAGGAACAGGTAACTAATTGAGCTTAACCATCTTGAGATTGATTGTACAACATTTTACTTCTAGGAAAAAGTTTTTCCATTTGATGATCATGGTCTTTCTTTAAACTAACATCTCTGACCATTATTATCTTTATCTCACTCAGGTTGGTGTGGAGCCGGAGCTGATCACTATGAGCCCCTTGTCGCCCATCCTTGCTCATTCGTTTCCTCAGAGAAAGTTGCCATGGTACTATGAGAGAAAGAGAGAGAGATCAAGTAGAGAAATAGCTTATATTTATTTGTTCCTTTCAATGTTTGGCATGCAGTCCAGTTCTCCTGATTGATTCAATTTTTGGGTCACACTCAGTTGAGAGAATTCCGATGCATAAGCTCATTCATTTTTTTGTTAGCCAGCAGTAGCCTTATTAGATTTGGTAGAAGAGCCTTTCTTTTCCCTTGCTTCCTTGATCCTAGCGCAGGCTTCTTTGCCTGCATTTGAGCAACCCGACCCCGAAACCCTTATACTAGTCCTAATTGTTTCACCGACTTTTGTTGTTTTTTTGTTTGTTGAGTTTTTGGAGGGAGCTTTTGTATTGCTTAAGTCCCTATTTCGGCCAATCTGGAACAGTGCCAATGTTGTATTTTAGGCTGGTTTTTCAGTTCAATGAAAAAGGGTGTTTTTTTTTTCTCTTCCAACGATTTATTAGTGTCTGAATTTCACCAACTCTAGTTTATTGGAATTCTGATGATGTAAATAATAATTGGTGGGGTAATGTCTTTTCATACGTTGTTGATTCACTCACTCAGGTGTTTTGAAAAGACGGTTTTAATTAATTACACAGCATCATCATTATTGGTGAATTCTTTTGTCACGTGCGTCCAAATGTTCAGTTTTACGTTAGCCGTACTTTTATGGAGTTTTTTACATTGAAAACTGACAGTGACAGTTGTTGCAGCCTGAGATGAAAGAGAAGAAAAGAAAAAGAAAAAAAATAAACTGGGTTTGGTTTAAGGGATTAGGAAAAGGTTGAATAGAAAATCAATTATTAAATCTCAATCTTTTATGATTTTATCTTTATCTTGCAATAAATCTTTAGGACAAGATACTTGGCAAATCACCAAAAGATTTGGTTTTTCTTTTAATCAATTTAGGTAATGGAATGGTGGATTTTCAGTCTTTTGCACATGATTAAAAAAACAAATGATAATTCATGATGGCCTTGAATTGTGAAACCGGATAGAATTAATAATTTTTATAATATAATTGTGTTACCTTGCATCGAATTATCTCATTCATTTAATTAACTCATTCATTATTCTATATTTTTTAATCCATATAAATTTTATTAAATTGCACTATCCGAATGTGACCGATGTTTATTCAATACAATTAAGTTGACAACTATTCAGTGGGCAGAGTATGGTAAGAGACAAAAAAAAAGTACTAAATAAGAGTATTAAATTATAATTATTTATACTTAATTATTTTATATATTTATATTTTAACAAAATATATTTTAAAAGTATAATATATATAAAAATAACTTTATAGTATTATTAATTACAATATGAATATAATTAAAATATACAAAATAAAATGTATACAAAAAAAGGAAAATTTACATGTAAAACTATTTTTAACAAAAAAATAACATATAAACCAATATGCAAGATTATTTACATTTTTACGATTGAAAGTTTTAGTATTCATTTTTACGAACTTCTTCCGCCGAGGAGCTTTGATTAGGGGGACAGGACAAATTTTGGAAGTATGTGATTATGTAATATTAATGTGTATCATTATGTGATTATGTGAATAATATCATAATATGACTTGATATGCATGTTTATGTGTATTAAATATGCATATGGACTCATTTCTGTTTAATTGGGTAATTTTCATAATTTGGCCCGTTATAGGGTATATTTGGCATATATATGGTATGTGTGTGGTACCTCATTATTATTTGGTTATGCTAGGGTTACTCAGCATGAGACGATCCTAGGAGGCAAGCTAGTGGGAAAGTCACACAGAGATCCATACTTGACTCGGAGTGAGTCAAGGGGTATTTAGTGCATTACAGGGATATTGGGTAATTAGAATAAATATTTGATGATAAATTGGGAGTTAGTGAGATCATGGGGAAATTTTCTGGGAATTTTGACTATTTTACCCCAGGGGCGTTTTCGGGACCCCGAGCATTAGGATTTGCTTGAGGTTACTTAAGCTTGAAGTAACCTGTCAGAATTATGAAAGAACGTTCAGAACATTCTCTCTCCCTCCCGTTCTCTTTTCGACAACCGATCACATTTTCGAAGGAAACTTGAGTTTAGGACTCGGATTCAAGCAAGGATCGAGGCATAGTGATTCTAGGGAAGATTAGAAGCTTATTAGCTGGAGGATTTAGTTGGGAAAAGACTTAATCAGATGTAATCAAAGTTTTAAGTTCTAAGTTTTTAAGCTTTGATTGGAGTTTATGTATTGACGAGTTTTTGAATGAATTGAAGCTTGGGTTTTATTGGTTTTGGGAAATTAGGATGTTTGGGAACTTTGATTTTGGGATTTGGATATTTTTGGAGGATTTTAAGTGGGAAATATCGAAGGATGTGGCTGGTTTCGTGGTCAAGTCGCGACATTGTTCTAGCAAGTCGCGACTTGGATGAAGCCAGAAGCCAGGAAGAGGAGGCCTGCGGGGCGCGCCGCGACCCAAGATGGGTCAAGTCGTGGCCCGCCCTAGTGCCCAGGGAAGGGGGACTCTCTGACTTGGGGCAAGTCGCGACTCACTAGGCCAAGCCGCGACCAGCTTAGGCATTTTTTCCTAGATTTGGTTTTTAATCATGGGAACTCAACTCTAAGGGCCTGGGATCGATCCTACTACCCAGTTGAGTAGGATTCGACATCCCAGAGGCTAGGTTTGGGTCTGGAAGTATTTATTTACTCATTTTGATGAGGTTTTACATTATGGTTGTGACTAGGTTATCACTAGGAGCTTGGAAACAAGATCGTGCTTGTGGCTCATTTATTGGTAACCTGTGCTTGGACTAAAGGTAAGAAAACTACACCCAATATGTGACATGCATGGTTATTGATGAAGCATGTTGAGTGCTTTATATATTGACATTGATTGCATAGTAAATGCATAACACCTTTGATTATCTATGTACAACACTGACCTATGAGTCCGGAAACGACAATGGTGTCAGTGTTGATTGTGAAGCTATGACTTATTAGTCAAGTTCGATAGTAGTATTGAGCACTGGTTGTATGGAATTGACCTATAAGTCAAGAACAGTATTAGCGTGTTTAACGCAAGCCGAAAAGATTAGATCTAATCGACATAAGCATTATCAACATAAGTATAAAATGCTTGCCCAACCTTAAGTTCGATGAAAACAAAAGCGCCTGTCTAGTCTAAAGGCTAGTTACTTACAGCCAGAGCCAAAAGGCTCAGGTGACCGTAATGTCACATGGCTTAGGGTGCAGAGCCCAAGTTCGTGACTTATTAGTTACTTATCTGATTTAAGTTCGTGACTTCATAGTCACTTATCTGGTTAGGGTGTGAAACCCAAGTTCGTGACTCCATAGTCACTTATCTGGTTAGGGTGTGGAACCCAAGTTCATGACTCCTTAGTCACTTATCTGATTGGGCTGCAAGTCCCAACATGATTACCAGAATCATTATTGATAATCATTTAGGATTGACTTGATAGTCATCCATACAGGAGGGCAAGGCCCACAATCATTTATTTGGACTTGCTTGCATTATGCATGAATAAGGCTATTATTTCTAGGCATGCCTATTATGATTCAATGCATGTTATTACTTGTTCATGAGCATATTGAGTTTTCTTGCTGAGCCTCAGCTCACGGGTGCTATGTGGGGGTAGGTAAAGGCAAAAGAAAGCTGGATCATCCTTGAGTTGGAGAGCTTAGGTGACGATGTGTACATATTCGGCTGCTCGACCACTACGGCCGAGGGTTTAAAGAGGAACTAGGGTTAAACCCTATTTTGCCGCTTAGGTCGGCTCATTGTAAATATGTTATTGTAATTCACCTTTAAAATATATTTTGGGATCCCAATGTATACAGTAAACATTTTAGTAAAACGTTGTATCTTTAACCAAAATTTTTAACCCTAAACCATTAATCACATTTAGTTACACGATTATGGTCAAACGACTCAGTTAGCAAGTTTAGCACTGTTTAAAATGCACAACGTAACGGTCCCTAGGTAGTAGGGCGTTACAGGAATTGTCAGGGAAGACCCTGCAGAGACAGAAGAATACCCCTTTGCGATACGGAGTTTGGTCGAAATTAATTTTCCATCATCCGGGTCCTCATCAGAGGACTCTTCACGTGACTTCCTCTTCCCAAGGGTATCCTTTGACAAGGGCAACTGTTGCAGAGGCTGGACGGGCAGAGCTGCAGAAGGCATGGGGGATCGCCCGTGTTTGCGAGAGGATCTGCAAGCCAGAGAAGATTTGTCAGCGGAGGCCTCTGACGAGTGGGACAGTTCAGAACCGTCTCTCTTCTTGTACTCGGGGGCACCCTGATGCTTGGCGCACGCTGCGAAGGTCTCCGAGCACGCTCTTTCGTACTCGGTCCTTGATAGCCTCAAATTAAGTGAAGTAGGGGTAGACCTTTTTAAGAATTCACCCAATTGCTTCGCACATGTAGCTGTGACCTTGGCAAGGGACATGTCACCCTTCAGAGCCCTGACTCGTAGAGCGCCTAAATCAGTTGTGTCATGGAAGCATAGGCGAGTCATAATTTGCATACAATAAGGGTTCATGAATCCCCTGATGCTAATGGTGTTCTCCTTAGATTCATGAAGGAGTCCCTTCTCTGTCAACAAACCCTGCCTCTCAGGGTTCATGCTAACTTAAGGCCACGAAAAATCTGAGACACAGGGTAAAATCAAAACACATAGGTTCATATGAAAAATTGTTTATTTAAAACAGAATATATATATACATATATTAAAAAAACATAAAGCAGAAACAAGGCACAACTTTGATGAAAATCCTAGCAATAAGAAAGATTTCTTTGGGCAAAAACTCGGGATACCACGCACCTCCGACAACAAAGAAGTACTTGTCCCAATTCTTATAGGAACTGTCAAAATTAGTAAAGATTGTACGACCCTTCTTAGGTGAAAGATAGAAGGTCTTACAGGGCTTGCCTTCTACCACCTTATTGGTCGACTTGGTAAAGCACGAATAAATATTGTCTGATTGAATGTCGATGTTCCGAAGAGCTCCAATCATTTGGGCCCCAACAATAGATTGAATGGCGTTTGGGAGGAATTGAGAAATGTGAACCCCAGAGTTCGAAATTACTTGAACCAGCAAGGTTGGAAGAGGAAACCGAAGCAACTCAATGTGCCTCATACTCATGACGATTTCCCTAAGCTTGACCACGTCTTTAAATCGCCATTCTTTTAATTCAAAATTCGTAAGCATTCAAACTGTGACATTGTCTAGGATATCAAAGGACTTGCAAATACAGTCAAAGGCCGCCTTGTATCCTTCACGATCTACTAATTCGGGGGATGAGCGTGAAGCCATAGTTGCAGAAATTCGAATGGGAAATTATCTATAGAAAAGGAAGAGTGAATGTACTTAGGGTTTTTTTCTTTCTTTCTATGAGAATTTCAAAAATGGAAGGCAATTAGCTTGAAAATGAATTCGACCAATTTGAAACAGTAAAGTAAAAAGAAAAATACACATAGACGAAGTGTAAAGCGCGACAATTGGGAGCTCATTAATTCGAGGTGACAGTTGTCAGAATGTGCCATGATTACTCGCACGCGGTGGTCTTCGATTGAAGGAATGTCACGGCATTGGGCTAAAATTTTGTAGACAAAGAGTCGACCCAAGGTTTGAACGGTCTAATGAGTATACCAAATTCAAAACTCGGGCCAAGGGGCATCTGTTGGGCCTAAAATATTCGGCCAAAAAATTATGCTATTTTAAGATAAGTGTAACGGGGAATTTTAGGTTCGAGCAGAGGAGCTGAGATCAGAAGCCACGGATCAGAGGAGAACCCCACCTCTGTCCTCTGCATGGCAAGAAGGCCCGAAGATATTTTGGCGGGAAATTCAGTTATTCGAACAACCAATCAGGAAGTAGACTTAACCGACTTATTCCTTAGTATTTTTGGTCTTATAAATATCATCATTTTGTAAGAGAAAAACACACAGAAAAAATCTGACTTAAGCATCGAAGTGTCTTTCTTACAGGTACACCTAGATGGTTCAACGATCACTTGTGCCACCTAAACTGCCAGAAAGAGATCGGAGAACTGAAGTTTGACGTCAAGTACCTCCCAAAATAGAAAGGACAAAATTGTTGCATCAACATATATATATATCTTCTATATAATAAGTGTGTAGATAACGAAATTTTTTTGTTTTAACGGTTTTTTATTATTTTTAATGTTAACTTTAACGGAATATTTTTATATTTAACAGAATATTATTATATTTAACGGTAGTTTGTAAACACTTAAACTTAAATAAAATAAAATTAAAAAAAATTAAATAGGATATTTTTGAGATATTTTACAATGATAATTATTTAAAAATAATAAATAATTAAACAAATTAAAAGGATATTTTCAGATATTTTACAATGATCACTATTTTAAAATAATAAATAATTAAAACAATTAAAATATGATATTTTTGAGATATTTTACAATGATAATTATTTAAAAATAATAAAATCATATTTTTATAACTTAAATAAAATTTAATTAAACTTAAATTCATTTATTAGAATAATATCATATTAAACATATAATATAATCTACTGTGAATTAGCAACAAGTTGCTTTTTAAAAAAAAACTAGCAAGAAACTTAAATTTAACCACATATAATATTTAATATTACATTAAGCATATAATATATAATCTATTGTTGTCACTCCCAAATTAAAAAACTAGAACAAAGATAAACTTAAACAAAAATAAATAAATTATTTAATTAAAATAGGATATTTATTTCAAAATTTATAGGACATTAATATAAATTTAATAAAAATAATTAATAAATTCTATAAATAAAACTAAGCAAATGTGCATATTGCATGTTGCTTGTATCTAGCATATTGCATGTTGCTAATTTTTTTTATGCTTCTCTCTCTTTTTCTTAACTTCAAAAATCTTTCTGGTCATATCGCTAGTCAGTTGGGCTCAACAGTGGTGTCATCCACAATAATGATGTGCATTATTTTATTTATACTTATACATTTATTTTATATTATATTTAAACTTCACTACAAGAAATTAGGGTTTTTGAGGCGATCAATTTCACCGCAAATACTTCGTTGCAAAAAGGTCGTCGTAAAAACTATTATTTGCGGTGAAAAAATGTCCACCGCAGATAACCTCATTATTTGCAGCGAAAAAACCGCCGCAACTATCAATAAATTCGCCGCAAATAATTATGAATTTTGTCGTAATTGACCCTTATTTGCGGCAATTTTTTAAATAATTCGCCACAAATAATGGCTGACTTGTCTTGGCTGGTGCTTATTTGCGGCGAATAATTTGCTGCAAATACAATATATTTTCATCACAAATAGTGTAACAGAAATTAAAAAATAAATTTAATATATAATAAAATTTAAAATCTGAATTGTAGTCTCCATTAATTTATAAGAAAATAGATCATACCATCTAATATTAATAATTGTCTTAATAATATTAAAACAAATAAACACTACTATTTATATAACTATATAATCTATCATAAGTTGATCGCATCATCATCGTCACTGTCAACTAGAAACTGAATGACTGGGGGCGGTGAAGATTGTGGCGGAGGTGTTGACGAAGAAGCGTCATTTCTAAATGTAGATTGAGGCGGGACTACAGGGGAACATGTGTAGGCGCGTCATCTCCAAACATATATGGAGGCGGTGGTGGAGCTTGTGAAGATGCAGCCTCTCTCTCCCTTGAGTTACTTTATTTGATCTCATTTTTGAGTTAGTGGACGGAATTCAGGAGGAAGGCACTGAGACAGGAAGTCACTGTCTGCTTTGTATTGTCTCAACAACTTAACCATAAGTCAATGCCTAGTTTCCAAACTAATTAAGTCTTACATTAATTTTATAATGATTGATATTAATTTCTAAACTAAAAAGTTTATTTCATTTTTTAATTAATTATAGAAAAAATTGATTAATTTTTATTTTTATTGTTTACTTATTATTTTTTTAACTTCTATAATTACTAAAATCTAATTTTATTATTTATTTTATTTGTTAACATGTGATTTGAATTAATTATTAAGTTAAGTTATCTGAATTGATTAATTTAAACCTTCATTTTATAATAATTCATATAATTTTATTAAACATTAATTTTTATAAGTTTTTTAATTATTAAAATTTTATTTCATTTCTTTAAATGTTAAAGTTAATTTTTATAATTTATTTAATTAATTTAATCTTACATTAATTTAAACATTCATTTTATCATAGTTATTTCGTAATTTTATTATTAAAAATTTTAATTTATCCTATAATTTAACTAAATAAAAATTTGCTCAAATTTTGGCAGCATACCGATTATATTTCTATCTATCCCAAAATTCAAAACCCTACAAATAACACTTAAATCTAGTCCCATAACATACAAAATATTTAATACAATAAATTAGTGAAATAATTCAAACCAACATATTTTTTTTACTCACTGTACGCCCTGTATATCCGCACGCACTTTGTCGAGCTAGAAAATGACCTAAACCGATCGGCCACGTGTTCACTGTTCACCCGGAGCTGTTTGTTATGGTCCCCTAAGCAAATAGCTTTAACTGATGGATCATTTAGCTGCTCATCGCTTGGAGCCATTGTGTCGACATAGTAGAAGCCACGAGCTGGCGCCACATTAAGCTTGTGGTGCATCAGAGGCCTGACATACCCTCAGATCATTATAAAGTCAACCACGTAATATAAACGTGCGTATATCAGACATCACGTGTTTTTTTATTCCTGAATTCCCGGATACGCAATATAAACGTGCGTGATCAGACATCCCACACCTGATTTGGGCCATGCGGCCCATTACCCATCTTTACCTATTGATTATACCACACTTCACTGTAAAATGTAAATATTAATCCTTAATGTATCAGATATGATGGGAGGGATCAAAGGTTCACGGATGACCCAGCACTTACCCAGGGATCATTCTCCTATAAATACCAAGACCCTGGGAAAGGTTGGGGGTTGGATTCTTCCTGTAATGAAAATACTCTGTAAAAAAAGTAAGGATAGATCAATAATATTGACTCGCGGACTAGGGGGATTTTAACCTCCGAACCACGTAAAAAAGGAGTGACAATTTTTCTCTGCAATTAGTTTCCACATTCTCGATTATTATCATTTTCTGATTATGGTTTATCATCCAACACTAATCCATCCTTTTTATTCATATAATTCACTGTTGGCAAAAAACTGCGTCTGCAGTTTGGTGCTTTCATTGAGAGGGTTTAGATTAGTGCTATCACAAAAATTCATCATGGTGGTCACTTCTTCAAGGCATGGTAATGAAACAGATCAGCTTGGTGGGCAGGAGCCTCACCATACCGCTGTGTCCAATGAGCAAAACCCAGAGATTCAGCAACGATCGGGAAAACAGCCGATGGGCCATGATGATACCGGAAGTTCAGCGCCCCTACCGCCAAATCCGAACCCAGGTTACCTGACGGCGATAGAAATGGAAAACATGCAGTTGAGGAGTCATCTAGCTAAAGAAAATAAGCAAATCGAGGAAGTCTTGGCCCGACTACCCCCTCTTGCAACCGACGTTAACGTCAGAAAGAGGCAAGACAAGACTCACAAGTCCCGCTGGGATAGTCGTCCCAGGCTCAGTCGATCGCCCATGTCGCACCATCACCGGGAAACTATGTTTGTTGAGTTTCCCGGGAACCATCAACAAGTCAGCCGATCGGTCAGAACTTCAATTCCAAGTTCGGCTCCATCTCCGAATGCACCCAGGAGAGCTCACGACAATCCATGGAGGAGGTCTGGGGGGAGCTTGCATGGCCAACCTGCTCGAGCTAGCCCTCCCGCGCCACTATCGGATTGCCAGACGCAAAGGGCTGGAGGCGGAGGAGAGAGACCGCGAGCTAGTTTGGTCCGACCTGACGGAACTAGGATTGCATCACCAATAAGGCATCCTCATTCGGTGATAAGATATCCATCTCCTCCTCATCCTGCTCGAGACATTCCTGTATACAGAAACAGTAGGAGGAATCTTCCTCCCGCTGCTCTTGCTCACCCCCCGCGAGAGCACAGAAGTGTCTCAGATCCTCACTCTCGGAGGCAAACTCCAAGCTTCTCTAATGGGAGTTATTGGACCGAAAGCCACCGAAGTGGCAGAATTGGTGGAGATATTAGAAATCATCTAATTTCGGCACAAAGTCCTCGAGTCGATCCATGGACCGACCTTCGAGATCGCCTCAACTTGCAAAGGGGGGATCCGACCAGAAATGAAAGTCATACTCGCCGAGAGGATGGTCCTTCCGAAATACGTGACAACCGGAATATCCCACCAAACCAAGCTCAAGCTTGAAGGGAAAATAACCCGCCTAACGCGTACAATGGAATGGAAGCTGTTGAACAGCCCCAGAACAACCAGGGGATCAAGGACCAGACCCTCGAAAGGTTAGCTCAGATGGAGGAGATAATGAAGAAACTCTTATCAGAAAAGGGCAAAGACGAATATGACTCGGGAGACGAGCTCGGGCTTTTTGCACCCAACATCGTAGCCACGGCATACCCGCCGAGTTTCCAGATGCCCCATCTATCCAAATTCGATGGGGACGGGGACCCGTCGAATCATTTGGGGATGTTCAATACCCTGATGATGGCCCATAATATCGACCCCGAGCTGAGATGCCTGATATTCCCTTCGACTTTGATCGGGCCAGCTAGGCAGTGGTTCAAGTAGTGTAAGAAACAGTCGATCAGCTCGTGGAAGAATTTTTCTGCCGATTTCAAGAGGGCATTCCGAGCCTCTCAAGCGGCTCGCGTCAAAGCGGATACCCTGGCGAACGTGAAGCAACAGCCCGGGGAACCCTTAAAAGCTTATCTGAGCAGGTTCACAAACGTTGCGGCCTGAGCTAGGGATGCGGATGTTAGTTCCAAACTCATGGCTATGAGAACTGGAATCCTTGTTGGGGGTGGGCTGTGGAAAGAAATACAGAGGAGTGGTGTTAGCATTGTGGATGAATTCTTGAACAAGGCCCAGGAATGGATAAACTTGGAAGAAGCGCGGGTATCGGTCGCAGGAACCAGCCAAATCCCTGACCAGCCCGTTGGAGCGGAAACGGACATCGTGAAAGCAACTCAGACTGTTGCCCAGAATAACCAAGGGGGTGGAAGCAAGAGAAAGGGGAACGGCGAGGGCAGCCAGCACGGTCCAAAGAAGAACAAGCCCGTGGAAAAGTTCAAACTGGTCTACGTGGTTTATACCGAACTCACAAACACTAGGGAGCACATTTTCCTAGCAAATTCTGCCCGCCTTCCCTAGAAAAAGCCAGAGCCCTTGAAAAATCAGAAGGCTAAGAGAGAGCCTTCCAAATTCTGTCGATTCCACAACGACATCGGTCACAGCACAGATGATTGTAGGCATTTGAAGGACGAGATCAAGACACTCATCAGGACCGGAACTTTGGCTCAATATGCGCGGAATCGAGTCCCTACTAGTCAGCAAGCTCCAGAAGCTCCCATGAACCAGTCTGGGGCCCGGGTGAATCAGGATACCCCTCCTCCCATAATAGGGGGCGAGATAACCACCATCTCCGGAGGCCCTCATCTGGCAGGCACGAGTAGAGGTGCCCAGAAGAGATACATCAATGAACTAAGGTCTCATAATGGAGTGGAGTTTATCCTGGAGCAGTATCTACCTAAACAGCAGCGATTGGAAAGGCAACCAATCAGTTTTACCGAAGAGGACGCTAGCCATGTCCAGTTACCGCATAACGATCCTTTAGTCATAACTGCCCAGCTCGCCAATCAGAGAGTTAGGAGAATACGAGTTAATAATGGGAGTTCGGTGAACCTGCTGTTCCGGTCCACGCTAGAAAAAATGGGGTTGTCTATAGCCGAGCTGAAGGCCACCTCCGTGATGTTGTATGAGTTTTCTGGTGAAGGGTCGGCAGCGATAGGAACGATCGAATTAGTAATAACCTTGGGTGAGGGACCACGAACTGTTTCCAAACTCCTCGAGTTTGTGGTCATCAATTCTCCCACCGCGTACAATTCAATTTTGGGTCGGCCTACGTTGATGGCATTCGAAGCCATAACTTCTGTGCGCCACCTTGTAGTAAAATTCCCCTCCTCTATGGGGATATGTATATTTTGAGGCGATCAACTCACTGCCAGGGAATGCTATAGCATTTCCATGAAGGGAAAGTCACAACTTGGGTAGCAGATGATGGCCATTCAGGGCGAGAACGAGGAATCTCAGGAAGTAAGAACTGATCCCGGGATAGAAAAACCTCAGAAAGCCGGTGACGTAGGTACCACCTTGAGTGATGATATCGACCCAAGAATAGGCGAAGATAGATCCTAGCTCCAGGCTATCGAAGAGCTCGAAGAGGTGAACATTGATCCTGAAGACCCTTCGAGGGTGGTTAGGCTCGGGAAAAACCTTAGTAATGAGAGAAAGGCGGAGCTGCTGAAATTTCTATAAGAAAATCTAGATGTGTTTGCCTGGTCTCATGAAGACATGATAGGAATCGGCCTGAGCGTCATCATGCATACCCTTAACTTGGACAAAAACATGCCTGCGAAGTGCCAGAAACAGAGGTGTCTGGGCATGACCTGAGCTGCGGCCCTAGAAGAGGAAGTAGCTCGACTTTTAAAATGCGGCTTTATCCGCAAGGAAAAATACCCGATCTAGGTCGCCAATCCTATTCTAGTCCCGAAGCCCAATGGAAAGTGGCAAACCTACATCGACTTTTCTGATCTGAATAAAGCGTGCCCCAAATATTGCTTCCCTTTGCCAAGAATTGACTAATTGGTGGATGCCACTACGAGGCACAAGCTCATGTCCTTCATGGATGCATATTCGGGTTATAACCAGATCGATATGAATCCTGCGGACCAGGAGCATACTAGCTTCATGACTCCGACCAACGTTTATTGTTATAAGGTCATGCCCTTCAGGCTGAAGAATGGGGGAGCTACATATCAGAGATTGGTCAACAGAATGTTCGCTAATCAGATCGATAAAAACATGGAAGTGTATGTTGACGACATGTTGGTCAAGTCAAAAACTGCCGATAACCATGTTCCTGATCTGAAGGAATGTTTTGAGATCCTGAGAAAGTATGGTATGAGGCTGAATCCCCAAAAGTGTACATTTGGGGTGGCGTCAGGGAAATTTCTAGGATTCATAGTCAACACTAGAGGGATAGAGGCGAACCCTGACAAAATCAGATCGCTGATCGAGATGGCGCCGCCCAGGTCGCGAAAAGACGTCCAGAGTCTAACAGGAAGAGTGGCAGCCCTTAATCGGTTTATTTCTAAGTCAACCGACAAATGTTTTCCATTCTATAACCTGCTCCAGGGGAATGAAAAATTTGAATGGACCGAGGAATGCGAGCGAGCCTTCCTTAATCTAAAAGCACATTTATCCGAACTGCCAGTGTTGTCGAAACCGACGGTAGGAGAGCCTCTTTTTCTTTACTTAGTTGTTACGGAAGACGCGGCTAGTGCTGTGCTAGTCCGAGAATAGGGTCGTGTTCAAAAGCCGACCTATTACATTAGCAAAAGACTTCTCAGAGCTGAATCACGATACCATTTAATGGGAAAGATGGTTTTCTGCCTTATCACGACCTCCAGAAAGCTTAGGCTGTACTTCCAATCCCACTCAATCCACGTCATGACTGATCAACCTTTAAGGCAGGTACTTCAGAAACCTGAGGCATCAGGGTATCAATCGAAATGGGCTATTGAGCTCAGCCAATTCGAAATATTGTATGTCTCATGGATTGTAATCAAAAGCCAAGCTCTGGTTGATTTCATGGCTGAATGCACTGGATTCCAAGATGAACCTTTGGGAGAACCAGTGCAGGCCATGTGGAGAGTTTTTATGGATGGTTCATCTAACGAGAATGGGTCTGGAGCTGGAATCATTATGATATCCCCAGAGGGGCATCGTTTCCACTCCGTGCTATGGTTCGGGTTCGAGGCGTCCAACAACGAGGCAGAGTACGAAGCTCTATTGGCTGGGCTTAAAGTGGCTAAGGAGTTGAAGGCCAAGGCCGTCCAGTGCTACAACGACTCCCAGCTCGTGGTAAACCAAGTATTAGGAGAATACCAGGCGCGAGGAGCCAAGATGGCAGTCTACCTGGCCAAGGTGAAGAAGGAGTTGTCTGATTTTGAATATAGCCGAATTGAGCAGATCCCTCGTGAGAAGAACGCCAATGCAGATGCTCTAGCAAATCTCGCCACCTCCAGGGAGGCCGAAACCTTGAGCCTGATACCAATAGAATTCTTGGAAAGGCCAAGCGTGGAGGAGAATACAAGAGAGGTCGAGATGATCGACACCAAGCCAACCTGGATGACTCCCATAATCGAATACCTTACAACAGAAAAGTTACTCGAAGAGCGAAACGACGCAAGGAGGATACTCTATCAAGCTCCGAGGTATACAATCATAGACGGGGCGTTGTACCAGCGTGGTCTTTCTTTGCCTCTTATGCGATGTGTTCTTCCAGATGAGGCCAAAACTATTTTGCATGAGGTGCATGAAGGCTTTTGTGGGGATCACGCCGGGGGGAAAAACCTCGCCTTAAAGATTTTAAGGCAAGGATATTATTGGCCCACTCTATCGAAGGATTCAATTTCCTACGTCTAAAAGTGTGACAAGTGCCAATGGTTTGCCAAAATCGCCCGAGCTCCACAAGTCGAGCTAAAGATGATCTCATCCCCGTGGCGATTTGCGGTCTGGGGAATTTATTTAATTGGAGCTCTGCCCACAGGAAAAGGAGGAGTTCGCTATACAGTAGTGGCCATTGATTATTTCATGAAATGGGCGGAAGCAGAACCCCTGGCAAAAATAACATCAAAGAAAGTCCTTGACTTCGTGGTTAAGAATATCGTCTGCTGGTTCGGATTGCCAAGGAAGATCGTATCGGACAATGGAACCCAGTTCGATAGCGATCTCTTCACTGAATTTTGTGGAAGACATGACATAATTAAGATTTTCTCTTCAGTGACCTACCCACAGGCTAATGGACAGGTCGAGGCGGTAAATAAGACGCTCAAGGTGAGCCTTAAGAAGAGGCTGGACAAGGCTAAGGGAGTTTGGCCCGAACAGCTCTCACAGGTGTTGTGGGCATACCGGACCTCACACCGAACTTCGACAGGGCATACTCCTTTTTCCCTGACTTTCGGAAATGAGGTCGTCCTTCTTGTCGAAACAAAGATTGCTACGCACAGGGTCCGGGCCTTCAGCCCAGAGCATAATGATAAATTGCTCAGCGCGTCCCTCGACCTAATTAACGAAAAACGAGAAGCTTCGCAACTACAGCTCGCGCATTATCAACAAAAAATCACTCGTTATTTTAATTCAAGGGTCAAGCGATGCATCTTTAACTTAGGCGACATGGTGCTCTAAAGACTCTTTTTAGCCGGTAAGGATCCCAAGGATGGAGCTTTGGGACCAAACTGGGAAGGACCCTATCAAATAAGAGAAGTTGTGAAGGAAGGGACCTTTAAACTAGCTCGGCTTAATGGAGAAACAGTCCCACGGACATGGAACACTGTGCACCTAAAGAAATACTATCAATAATCGTACCTTTGTAAGGCTTAATTATAAAAGCCGCCCTTTTTTATTAAAAAATGAGAAGTATATTTCTTATATCATTGTATGTTACCGTGTGCGTGTGGATTTGAAAGACAGTGTCCAAAGTAACCGAGAAAGTTCTCTTTCTGATTACTTGGGGGGCATATACCCCGAGAAGAAGATAAAATCTTGGAAGTTAGTAAAAGTGATTGACCAGTGTTTTTCCTAAAAAACACAAGGCATCAATCATACTAACGCAAACTAAGTTTTAAATTAAAATCCTGGATGTTTAAAAATACAGACAAATGGTCTCGAGGAAAATATATATATAATCGAAATCAAGGACTAAGTGAAAAATAGATGTTTAAAAATACAGACAAATGGTCTCGAGGAAAATAACCTCGTGTCAAGCCAAAAATGGCAGGTTAAAAAAAAAAAGAGAAAGAGGTTCTTTAAACAAAAATAATAAAACTAGGACTCCCTAGGACGCCCCGAAGAGGTCACCCCCTCGGTTTCTTGCTCGCCGGTAGTAGAGGTCTCCCCAGTCTCAGAAGGTGGCTCCTGTTGAAGACGAGCCTTGAACTTCTCGAGATAAGGCTCCCACACCTCGGGGGCCAGGAAAGAGAAGTCGCCGTCCTTGTTGAAGGCCCAGCAGTGGTAGAGCATGGCCTCCATGGAGGAGCTGGAGGACACCTTCTCTTCCTCGATGGCGGCCTCGGGCTCCAGCTGCTTAGCCCTAGCCTCCGAGTGCTCAGCCTTTGCAGTGGCCAAGGAGGCCTGCGCAGCCTGCTTGCCTTCTAGGGCAGCCGCAAGGCAGTCTTGGCACTTTTCTCTTGTTGTTGAGCAGATGCGAGAGCACCCTGAGCATCCTGGAGCTCGCCCCTGAGCTCGTCATTCCTGGCCCTGGACCGAGCTACGCTGTGGTGTAGGGCCAAAGCCACCTGCAAAGAAGTAAAGAAAGTAAGGCACGTGCTAGGAAAAAAGCAAAAGAATTTAACTAAGTAAGCTTACCGTGAGGTTCATCCCCAACGCGGACTCTATGACATTCTCGAGGCTCCTTGCCTCAATCTCCCTCAAGTCCTTCGAATTGGCCTTGTAATAATGCTCCATCATATAGCTCGCGGTCTCATAGACTGTCCCCCGGAAGGTTCCTGGGATTTTCTCCAGATCTTGGGCATTAACCGGGATGTGCACGGTGGGAGCGGGGACTGGCGGAGTTCCAGCTGGTGCCACCTGTTCCTGAGTAGGGGTTGGGTGTCGTGGGGGAGGTGGAGGTATATTCTCTGTGGCTGCAGGGATCTGACTTCTCCCCTTGGCAGGGGACTTGGAGGTTGTCCCAGAGGTAGGAGGAGTCTTCTTTGTCAGCCGGGGTCTCTTTACCAATGGCCCAGATGGCCCGAAGGAAGGGTTCCCCCCTTGGAAGATGGAGCGCAGGCCGCTGTCTCCGGGTTGTGCCATCTCCTCGCCTGAAACAAAAAGAAAAAGATGTTATTATACATGTAAGGTTGTTTTATCACAAGGGAAATCTAAAGTTGTATTGAAAAAGTCTTACCCTTTGAGCTAGAGGAGGAATATATTGCCACGACCTCCGGCCTCGGAGCTTCTATGGGGGAGTCTAAGTTTATTACCTCCTGAATCGGAAAGGGTTCTGGGTCCGAATCTACCTCAAGACTGGACTCCTCTACATATTGTCTAAGTCCTGGGGAGACTACACCCTCTATAAGGGAGGGCCATGACCTAAGGTTGGTCCCGTACTCCTCAAAGAAGGACGACTTAAAGGATAAGTGATGGACCCTAAACGGGTATGTTTAAAAATTTATATATCGCAAGCGCACGAATCGTCCATATAGAATAGTGATCGTAAGCAAGGATGTCGAACCCAAAGGAGTTGTCTAAAATCGAAAATGAAACTATTTTAAATCAAAAGTAATAAATTCTAACCTAGTTCCAAAGATTGATGAGTTTTAATAGTATGAACATAAAATGAAATATTGAAAAATAAAGCTTTTTAAGATAATGAAAATAAACCAATAATGAGTTGAAAATAAGTATTAAAAGAAAAGATTATTAAGATACTAGAATCCACAAAATGTAAGTTTAATAATATTTATTAGTATATTGATTCCCAAGTTTTAGTGATAGTTAAAATAATTTAAACTATCATTTTCCAAAAATATTTATAATTTTAAGCACAATTTTCTTATAAAAAGATAGGATTTTTCTTCACTTTTCAAAATTATAATTTCAAAGCATTTAGTGTAAATCAATCTAATGAAATAACAAATAAATCAATGAACATTATTTATAAGGAAAAACATAATATTTTTGTTCTAAGCATGGATGTGTACAATTTAATGACACATCTTACACAAAGAATATTATGTTTATGCACTAATGAAGAACAAAGTGTAAAAATGTTCTAACAATCTAAAATACAAGATATTTAAGATGAAAGAAATATATGAAGAAGAAAAATCCATAGACTTTGTTGCATTACAAGGGAAATCAACATACAACATAAATATTACCTAGTTACAAGTTGCTTCATCATGATCTTAATAATCTTATGAAAAAGATTAGAAGCACATAACTAGAATAGAAATTACAAAATAAATGACATACATACTTGCAAAATGCTCTTGAAAAACCCAAATGGAAGAGAGAATGGTAGAGAGAAAATGAGAGAAAAAGATGGTAACCAAAAAATTAAGCACCCCAAAAATGGTCTTGAAAGTCCATATTTATAGCCAAAGTGAGTTTATTAAAATAATCAATTTAAATTAATTAAATTGATTAGATTAATTAAATAAAATAAATATGGTATGTAGAGGTAAATTATAGGGTGTAATGATGATGTTGTGGTGAAAATGTGTAGGAAAAAGGGTAAAAAGTTGGCATTTTTGTCATAGGGGACAAAGGGACAAATTGCATTTTTGTTGGGCTCAATAAGGGAAATGGCAGCAATGTGGTGGTTGGGTGTTGGAGGGGGGGCCACGGGTTGGGCCTAGAGTGGGCCTCACGTGGTTGGGCTTTTGGAGAAACACCATTTTTCTTGTTACTTTCTTTCAAAATTACCATCTTTCCTTTGATTTTCTTGCTTTTCAAGGGCAATAATTTTCCTACACAATAAATTATAAACTAAATTAAAATTAAATATTTTCATTAATAAAATATATCATATAACTCCCATGAAAACATTAATTAAAATTTAATTTACATAACATTTAATTTCAATAAAATCATATTTTTAGCATTCAAACTAACAATACTAATTTTAAATAATTAAACTACAACATATTATAATAACATATCTATAAAAACATATAAAAATCTAGAAAACTACAATAAGACTAATAAATTAAAAATTACATAAAAACTTAATAAGTTAATTAAAAACTCATGAACTAAGCAACAATTAGCATGTAAAACATGGTAAAATAACTCTATTTTGTAGAGTTATCACACCCCCAAACTTAAAGTTTTGCTAGTCCTCAAGCAAAAGAAAAATTAAAATACACATATATATATTTTTTTTATTGGTGATATAAAAATGATTTTCTCAAAAATTGCACAATGAAAATAACTCTCAGAAATTATTATGAATAAAAGTTAAGCTTATATAATTAATTAAATTGTCAATTTTGCTTTTAGAAAATATGTTTTTATTAAAATTATTTTTCACTTAAACTTATAGGAAATAAGAGTTTTTATGAAAAATGTAATTTTTGTTACAAGCAAAATTGACCCTATAATTAAAAACAAAGCTTAAAAATTATTCATATTTTTAAGAGAATTAATTTCAAACTCAATCAGAATTTTTATCATTGAAAATGAAAAATATCACCAAATTTTTTTTTTTTTTTTTGTAAATAATTTTTTTAATTTTTTTTTTTTGAATTTTTATGAAAATGAACAAATAAAAAAAAAAATTAACAAAACCACAACATATAAATAAATAAAAAAAATTCAAACAAACATTTTTTTTCTTTTCAAACAAGCATACATAAAATAAAACACAAAACATTAAAAACAATGCAAAGCAAACATAAATAAAACACAAAACAAACACAATAAAACTCGATACCCCCAAACTTAATTTAAGCATTGTCCTCAATGTGTCAAAATATAAATATAAATTAAAATTGACAAGAGTGTAAAGTTTAGAATGGTCGTACCTCGATATTGTGCATTGCGAAGATAGAACAAGATAGAACAGGATACAACTAACAAAAATTAAATCGCACATAAAACAACAATACAAATAAAACACAAGTTATCAAGATCACACAGGAATCAAAGAGCATGGTAAACAGGGTCCTCAAGGAGTATCTCATCCACTTCATCAGTTTTTAATTCCAAAAATGGTTTTAATTTTTGTCCATTAACTTTAAATATATCACCATTTTTAGGATTTTCAATTTCAATAGCTCCATGTGAAAAAACAATACGAACAATGTAAGGACCAGACCACCTAGAGCGTAACTTTCCCGGGAATAAATGCAAACGAGAGTTGTATAAAAGGACTTTCTGACCTGGATAAAAATCTTTTCTCAAAATATTTTTATCATGGTAAAATTTCATGCGATCCTTATACTTTTTTGAATAGTCATATGCATCATTCCTAATTTCGTCTAGTTCATTGAGTTGAAGCTTTCGTTTCTCACCTGCTTTGTCTAAAGAAAAATTTAACTGCTTAATTGCCCAGAAGGCTCTATGTTCTAACTCAACAGGTAAATGGCACGCCTTCCCATACACAAGTCTGTAGGGTGACATGCCAATGGGCGTTTTGTACGCGGTACGATACGCCCATAATGCATCAATGAGTCTTAAGGACCAATCTTTCCTAGTTGGATTCACAGTTTTTTCTAAAATGTGCTTAACTTCCCTATTAGACACTTCAACTTGACCACTAGTTTGTGGGTGATATGGTGTTGAGACTTTATGTGTAATGCCATATTGTTTCATCAAATGTTCAAATGGCTTATTACAAAAGTGAGTACCGTTATCACTAATTATAGCACGTGGTGAACCAAAACGGGAAAATATATTTTCTTTCAAAAAACGAAGCACAACTTTGTGGTCATTAGTGTGGCATGCAATAGCTTCAACCCATTTAGATACATAATCGACTCCAACAAGAATATAAAGATTACCAAAAGAGTTAGGAAATGGTCCCATAAAATCAATGCCCCAAACATCAAATATGTCAATAATAAGAATAGGATTTAAAGGCATCATGTTTCTTTTAGTTAAACTTCCTAACTTTTGGCAACGTTCACAAGCTTTACAATAAACATATGTATCATGAAAGATAGTAGGCCAATAAAAACCACATTGTAAAACTTTAGCAGCTGTTTTCTTACCACTAAAATGTCCTCCACATGCATGATCATGACAAAAAGATATGATTTTAGACTGATCACAGTTTGGAATGCATCTTCTAATTATTTGATCAGGGCAGTATTTAAACAAGTAAGGATCATCCCAAATAAAGTTTTTCACCTCAGAATAAAATTTAGATTTATCATGCTTAGACCAATGAGATGGTATTTCTTTAGTGACCAAATAATTAACAATATCAGCATACCAAGGTAATGAAGAAATATGCATTAATTGTTCATCAGGAAAAGTTTCAGTGATAGGAGTGGAATCATGTATAGTTTCAACAACTAGTCTAGATAAATGATCAGCAACAACATTTTCAGATCCTTTTTTATCACGTATTTCTAAGTCGAATTCTTGTAAAAGCAGGATCCAACGGATCAAACGAGACTTAGCATCTTTTTTCGATAAGAGATATTTTAATGCAGCATGATCAGAATAGACAATAATTTTAGATCCTAACAAATAAGATCTAAATTTCTCCAATGCAAAAACAACAGCAAGCAATTCTTTTTCGGTTGTTGAGTAATTTAATTGAGCATCATTTAAAGTTTTGCTAGCATAGTAAATTACATGAGGTATTTTTTCAAGTCTTTGTCCTAAGACAGCACCTATAGCATAATCAGAAGCATCACACATTATTTCAAAAGGTATTTTCCAATCAGGAGGTCGAATAATGGGTGCAGTAGTCAACAAATTTTTTAATTTTTCAAAGGCAACATGGCAATTACTATCAAAGACAAAAGCATTTTCTTTTCCAAGTAAATGGCATAAAGGCCGAGAAATTTTGCTAAAGTCTTTTATAAATCTTCTATAAAAACCGGCATGGCCTAAGAATGATCTAATTTCTTTCACAGTTTTAGGTGGGGGAAGTTTTGAAATAAGGTCAACTTTAGCTTTATCAACTTCTATTCCATCAGATGAGATTACATGACCTAAAACAATTCCTTTTTTAACCATAAAATGACATTTTTCCCAGTTAAGCACAAGGTTTTTCTCTTTGCAACGAATTAAAACAAGTGAAAGATGGTGCAAACATTCATCAAAAGAGGAACCAAACATAGAAAAATCATCCATAAATACTTCAAGAAATCTTTCAACCATGTCAGAAAAAATCGAAATCATACATCTTTGAAAAGTCGCAGGTGCATTACATAATCCAAAGGGCATGCGACGATATGCAAAAGTTCCAAAAGGGCATGTAAAAGTAGTCTTTTCTTGATCTTCTGGGGCGATGGGGATTTGGTTATACCCCGAATACCCATCAAGAAAACAATAATATGCATGGCCAGCTAATCGTTCAAGCATTTGATCAATAAAAGGCAATGGAAAATGGTCTTTTCTAGTAACATTATTCAACTTTCTATAATCTATGCACACTCTCCACCCTGTTTGTACTCTAGTAGGGATTAATTCATTTTTCTCATTTTCAACAACTGTGATCCCAGACTTCTTAGGCACAACTTGAACTGGACTAACCCATTGACTATCAGAAATAGGGTAAATGATACCTACGTCTAACAATTTTATGACCTCTTCTCTAACTACTTCTTTCATATTTGGATTTAATCTTCTTTGACATTCCCGAGAGGTTTTAGCATTCTCTTCTAGATGGATTCTATGCATACATATGGATGGGATAATTCCTTTAATGTCTCCAATGGTCCAACCTATGGCTTCTTTATGTTTTCTAAGGACATCTAACAATTTACCTTCTTGTTCTTTATCTAAAGCGGATGCTATGATAACAGGTAAGGTTTCAGACTCTCCTAGAAAAGCATATTTTAAATTTTCTGGCAAAGGTTTAAGGTCTAACTTTGGAGACTCAGAAATTGATTGAACATGACCTAAGGGTGAAAAAGGTTCAACTTTGGTTTCATTTAAGGGTATAGGCTCTACCAAAGAATTCACATCATCATTAGAGTCATCAACATGCAAGTTCATACCAAAGTATTTTTCACAAAAATCAAATAAGTCATTTCCATCATTTTCACAAATACTATCTATCATGTTAACTTCATGCACTTCTTCACACTCAACAGATTTAACCACATTAAAAACATTCAATTCAACAGTCATATTTCCAAAAGATAATTTCAAAACACCATTACGACAATTTATGATTGCATTAGATGTAGCTAAGAATGGTCTACCTAAAATGATAGGAATTTGAGCATGCATATTTTCCACAGGTTGAGTATCAAGAACAATGAAGTCAACAGGAAAATAAAATTTATCAACTTTTATCAAAACATCCTCTATAATGCCTCTAGGAATTTTTACAGAACGATCGGCTAATTGAAGAGTTATAGAGGTAGGTTTTAGCTCACCAAGACCAAGTTGCTTATAAACAGAATAAGGCAATAAATTTACACTAGCACCCAAATCAAGTAAAGCTTTGTTAATAAAATGATCACCAATAATGCATGAAATTGTGGGACACCCAGGATCTTTATATTTAACAAGACTCTTATATTGAATAATGGAACTAGCTTGTTCAGTTAAAAACGCCTTTTTAGGAACATTAGTGTTTCTTTTAACAGTACAGAGATCCTTTAAAAATTTAGAGTAGGCAGGAATTTGTTTAATGGCATCTAAGAAAGGGATATTGATACTAACTTGTTTAAAAACTTCTAAGATGTCATTATATTGGCTGCCTTTTTTAATTGGAAGTAATCTTTGTGGGAATGGGGCTTTTGGAATGAAAGGATGGATTGGAGTTTCTTTGTTTGATGAGTCATTGAGATTAGAACTAGGAGGCTGACTCTTTTCTTTTTCTTTTTCATTTTCAACCTCGGGTATGTAATCGGGTTTGACAATTTTCTTTCCAGACCTAAGAGTTGAAATTGATTTGACTTCTCCATTATGACTAGACTTTCCTATCTCATATTGACCTTTTGGATTAGGGATAGGTTGACTAGGGAATGTTCCTTTTTCTCTATCAGCTAAAGCAGTGGCGAGTTGTCCTACTTGTGTCTCGAGTTTGGTAATAGATTGAGATTGATTTTGTAGGATTTGTTGGGTGGATTGCATAAATTGTTGTAAAGTATCTTCTAAGGAAGGTTTTCTTTGTTGCGAATATGGTTGATTTTGTGGGGCATGAGCTTGGTTTTGTGTGTTGTATTGGTGCCCTTGATTCATTTGGGGTTGGTTTTGTCTCCATGAAAAGTTCGGATGGTTTCTCCAATTTGGATTGTAGGTGGACGAAAATGGGCTATCATTTGGTTTCCCATAAGTATGAAGTGCATTGGCCTCCTCAGAAAAGGCTTCTTGGTAGGAAGGGCATGATTGGGCATTATGGCAAGGACTAGAACATATAGAACAAACATCTTTTCTAGGTTGAATTGGAGAGTTTATAGTTTGGCTTATGGCTAAAGCTTCTACTTTTCTCGCTAATTTATCTAAGGATGTTCTTAAGTCTAATTCTTCTTTTACTTCATACCTTCCTCCTCTTTTTGGTGAATTAGTTGACCTAGACCTAGGATCAAAATAATTCCATTGTTGTGAATTGACAGATAAATCTTCAAGGGCGTCCCACGCCTCTTGTCCTTGAAATTTTAAAAATTTTCCAGTATGCATAGATTGAATCATTTGACGATTAGAGGGAGTCAAACCATCATAAAAATATTTTACAAGTCTCCATTTTTCAAAACCATGATGAGGACATTTTAATAATAAATCTTTAAATCTTTCCCAACATTCATAAAACTCTTCATTATCTTTTTGAAAAAACTCGAAGATTTCTCTCCTTAGACTATCAGTTTTAGACATAGGAAAAAATTTCAGTAAGAATTTATTATAAAGTTGATCCCATGTAGTTATAGACCCCGTGGGAAGGGAATTTAACCAGGCTTTTGATTTGTCTTTTAATGAAAAAGGGAACAATCTTAGTTTGACCGACTCATCAGAAAAATTTTGAAATTTAAATGTTGAGCAAATTTCTAAGAAATCTTTGACATGCATGTAAGGATCCTCTCTATCTAACCCATAAAAAGATGGCAATAATTGAATGATTGCGGGTTTAAGCTCAAAATGAGTAGCAGAAGTAGTAGGTAAAACAATGCATGAAGGAGCATTAGATGAAATAGGTGCAAAATATTCAAGCAAAGTTTTTTTAGGCACAACATTTTCATCAAGAATATTAGCAATAGGTTCCATGATGCTCAAATTTTTACTAACACTTTCAATTTCAAACAAAGATAAACGTCTTTTTACTAATCGTTTTTTAGAGTTACGTTCCCAATGATGCATACAATTTTTCACAAACAAGGCAACAAGGATAATCTCAAACAAACAATTTTCTGATGTGGAAGATCAGTTAAAACCGCAACCACAGAGCATACTTAGAATTTTTAGAGATTTCACAACAATATAATTCTTATGGTTTACTTGTCCCCAGGCCTATTTGATTCCACTTACTCGCGCACTACTAACAACTCCCCGAGGTTAATTAGTAGAGGCGGATGGGAATTTTGGTCAAATTTCCTTTAAGCAAGAATTGCTTATGGTGAAAGGACAAGATTTAGGTTTTTTTTTTTTTTTTCAAGTATTTTTCACAATATTACGCTAAAATATTAAAGAAGACAAAGAAAAATAAGGCAAAAATTAAATAAGACTAAAATTTAAGCAAGAGTAGGGAGGCATAGCATGCCATCAACCATAACAAAATTAAGGTAAAAACTAGGAGGCACAAGTGCCATCAACTTAAACATAAGATAGAGGACTAGGAGGCAAAAATTGCCATCAACTAGCTAGGAGGCAAAATTGCCATCAACTAGTAATTTGCGGAAATTAAATAAAATAAAAATTACAACAATATAAATAAAGAAAATTACAACAAATGTCAAGAGGCACAAGTGCCATCAATTAACAAAGATATAAAAGAAATAAAATTACAACAAAATTATAACAAAATTAGGAGGCACAAGTGCCATCGACTATAAAAATTAAAAGGATAGATAGGAGGCACAAGTGCCGTCAACTAAAAAAAAAAACAATAAATATAAATATAAGTATATATTTTTTTTATGGGTGGTTGAACCGTCCCAAATTTCTTTTTATCTTTTTTTTTTTTTAGATTTTATAGATATATATTTTTTTGTTTTTTTTTTTAAGTGTAAAAAAAAAATTAAAATAACTAGTAGAAGAATTCACTAACCTTGAGATAAATTCGTTTCTTTTCTCTTGCAACTCCCCGGCAACGGCGCCAAAAACTTGATGGACCCTAAACGGGTATGTTTAAAAATTTATATATCGCAAGCGCACGAATCGTCCATATAGAATAGTGATCGTAAGCAAGGATGTCGAACCCAAAGGAGTTGTCTAAAATCGAAAATGAAACTATTTTAAATCAAAAGTAATAAATTCTAACCTAGTTCCAAAGATTGATGAGTTTTAATAGTATGAACATAAAATGAAATATTGAAAAATAAAGCTTTTTAAGATAATGAAAATAAACCAATAATGAGTTGAAAATAAGTATTAAAAGAAAAGATTATTAAGATACTAGAATCCACAAAATGTAAGTTTAATAATATTTATTAGTATATTGATTCCCAAGTTTTAGTGATAGTTAAAATAATTTAAACTATCATTTTCCAAAAATATTTATAATTTTAAGCACAATTTTCTTATAAAAAGATAGGATTTTTCTTCACTTTTCAAAATTATAATTTCAAAGCATTTAGTGTAAATCAATCTAATGAAATAACAAATAAATCAATGAACATTATTTATAAGGAAAAACATAATATTTTTGTTCTAAGCATGGATGTGTACAATTTAATGACACATCTTACACAAAGAATATTATGTTTATGCACTAATGAAGAACAAAGTGTAAAAATGTTCTAACAATCTAAAATACAAGATATTTAAGATGAAAGAAATATATGAAGAAGAAAAATCCATAGACTTTGTTGCATTACAAGGGAAATCAACATACAACATAAATATTACCTAGTTACAAGTTGCTTCATCATGATCTTAATAATCTTATGAAAAAGATTAGAAGCACATAACTAGAATAGAAATTACAAAATAAATGACATACATACTTGCAAAATGCTCTTGAAAAACCCAAATGGAAGAGAGAATGGTAGAGAGAAAATGAGAGAAAAAGATGGTAACCAAAAAATTAAGCACCCCAAAAATGGTCTTGAAAGTCCATATTTATAGCCAAAGTGAGTTTATTAAAATAATCAATTTAAATTAATTAAATTGATTAGATTAATTAAATAAAATAAATATGGTATGTAGAGGTAAATTATAGGGTGTAATGATGATGTTGTGGTGAAAATGTGTAGGAAAAAGGGTAAAAAGTTGGCATTTTTGTCATAGGGGACAAAGGGACAAATTGCATTTTTGTTGGGCTCAATAAGGGAAATGGCAGCAATGTGGTGGTTGGGTGTTGGAGGGGGGGCCACGGGTTGGGCCTAGAGTGGGCCTCACGTGGTTGGGCTTTTGGAGAAACACCATTTTTCTTGTTACTTTCTTTCAAAATTACCATCTTTCCTTTGATTTTCTTGCTTTTCAAGGGCAATAATTTTCCTACACAATAAATTATAAACTAAATTAAAATTAAATATTTTCATTAATAAAATATATCATATAACTCCCATGAAAACATTAATTAAAATTTAATTTACATAACATTTAATTTCAATAAAATCATATTTTTAGCATTCAAACTAACAATACTAATTTTAAATAATTAAACTACAACATATTATAATAACATATCTATAAAAACATATAAAAATCTAGAAAACTACAATAAGACTAATAAATTAAAAATTACATAAAAACTTAATAAGTTAATTAAAAACTCATGAACTAAGCAACAATTAGCATGTAAAACATGGTAAAATAACTCTATTTTGTAGAGTTATCAATAAGGTGTAATCTACTACTACGGTACCCCTAGGACGGCCCATATCATGGCGTAATACTAGTTGATCTACACACTAGAGTTGGGTTATATTATGGTCCGAGTCGTCTTGGTGGCGGTGTACGAGCTGGTTTGGGTTAAACCTAACAAGCCTAAGGTCTGCGGCAGCCCTATCTAGGTCCCTAAAAGGGTATGGGTTACCTTGGCCGGAGGGGCCGGCTGCTGCCCCTGATTGAGCCCGTTCCACATCGGGGCCCCGAGCAGCCTTAGGAGCTCGCCTTTTCCGCACGAGCGGGGCTTCATTTTCTTCGTCCTGCTCATCGTCGTCACCTACTATGGCGTCTCCCTCGGGGATAGGCGCCAGCTCGCGAGCTATTAGGTAGTTAGCCCGCATCCTCCTCAAGGCTAGGGTCTGGCTCGTAGAAATTAACTTACACGCCAACATCGTCTCATCAGACACGAGCTGGCAGTAGTCCTTCTCACTAGGCGAAAGCCCCGTCAAAGTGTCGTATTGACCCCCGAGGGTCACTGATTTGGCCATCCTCGCAAAAATGGTTGCACGGTGACGCTCCAATCAGTATACACGCGAAAAGACAAATAATAATAATAATATAATGATATCGCGAACTGAGAATGGAAAGGAGACTTATGAGGATGGTTGAAATAATGGTGTTCGCAGTTGCGAAACCCATTCGACATAAAGAACTAGTCTTTGAAGTTGTTGGGATGGCTGGGCAGTTTGATGACTGCAGGTGAGTTCGGGAAGCGGGTCAGGTAGTAGAACTCGTCACCTCGTCCCCGTTGATCCGGGCTGGCCTTGAGGCAAAAGAAGTAGAGGATGTCTGCAGGGGTGGGGACCTCTCACATCTGCTTCAGGAAAATATACCTCAGCCCGGCCAGCAGATGATACGAATTCGGAGGAAGTTGGAATGGTGCTAACTTCACATAGTTGAGGAAGTCAGCAAAATACTGGTCGAGGGGGGGGGGGGGGGGGGGCGAAGGCCCCGGCCCTCAAGTGCTTGTCACTCCAGGCCACGAATTCTTCCTCGAGGGGTGCACAGCTCCTCTCCCCCTCAAAGGGAGGTCGGGCGATAAGAGTGCCAGTCCCAATCTCGATGTTATGGGACATCATAATCTTATTGACCCTCCCTTGGGTCGTGATCTTCGAGACTATCCTCTCCGCCTCAAAGTAAGCGTCAGGTCCCACCTCGATCTCCCTCTCCACCGTGGGACCGAAATGAGGGATGGGGGATTCAACCGTGACCTCCTTTCCCCTGCTGGATTGCTGGGACGACGAGCTGGCCGTGCTTTTCTTGGACACATTCTTTTTGGGCCCCATCTGATCGCCTAGCGAACAAGAACGAGAAAAAAAAACTTATTAGGCGACCTGAAAGCTAAGAAAGGACAAGTAGCGTGAGAAGAATGGTTTTTCATGCACGAGCTAAGGTAATCTCAGCCTGTGAGGAGTGACGCCACGCGCTGCCATAGCCATGCGCTCAAGTTTCCAACGGATCCCTTGTAACGCCCTGGGTAGCCAAGACCGCTACATTGTGTGTTTATAAAGGTGTGAGATTTGCTAATCAAGTCATTTATTCAAAGTGTGTCATTAGCTAAAGTGTTCTAGAGTTCAAAGACATTTTGGGCCTCAAAAGAAACATTTTATAAATTACAAACAATTTACAGAAGGGATCCCCAAAAAAATACAATGTTTAAAAGCTGGTTTACAAAATCCAACAGTTAAGAGTAAACATTAGCCATACTAAGGAAAAATACAAGGTTTTGGTCCTCTTGTCCCTGTAATCTCCTCAACCGTGGTGGCTGAGCGGCCTGACATGTACATTCACCCTGCAAAGCTCTCCAATCAGGGTTGATCAATCTTGCCCTTTCCTTTACCTGCACCACGCAGCACCTGTGAGCCAAGGCCCAGCAAGAAAACATCATATACAACACAATCAATGACAACAGTCAGTTAATTCATTAAGCATGTACTCTCATCCAATAATCCACATTAGTACCACTAAGCATATTTTTAGAATCATGGATGAAATCAAACACTTATAACATTCATATCGCATAATAGTCAATACAATATTCAATTCACACACCAACTAGGGCCGACACCTTAGGCCTCACCATCTGTTTAACCCACTGACTCCGGCCCGCTTAAACTGAGCTGAGTGCATAATAAGCTGTCCTCGGATACCAGTGTCTGAGCCGCGCCATTTGCGCAAGTTAATCGTGGCACGCTTACCGTTGGTTCACTAATTAGCTTGCATGGCATAATACCATCTATTCAAGCATACACAATAGGGAACCCTTAGTCACATCATATATGTTCAACCAGGTGCAGTTTTCTTACCTTTGGATTCTAGATGAACCAGTTACGGCCGATACTCCTTGAGCGCGATCTGATCCCCGAGCCCTAGCTTAGTACCTAGTCACAACCATGATGAAGGATACCATTAACAATCTTAAATGAGTTTCTAAACCAAATTCTAGTCCCCGGAACATTGAACTTCACCAATTATGGTAAAAGATTCAATCCCGAGCACCCTAGGTTAAATTCCCAAGCCTAAAATCTCAAAATCCCTTAAGGGCCCCGGCATAAACCATCCATGCCGCGGCATGGCCCCAAACAGAGCCCTCCTAAGGCACAAAAACAGGTAAGGGCCGCGGCCCTACATGGACCATGTCGCGGCCGACCCCCCTTCCTCAGCACATCTCAGCTTCCAAGGGCCGCGGCTCACCAAGAGCTATGCCGCGGCCCGACCCTTCGAACCCAGAAAAACCCACCATTTTCAACCTCTAAACCTCACTTTAGGCCATCCCAAAGCTCCCAACTCATAACCAATTAATAACAACATCACTAGAATGATTTAAACAACACAATTCCACCAAAAATCCAGCCTAACACTCACCAAGATCCCAATTCCAATTTCTGAGATTTCAAACCTAAAAACTCAAGACCAACCATGGAAATACTAAAATTCAACCATCAAACTTTGAATTGAAACTTACCTCAGCTGTAGAATCGTTCCTCCAAGAATCCCCTGACCTATCTTCAAAGTTTCAAGCCTCAAACTCCACCTTGAATATCAAAATCACAACTATTAAAATCTCAACCATTTTTCTTAAAGTTCCTAACCACAGAACGAAAATCAATGCTTACCTTGGCTCTAATTCAGTCCTTGATTGGTTTTTGAGTTAATCATCTAGCTTATCCCCTTCAATTCCCAGAAATTCTGCTGGTTTCTCTTGAAATTTCAGAGTTGTTCTTCTTCCTTAAGAGAGAGAGGAGAGAAAAGTCGGTTTAATTTTTGTGTCTAGTATTTTCTAAGTCTTTCCAAGCATATCCTTAGGTGATTAAACTAATCCCAAAGCTCGGGGTACCAGAAATGTCCCCGAGGGAAAAAATAGTAAAATTCCCCTGTATTCTCGCTTAAACATCATATCCTCAAATATATCTCCAATTATTTATTTTCATAACCCGATAGTCTAATTCACTACCCGAAACCTATAATACCCCTGACTTGTCCAAAGTCAATTATAATGCCCCGTTGTGACTTTTCCCGCTGTCTAGCCCTAGGATCGCCTCGAGTCACCGGCTGCAGATTTATCCACGTAATAATGTGGTTCTCACATATATCTCATATACATATATCATATCATCATATAATAGCATCAATTATCATATGCATACTATTAATCATATAATTACACATTTAAATCAACAAAATTCATTCCAATCCCAATTATGCCTTCCTGTCACACTAATCAAGGCCCTTAAGCCTTATTAGTGATTTTGGGTCGTTACAACTATCCCCTCCTACTGAGAATTTCGTCCTCGAAATTTACCTGAATAGCTCGGGATACTGATCCCGCATTGTTGTTTCTAACTCCCAGGTCGCTTCCTCGACCTTGCTATTCATCCACAACACTTTCACTAATGGAATCGTCTTATTCCGTAAGACTTTGTCCTTCCGATCCAAAATTTGAACTGGTCACTCCTCATAGGACAAGTCTGTCTGCAACTCCAAATCCTCATACCTCAACACATGTGTCGCATCAGAAACATAATTCCGCAACATGGAGAGATGGAACACATTATGAACCCCTGATAGCGACGGTGGCAAGGCCAGCCTATAAGCCACCTGTCCAATCCTCTGTAGGATCTCAAAAGGTCCAAAAAACCGAGGGCTCAACTTGCCCTTCACCCTAAACCTCCTCACCCCTCTCAGTGGTGAAACTCGCAGAAACACGTGGTCCCTAATCTGGAACTCCATGTTCCTATGCTTAGGATCAGCGTAGCTTTTCTGTCTACTCTGTGAAGCAAGCATTCTTGCTCGAATCTTTTCAATAGCCTCATTGGTCTTCTGAACCATGTCTGGCCCCAAATACCTTCTCTCACCCATCTCATCCCAGTGAATGGGCGATCTGCACTTCCTTCCATATAACATCTCATAAGGAGCCACTCCAATCGTGGACTGATAACTGTTATTATATGACAATTCAATCAATGGTAAATACTTACTCCAAGACCCCTCGAAATCAATCACACACGCCCTAAGCATGTCTTCTAACACCTAAATCGTCCTCTCAGACTGTCCATCAGTCTGAGGATGAAAAGTTGTGCTAAACTTCAGCTGAGTCCCCATAGTTCTCTACAAAGCTCCCCAAAACTTGGAGGTAAAGATAGGGTCTCAATCAGATACAATAGACTTTGGAACCCCATGGAGACGAACTATCTCCCTCACATACAGTTCTGCATACTGCTCCACTGTATAGGTCGACCTCACTGGTAGAAAATGGGCTGACTTGGTGTATCTATCCACTATCACCCACACCGAGTCATGAAGTCCAACTGTCCTGGGTAATCCTCCAACGAAATCCATCGTAATGTCCTCCCACTTCCACTCTGGGATACCCAAAGGCTGAAGCAAACCCGCTGGTCACTGATGCTCAGCCTTAACCTGCAGACATGTCAAACATCTAGCCACATACTCTACCACATATCTCTTCATCCCGGGCCACCAATATAACGCCCGTAGATCCTGATACATCTTCGTGGTACCCGGATGAAGCGAGTATGGCGTAGTGTGAGACTCATCCAGTATCTCTCGTCTGATCCCCTCATCAGCTGGAACACAAATCCGCCCCTGATATCGAAGCAAACCTGTCTCCGAAACAGAATAATCCTTAGCTGTCCCCGTTAAGATCTGCTGTCTAGTGTCCTGCAACTGCACATTTGCCAACTGACCTTCCTTGACCCGCTCTAACAGGTTCGACTGCAAAGTAATATTGGCTAACTGGCCTACCACCAGTTCTATCTTTGCCCTGACCATCTCATCAGCTAACTCTCTTGAGATCTGGGTGGAACTATACAACTGTCCTGAGCCCCTCCAGCTCAACGCATCTGCCACCACGTTGGCTTTCCCAGGATGGTAAAGGATGTCACAGTCATAATCCTTAACCAACTCCAACCAATGTCTCTGCCTCATATTAGAACCTTCTGGGTAAAGAAATATTTCAGACTCTTATGGTTAGTATATATTTTGCACTTCTCGCCATACAGATAATGACGCCACACCTTCAACGCGAATACCACTGCCGCTAATTCCAAATCATGAGTCGGATACCGCTGCTCATACTCCTTCAACTACCGAGATGCATAGGCTATAACCTTCTTATTCTGCATCAACACGCAGCCTAAACCCATCCTCGATGCATCACAATAGACCACAAAATTTCCTTCCTCCGAAGGAAGACTCAACACAGGTGCGGAAATAAGCCGTCGCTTCAACTCTTGAAAACTGTTTTCACACTTCTCAGTCCAAACAAACTTCTGATTCTTTCTCGTCAACTCTGTCATTGGTGAAGAAATCTTCGAGAACCCTTCTACGAACCGTCTGTAATAACCTGCCAACCCAAGGAAATTCCGCACCTCTGAGGCATTCCTTGGCCTCGGCCAATCCCTTACTGCTTCAACCTTGGACGGATCCACCTTAATCCCTTCTACCCCAACTATGTGTCCAAGGAAAGTCACCTCTGGCAACCAAAACTCACACTTCTTAAACTTGGCGTACAACTGATGCTCCCTTAACCTCTGTAGAACCTGTCGGAGATGCTGCTCATGCTCTGCCTCTGAACTGGAGTATACCAAAATGCCGTCGATGAAGACAATGACGAACTAATCCAAGAAGTCCTTGAACACCATGTTCATCAGATCCATAAAAGCTGCTGGGGCATTGGTCAGACCAAAAGACATGACCAAGAACTCATAATTCCCATACCGTATCCGGAAGGCCGTCTTCGGTATGTCCTCATCTTTGATCCTCAGCTGGTGATAACCAGATCGAAGATCAATCTTTGAGAACACTGTCTTTCCCTGCAGCTGATCGAACAAGTCATCAATCCTTGGTTAAAGGATACTTATTCTTGATAGTCAACTTGTTCAATTCTCTATAATCTATACACATCCTCAAAGTCCCATCATTCTTCTTAACAAACAACACTAGAGCGCCCCATGGAGAATATCTAGGCCTGATGAATCCCAAATCTAGAAGTTCTTGCAACTGTATCATCAATTCCTTCAACTCTGCTAGTGCCATCCTATATGGTGTCCTTGATACTGGTTCTTTCCCCGGTGCTAACTCAATCTCAAACTAAATCTCCCTGCGCGGCGGCAACCCTGGAAAATCCTCAGGAAATACATCTAAAAACTCACACACCAACCTGGTCTCTCCCGGCCCTGCCGGCATAACTCTAGTAGTATCCACTACACTAGCCAGAAAACCTATGCATGCCCCCTGCAACAAGTCTCTGGCTCTCAATGCTGAAATCATGGGTACGCGGGGTCCAGACACCGCACCCACAAAGACAAAAGGGCCCTCGCCCTTAGGCTCAAAAGTCACCATCTTCTTCCTGCAGTCAATAGTAGCACCATAGCTGACCAACCAATCCAAATATATATACCTCTCGGTAGTGGGAAATCTAGGCATCGGCGACTTCTCGGCAGTGAGCAGTTGTGGCACTGCTCCGGCATAGCGGTGGTGGCGGGGGCAACACAATACAATGAGAGTTAGAGGGATTATACATAAAAATTTAAATGGATAAAAAAATTAGAGAGTTAGAGGGACAATACATGTGGTTGTAGCGGCTGCGACGTGGTGATGGATTATTTTCGAAGGCGGAGGTGCTTTTGAAAAAAAAATGGGTTTTGAAATTTTTTTGGAGAGTGGGAGTTTTTTTCTTCATATTTTTCAAGAAGAAATGAGTCAGATAGGGACGGGGGTGGGGAAAATGGGGTGGTTGGGGTCGAATGGGGGTCGGAGGTGGGGTTTCAGGTGGAAATCTCTCAGATTTGCAGAGAGAACCGAAGAGGAGAGAGATAGTGGCGCAGAAATGTGGAAGAAGAAAGGCTTCTGGAACATATATTGAGCCTTTTATTTGCGGAGAAAATTTTTGCCGCAAATTCCTTAGGACTTCACTACATATGTGGGGCTGTGATAAGTAATCAACAAAATGACATCATTCCACTAAAACCCTAATATTATTTGCGGCAAATTTTTTTGCTGCAAATACTACCCAATGCGCTGCAAATAATTTAGTGAAAAATAAAGTGGGAAATTTTCCCACCATTTTTTTCGTGAAAATTTAAGTGCAGAACTATTTGTGGAGAAAGTTTTGCAGCAAATACTCTCAAAATTGCCACAGAAACCCCTGCATAAAAAGTTGACTTTAGTGTTCAAAATGCACAAATCGATCTCGATCGCCGTCGGTCACCCATATATGGTATTCTAAGGCATCATTGAATGATTATGGACTATTCTAGGCCTAGTCAATGGTCGGATTGTTATTCGGGGTGTTCTAAGAATAATAATCACACTAATTAAGAGTGTTGTTGTTGTTGACTTTAGTGTTCAAAATGCACAAATCGGTCTCGTTCGCCGTCGATCTCACCTATATGTGGTATTTTAAGGAATCCTTGAGTGATTATGGACTATTCCAGACCTAATCAACGGTTAGGTCACTATGCAGGGTCTTCTAATAATAATAATCGCACTAATCAAGAATGTTATTGTTGACTTTAGTGTTGAAAATGCACGGATCGGTATCGATCGACGTCGATCTCATCCATTTCTACTAGTCTAATTACACATCCTTGAGTGATTATGGACTATTCCGGACCAAATCAACGATTGTATCACTATTCGGGGGTAAGAATACTAATTGCACTAATCAAGAGTGTTCTTGTTGACTTTAATGTTCAAAATGCACAAAACGGTCTCGATTGCCATCTATCTCACCCATATGTGGTAGTCTAAGGCATCCTTGAATGGTTACATATTATTTTGGACCTAATCAATGGTCAGTTAGCTATTCGAGGTGTTCTAAGAATAATAATCGCACTAATCAAGAGTGTTCTTGTTGACTTTAGTGTTGAAAATGCACAGATGATTACGGACTATTCTGGACCTAATCAACAGTTGGTTCGCTATTCGAGGTGTTCTAAGAATAATAATTACACTAATCAAGAGTGTTCTTGTTCACTTTAGTGTTGAAAATGCACAGATCGGTCTCGATTGCCGTCGATGTCACTTGTATGTGGTATTCTAAGGCATCCTTGAGTGATTTTGGACTATTCCAGACCTAATCAACGGTCGGATCGCTATTTGGGGTGTTCTAAGAATAATAATCGCATTAATCAAGATTGTTTTTGTTGACTTTAGTGTTCAAAATGCATAGATCATTCTCGATCATCGTTGATCTCACCTATATCTCGTATTCTAAGGCATCATTGTAGTAGGACTTCTACTATTTCCAATGACAACATAAAATTTACACCGTATATGGGTTTTTCCTAGTGTTTTATTGTTAAGTAGAGTTATGATTTTTTCAACCTATCTATCTATTCAACAAACAAATAACCCTTCTATTTATCTATCTATATGGTCTTAGACTACCAATAATGACTTTTGAGTGATTATAGACTATTCCAAACCTAATCAACGGTTAGATCGCTATGCGGGGTGTTTTAAGAATAATAATCGTACTAATCAAGAGTGTTCTTGTTGATTTTAGTGTTCAAAATGCAGTGATCGTTTTCGATCGTCGTCGATCTCAGCCATATGTTGTAGTCTAAGGCATCCTTGAGTGATTACAGACTATTCTGTACTTAATCAACGATTGAATATATCGATATTCGGGGTGTTCTAAGAATAATAATCGGTATTAATCAAGAGTGTTCTTGTTGGCTTTAGTGTTCAAATGCATGACTCGGTCTCCATTGTCGCCAATCAAATCCCATTTATTTATTTTTTCAAAAAAATTATTTTATTTGTTTACAAGAAAGGAAAAGAGAAAAATGAAAGAAATAAAAATTGAAAGAAAAGTTAAAAAATCCCCGCAAAAAAATATACTATTAACACTGAGGTTAATTATTTTCTAATACTAAAATAATTTTTTATGAAAAAAATTATTTTGTGAAAGAGTAAAACAAAAGTCATATTTTTCTTTAAAATTATTAACTTCTTGAAACAAATAAATTTAATAAATTTTATTTTGTAGTTAAATAATGGAAAATTATTTTTTGTAAAAAATTATTAAAAATTCAAAAGTATTTGCGGCGAACATGTTGCTGCAAATACTTATGATTTCGCCGCAAATAACCGCCACCATTTCCCTCCAAAGTGGTTGACCAATTTTTTGACCTCATAAGTGGCAACCAATTTCACCGTAACTAACCCTAAATTTTGCCACAAATAATGCAAATACCCCCACGAATGAATCATATTGGCGGGAGTTTTTCTTGCCAAATCTGAACCATTCTTGAGGCGATATACTTGTCGCAAATAGTTCCATACATCTATAAAAACATTTATGAAGATTATTAGCGGCGAAATTCCAGTTTTACCGCAAATAGTGCCATTAGTTGCAGCGAAAAAAGACCTTTTTTTTGTAGTGCTTATTTCCACTTTCTTATTTCAACTTTCTTCTTACCGTTTTCTAGGTTTTTCTTTTCCGACCACTTCGAAGGCTCAAGATTGGTATCATTGCGTCCAACTATTCAAGGTGGTCATTTTGATTTGTGGGAAGCATATATTTATTTCGCTGTTGCCGGAGATAATGACCAGAATACAAAGCAACCTTTTAGTTTCTTTTTTATACTTTTTTAACCAAAAAGTAACAAAATTTTAAACTTAAACAAAATTTAATATACCAAAAATTATATTCTTATTTTACTTGATATTCTAAACAACTTTAAATCTATTTTATAAACATTTAAAGTAAATTTTTTAAAATAGATTCTTTAGGATATTGTTTGGTAAATTTTAAATAGAACATAAAAAGACTCTTTTTGGTATCTCACTAAGTTTGTTGGTTGCTTTAAATTTGTGGCATACCCACAAATTTATTCATATATCAAAAGGTAACCAATTGATATCTTAAATGGTTTTAAAAGCAACGAAAATGTAACTTTAAAAAGTAACTATGCAGTATACGAAGTAATATCATTTTCTAATAAGCTATTCATGGTAACTTGTAATTATATGAGTAATTTTTATACTATATGATAACTAATTAGTTTCTAAAATAAACTTGAAGATAACGTAAAAGTATCTTAAATAATAAGACATGTAAATTACACGAGTGACTAAAAAAGTCTATTTAAAATTTTCATTTAAATGTTACTGTGTAGTATACTAGATTAATTTTTATTAATAAACTATATGGTAACTTATGATACTATATGACAACTCATTAGTTTCTGAAATAATCTCGAAGGTTACCAAAATATATCTTAAATAATAAGATACTATAATATAACATAAAAATAATTAATTGGTATATTAAGATGTCTAAAAATGAGTTTTGGAGGTAACCAAAATGTACTAAAATAATATGATCTAAAAATAAAGCTTTTTTTTTTAAAAAAAAAAAAAAAAAGTGACCAATTGGTATCTTATCGCTATCGTAAGCAACCAAAATGTAACTTTTTACAACCCAAAATAAATAAAAAAATTTCGGGAAGCGAGATTTCCCAAAATTTAAAAAAATCTGATGCTATGCTGATGTGGCACCAATATTTGTGTAAATAATTTGGCTGAATGTATTTTTGTAAATACTTTAGATTCTAGGTAAAATTCTCAAATAAATATGATTTCTATTCTAGTTATTTGGTTGAGAGGAATGAAATAAAATAAAATTATATATATTTTTTTATATTTCTAAAATTGTTAATATGAAGTTAATAAAATAAGGGTGCATTAGTAATTTAATATTATCTTCTATTTAAAAAAAATTCCCTCACCATTCTTCCCAATGGAGAGGGAAAAAATGGTGGGACCTGGCCACTTCAATTTTTTCTTCTCATACCAAACATACATTTTTTTTATTTCTCTCCACTGTGTTGTCCAAAATTTTCTTTCATCTCTTTCTCTCCCTATACAAAAATGCGGGGTTAGGACTCCTCGGGAGTTTCCGTATTTATTCAAAATGAGTAATAATATGTGCACTCAAAATATGCACCAAAACATTATACATAGTGAGGTAACACTATTTTTTTAAATAGCGGGTCCTAATTTAAATAAATGCATACGATTATTTGAAAAACTAGTACGTCGTTATGTGTAATGTTTATGTATATATTTTGAGTGCACATATCATTACTCTATTTCAAAATATATTTATCTTTTCTTTATTATTTTTATTTTATATATCTTTGATATAAAAAATGTGTAGATAACAGAAATTCTTGGTTTTAACGATTTCTTTTGTTAACTTTAACAGAATATTCTAAATATTTAGTAGAATATTCTAAATATTTAACGGAATGTACTTTTAAAATCAATTAAAAATATTTAACAATTATATTAATAAAATTAAAATATTATAAAATATATTTTTTTTGACAAAAAATATTATAAAGTATCATTAGATATTTATTAATTATATTAATATAAATTTAAATGTTATAAAATATCATTATTATAATAATATATAATACAAGACTAGATACTTAATAATTATATCAATATAAATTCAAATGTTATGAAATATTATTATTATAATATATAATCCTAATTTTTATAAAATTGTGCCAGAATAAATATTTAGTAATTATATTATTATAAATTTAAATATTATAAATATTATTATTATGATAATATTTAATAAAAAACTAAATATTTAATAATTATATTAATATAAATTCACATGTTGTAAAATATTATTATTACAATAATATAAATACATAATAAATATATTATATATACGTGTGTACAAATAGTATGATTGTATAACTAAAAAAATTAGAATAACATTTATCTTCTATCAAGAATAAAGAAGTATAATTGATGTGTGATTTGAATAATATCATGAATGTTTTGTACTTTAAATATGGTAGTTTGTGATTTAAAAGATTATCGTATTATTTAAAAAAAAACTCATAAAAAATATTTTGGTTTAATTTTTCTTATAATATGTTTATGTCATTCTTTTACATATAATATTTTTTATTTATTTAAAATTTATATGATAACCATAAAAAATTAATAAAAATAATTAATAAATTTTCTAAATAAAACTTTTCTCCATATTATTTACATTCAAGGTCTGTGAACATAATTGTCTGAAAAAATTGCATAGTTTTATTATGGTGTCTGAGATCGATTTTGGTAGAAACTTGCGGATACCCACAGGAAGTAATCATTTCATTATCACATGACAATCGTGTGAATCAACCCAATGATATTTGAGTCGTTATCAGTCACTTTCTTCTTCAAGTTCAAACAAAAACCATCTGGCAATTTAACACATTTTAGAAATTAAAGATATTATTGCCTATCTTCAGGAGTCAACACGTAAGGAGCATGTGGTTTCATTAAATTTTTATTCTAATCTTCATATATCCACAATGTGTCCTTAACTCCCATATTATTTAGATTATGTGTTGCATTAGTAGTGTCTTTGGACTTATTGTTATCCAAGACAGTACCAAGGACACTGTCACATACATTCTTCTCAACATGCATAACATCTATGTTGTGTTTTAACTCGTTTGTACTTCAGTAGTCAAGTTCATAAAATATGCTTTTTTTTTCCAGTTATTATCCTTCGCACCTCTTTTTTGTTTCAAACCTCCAAACTTCTCATGTTTCCTCGGGACTTGAGGTGGTAGGGCATTAAGTTGATCTAAGATATCCTAACAAGTAAACTTTCTTGGAGGACGTCTTCACTCAATTTTTCCATCGAATTGAGTATCCTTTCTCCACCGATGATTACTGGCCAAGAATCGTCTATGACCAACATAAGATGTCTTAGCAATCACACGGATAAAGGATGTGTCTTCGTTGCATGTAGGACATGTTATGATTGGTTAAATACAAATGATAAGTGTTAAAATACAAGCAAGGTATAAACACTTAGTAAAATTCACATAATGAAGATGTGAAATTTGATCTTCAATTGTAGGCACTTATAAAATGCAATTTTGGGGCCAAAGTGATGCTTGAGAGTATCTAAGAGTTCCCAAACAGTTTGGTAGCATTTAGAGCATTTTTAGAACATTTGGAAGTGTCCAAAATCAGAGAGGGTTGCGATACGTCATCACCCAAGTGGCGAGGCATCGCCTAATGCCTAAGGTTTCAAGAAACCCTAACATGTGATGCATTGCCTACTGCAGTATGTGAAATTACGTAAAATGCTCATAATGACGTGTTTTTCAAGTCTAATACTATTGGTTAGACCTGATGACAGTGCCTACTTTATATGAGGGTCAAAATAGTGTTTTGGAAGACTTGATCACTCTCTCCAATCTCTCTCTTCCAACTCTTTCTCTCTAGCTCTAAGAATCTCAAGTTTGTCTCCAAGAACTCTCAAAGAAAGTGCTTAACTTTGAGAGTTGAAGGCTTCTTCAATCTCAATCCTTATTTCCTCAAGAGAATGCCTTAAGCATCCATGGTGGCTAGGAAATAGAGTATTAGGACAGCGTTTTGCAACATGTATAAGCCTTGGTGTTGTGTTTTTGGTTTTCTCTAAGGATTTGCTCAAAGTGGTGGTTTTTGCCTAGGGTTTTGTAAGCTTCATCAAAGTTGAAAACCATTAATCTACTTGGGTTTGCAAGTTATTTCTCAATCTTTTTTAAGTCTCTGTCAATCCAATTTTTGTGTAGATCTAATTATTGAGGTGGTGTTATCTCACTCTCCCACAACATTCTAATACTCTATAATCTGAGATAGCATATCATGGATGAATCTAACTCTCTTTCGGCATTGAAATTCATTACTCAAGACTTTGTTAGGTTGGATAGGTTTGATGGGACTAACTTTGTTCATTGGCAAGGCAAAATTACATTCTTGCTCACCACTTTGAAAGTGTTCTATGTCTTAGATTAAGACCTAACAGCCTTGGAAGAGCCGAAGGAAAATGATACTCAAGAAGTTTTCAAAGAAAGGAAGAAGTGCGATGAAGATGGATTGATATGTAGGGGTCACATCCTCAATGCCCTCTCAGATAGGCTCTATGATCTCTACACCAACACCAAGACCACCAAGGAGATTTGGGAGGCCTTGGAAAAGAAGTACAAAGTGGAAGAAGAAGGTACTAAGAAATTCCTTATGACTCAATATATGGAATTAAAATTTCATAATGATAAACCTCTTCTCCCTCAAATTCAAGAGTTGCAAATTATTGTGAATAAATTGTCTATACTTAAGATTGTATTTTCGGAACAATTCCTTGTTGGTGCCATTATAGCCAAGTTACATCCTTCTTGGAGAGGCTATAGAAAGAAAATTCTCCATAGAAATGAAGAGATTTCTTTGGAGGAAATTCTCAAACACTTGCGAATTGAGGAGGAATATCATTCTAGAGAGATGAATGATGAGGAGTCCAATGGAGAGACCTCTAAGGCCAATGTAGTGGCTAACCCTCCTAACAAGGGCAAAGGAATTGGTAAGAACAAGGGCAAGGGCCAAAAATCTTTGAGGCCCAAGAAGAATGAGGGACAATTCAAAAGTTCCAAGGGACCTTGCTTTGTGTGTGGCAAGCATGATCACTTTGCTAGAGATTGTAGGTTCAAGAGGAGCCAAAACAATGAGGAAAGAGTCAATTCAACCCAATAGGAGCTAGTGGAAACACTAAGCGAAGTGAATGCCATTCATGGAAATGTGAGTGGGTGGTGGTATGATACTTGTGCCACCATTCATGTTACCTATGATAGAAATCTATTCAAGACCTTTGAATCTTCAAAGGAAGGGCATGAGATCCAAATGGGCAATGAGAAAAGGTCCAAGGTTGAAGGAAATGGAACTATTGATTTGTTCTTCACATCCGACAAGAAGGTTCTGCTCACTAATGTCTTGTATGTACCAGAAATGAGTAGAAACCTTGTGGGTGGCAATTTACTTGGCAAACCAAGAATCAAGGTTGTGATAGATATGGCAAGCTCATTTTATCTAAATGCAATGTTTTTATGGGAAAGGGATATGCTTGTGATGACATGTTCAAACTTTGTACATCTATTGATCATGTCAACAAAAAAGTTTCTTCATTTTGTTATATGCTTGACTCAAATTCTATTACTTTGTGGCATATTAGACTTGCACATATATGATATAACACAATTAAAAGGGTTATCAAATGTGGATTAATTAGTTGTGATAATGTTGAGCATGAAAAATGTGAATTATGTGTTAAATCTAAAATGGCAAAGAAGCATTTTCCTAGTGTTGAAAGGAACTCTAAGTTGTTAGATTTGATACATAGTGATTTATGTGAACTTAATGAAATGTTAACTAGAGGAGGAAGTATATATTTATTAATTTCATTGATGATTTCTCTAGGTTCACATATGTATATTTACTAAAATATAAAGATGAAGCATCTGATGTATTTAAGGTGTATAAAGCAGAAGTTGAAAATCAACTTGAAAGGAAAATTAAAGTGCTTAGAAGTGATAGGGGTGGAGAATATTTTTCAAATGAATTTAACTTGTTTTGTGAAGAACATGGAATAATTCATGAATGTACAACCCCTTATACTCCCCAAAAAAATGGTATAGCAAAAAGAAAAAATAGAACATTTATTGAGATGATTAATGCTATGCTATTACACTCTTATTGAATTTTAGTTTGTAGGGTGAAGCCTTGCTATCCGCTTGTCATATTTTGAATCGTATTCCCATGAAGAAATATAATATATCTCCATACGAGTTATGGAAAGGAAAGAAACCAAACATTGGTTATCTTAAAGTGTGGGGGTGTCTTACTTATTGAAAGAACACTGATCTCGATATGACCAAGTTGGGTCCAAGGGCTATAAGATGTGCATTTGTAGGTTATGCCCAAAATAGAAAAGCTTATAGATTATTAGACTTGGAGTATAATGTAATAATTGAATCTAGAGAGGTTGAGTTTGTTGAGAACATGTCATGCGATGACAACAAACTAGAGAGCCTCAAGAGGAGACTCCTAGAATAATTGGTGAGCAACCTCAGTTGCCTAGAAGTAGCCAAAGGCTCAAAGATTTTGGATCAAGTGAGAAGTGTTCTCCAATAAAGACACTATACCTTGTTGAAGGGGATAATGAGGAAGTTACTTGGAAACATCCAATAGTACTTCAAATAGAAGATGATCCAAACACCTTCACAGAAGCAATGTCCTCAAGAGACTCTGACATTTGGAAGGAGGCAATTAATAATGAAATGGATCCAATTATGTCAAACCACACTTGAAAATTGGTTGACCTTCCAAAGGGGTCCAAACCAATTGGGTACAAATGGGTATTTAGAAAGAAATACCATATCGATGGCACCATACAAACCTTTAAAGCTAGGCTAGTAGCCAAATGATTCAAGCAAAGAGAGGGAATAGATTACTTTGACACATATGCACCAGTAGTAAGAACTACTTCTATAAGGTTGTTGTTTGCCTTATCATCTACATATAACCTTTATGTTCACCAAATAGATGTCAAAACAACATTTCTAAATGGGGATCTCGAGGAGGAGGTCTATATGGAACAACCGAAATGTTTTGTTCTTCAAGGAATGAACATAAAGTGTGAGACTTGTCAAATCATTATATGGTTTGAAACAAGCTTCAAAACAATGGCATGAGAAGTTTGATAAAGTCATTGTTTCTAATGGATTTAGACACAACAATGCGGACAAGTGCTTATACTATAAGACTTGTGGTGACTTAGTCATACTTGTGTATCTATATGTAGATGATATGTTAATTTTGAGTAATGACATGAAAGGAATAATAGAAACGAAGATGTTTATATCTTCTAACTTCAAAATAAAAGTCCTTGGAAATGTGGATAATATTATAGGTATCAAAATTAGAAGGAATAGTTAGGGGTTTTGTGTTTAGTCAAACCCACTATGTTGAGAAAGTGGTCAACAAATTCAGTCATCTAAAAATCAAAGAGGCGCATACACCATTTGATTCAAGCATGGAGTTTGAAAAGAGTGAAGGAAGAGCAATGGCTCAATTGGAATATGCAAGTGCAATAGGAAGCCTAATGCACACCGCTCATTGCACATGAGCGAATATTGTATATGCGGTTAGTAAACTTAGTAGGTTTACTAGCAATCCAAGTATCAAGCATTGGAAAGCTATTGAGAGAATTCTTATCTTAAGGGTACCAAAGAGTATAGTCTTCACTATACAAAATTTCCAAAGATACTTGAAGGATATTCCGATGCTAATTGGATATCGGAAGTTGGAGATAATCTCTCCACCACCGGTTGAGTGTTTACTCTTGGAGGAGGTGCAATCTCATAGGGCTCCAAGAAGCAAACTTGTATATCTCACTCAACCATGGAAGCAGAGTTTATAGCTTTAGCGACAACCGGCAAAGAGTCCGAGTGGCTTAGGAATCTCATGATGGATATTCCTTTAACCACATATATTGTATCAACAATTTCAATACATTGTGATAGCCAATCCGCACTTGCTAGATCATATAATAGTGTGTATAATGCAAAGTCTAGACACATTAGCCTAAGACATGAATATGCAAGACAATTAATTCAAGGTGGAATCATATCGATCTCATATGTTAAGACAAGTGAGAACTTAACGGATCCATTTTTAAAACTTCTTGTGAGAAGGTCAGTAAGTTTTACTTCAAAAGGGATAAGATTGAAACTCCTAGAATAATAGATTCACCAATGGTGGAAACCCAACTCTCAACTTGTACAAATGTAGGGAAGGAGTTTAATGGATAAGAACAAGTCCTTGATAAGTGAATAGTTTCAACACTAAAATTTATGATGAGTTCCATCCGAGATGGTTAGTGTTGGTTGCTATCGAGTTAGAGTTAAGCGTACAAAATATATGCTTATTCATAACTTTTTCAGTTTGATTTGGTAGTTTTTCTCAAGTGAAAGTTTGTATTTATCTGTTTGGTGAACTTGTGCAGTGTGTCGCTATAATTCTGATCAGTGCAAGAATTTGGATAAATATCTGTTTAATTAGTCGAATTTGGTTAATATTCAGAAATCTGGCACATGCGATATGTCGCCTGTCTTGGGCGATATATCGCCAATTGAGGAATATGGAATTTTGCTGAAGTAGTATCGACAACAGATATTATGCGTTTTCATTGAATATATTCGTCAAGCGATATATCGCAATATTGTAGGCGATATATCGGCACAAGGACATTTTTGGAATTTGATGGAATTTCGTAGGTTTTGTTTAGGTTGAAATAAAGGAAGATTGGATAGAGAGAGAAGGGAGTTATGGACGGCAGAGGAAAGAAACAAAGAAGAATTCATTAGTTTTATTTTCATTTCATTATGCTTTTGAATTTTAGATTATGTGATGATGTTTAATATTATGAACTAAATTATTATTTAGAGTATTTTAATGTAGTCACTAGATATTCTATTCATCTCTAATGCAATTTCTATGATTCTTTGAATTTATGTTTATCTATTGTTCTTATGTTTAATGCTTGTAATTTGTTGGCCATCTTTTGCATGATTATTGGTTTTAATTCAATATCTGAAAAGTGAGAATTGGAATAGCTTTAGGCAATAGACATAGATTTCAATTTAGAACGAAAGTATCAAATTGGTTTTTGTAGCAATTAGGTTTTTGTTCTTAATGCGGTTTAGGTGTAGAATTTATCATAGACATGTAGAGAATTCACAGGTAAACTAAATATTTTATATCTTGAGAAAGAATAGAATTGTCAATAGTAAACCTGCTATAATCATAAGTATAAGAATCATATTAGTAGTATTATTGCTTGAATAGAATTGAAGGTTGATGAAATTAAAATGCTCTAATATTTCTCTCATATTAAATTTCATTAATTAAACTTTGCTTTTCTAGTTTAGTGTTACTTGTTAATTTGTCATTCAATTTTCATTAGTCAAATAGAAATAAAAGTTTTCTTTTGGTAATTAGTGGATCAATTCTCTGACGGAATGATATTGTACTTCCACTACTATTACTTGTTCATTTGATTGCATATACTTGCACAGTAGAAAAATCGCAACAAGTTTTTGGCGCCATTGATGGGGAATTGATATTCTATTAATATCAAAATAGTTAATTTTTTATTCTAATTTGGCTATTTTTAGTTATTTGTACTAATCTAAGTTGTCGCACTTTGCTATTTTAGGTGAATCTTTTGTATGCGACGTGAAGGGTCTACAAACCTTTTGCCTGTTAATCCTGAAATTGAAAGATCTTGCAGATAGAACAGAAGGAATAAGAGGTTAGAAGCATCAATGGCTGCCAACCAAAGAGACAGGGCTAACAATAATGATGGTCAAAATCACATTGCTCAAGACTAAAATGTGCGAGCATTAAGAGATTATGTGCTCCCTACTGCCATAGGAGTGCACTCGTGCATTAGATCGCCGACTGTTACTGCCAATAGCTTTGAGATTAAGCCGGATATGATACAAATGGTCCAGACTTCTATCCATTTTGGTGGTCTCCCCAATGAGGATCCTAACTTGCACATAGTGAACTTCCTTGAGCTATATGCAACGTTCAAGTTTAATGGGGTGAGCGATGATGCAATAAGATTGAGACTATTCCCTTTCTCACTATGGGACAGGGAAAAAAGTTGGCTTATTTCTCTACAAGCCAGCTCAATTAATACATGGGAGGAACTAGCTCAGAAGTTTCTCTCCAAGTTCTTTCCTCCTACAAAAGCTGCCAAGTTGAGGGGGGAAATCAATAACTTCTATCAAAATGAGGGAGAGTCATTGTACGAATCTTGGGAAAGATTCAAAGATCTGCTCAGGAAATACCCTCTCCGCGGTATTGAGAAGTGGATGTTAGTCCACAATTTTTATAATGGGCTGTGCGGTTCTACTCGAACTATAATAGATGCAGCAGTAGGTGGTGCTTTCATGAGTAAAGGGGATGATGAGGCCTATGAATTGTTAGAGGAGATGGCTATGAACAATTATCAGTGGTCTGCTGAATGAGACACCTCACAGAGAAAATTAGCTGGGGTACATGAATTAGATGCTATTACCACTTTAACTGCTCAGGTTGCTTCATTGACAAAGCAGTTGCAACAAAATAAGATCTCAGCTCAAGCCCAGGCTATACAGATGCAATCAGGGTGTGAATTGTGTGGAGGGCCTCATTTGTATGAATAGTGTACAGTTGCCAGCATGTATGGTAATATGCCAGTTGATCAGGCCCAAGTACAAGCAGTTAGTAATTTTTAGAGGCCATATCACAACCCATTCTCCAACAATTACAATCCTGGGTGGAGAAATCACCCAAATTTCTCATGGAGAAACAATCAGGGCCAACAGTCATAGTTTCAAGGCCAATACCAGCAGAATATGTCACAACAACCTATGAATCAAGCCTCATCGTCACCCCAGCCAAGGCCACATGATCAACCAGAAAAGCCTAATGAATTGCAAGCAGCTTTGTTGACTCTCACTAATACTCAGACTCAATTCATGACTGAGACCAGATCCTCTATTCAAAACCTTAAGACACAAGTGGGTCAGTTGGCCAACATGCTTAATAATAGACCTCAAGGGAATTTTCCTAGCAACACTGTGGTAAATCCTAAGGAGAATTTTCAGGAAATTATGTTGAGGAGTGGTAGGCAAGTGGAGTAGCCCAGTGTACAACAGTCACCAGTTCAGAATGAAGAGTTGGGTGAGAAATCTGATAAAAATGAGAAAGGGGTTACTGAAGATCACCAGAGTTCAGAAAAAAGTCTTCCAGTTGTTGTTGACTAGCCAATTCATGTTCCATATCCCCAGAGGCTTAGAAAAACTACACTTGATAAACAATTTTCTAAGTTTCTAGAGGTATTCAAAAAGTTGCACATCAGTATCCCTTTTGCTGAGGCTTTAGAACAGATGCCCAACTATGTGAAGTTCATGAAAGGGATTCTGTCCAAGAAGAGGAGGATGGAGGACTATGAGATGGTGGCTCTCACTGAAGAATGCAGTGCAATATTTTAGAGGAAGTTGCCCCGAAAGTTGAGAGATCCGGGGAGCTTCGCTATACCTTGCATAATAGGGAAATTTGAGTGTAAGCATGCGTTGTGTGATTTGGGGGCGAGTATAAATTTGATGCATTTGTCTGTATTCAGAAGACTAGGTTCAGGGGAGGCTAGTCCTACTACAATTACATTACAGCTAACATATCGTTCAGTTAAACATCCCAGAGGAATCATAGAGGATGTTCTTGTTAAAGTGGAAAATTTTATTTTTCCAGCAGACTTCATAGTTTTGGATATGAAAGAAGATGAAAATGTCCCAATCATTCTGGGAAGGCCATTTTTAGCTACTGGACAGGCTCTAATTGATGTTCAGAAAGGTGAATTGACACTTCAAGTTCAGGGTGAAGAAGTTGTATTCAATGTGTTTAAGGCTTTAAAGTTTGCGAATGTAAATGACAGTTGTTTCAGAGTTGACATGGTAGAGAAAGCAGTGGCAGAAATTAACCTCACAAAGGATTCGCTTCAGAAAATTTTGGCGACCGATGATGTGGATGTGGAGTTAGACAGATAGTTCCAAGAGTGTGTACAGTGATTGAATTCTAAAGGGCCAATTTACAATCGGAAATATGAAAAATTGGGTCAGGAACCTGAAAGACCATTACCATCAGTTCATAAACCTCCAGAGTTGGAATTGAAATCATTGCTCGCACATCTTCAATATGCTTTTTTGGGTGAGAAGGAGACTTTACCAGTCATTGTGTCTTCTTCTCTTTCTACTGAGGAGATGGAAAAACTGTTAAGGGTTTTGAGAACTCATAAGTTGGCAATTGATTGGACATTGGCAGATATTCAAGGAATAAGTCCTTCAATAGTTATGCACAAGATCTTTATGGAAGATGATAGTAAGCCCTCCATTGAAGCACAACGTTGACTGAATCCAGTAATGAAAGAGGTAGTAAGAAAGGTGATCTTGAAGTGGTTAGATGCTGGGGTGATCTATCCCATTTCAGATAGTAGTTGGGTAAGTCCAGTTCAGGTAGTCCCTAAGAAAGGAGGGATTACAGTGATAAAGAATGAAAATAATGAACTTATCCCAACACGTATAGTAACTAGTTGGAGGATTTGTATTGATTATCGTAAATTGAACAAAGCAACCAGAAAAGATCACTTTCCACGGCCTATTATTGATTAGATGTTAGACAGGTTGGCTAGACACTAATATTACTATTTTCTGGATGGCTATTTAGGGTACAATGCCGTTGCTCCTGAGGATCAAGAGAAGATGACTTTCACTTGTCCATATGGTACATTTGCATTCCGTCGTATGCCTTTTGGTCTGTGTAATGCTTCAGAAACTTTTCAAAGGTGTATGATGGCTATTTTCTCTGATATGGTGGAACGAAGCATTGAGATCTTTATGGATGATTTTTCTGTTATGGGGTCTTCTTTTGACGATTGTTTATTGAATTTGGAGGCTATGCTGAGAAGATGTCAAGAGGCTAATTTAGTTATGAATTGGGAAAAAATCCATTTCCTGGTAAATGAAGGCATAGTGCTTGGGCACAAGGTGTCTAAGAATGGTATTGAGGTTGACAGGGCTAAAATTGCCACTATTGAAAACTTACCGCTTCTAGTTTTAGTGAAAGGGGTGAGAAGTTTCCTTGGTCATGCGGGGTTCTACAGAAGATTTATAAAGGACTTCTCCAATATCTCTAAGCCACTCTCAACATTGTTGACGAATGGGGTACCATTTGAGTTCGATGAGAAGTGTCTTGAAGCTTTCAGGATACTAAAGCAGAAATTGGTGTCAACACCTATTGTAATATCACCAGATTGGGAGCTTCCATTTGAGTTAATGTGTGATGCAAGTGATTTTGCAGTGGGTGCAGTTCTAGGGCAGCGTGTTAACAAAGTATTTCAGACTATTTATAACGCCAACAAAACACTCAATGGTCCTCAGTTGAATTATGCCACCACTGAGAAAGAACTTCTTGCCATTGTATATGCATTCGATAAATTCAGGCCTTATCTGATGGGAAATAAGGTTATTGTGTATACAGACCATTCAACAATCAAGCATCTTATTGCTAAGAAAGATGCTAAACCTAGACTCATTCGTTTGGTGCTTCTTTTATAAGAGTTTGATATGGAGGTTCGAGACAAGAAGGGCACAGAGAATTTGGTAGCGGATCACTTATCAAGACTTGAGTTGGGGGATGAGTTAGAACCTGCTGCAGGGGAGATTAATGAGAGTTTCCTAGATGAACAATTATTTGCAGTGGAAGATGAGTTGGTGCCATGGTTTGCCGATTATGTGAACCATCTGGCAGCCAACGTAGTGCCACCAGAATTTTCAAGGCAAGAATTAAAAAAGTTTTATCATGATGTGAAGCACTACTACTGGGATGATCCTTTCTTGTTCAAACAATGTCCAGATTTGATTGTCAGAAGATGTGTACCAGAAAGAGAAATGAAGGACATCTTGTTTCATTGCCATGCATCACCTACTTGTGGACATTTTGGGGGAGCAAGGACTGCTGCAAAGGTCCTTGAATGTGGATTTTATTGGCTTACTCTGAATAATGACAGTTATGACTATGTGAAACGTTGTGATCGTTGTCAAAGAGTAGGTAATATCTCAAGACGTCATGAAATGCCTCTCACTAACATATTGGAGGTTGAATTATTTGATGTTTGGGGTATTGACTTTATGGGACCCTACCCAGCGTCATTTGGTAATTTGTATATCTTGTTGGCGGTGGATTATGCAAGTAAGTGGGTTGAATCAGTAGCTACTTCAACTAATGATGCTAAGGTAGTAGTCAAGTTTCTGAAAAAGAACATTTTCTCTCGTTTTGGCACACCTTGAGCGATCATAAGTGATGAAGGGACTCATTTTGCCAATAAGATTTTTGATTCTGTAATAGAGAAGTATGGAATTAAACACAAGATGGCATTGGGATATCATCCACAGTCAAATGGGCAAGCAAAATTGTAACGCCCTGGATAGCCAAGACCGTTACACTGTGTACTTATCAAGGTGCAGGACTTGCTAATCAAGTCATTAATTTGAAAACGTGTCATTAAACATGTAAGATCTATGGTTAAAAAGGTTTTGGTCTCAAAATACTCATTTCATATATTTAAACTGTAGTAAACATGGGATCCCATACAAAACAAAGTTAAAACAAGTTTACAGACTCCCAAAAGTACAAGTGTATCCACTAGCCATACTAAGGCAAAATAGACATTCTTCAGGTTCCATGTCCTTGCCTAGACCTCAACCGTGGCGACCGAGCACCTGGCTATGTACATTCCGCTTGCTGAGCTCTCGAGTCAGGGCTGATCTAACTTGCCCTTTCCTTTACCTGCACCACGTAGCACCCGTGAGCTGAGGCCCAGCAAGAAAACATCATAGATAACTCAAACAATAACAACAGACAAATCACTCAGTGAGCATGCATACTCATCAGATAATCCACAACAGATATTTAGCATACACAATCCAATACAAGATACATTCTATCACATATAATATTCATATCACATAATATTCAGGGCCGACGACTTAGGCCGCACCCTTTGTTTAACCCATTGACTCTGGCCCGCTTAAACCAAGCTCAGTGCATAATAAGCTGTCCTCGGCTACCAGTGGCCGAGCCGCGCCCTATGCGCTAGTGAGACCCTTGGCACCCTTAGGCCGTTGGTTCACTAAATGGCTTGCATGGAATAATACCATCTTTTCAAGCTTCTACAATAGGGAGCCCTTAGTCCCGTCACATATATTCAACCAGGTGCAGTTTTCTTACCTTTAGTCTGTACGGTTATCGAGTTACGAGCAACACCCCTCAAGCACGATCCGTTCCCGAGCCTAAGCTTTTATCACCTAGCCACAACCAAAGTATAGTGTTCCATTAATACTCAATTATAGGTTTCCAGTTACAAAACTAACTCCCGGGACTCCTAATTCCACCAAGCACAGTGGTGAAACCAAACCCGAGCACACTAGACCACTTCCCTATGCTTAAAACCCTCAAAATCTCAAGTGTGCAACCAAGGGCTGTGGCCCCCAAAACCTAGCCGCGACCCTTCCCCAAAACAGAACCTATTACCTCACTGAACCACAAACGCGCCACGGCCCTTGCCTTGGGCGCCGTGGCGTGCCCCCTTGGCCGAGCCCCCTTGGCTTCTTTGCACGCTAGGGCTGCAGCGCTCTAGAACAGAGCCGCGGCCCTCCCCTTTGAACCCAGATTTTACACCATTTCAAAGCTCAAAACCTTACCTTAAACCATCCCAAAACTTCCCAACTCTTAACCAATTAATTCCTAACTTCTTTAGCATGATCTAAACAACATAATTCCCAAGAAAACACAACCTAACACACTCTAATCTTCTCCTTTCAATTTCTGAAACCCAAGTGCCATAAACACTCAAACCAGCCACTCAAACTCAATTTAAAACCTCTAAACCTGAAGTTGAGACTTACCTTTGCTTTTGAATCACTTCACCAAGCTGTGGCCAAGCTAAGCTCCCAAGTTTTCCCTCTTAATTATGCCTTAGAACATCAAAATCATACTTGTTTCAGCACTTAACTAAAACCCAGCTAGAATTCAGAATTCAACCACAGAAAAGATGTTTAGATGCTTACCTTAATCCCTGTTTAAGTGCTTGATAAATCCCTGAGCTAGACCTTCAATTCCTCACTACAAATCCCAGAATTTCCAGCTAGTTCCCCTTAGTTCTCTGTGTTTTCTTTTCCCTTTGTTTCCCTTGAGCGTGAGAGAGAGAGAGCTGAAGCTAAGTTAAAGTCGGTTTGTTTTTCTTCTAAAAGCTTCTCTATATCTTACTTATCTGTTAAGTTAATCCCGAGGCTCGAGGTGCCGGAACCGTCCCCGAGGCCAAAATGGTAAAATCCCCCATTATTCCCGCCTAGACATTCTAACCTCAAATATATCTCCATATATTTATTTTCATGACCCGATAGTCCAAATCACTGTAGGCTATCTAAAAATATCCCCGACTTATCCAAAGTCACATCTCAAACCCCGCTGTGACTTTCCCACTATCTGACCCTAGAATCGTCTTGAGTCGTGCTCAGCGAACCTGTCCACATAATAATATGGTTCTCACATATATCACATATCATATTACCACATATTATAATCAATTATCATATAAACATTATTAGACATAATTACTCATTAAATATCAATTATTCCATTAATGCCCTCTTGGCACACTAATCAAGGCTCTTAAGCCTTATTATCGAATTTGGGTTGTTACAGAAATTGTCAAATCGTGAGATTAAGCTGATTTTAGAGAAGACAGTCCAAGTTAATATAAAGGATTAATCTAATAAGCTTGATGATGCATTATGGGCTTATCGGATAGCTTTTAAAACGCCAATTGGTATTTCTCCTTACCGTCTTGTATATGGCAAAGCTTGTCACTTGCCATTTGAACTGGAGCATAGAGCGTAGTGGGCCTTAAAAAAGTTGAATTTTGATCTGATAGCTTCGAAAGCATTAAGGCTAGCTCAACTGAATGAGCTAGATGAATTGCGTCATGATTCCTATGAGAATGCAAGAATCTACAAGGAGAAGACAAAGAAATGGCACGACAACAATATTGTCAATCAGACTTTTCAGGTGGGCGATAAAGTACTGTTATTTAATTCCCATCTCAAGTTATTTTCGGGAAAATTAAAGTCTCGATGGTCGAGGCCATTCATTGTTACAAAAGTCTTTCCATACGGGGCTTTGGAGATTCAACAAGGTGATTCTTCGCCGTTTAAATGTAATGGACAACGGGTGAAGCACTACTATGGAGGTGAAGTTGAGAAAAAGGTCAATATTACATTGGTGGATACTTAAAGTCAAGATTGAGTTGCAACGTCTAGCTAGAGACGTTAAATGAAGCGCTTATGGGAGGCAACCCATAGTTTTTTGTTATTTATTTTATTTTACTTGCTTTATTTTAGTTTATTTTTATTATTATTGTTTGGTTAGACTATTTGAACTGTGAAAAATGTTAAAAAAAGAAAATATATATAAAGAAATATCTTTAAATTGTATTTTGGCGCTATATCGCCATCACCATGCGATATATCACAAGGATAATAAATTAAAAATGGAGTTTTTTTTTTTTTTCTAACAATTTTTTCAGGTGCCCAGGAGATATATGTTAGGAAAAATAGTTTTGCCTCAATGGAAATAGGTAAGAATATTACAACTCTATAAAAAATATTACAAATATATAACTGGAAATGTATGATTGATTCAATAAAGTTACAACTCTATAACTGAATATACAAATAAACAAAGAAAAGAAAAAGAAGAAGAAGATGATGATGATGATGATGAAGAGAATAGTAAAAGTACAATTCTATGCAAAAGATTACAAGTATAGTAAAGGTGTTTGAAACAAAAGAAAAGAAGATTACAACTCTAAACAAAAGTTACAAGTAAATAGAATAAGAAAATAAGAAGAAAAGCAATAGAGAAAAAGGTAAGAACAAAACAAAAGGAAACTCTCACTTACACAACCTAAGTGAAGAGTGTTGGGGATCACCAACTTGAACAAGGTTTAAAACCTTTGTCCAAAAGCTTATTTCCCCCTAACTCAAGCACTAAGGGATCTCTCTCAGATATTGGAAAAGCTTTCTGGAATTATCAAGCCTCGAGGTGTTTCTATCCAAGTGCTCTAATGGATAGAAATGTTGTGTCTTTCAAGTGAGTAATAGGCTCCTATTTATAGAGTTTAGAGACACCCTTTGAATTTCAAATTCCACCAATCCCCATGGTTGTTACCAATGATTAATTGGATTATTATGGAATTAAAAATGAGATTTGAGAGTTATTTGGGTTTTTTGAGCCGTTCAACAAAGATTGAAAAAACTGAAAAAATGGTCAGTTTTGGCCTGTGGCTGCGGCCACTACTCTCTGTCCCACAGGCCGCGACCACCAACATTCAGTGGCCACGGCCACTGACCATTTTCTGCACTTGAAAATGTGTTATTTTTCCAAACGGTTCCAAACCCTCCCAAATGATTTTGTAACCCCCAAAACACATTATTGGGGTTAAAATCATATCTCTAACAGTCATTTCACATATGACTTTACGAAATTCATCTCAATATTGTGTAACACCAAATTTACACAATAAAGGGTAATATTTGGAAGTTACAAATTTGTATGGATATATCTCATATATCTAAATATTGTAACTCTCTATTATATGTTGCAATATGTGACACTCTTTGTCACATTTATTTAATCTAAAACATTATATTATAATATAATATAATATTACATTATATTATAAAATAATATAACAATATATCGCCTACCAATGGCGATATATCAACACACGAGGATGGGCTTGCCATATATCGGTGGTGTTGGTGGCAAAATATCGCCACTTTAGGCAGAGACCAACGTCGTGGAATAGGCTTATGTCGATATATCATCATAAGTAGGCGATAAATCGGCTAAAGATTTTTTTTGAAATGATATGGTCATGTGGGGAGCACGTGATCTCCAAATATCAATTATTTTCTCCCAATATAACCCCAATTCGACCCAAACATTCCAGACCTGAAAAGTTCCTCATTTTCTTCCATTTGAACATTGTTTCTTCCATTGTTTTCTCAAAACACCTACATCAAGCATCAAGGTTCGGAATTTTTCTGTGACTCAAGAACTTGTGCTGCATACTCTTCAAAATTACTAAAGTTACATTGTTGATTTTCGATGTTTTTACATGTTTTTGAGGAAATTTGAAAAAATAAGTTTTTTTTATTTTAGAAATGGATGGATTTTGAGTTTTCTTGTGTGACTGGTTTCTGGTTTGTGCTATTGTCGTATTGTGAGAGTATTATGTATGTTTGGGAGAGATTATGGGGTCATTTGAGTATATTTGGAAACTTTTTCAAGATTGCACACTACGTGTTTGATAAAAGTACTCAGTGAACGGTTTTGACATATTTTGGGGATTCTTGTGTGTTTCTGAGTTGATTTGGGGTTGTGAGTGTGTTCAGAGACTTTTGTTTGAGTTTTTGTGATTGAAAAAACTCAATGGCACCTAAGAAAGCGAAGATTATGTCCACTGTCCAACGAGCGAATGTGAATATTCCTCATACGTTTATTAACCCCGCTGCCCAGAACTAGTTTGAGGAATGGATTGTTAAGAATAAGACAATGATTGTAGAGTCTCATTTTCACCCGAGTGAATTGAATGGCATCTTCCCGCAAATGATTATTAATAGGAACTAGAAGCAATTATGTGAGCCTAAACTTTTGGCCAATATCAGTTTGGTAAGGGAATTTTATGCAAATGCTTATGTGGATAGGGAGAATCATACTGTTTTAGTTCGTGGTAAAAAAGTTTGTTATTCTCCTGACATTATAAACATGTTCTATGGGCTTAATGATCCATGGGATGATGAGTATCGAGCAGGAATAAATGAAAATGATTATGATTTGCTTTTAAGGGAAATGACTAAACCATGTTCTACCTACAAAATGGGTAGTGACATGGTCACTCCACGATCTATCAAGGCCACATGTTTAAGTCCATATGGGCGGCTTTGGAACAGGTTTGTCATAAGTACTCTAATGGCTTCAACTCAAAAAATGGAGGTAATCGTTGAACATTTATATTTGTTATATTGTATATGTTCGGGGAAGTCTATCAATGTAGGGAGGCCTATCACTGAGAGTATTAGTTATATTGCTCGACGGGATACATTGATGGCCATGGCCATGGTTCGTTGATTACGAATTTATGTAAAGATCAAGGGGTGCCCATGAATATCAATGAAGTCTGTGAGCAATCTCCTATAATTAGTCATCAGTCAGTGTTGCATCAAGACGAAAATTTTGGGGGAGTTCCTAGGCCAACCGGTTTGGGATATGAGCTTGTAGACCTGAGTTTGTTGCGCTTGCCAACTACAGATGAACAACCTGATTCTACTAGGCCGAAGAGAAAGGGTAGAAAACCATATGCTTCTAGAGCTACTGAAGGCTCTAGTTCTAGGCAATATAGCACCATGCAGCAAGACATTGAAGATTTCAAGAGACAACAACAGCTGTTATTGCATGGTCAGGCTGATATTAGAGATCGTCAATTCCATAAGACCAACTACATGGCAGATTTTTGTGGGGCATTTGCACGCTACACGAGATTTCATGATTTTCCACAATGTCCTGCAGAATTGCACCAGCCATATCAACCGCCCAAGATTTAGAAGATGACGAATAACGTGTCTGTTGTTAGCTTTTTATTTTTCTTCTTTTAGTCACTTTCCTTGGGATTACATGCAACAGTGAGGACACTGTTTCTTTTAGTTTGGGGGACAATTTATTTTTCTTTTGATTTTTTTTATTATTTTATTTTTCTTGGGTTTATTTTAGTTTTAATGTTGGATGACTGTACGAAATTATAATTGACTAAGACAGGTGGGGCTTCGATGATGAATTATGCTAACTCTTTGATGTTGTTGGATTGATACTTTGGATTTGTAGACTATGTGCTTAACCTGTTGATAATTGATCTGAGTATTGTCATTTGTTGTATTATATGTATTTCATTTAATTTTTGCTTTACATGATATAAGTTTATAAGTATTGTGGGAATTGGTATGTTTGGTGGATATTGAAATAAGCTATAACTTGCTCAGTTAATTTGTTGAGACAAAATTCTAAATGAAGTATTAAGTAGAGATGATTTAGGCAATTTTTTTTGTAAATGTTTGAGCCTTTCTAGCTAATAGATAAAAAATTTATCCTTAGTTGCCCTTTTTGAGCCTAAAACTTTGGTTTTTGTTCTTGATTGTACTATTTGAGCCTAAATTTCCTAACTTTATTATTTTTCCTTTTCCGATGATATCATGAGCATATAAATTTTGGGAAAGAAAAATGGAAAATGGTGAAGATTTGATGTTATTTGGATGTAGTATGACTGTATAAAAAGAAGAGAGAGAAGTTTATGAGTTTATATAAAAAAAAATTATGCTTATGACTGTCACGCTCCTTGAACAAAAAAAACAAAACAAAACAATATATATGAAAAATATGAAGTTTGGGGGAGTATGATTTAAAAAAATTGATAAGCTTGAAAAAAAAAATGGCGCAAGTGTTGTAATCTCTCTTTAATTGTATAAAAAGGTGATTTTTGGTGTGATGAATAGAAATTTGGCTGCTTTTGGGGTTTATATGCTTATGGTATTTATGAGCCTAAATGACTATTTATCTACCTTTACCTAAGCCTAACGTTATGAGCCTATCAAAGTCCTTTTGATCTACTTGATACATATTTTATATTAGTGGAGACAAGTTAATTGAGCAAGCTTATGGTGAATTTTGATTGGTTTGTGGTATGAATGAATGTTGATACTTGTAAAATTATGTTTTGTACGGTATTTTTTAAATGAAATGTGTATGTTGACCCTCGATTTGGCCAACGACACGGAGTCAAAATAACGACAAAAAAATAAGAAGGCAAGCAAGAATGGAATCAAATGGTAAATAAGTGTCACAGATGATTTATAGTGGTTCGGCCCCAATAGTGTGGTAATGACCTATGTCCACTTAGTGTTATTATTGATGTTGAATCCTAATATCGTGATCAAAGAACTAGGGTTATTGAGTTTCACCAGCCTTAAGAGAATTACAACTTTTCGGTGGATAATCACACTATGCTTTTTCTATGAGTATTCAGATTTTTTATTCAAAAGTCCCTTCCTTGAGCCTTCTCATTTATATTTATAGATTCAAGGGGGTTACATGGGCCGATGGGCCTTAATTTTTCTTAATATCATCGTATTAAGGCAATAAAGAGAATATAATAAATGTAGTTATTACAAGATTACATATCTTTAAAGGAAATAAACTGAAGCATGCGACCAGACTAGTCGCATCTAAAAGCAAGATTTGATGAAGCAATAAAGATCTGGTTGATAGTCGAACAGCACCCCTTCACTTTGACGTTGCCACGTACCAACCACGTATAATAAATTCTTGCCACATCAACATGAGCCATTTTTGGGTAAACATTTTCCCCCCAAATTTATTTTACTGCGACCAGCATAAAGTCAACTTAGGAAACTGACCCTTCGCGTACCCCACCAAATCTGTCAGAGCCACCCATGCCTTTTCGAAAAAGGAAACCAATCATGTCTTTTCAGTATCCCAAAATTTGTCTGACGGCTATTACGTTTCCCCATGCCTTGAAAAAGCTAATCTCATTATCACCTCTTTTACAATGCCACAATCAATATAAATAATCCCTCAGGATCATTTTTCACTTTTTACATTTCACATTCTCCTCAAGAACATTGAAGAACAAGGCGTAGAAAACTCAGAAACCTAGTTGACCTTGACGATCCACGGAGTTTCTGCCCAGCCAACCGACTTAGTGTCTCAAAAACTTGCTTCAATCTTTATCCAAGTAAGTTTATCGACCTTTTCAGTCATTGAAATGCCATACAATATTTATTTTATATCTGTTTCATATCCTGAGCTCTTGAATGTTCTTGAATGAAACTGTTTTGGGGTAAATGAGCATATTGATTTGCACTAAGTTTGGTAGGAAAAAAACATTTTGCTAGGATGATGAAATAGTTGGGTAGTTAGGATTATAACTTTAGGGCGTGAAATCAAAGTAAAAATTCGATTTCTAAGCTTGTAGAAAAAACCGGGTTTTTCCCGCTTTTTCAGAGTCGAAATTTTTTTTTTCTAAAAAACTTTTCACTTATGTTTTTTAATCCATTTTTGAAGCTGTTCGCTTGAAATGTAGTGTTTTTTGTCAGAATGCTGCTGGTCGTATAAAAGCTTAACTTTTATACACGAGCAATGTTATTCCAACTTTTAAACATCTTGATCCTTTTGGCCATTAGATTCTCATCTCCCCTTTTCTGTTCACAGATTTACATGCAAGATCCGTGGGGAGGTGAGAGGCCAATTGATGATGATTTGTTGGCCCAACTACTCGAGGACGAAGAACAACCGTCACGGCTAATTCCGGAGATCCCTTTTTCTCAAAACACTCCAAATAATCCTTCGACCTGACCTCAAAACATGGGTCAAGTAAAGTCTACAGCCCAGAAAAAGAAATCATCCAACCCTTCTTCAAATCAGCCTGCTCCTCGGGCTGAAATTCCTTCGACCAGTGGTCGAGATGAAAATACCCCTGATCTAGAAATCCAAAATCAGGCCCAACTTCAAAATGTCCTCCGACCAACTGTCAAATGGTACGTTGCTCCTCCTAGCCGAATCATGGTTAGGATGATAGCCAATTATATCAGGAAGTACGGACTTCCTGGGGTAACCTTAGTCCAACCCACCAGAGACCAGCGGGAAAACCTGCCTGGAGGAGCCTTCAGCGCCTGGTCGAGGTATCATATTGAGGTAGGAGCGATCCTGCCTCTCCATCCTTTTTTTCCAAGGAGTGGCCAACTATTTTGGGGTCGCTCCTTTCCAAATAACCCCAAATGGGTATAGAATGCTCTCCACACTCTATATCCTTTACATTCATAAAAAGTGGCCTTTTCCTATGCCACACGAGGTCAACTACCTGTTCGACCTCAAATCCAACCCCAACCAAGAAAATACGGGGTTTTTTCATTTTTGCCACCAGGAAACAACCTGCACCTTTCTGAGTGAGACCTCCTTCATCTCCAATGTGGGGAAGTACCACCTGGAGTACTTTTTGACTATTGACATGGTTGCCAACAACCTAGCCTTCACCCAAGGAGGTAACATCTTCGTTTCCCTGGTCGTTTATTTTCCTTGTATTTTATCCGCATTCCCATTAGAGAATTAGGATATTTCAGGTCCATGGCTGCGACCGACTCCTACTCCAGAAATGGAGGTCCGAGCGACACTACTGGCTAGCATGACTGACTTAGAGAAGAGCATCAAACAACTGGTCACTAAAGCCAACATAAGACTGGTCGGGCTTCTGGCACCTCACCAAGACGTGAGGGAGTCAACAACGGGGAGTGCCACCGGCGAGGAAATTCCCGAGCAGCACCCAAATGTGTCGTAACCTCAAAGGAGGAGACCAACTGGAGTGATAATCAGGGAATCCTCCATCGCCCCGCGAGCAGCCACGCCCCCTGCCCCTTCGGGAAAGGAAAAAAAAAAGCTTCAGAATCCTTCGCACCTATCGACGAGTCTTTGGATGAGAACGGTACTGATCTCTCGCTTTTAGATAGCTTGCCTATTCCCTATCACTTATTTGATGGGGACGGAAACTTTAAGTACACTCCTACTTTAGATTCAAACTTCTTCATGCCAAAGAGTGAGTGTAACACTAGTAAAGTATATAATGTAGCGACCAGTAATTATAGCTCGGGTATTTTACTTAAAATTGCCTTTGTTTCCTCTTTTGACACAGCACACACTTATTTATACGGTCTAACTGTTCGTGTATTTTCCTTCTTGCAGACATGCCATCCGAAGAGATGTTCGACCTCTACAGTGCACCTGATGCTCCTGCGAGCAAGAAGAAGGCGAGCAGGCGGCATTGCGAGAAGTGCAGCAAAGAGCCTCCGGCCAAGAAAACTCACACTGAGGACCCTCCAGCAGCTGGTCCTTCAAAAAATACAACACCACCTCCATATCCCCTCAAGAAAAAAACTCTGCCTGCACCGGTCGAGTCGACCCCTTCCCCACTGGCTCCTGTTGATCAGACACAGTCGGCAGCCCCTGTTCAAACAGGGGATGACATATCGAGACGTGCACTAAGATTGGCCAAGGATAGGATGACTAGGATCCTGAGGCACGAGTGCAGTCGAAAAGCCATGGCTGGGACAGATTCGATGGAGGTTGACCAGATCCTGAATTGCGTACTAAATGAGCTTGCCAATGTAAGTTGTCTTTTTTATGTTGAGACAATCTTTTTATCTGTTATAGTCATTTTAACTTTCATTCTGATCGCTGGCAATGCTGACCGTGACTGCCAGCCGACTACTCTCTGGGGTCATCACTGAGCAATTCAAGTCGTCCGAGCAACATCACGTTGAGGAGCTTAAGGTCGTTGAAGCGAAATATGTCGAGCAGCTTGAGGTGTCTCAGAAGGCAAATGCAGCATTGCTCGAGGAGAACAGTAAACTGGCTGAGGAGATGAAAGAAAAGTAGGTTGCCCTGGACAAAGCCCTCGAAGCCAAGGAGAAGTACAAAGAGTCTCACCTTATCAATTTTCGCGAAGCGAAAAAGCTCGAGGCAGACTTGCTCGAGAGCAGGCAAGAGGCTGATAAGCTGGAGGCTCGCATCAAGGATCTCGAAAAAGCCAATGCCAACAATCTAGAGAAGTACAAGGGTGCCATGTCCAAGTGTTTCTATGATTTCTGGAAACACAATCAAGGGGCCAATTTCAGCTATCTCCCCGAGCGCATGAGGCAAACTGAAATAGCCCGATGCATTGCTCGCTTGGCGGAAGAAGAAAAAGCAAAGATCCCAGCCTCGTCAGAAATCTCTTTGGCCACTGGCGTTGAAGGCGTGGATAATGAAGTCGAAGCTGCAGTCGACCAGGAAAATCCACAAGACCATCCTGCCTCAGGATTATAATGTTTTTATATTTTTTTGCTTTTGTTTTTTTTATTATTTCTCTGTACTTAAAAATAATTATTTTTATTGCTTCGTGGGCAGCTTTAACTTTTAACAGACAATTACATCCGAGCAGTAACTGCTCGCGGTGTAAAAGGTTTCCTTTTTGATATTATAATACTTGCATTTTATTATAACATCTGTTCACATGATCGAATTTAGCATAGTACTTTGGTTTGATTTAACAAAATACAAAATTTTGAAAAATACTCTAAGTACCGTAGCATGCTTTCACTTATTTTGCTCGTGTGTTTACATACCTGTCGATATGCTTTTCTTACTAGATGCCTTATATGCCCCCCAAGTGATTGAGGAGATTTAAGTCCTCGGTCACTTGCCTTGACTAAAACCTGTTCGAACATTTCTGCTCGAAATAAAGACTTGTAAAAATACAGCAAAATAACACACGTAATAAGCAAATACTTGTAATAAATACAATAGTTGGCAAGAATGATTGGTTGCGCATAGTCCCTTTTAATTCTCATAATAAATGGACAAACATGTCTGTACGAGTGATCAACAAAATGATCTTACACTTATAAGCGATCAGTCACATAAAATGACCAACCCTTTTTCATAACTTGTAAAAAGTAAAATTAATACAGGCCAATTATTTAAGAAGAATTGTTTATTGATAGTACTTGCGCAGGTGTTCTCCATTCCAATAGCGAGGAATGAGATCTCCATTTAATCGAGCAAGAATGTAAGTGCCTGGATGGAGGACTTCTTCAATTTGGTACGGTCCTTCCCAATTAGGTTCGAGTACTCCAGCAGCTTGGTCGCGGGTGTTGAGGAAAACCCTTCAAAGTACTAGATCTCTGACATTGAATTTCCTTTCGCGTACTTTAGAATTGAAATATCAAGCGACCTTTTGCTGGTAAGCTGCTACTCGGAGTTGGGCTTGCTCACGCTTTTCATCGACCAAATCTAGAGATTCCATCAGTAGCTGGCTATTGGAGCCTTGATCGTACGTCATTCTCTGATGTGATGGCAGATCTAATTTGACAGGCAACATAGCCTCATATCCATAAACCAAGGAAAATGGAGTATGGCCTGTTGCTGTTCGATGGGAAGTTCTGTACGACCAAAGGACTTCAGGCAATTTCTCTGGCCATGCCCCTTTTGCTTCTTCAAGTTTTTTCTTCAGAGTATCCTTTAGCATTTTATTGACTGCCTCGACTTGTCTATTTTCTTGAGGGTGAGCAACTGAAGAAAATCTCTTGATAATTCCATGGCGCTCGCAAAAATCTATGAACATATCACTATAAAACTGGGTGCCGTTGTCTGAGACAATTTTTCTTGGCAATCGATATCGACACACGATGTTTTTGACTATGAAATCCAGCACTTTCTTGGTCGTTGTGGTTGCGAGTGGCTCAGCTTCAGCCCATTTAGTGAAGTAATCAATGACCACTACGACGTACTTGATGCCGCCTTTTCTTGTGGGCAGAGATCCAATTAGATCTATACCCCAAATTGTGAACAGCCACAGACTTTGCATCTGTTTTAGCTCATTAGGAGTTGCTCGTGGAATTTTTGAGAACCTCTAGCATTTGTCACACCTCCGCACAAATTCCATCGAGTCTTCATTCATTGTTGGCCAAAAGTATCCTCGCCTTAAGATATTTTTTGATAAACTCTGCCCCCCAGCATGATCCTCACAAAAACCTCTGTGTACCTCTCTCATAAATTCTTTGGCCTTCTCTTTCGAAATACACCTGAGGAGTGGCATTGAGTATTCCCTTCGGTACAAAAGTCCATCGACCAGGATATACTTCGTAGCCTACCGCTAAAGGGTCCTGGCTTTGTTTCTGTCTGTTGGCAACATACCCTTCGTCAGATACTCTATGTAAGGTGCCATCCATGTATCTTCCGCCTGAATCACCAAGGAAGTCTCTTTTGCTCGGATGCTTGGTACAGATAGTCGTTCAACTGGCACTATGTTTAGGGTGTTAGCATCCTTGGCACTTACTAACTTGGCCAAAGCCTCAGCGTTTGAATTTTGGTCGCGAGGTACTTACTGGAGGGTGTACTTATCAAACTATGCCAATAGATCCTTTGCTTTATTCAAGTAAGCGATCATTTTTAAACCTCGAGCCTGGTATTCTCCAATGATTTGATTGACAACCAGCTGAGAGTCACTGTAGATATCGAGCAACTTTATGTTCATGTCTCTGTCCAATCGTAATCCTGCGAGCAATGCCTCTTATTCTGCTTTGTTGTTGGACGCCATGAAGTCAAATATGATTGCGCAGTGAAATTGATGCCCCTCAGGCATTATCAAAATCACTCCGGCTCTATGCTCATTAGAAGAACCGTCCGTGAACAACTTCCATGAGGGAGTTTGGTTTTGAGGCTCAGGCTCTTCAGGTGCTTCGGGCTGCTCACTATTTGGAAGCCCAGTGAGTTCTGCGACGAAGTCTGCCAGGGCTTGTCCTTTTATCACTGCTCGCGGCAAATAAGAGATATCAAACTGCCCCAGTTTGACCGCCCATTTTAACAATCTGCCTGCGGCTTCTGGCTTCTGCAGAACTTGTCGTAGAGGTTGGTCGGTCAAAACTGTGATTGGGTGAGCTTGGAAGTACGGACACAATTTTCTGGAGGACAAGATCAGGCAATAGGCTAACTTTTGAATAGGTAGATATCACAGCTCCGCTCCTATTAGCCTCTTGCTTGCATAATAAGCAACCTTCTGCACGCCTTCCTCTTCTCTTACTAGGTTAACACTAGCAGCGTATTCTTTGATCGCCAAGTAGATGAACAAAGTTTCTTTATCAACCGGATTTGATAGAATCAGTGGTTGCAACATGTACGTCTTTGAAGCTTGAAAAGCCTGCTCGCACTCCTCCGTCCATTCGAACTTCTTGTTGCCTCTAAGTAGATTAAAGAATGGGACACACTTGTCCGTAGATTTGGAAATAAATCTACTAAGAGCAGTAATTCTTCCGGTCAAGCTTTGAACATCCTTGATCTTCACTGGAGATTTCATATCAACCAGGGATTTAATCTTCTCGGGATTGGCTTCAATTCCTTGTGAGTTTACTATAAATCCCAATAATTTCCCTGATCCAACTCCGAAGGAACAGTTAAGGGGATTCAACTTCATCTGATATTTGTTCAAGACGTTGAAGCATTCTTGCAAGTCCCCTATATGCCCTTCTGCCTTTTTTGACTTAACCAGCATGTCATCGACATATACTTCCATGTTTGTGCTGATCAGCTCCTTGAACATGTGGTTGACCAGTCGCTGGTAAGTCGCACCAGCGTTTTTCAAACCGAAAGGCATTACTTTGTAACAGTATAGCTCTATATCAGTCTGAAAGATAGTGTGATCCTCATCAGGTGGATGCATACTGATCTGATTGTACCCAGAGTATGCATCCATGCATGAGAGAATCTAGTGCCCTGCAGTGGCATCGACCAGCTGGTCGATTTTAGGGAGTGGAGAACAATCTTTAGGGCAGGCTTTATTAAAGGTCTGTGAAATCCACGCATGTTCGCCAATTTCCATTCAGCTTGGGAATGAGCATGGGATTAGAGACCCATGATCGATAAAACGCTACCCTGATGAATCCATTCTCCTTTAGCTTCTCGAACCCTTCCTTTAGAGCTTTTGATCTGTTTTTTGTCGAGCAGCCTCCTTTTCTGTCGTACTGGTGGAAAACTCTTGTCTACATTCAGGACATGGCTAATAACCACAGGGTTTATTCCAACCATGTCTTTATGCGACCAGGCAAAGACTTCCTGCTTAATCCTCAAAAATTCCACTAGTGCTTACTTTGTTGTTGTCTCTAAGTTTTTACCGACTTTCACAACCCTGGTCGGATCTTCCTCATTGAGTTGGACCTCCTCAAGGTCCTCGATGGGTCCTATCTCTTCATCAAAATCCCTAAAGCGAGGATCAAAATCTCTGCTCTCACTTTGGGCAACGCCCTATTTGGTGAGATTATCACCTGATTGGGCTTGTACATCAATAGCCGTTTGCAACTCTTTTCCAGCAACTTCCCTCGATACACCTTTCTTCACCTTAGATATCAAGGCGTTGTAGCACTCCCTCGCTTCTCGCTGATTTCCCAACACGCATTCTACCCCTGTGTCGGTTGGGAATTTCATGGCAAGGTGCCGTATCGAGGTAACGGCTCACAGGTCGACCAAAATTGGCCTTCCAATTACAGCATTATACGTTGAAGGACAATCAACTACTATGAATGTAGTGAGTAATGTCCCGTTTATAGGTGCAGTTCCTGCTATAACTGGGAGCCTAATCGACCCAGTTGGGGAGAGCCCTTCGCCAGAAAAACCATAAATGGTTTGGTTGCATGGCTCCAAGTCCTTGACGGACAATTTCATTCTTTCCAGTGAAGACTTGTATAAGATGTTGACTGAGCTTCCTGTGTCAACCAACACCCTCTTAACCATAATGTTGGCGATTTGAACGTCAACGACCAGCGGATCAGAGTGTGGGAATCGTACGTGTTGGGCATCATCCTTAGAGAAGGTTATCAATTCCTCCTCTGTTCGAGCCTTCTTTGGTGCTCGATCCTCCACACTCATCATCTTGATGTCCTGGTCGTGGCGTAAGGTTCGAGCATATCGCTCCCTTTCCTTCGCACTGTCCCCTACAAGGTGTGGGCCACCACAGCTGGTGAGTGATGTACCTGCCATATGAGCTGGCTGTAAGGGTGGCGAGCGTTGGCATGCAGGTGCCTGCTCGTTGCCACCTTGAGCCTCTCACTGAGACCCTCCTGCGGCTCGCACATATCTCTTTAGATGTCCCTGCCTGATCAGGAACTCAATTTCTTCCTTCAATTGGTTACACTCATTGGTGTCATGTCCCTATTCGTTGTGAAAACGACAGAATTTTGTGGTATCCCTCTTGGAGATATCCTTCCTTATAGGCACTGGTCGCTTATAAGAGACATTGGCATTGATCGCCTGGTACACCTCTGCTCGTCTTTCAACAAGGGCCGTATAGTTGGTGAATCTCGGCTCATATCTATTGCCTTTGGGGCATTTATTCTCAGACGATGATGACTCATTGCCCGCCTTTTTCCCAACATTTCTGCCATTTCTGTTCCTGTTGCCTTTACCGTTGCCATTGGGTTTTTCTAACCTGTTGGCGGCCTTGGCGGGTTCTTCCTTCGGTCCCTTATCTTTTGTAGGCGATTTCCCCTCGTTGGCAATCGTGTCCTCGAGCTTGATGTATCAATTAGCTTGATCCAAAAATCCTGGGCACTCTTTACCCCGTTCTTCCTTAGGCTGTTCCAGAGGGGAGATGGCGTCTAACCCTGGCAGTTAGGGCCATCATCTTTCCCTCGTCGCCCACTGTTTTGGCCCAGCTGCTGCTCGCATAAAGCGCTGGACATACTCCTTAAGGGGCTCTTCCTCCGTTTGGTATATCTCGACCAGCTGGTTAGCCTCAGTGGGGTGTACGTGACCAGCATAGAATTGTCCGTAAAATTCCTTCATGAACATTTCCCAGGATACTATACTAGCAGGAGGGAACTTAAAGAACCACTCCTGAGCAGTGTCAGATAGTGTGGCAGGGAAGATTCTGCAGCAAGCATCATCCGACACCTTTTGAATATCCATTTGTATCTCAAATTTGTTGACATGAGATACTGGGTCTCCGTACCCATCAAAGTTTGGCAGTACTGGCATTTTGAACTTGCTGGGAGTTTCTACCACATCAATTCTCTCTACAAACGGAGTGCCTCTCCTTTGGTCGTACTCTATGTGGGATGTCCGACCCCCGGCTAGCTGTTGTACTGCGTGGTTCAGAGCGTCAATTTGAGCCTGAACCGCTTCGGGGATCGCTGGGGCGACTGGTGCTGGAGGAGCGTACTAATTGTGCCTTTTACGTCGGTCATTGAGTACGTCCATCAAGTCATCATCCCTGTGCCTTTGCTTGCTAGCGCCCAGCCGATCAAAGAGGTTGTGCTATCGGGGTTGCCCCCCAGCGTTATGGCTCATAGGCCTATTTTCTATAGGTGGGGGGTTTCTGTCTCCAGCTCTTTCTTCATTCCCCCGACCAGTGTTCCTCCTGCCAGAATCAGCTTCATTATAGTCATGGCCATCTCTAAATTGTGGCCGACTATGGCGCAATTGGCTGGTCACGCTATTTCCTCCTCGGGCTGGCATCTCCCGAGCGTCAGGGGGAGGCATGCACTGGTCATTGGGTCCCCGTGCATTATTATGTCGTGGGGGGCCCCTAACCACAGAGCTTGACTCATAATGCCTTCTGTTGGCAGAAGGATGTTGCCCCCCGCTCGATGGATTTGGCTCTTCGTCCCCTGGGCGTCTACGGCTACAGGGCAGCTGCCCTATTCTGCCTCTGGTGCTGGGGATTGCCGCGACCAGCTTGAGATGGAGAATGTTGCTCAGGATCCCAAATTGGTATATCATCCTGAGCGACAGGTGGCTGCTCTGGCCATTGAGGGCACGCTAGCTGAATTGGAGGACTCGGATTTTGGGCCCGTTGTGGTGATGCATTAGGTGGCTGATCTGGTTGCGAGGCCAGCGCAGCTTGTCCTTGAGCCAATTGAATGGTTGCTTTAAGAGCGGCTGCGATCTCTCTCTGCCGACGGTCCATGTCTGTCTGCCGCTCGTTCAGCTCATGCCGCTGACTCTCAATCTCCCTTTGTTGTAGCGCCAAGGTCTCTGCTGCATTCTCCTGATTGGCCAACTCATCCTGCATAACCCTCAATGTTGCCCTCAGTGTTTCCGAATCCATTTCCTCCTCTTCAATGTCTAAATGTGGTTCATTCTCAGCCACACTTGGAGGAGGAGGTTGAGATGTCACAGCGCCAGCAGCCTGTCCGGCTCTCTTCGATGTCTTTGCCATTTGATTTTCTTAAAGCTTCTTGATCAATCTCTTAATGAAAGCACCAAAATGTTGACCCTCGATTTGGCCAACGACACATAGTCAGAATAACGACAAAGAAATAAGAAGGCAATCAAGAATGGAATCAAATGGTAAAGAAGTGACACAGATGATTTATAGAGGTTCAACCCCAACAGTGTGGTAATGACCTACGTCCACTTAGTGTTATTATTGATGTTGAATCCTAATGCCATGATCAAAGAACTAGGATTCTTGAGTTTCACCAGCCTTAAGAGAATTACAACTTTTCGGTGGATAATCACAGTATGCTCTTTCTATGAGTATTCAGATTTTTTATTCAAAAGTCCCTTACCTAAGCCTCCTCATTCATATTTATAGGTTCAAGGGGGTTACATGGGCCAATGGGCCTTAATTATTCTTAATATCAGCGTATTAGGGCAATAAAGAGAATATAATAAATGTAGTTATTACAAGATTACATATCTTTAAAGGAAATAAATAGAAGCATGAGACCGGACTGGTCGCATCTAAAAGTGAGATCTGATGAAGCAATAAAGATTTGGTCGATAGTCGAACAACACCCCTTCACTTTGATGCTAACACGTACCAACCACATATAATAAATTCTTGCCACATCATCAAGAGCCATTTTTGGGTAAATAGTGTATTTGCATGAATGATGGTATTTAGAGAAATTGTTGAGATGTTGAAATTCTAGTCACATGGTCTGAAGCATTGGTTGAATGATTGAAAAAAAATTGGAATTTTTTGAGAAAAATTATTCCCCTAGTCTAAGTTTAAATTTTTCTGTGAAGTTAAGTCATCCAATAGTTTTTTTTTTTTTAGTTTTGGATTGTATCTTTGTTCTTTTTTTTGTTTGCGTGAGGACAAGCAACCAGTCAAGTTTAGGGGTGACCTAGGGCATTTAATGAAGTTCAGTTGAGTGTAACAAGATCTATAAAGGTAGCAAAGATGTTGTAAGAAATTCACCTATGTGGACTTAGAGGTGGTGCCACCTCTCATGGGAGTTGGAGTTTATCCCTAGAAAGTTCATGAAGAGATGAACACATGACCATGATAGTGCTAAGCGAGAAAGTGGGAAAAACAAAAGATTTGGTCGAGGTGTGTGAGGAATCACCGATTTTATCATATGAAATACTTGGTTCAAGTTTTAAGCAACTAATGATTTCGATAAGACCTTGTGGTATTTTCACTAAGGTAAAGTTCAAACCGAAAGACACTTTATTTTATGCACCAAAACTATTTTAAGCTAGAGAATGAGGCTTGTATTTAACCAAGTGGGGGATTGTTATTATTAGTTAAATACAACTTATAAGTGTTCAAATACAAGCAAGGTATAAACACTTAGTAAAATTCACACAATGAAGATGTGAAATTTGATCTTAAATTGTAGGCACTTATAAAATGCAATTTGGGGTCCAAAGTGTTGCATGAGAGTATCTAAGGGTTCCCAAAAAGCTTGGTATCATTTAGAGCATTTTTTGGACATTTGGAAGTGTCCAAAACCAGAGAGGTTGGCGATATGTCGACACCCAAGTAGCGAGGCATCGTCTTATGCCTAGGGTTTCAAGAAACCCTAACAGGCGATGCATTGCCTGCTTTTACGCGACGCATCGCCTACTAAAGTACGTGAAATTACGTAAAATGCTCATAATGACGTGTTTTTCAAGTCTAATCCTATTAGTTAGACCTAAGGACAGTGTCTGCTCTATATAAGGAACAAAATAGTGTTTTGGAAGATTTGATCACTCTCTCCAATCTCTCGCTACCCCCCCCCCCCCCCCCCCTCTCTCTCTCTAGCTCCAAGAATCTCTAGTTTTTCTCCAAGAACTCTCAATCCTCATTCCCTTAAGAGAATGCCTCAAGCATCCTTGGTGACTAGGAAATAGAGTATTAGGACAGCGTTTTGCAACGTATATAAGCCTTGGTGTTGTGTTTTTGGTTTGCTCAAAGAATTTTCTCAAAGTGGTGGTTTTTGCCTAGGGCTTTTGAAGCTTCATCAAAGTTGAAGAACATCATTGATCTACTTGAGTTTGCAAGTTCTTTCTCAATCTTTTTTAAGTCTCAGTCAATCCAATTTTTATGTAGATTCTAATTATTTAGGTGGTGTTATCTCACTCTCCCCCAGCATGAAATAATAGTCCTTCATACAAAGTTAGGGTGGCAGATTATAGTTCGTTAACACAAAAGACCACATGATGTACGATAAACTCATGTTGCCAAATGGATTAAACTCATTGGCAATCAAGCCCAAATGAACATTTCTTGGATCTCTTGCAAAATCAGGATGTCTGACATCAAAATCCTTCCATGCTAACCCATCAACGGGATGATGCATCACCCCCTCTTCTTTCGATCTCCCGGTATGATGTCATAGCATTTCTTCTGTTGTATGCCTTGAAATATACAATCTTTTTAATCAGGGAATCAACGGAAAATAACACATCACCTTATGCGGAACCTTTTTCCCTTTATTCTTCTAATTTATCCACCTGCTACTCCCGCACACCGGACATGAATCTTTAGATGCATGCTCATTATAAAACAAGCAGTAATCATATCTACACACATGTATTGATTGGTATCCCAACCCTAATTTACTTAGTTTTTTTTAGCCTCGTAGTGGGATGTTGGAATTTTTTTTCCTTCAAAAATGCAAACTTTAATAACTTCAACAATTCATCAAATGTGTTGTTCGATATATTTCCCCTCACTTTCAAGTGCATCAACTTAGCTAAAAGGTTAAGCGATGATATACAATCTCAACCTAGATACAACTCAGATTCAATATCGTCGAATAACTCGTCATAGTACTGACCCATTCCACTGTTAGCTTCTTTAGCATTGTTTGGTAAAAGGAAATCATCAACGACGTTTCACATCTCATCTACGGGCTCATTCTAATCCACCCCTTCATCAAAAACATCTTCCTCGACTTCCCCATGGTAAATCCACTATTCATAACTCTATTGGAAACCCTAATCGAATATATGTGCCTAAACAACATCCAAAGTTTGCAGTCTAAGATTCATGCATCTGATGCATGGACATCTTGTTCTCCTGTCATAATCTTTGTGTTGTGTCGCCACATTCATGAAATTTTAGAGACCATTCTAATAAGCATCACTAGCACGATTTCTCAATTTCGTCCAACTCTTATCAATCGCCATCTATTGTAAATATAAGAACATAAAATTTTAAAATATTAATTATGTCAATTAGTTGACTTGGTCGGTGAGCATGTTTAATAATTTTATAAAAAAGTTAAAATGAAATAAAATAAAATTTTCAACAAAATTATATCTAATACTCCTATCCCGACCTAGTGGATCCCTTGGAGAGAGTAAGCAGATATCTTGAAAAAATGAGGAATACTAGATTAATACATTGATTCAGATTACTATCCCCAAGCCATCCACTATGTCTATGTCTATGACTTTTTGTTATTAGAAATAATAATATATTTTTTTGTTATTAGAAATAATAACAATTTTTTTCCTATCCCGACTCTATGAACCCTATCCCAACCCTATAAAGACCCTATCCCAACACGACCCTATAAAGACCATATTCCGACCCCTGACCCTATGAAAACCCTATCTTGACCCTATAAAGACCTCCGTCCCTATAAAGACCATATCCTGACCCCCGACCCTATAGAGACCCTATCCCGACCCCGACCTTATCATGACCCTATAAAGACCCTATCCCGACCCCCGACCCTATAAAGACCCTTTCCCGACCTCTGACTCTATCTCGACATTATAAAGATCTTATCCCAACCCTATGAAAACCCTATCCCGACCCTATAAAGACACCAGACCCTATAAAAACCTTATCTCGATCCCTGAACCTATAGAGACCATATCCCGGCCCTCGACCCTACAAAGACCCTATCTCGACCCCCGACCCTATCCTGACACTATAAAGACCCTATCCCAACCCCCGACCCTATAAAGACCCTATCCCGACCTCCGACCCTATAAAGACCCTATCCCGACCCTATAAAGACTCTATCCGACCCCTGACCCTATATAAGACCTTATCCTGGCCCTGACCCTATAATTCTACAAAAAATTGGGAAGCATCTCCCCTATACTAATCACCTAGCCATCTGTAAATAATTAAAACAACACACAATAAGTTTCTTCCTTATATCTCCACAGCACACAAATATTTCACAGAATCTACTTCACTAATACATACAAGTTCATAACCTTCTGATATCATCGCATCGCACAATATGTATCTCAGAACCTACTTCAATATGAATGAATATTTAGGAAATTCAAACTCCTCTAATAATAATAATAATAATAATAATAATACAAGAAATAAGAGACACATATCAATTAATAAAAGGATTTACAAGAAAACATTCTAAATGAAAAAGCTCCAAAATTTACTCCTATTTATTTTCTCCAAAAAAAGAAAACAAAGTTAGTAAAACAAAAAAAATTTATAACACATATAACATATATATATACACCTCACACACATATACATACTATAACGCCTTGGTTACCCTAGAACAGTTACGGTGAACGATAAACGATAAACGATGAACCGTGAATTTAACTCGCTGCCCGAGTTCTTTGGTTAAAAACGTGCTTCTAGGCATTATTAATAGGTTAAGGTGGAAAACCAATCAAAAGGGAAGGATATATTTTATTTAAAACATAAAACTGTTCATGGGCCCATAAAAACGTTTACAAGTTATTTACAACTCAAAATGGTCATTACTGTTTAAATTTACAACCCGCCAACCTAAGCGGAAAAAATAGGGTAAACCCCCTAGTTCATCTGAGAACTCCTTGGCTGTGGTGGTAAAAAACAACCGCATATGTACACAGCACCACCTAAGCTCTCCACTCAAGGCTGGGTGAGCTTTTCTTTCCCTTTACCTGCACCACATAGCACCCATGAGCCAAAGCCCAGCAAGAAAACACAATATTGCATGAATATAATATCAACAATAATCATAATAATCATTCAGGACTCTTAGTCCAAAAATAAAGGAGTGACAGTTGAAAAGTCACTAAGGTGGGTTCCGTTCCCTTTAGCCATGTGACGATAGGGTCACCTGGGCTTTACAGATAAGTGATCCTTTCACTAGCTTATCAAGATAGGTGCCCGATGAAGTAGTTACCAATATAACCTATCACATGACCATAGAGTCATAACCATGGGATTCCGCTCCCTAGCCACGTGACAAGAAGTCACCTAGGCTTTAGGCCCTGGCTCTGAGTAACTAGTCCTAGACTAGTCAAGCGTTTATAGTTTTCATCGACCTTAAGGTTGGTCCAGCATTAATGTTCCTAGTGTCATTCAACACTGATATCGATTAGATCTAATCTTTTATCGGCCCTGCGTTCAGGACGCTTATGCCGTTTCTGACTCTTAAGTCAGTAATACGCGACCAATGTCGATTCTGAATAGTCAGTACCAAACACAAGTAAAAAACATCTGCTAGCATTTAATATGCAATCCATGTCCACATTTAAACACTCAACATGCCTCAATGATAGCCATGCGTGTTATATATATAGGGTGCAGTTTTCTTACCTCTGGTTCGAGCGAGAAATAGAACAAGAACGACCCCTGAGAACGATCGACATTTTGATTCCTTAGCAGTTACCTAATCATAACCAATTATAACCTCCATTAATGAAAATCAACAATGAAAGGGTCTTGACCTAAACCCCACTCTCGGGACCTTGAAACGTACCCACACGGTGAGTAGATTCGATCCCGAGCCAAAAACCCTTAAAAACACTCAAAACATGATTCTGAAGAAACAGAGTAGCGCTACTCACTAGCGCCCCAGCGCTATTCTCAGAACCTCAAACCGTCCAAGCCTCCCCTGGGTAGTGCTATAGCGCCCCATTGTGGGCACTGTAGCGCTACACCTGAAACCTCTTCCTTCGACTCCTTCAATTCCAACTCGATTCCAATGCTTCCAAACCTCATTTGTGGTGCCAAGTGAACCCAAAAACCATCCCCACAAGCCCCTAGCATTGCAACCACAAGAACCCTAACCAAAAACTCCCAACAAAACCAATCATCCAACCTAAAAATCTCAACTGAAAACCAAAGCTAAAACTGAGCAAACCAGGAATTTTAATGGCTAGAAACTTACGTCAAGCTCAGATTATGATGCTCTTCAATTATGGAACACACTCATAAGCTCTCAAGACTTACTTCCCAAGCTTGATTCCTCAAATTAGGCTCAAAAATCCAAAAAGAGAATGAGAGAAAATAGGTACGGGAGAAGGCTTTTCATAACTTTGTTTTCCCCTTCCTTCTACAACCTTCAGTGGCTTAATACTATCCTAGGGGTGGAAAGACCAAAATACCCCTAGGTCAAATAAGGATTTCTAAAGGCTCCCAAGGGAAAAATTGACATTTTCCACCTACTTCGTTAATCATAGTTAACGCTCTAATTGTTAAAATCACCCCGAGACTCACCCCGAGCCCCGAGCTTAAACCTGTTATGACTAAACCACTAATTTATATTCAAAGATCGTCTCATGCCGAATAGCTCGAACACATCCAAATTATAATGCGGTCTCAAAAATATATCACCGATATGCATTCAAATAAACAATTACGCCCTCAACGGGCCAAATTACCAAAACACCCCGGTAATGAAATGTGGACTCACATGCATGCATTTAACATCACATTATAATATAATTCACATAGACATGCATATAATCATTTAATGGCATAATTAAACAATTATGACCATCCCGGCCTTCCAATCCAACCATTAAACCGCTTTAGGGATTTCAGGGCATTATAACTATCCCCTCCTTACTGAAATTTCCTCCTCAAAATTTACCTGAACAACTCGGGATACTGACCCAACATATCTGATTCCAGCTCCTGGTCGCTTCCTCGACCTTACTGTTCCTCAAAGGACCTTATCCTTTCTGTCAAGTATCTGGACTGGCTGCTCCTCAAAGGAGAGATCTGCCTCAAGCTCTAGATCTTCATAGCTCAAGATATGAGCCACATCAGATACATACCTTCGAAGAGCTGAAACATGAAACACATTATGCACGGCTGACAACGCTGGTGGCAAGGCCAACCTTTAAGCCACTTAACCAACTCTCTCCATGATCTTAAATGGACTTACAAATCTAGAGCTCAGCTTGCCCTTCTTCCCAAACCTTCTCACTCCTTTCCATGGCGAGACTTTAAGGAAGACATAGTCTCCCACTTGGAACTCCACATTCCTGCGCTTGGGATCTGCATAGCTCTTCTGTCTATTCTGAGAGGCGAGCATCCGAGCTCTAATCTTCTCAATGGCCTCATTGGTCCTCTGAACTGCCTCAGGACCTAAGTTTCTCCTTTCACCTATCTCATCCCAATGAATGGGAGACCTACACTTCCTACCATACAACATCTCATAAGGTGTAACTCCAATGGTAGACTGATAACTGTTGTTGTAGGAGAACTCTATCAAAGGTAGATACTTACTCCAAGATCCATCAAAGTCCAGCACACATGCCCGCAGCATGTCTTCCAATATCTAGATCATCCTCTCAGATTGACCATCTGTCTGAGGATGATAAGCAGTACTGAACTTCAATTGCGTTCCCATGGCCTTCTGTAAACTCCCCCAGAACTTGGAAGTAAAAGTGGAGTCCTGATCTGACATGATCGATCTCGACGCTCCATGGAGGCGCACGATCTCCCTCACACAGAGATTTGCATACTGATCAAGTGTATAAGTAGTCCATACTGGCAAGAAGTGAGCTGACTTGGTGTAGCGATCCACTATCACCCAAATAGAATCATGCTGACCAACAGTCCTGGGTAACCCCCCACGAAATCCATCGTGATGTCCTCCCACTTCCACTCTGGGATATCCAGAGGTTGCAGTCACCCTGCTGGCCTCTGATGCTCAGCCTTGACATGTTGACATGTCAAGCACTTAGCCACATACTCTACTACGTCTCTCTTCATCCCCGGCCACCAATACAACGATCTCACATCCTGATACATCTTCATGGTGGCTGGATGCAAAGAGTAAGGTGTAATATGAGATTCATCCAGAATCTCTCGCCTTAAAGCAGTGTCTAACGGAACACATATCTGCCCCTTGTATCTCAAAAAATCCATATCAGACACTGTATAATCTCTGGATGCTCTAGCCAAAACATCCTCTCTAATCTTGATCAGCTGTGGATCACTCAACTGACCCTCCTTGATTCTCTCCAACAGTGTAGATTGTAGTGTAATATTAGCCAACTGGCCCACCAGTAACTCTATACCAGCTCTGGTCATGTCATCAGCTAACTCTCTGGCTATCAACCTTATACCATAAATCTGCCTCGGACCCTTCCGGCTTAAAGCATCAGCTGCCACGTTGGCTTTTCCTGGATGATACAGAATCTCACAGTCATAATCTTTTAATAATTCCAGCCAACGCCTTTGTCTCATATTCAAATCTTTCTGGGTGAAGAAGTATTTCAGACTCTTGTGGTCTGTATAGATCTCACACTTCTCTCCATAAAGATAATGCCTCCATATCTTTAAAGTAAAGACCACAGCCGCCAACTCCAAATCATGAGTGGGATATCTCTTTTCATACTCCTTCAACTGACGAGAGGCATAAGCAATTACCTTCTCTGACTGCATCAGAACACAACCCAAATCCTGATGAGAAGCATCGCAATAAATCACAAACTTCTCCTGATCTGTTGGAAGAATTAGAATTGGAGCTGTAATCAATCTCTGCTTCAGTTCCTGGAAGTTGTTCTCACATTTATCTGACCACACAAATTTCTGATTCTTGCGTGTCAGCTCAGTCAACGAAGTAGCAATCTTTGAGAACCCTTCCACGAAACGCCTATAATAACCTGCCAATCCAAGGAAAATTCTAACCTCAGAAGCATTCTTTGGCCTTGGCCAATCTCTGACCGCCTCAATCTTCGCTGAATTTACTTTAATCCCCTCCTTACTGACACTGTGCCCAAGAAAGGACACCTGAGATAACCAAAATTCACATTTCTTAAATTTTGCAAATAATCTGTGTTCCCTCAGTCTATGTAGAACCAACCTCATATGTTGCTCATGCTCTCACTTAGACTAAGAATATACCAGGATATCATCGATGAAGATGATCACAAACAGGTCTAGATAATCCATGAACACTCTGTTCATCATATCCATAAAAGCAGCAGGGGCATTAGTCAATCCAAAAGACATGACTAAGAACTCATAATGCCCATACCTGGTTCGAAAAGCAGTCTTTGGTATATCTCCCTCCTTGACCCTCAACTGATGATAACCAGAACGAAGGTCGATCTTTGAGAATACCGTCTTACCTTGCAACTGATCAAACAGATCATCTATCCTTGGCAAAGGATACTTATTCTTAATTGTCAGATTGTTCAGTTCTCTATAATCAATACACATCCTCATAGAACCATCCTTCTTCTTTACAAACAGAACTGGCGCACCCCAAGGTAAGAAACTAGGTCTAATAAAACCCCAATCTAACAGCTCTTGCAACTGTACCTTTAATTCCTTTAACTCAGCTGGGGTAATTTTGTAAGGTGCTCTGGACAATGGCTTCGTCCCTGGTGCCAATTCTATCACGAGCTCTATTTCTCTGTGCGGTGGAAACCCTGACAAATCTTATAGAAACACATCCAGAAATTCACAAACAAGTCTGGTCTCCTCTGGTCTCACTAGAACGACCTGAGTGGTATAAACCACACTGGCTAAGAATCCAATACAACCTCCTTGCAATAGATCCCTAGCCCTCGAAACATAAATCATAGGTATGCGAGGTCCATGCACAGTACCAACAAACACAAAAGGATCCTCACCTTCAGGCTCAAAGGTGACCATCTTCCTTCTGCAATCAATAGTTTCCCCATACTTTGCCAACCAATCCATACCCAATATCATGTCGAAGTTAGTCATAACTAACTCTATCAAATCCACTGATAACTCTCTTCCCTCCACTGTAATTGGAAAAGTTCTGACCCATCTCCTGGATACCACTAACTCCCCAGTGGGTAACAAAGTTCCAAACCCCACAGCATAAAAATCACAGGATCTACACATTCTATCAATAATACTACTAGCAACAAAAGAATGTGTAGCACCAAAATCAATCAAAACATTATAAGGGGTTCCAACACTAAGAAGCTGACCTGTAACTACTGAGGGAGAAGCCTCAGCTTATGCTTGTGTCAATGCGAACACTCGAGTTGGGGCCAAGCTGTTCGCTTTCCTGGGTTCTTCTTTTCTGGCCTTAGGTAAATCCTTCTTAAGATGACCCACTACTCCACAAGAGAATAAAGCCCTTGCCCTACACTCTCCCAAATGATGCCTCTTGCATCTAGGACATTCAGGGTAAGACTTCCAGGCTTCATTACCACCTAGAAGACCCATTGAAACACCACGGGGCCGCCTATCAGGACCTGGAACTGGGAAGGTATCAGGAACCTTCCTCTTCTGATCAATGGGGCCTACACCCCTACAAGAACCCACAAATGGAGGACATGTCCTCCTAAACTCCTTTCTGGCTGCACTGTCTCGCCAGATCTTGTTCTCTGCACTCTCAGCTGTGAGTGCCTTCTCAACCACCTGTGCATAGGTAGTAACCCCAGCCACAGTGGTAATTCGAACATCAAGGACTAATCTGGGCTGTAGCCCCTGGAGAAATCTCTCCCTCCTGGTCCCATCAGTGGGTACCAGCTCCATGGCAAACTTTGGCAAACGATCAAACTTTAAGGCATACTCAGTGACTGATAAACCTCCCTAAAGTAGCCTGATAAATTCCTCAGCTTTTGCCGCCCTGATGGCATTATTATAATATTTCTCATTAAATAGAGTCTGAAACTCTTCCCAACTTAGGGCATTAACATTTCTGGTCTGGGTAATAACCTCCCACCAAATTCGGGCATCCTCCCGAAACCTATAAGTGGCACAAGCCACCCTCTCATTACCAGTCACCCTCATGAAATCCGGGATGATGGTCATCATACTCATCCATTGCTCTGCCTTGGCAGGAACTACAATGCCTTCAAAAACTGGAGGTTGCTGCTTCCTGAACCTTTCATAGATAGGCTCCCATTGATTACCAACCTTAGGCAGCTGCCCAGCTGCTAGCACCGACATAGGAGGTGCCTCTGATACATTAGCTATTGTAGGAGCTTGCTGTTGTCTCAGGAGACGAAGGTCTTCTCCCTGTCTCAAATTTGTACCCTGCAGATCGTTAAATAACTGCTGCCAGTTTGCAGGAGCTGGCTGTGGAATCTATCCTTGGTCATTCTCTTGACCCTGATTATTATTATTATCCTGGCCTTGATCACTCTAGCTAGTTGATGCATCTGTCTGCCCTAGATTCATTCTTATCACTGATACCTTGCTGAAACAATAGTCAATACGACCAATCAGGTAGTAACAACTAAACCTCTTGCCGCCTTACGGTCCAAGAACAAGCAGATAATCAACATATTCCACAGTCATACAAATATACAATTCGATACATGATTATAGCATTACTAATAAGAGGTTTCACAATCAACAATACTAATAAGTATGTTCCAGCAATTTCAGTACTCTTTAGCACACGGTTGCTGAGGACATAATATTCAGGGCACAAGTTTAACATGGTGTCTCATGTATACAAGTAAAGCATTTATACTATATTTAAGCAGTTATACATATAACTACATAAATAGTTACCAAACCATGAGTCAAGCTTGTCTTCAGTGGTGAGTGTACATGCCCAGCTAGTCTACAAGAACCCTAACCTTGGCACGCTCTAATACCAAGTTGTAATGCCCTAGTTACCCCAGAACAGTTACGGTGAATGATGAACTGTGAATTTAACTCGCTACCCGAGTTCTTTGGTTAAAAACGTGCTTCTAGGCATTATTAATAGGTTAAGGTGGAAAACCAATCAAAAGGGAAGGATATATTTTATTTAAAACATAAAACTGTTCATGGGCCCATAAAAACGTTTACAAGTTATTTACAACTCAAAATGGTCATTACTGTTTAAATTTACAACCCGCCGACCTAAGCGGAAAAAATAGGGTAAACCCCCTAGTTCATCTGAGAACTCCTTGGCTGTGGTGGTAAAAAACAACCGCATATGTACACAGCACCACCTAAGCTCTCCACTCAAGGCTGGGTGAGCTTTTCTTTGCCTTTACCTGAACCACATAGCACCCATGAGCCAAAGCCCAGCAAGAAAACACAATATTGCATGAATATAATATCAACAATGATCATAATAATCATTCAGGACTCTCTGTCCATAAATAAAGGAGTGACCGTTGAAAAGTCACTAAGGTGGGTTCCGTTCCCTTTAGCCATGTGACGATAGGGTCACCTGGGCTTTACAGATAAGTGATCATTTCACTAGCTTATCAAGATAGGTGCTCGATGAACTAGTTACCAATATAACCTATCACATGACCATAGAGTCATAACCACTACAAGAAAAAATAGTATTCATAACACTTAAAAACTGCTAACCGGGAGTATTGATAACACTTCTGAAACGCTAACATAGCCCCTGTTATTAAAAGTCCTGTCTTTTCTATAACAGTATTTGAATGTTATGTTCGATGTTATCTTAAACTATTCAATAACACATTTTGAGTTGCTATAATATTTAAATAATAACATTTAGTTAGAGTATTTGGTTATAAATTTGACATTTAATCTTATACTTTTTGCATAACACTTTTCAACCGTTACATTTGATTATTTTGATAGCATTTTTAGTTTGTTATATTATATAAATCATAACGATTTGTTACGCTTATAATATGTTTCTAAATCATAACATATTAAAAGTCTAGTAATAAAATTTTGTTACTTTAGCATGGATAATATATTTTAAATTTTATTTTAATAAGTATACTTGTAAGGTTTTTTTTAATTAAAAGATTTTCATTATTGTATTTTGATAAAAAAAAAAATTAAAATTAATCATAAAATGTAATTCTCAATAGATTGATAAGCCATAAGTATTACATTAAACAATAACTAATTCAAACCATGAATGTGTCTACTTCATGAGATCTTAGTTCTAACTTAAGTTTGAAAGCATAACATAATAAAGTTTTATAATCTTGAACATTTTTTACTTCAAAATTGAAAAACAGAAACATTACAAGATACACAAAAATAAACCATGCATGAAACTTGCTCCATTCTTCAATTCATCATCCTTTGTGCACTTGTCTTTGTTGTGAGTCCATTTGCTTAACTACAACAAAATTTAAATAATTAATACTTCAACTTTTTGGAGGGTTAGTTTTACTCTAATGAATTATGAGAATGAGAAAATAGAGTCAGTCTGGACACAAAAAAAAGTTAAGAAATCCCTTTACTGAAAACTACATAGAGAGGGAGAAGGATGGGGTACTTGCTTCACAGAGACATGAAAATTACAAGAAAATGCAAAACTAAAGACACTTGAAAACAAAAAAGGAAATTCAATTTTTCTTATTTTACAGTACCGAAAAGATTAATCTAAACAAGATAATCAAGGCACTAATTCTGCCATAGGAAGATAATAAAAATACCAATGTTCAATCCAGTATCAAGTCAAAATACTAATTCAACCACTGTCATATTTTTTCATTAATCCAATCACAATACTTTCAGCCACTATGACACCAAAATACACCAGTAAAAATAAATCTCATTTTTTTAAACACTTTTATACAAAATAAATCTCATTTTTTATTAGTATTAGTTTTATAACATTTACATTATATATAGTAATGTTTATTTATTTAGATTCTAAAGGGTTTAATTTACATGTGCCAACTCAATTAAGCTTAAGTATACCATTAAACATGGTGCAACATGACTGCAATCAATGCACGAAATCAATAAGTATTAACAATTGAGTTAGAGATATATAGTAAGAAGAGGGAAAGATACAGTCTATATGCACAGATATAATCAATCATATAAAATAAATAAATAAGAAAAGATAAAGTGCTCGAGTTATCACTCTAAATCATCTTGAAGCTAACAAAAGACAGAGTCTACTAATACTCACAACCTCCTTATAAGGAGATTAAGTCGCAACCTTCTTATCACTATCAAATTTTGTTTTTAAAACTACAAACTCTCACAAAAATACCTTCTTCTACTTCTAGACTTGCCAGGTGACGGGGAGCATGACATGTTGCGTCTTGTGTGCACCTTTCTGCAACAAGGGCTGCCAAACTGCCATTTGCACCAACATCATGCTTGTCTTCTGAAGATTTTTCAAAATTTGAATGCTGAAGCTTTTTATTCCTAGAATTTGGCAAGCTAGAGATATGAATTTGATCATCATCATCATCATCATCATCATCATCAGTGGCATAATTTCCAAGACCCAGCACATTTGTTACTTATAAATAAAAGTACAAATTCAAACTGTAACAGAGTGAGGTTGGTTAACAAATCATAGCTTGGTCAGAGTTGCAAGATTCTTACTCTGTCAAAATTGCTCACCCATAGAGAATTGTTGGGATTAGGCCATGATTTGAAGCAGAATCAGTTATGGGAGCAAAATCAAGTCTACAACAGAAATGAAAAAGCAAAGCAAATGAGTGCATTATAAATGGAAGAAAATCTCTGAGCATTATATATAAAACAATAAAATGAGCATCTGTAATACTAAAATGCCTGGTTGAAGCTGTAACAAATGTTAAATTAGATAAGAATTGACAGCTTAACATTTGAGAGCACCATGATCCAACCAATAAACACTCACATGGAGCTCTCCATTCAACCATTAATTTATTTATACAAGTAATAGAAGCATTTTCAATACAACTCCGAGTCGTTTCAGCTTTCTTACCTCCAACATTCAAATTTTTGACCTATCCATAAGGCATTGAGGATTTCTTGGACTTTCCAATGGATGGAACATTTTGTCCACTACTACAGCTGAGAATGCCACCCATCACTAGCTAGTCCTTTTGCCATCAATATACAATCAAAATTATACACAACTCATAATATACACCAAGTAAAAACAGAATTTGAATTAGGAAAAAAAAAATCATAAACCCGATTATAACCCAAGTATTATTATTATTATATATATAATGTATACACTAAAAAAATAGGAAGTTAGCTAATATCTCATACAACAAAAAGGTTAATGGGTTACTGTGACAACATTAATACATGCTTCAGAATCTAGTAACATATCCATTAGATAACAATGACAAAATCTCATTTTCTCATCAAACAAACACTTATTTCAGATGAAGTTTACTAGAGCATACCAAAGCTAAAATAATATTGATCAAAAGGACCACTTGTTTCAGTTTAAGATGTGAAAATTCAACCCATATTATTATTCCATGGTTAAGCTTTTTTGGCTATGAAAAATTGTAATCATATAGAACCTTCTGGTGTGATTAATGGCACCGAAATATTCAACATCTGCCAAGTGGGAATAACTTGAGTTATGTATTGTCAACTAGGCTGTTATACATGGTGGAAATGCCTAAAACTATATAGCTTAAGAGGCTAAGCTATATATTAATATTTGGTTTGAAAATTTTGCAAAAGAATGTCAATTTTCTGTTTTTGAAGAGAAAAAATATGACTGTAATATAAACAGGTAATATACTTTTGTTGATTCTAATTTTCTCTCTATGAAACTATTGATATAACTTCCTTGAGCAATGATTGTATTACATGAGAAAGAGGCCAAAGCCAATTTTCGGAATTCTAAACAAAAAACTTAATATTAAATGATGAGTAACTATCCCAACTCTTACTTGAAGAATCTCATTTCACATATATAAACAACACCCGAAATCTCCAAATCTGGCATGAGATATGAACATATATGAGAAAGGGATGAGCTCCATACCTGGGGAATATGTAGTGCGCCTGAGGTGTTGTTTTCAAGATTTTTTTGTGCCTAGTAATAAGAAATAAACTAGTCACTGGAGAAGAGAGGAAGACTCCAGTTGCACGGGTTGTTGTGGTCGAACGATGGCCTCTCTTGATTGCATTCCATTATCCCCAACCAAATGGAGCCTAAGTTATCAGCTAACTTCCGTTACCACTCTGAGAGTGCTTGCTTCTGTTTTTCTAGCAAGAACGAGTATCTTATTTCTCTTTAAGAAGTTCCCCAGCAGCACTCTTAACAGACAAGACATAAATTCACTTTCACAAGTGGAAATTATTATTGTTGTATTTCTTTATTTAAACAGGGAAAATAAATAAAGGGTAAAATTTTCAGGTGTAATAACTTCATCACTGTCTGATTACAAAGGAAGCGGGAGAATATAAAATATAAATGAAAATGAAAAAAGCTCCCAGTTAGACATTGTCATTTCAAAATGTAAATCAGAATCTCCAACATGGAAAAATAATGTCATCAAACTATAGAAAAGCTACCTGAATCTCTACAAGAAATCTTTGAGATCCATCCATAGTAACTGCAACAACCACCTCGAAAACATATGAGCCTGAATACTCCTCACTTAAAAACATCTCACTGGGATTTAAAACTGCTTGCATTCCTAATTGTGACATTTCAAATACTCCAAGCTGGCAGCACAGAAACAAAATTAATGTAAGTTGTCCAAACAATAATTTTCTACCTTCACAAAAATGGAAAAGAAGTAAAATCTAACGAGTCCATGTATCAAAAGTGTAATTTTTTTCTTAGAGGACCCGCATAGGTCAATTTGTGCCTTCAATATTCGCTTGCCTAAATATAGATGACTTAATTACCAATACTGTAGGAGGGAAATCATACTTGTTGTAAGCCTAATCGATACCACGAATTTAGCTTCGTTTACTATGGACATTAGATATTAAAAAATGCGAGAAAGAAAAATGAAGATATGTCTATAGTTGGATTTCTTTTAATAAAAACTTCATTGCAAAACTGCATTAAATTTCTTGGTGGGAGGGCCTAAGCTCATAACGCAACAACTAAAAAAGCTTCAGTCTTGCAAGTTAAATGGCCAGATATTCACCATAACGTCGAGTAACATGAGAGTAACACATTCAGATCAAAAACATCTATCATATAAATAAATATACTATACTAAGAGGAGCAAGATCAATAGAGACTAAATAGATCAGACATACAGAACAGAAAAGAATAAAAACACTAATGAATAATTCGGAGTAAAAAAATACTATCACTAATAAGTACATGAACAGCAATTAAGACTCATTCACCTCGTTAAAATTTCCATATTAGATCAATCACACACCAAAACAGAAAAGGAGCAACTCAAAACGCAAAGAAGAAAAATTACACATACGGAATTGAAATTAACAAACAAGTCGTGCAATGCAAATCAATAACACAACGATTCGACGAGAAATTGGAAACGAATTCCATAATAGCAGAAAACCCAGATAAAAAAAATCACAAAAACATGAAGAACCTAGACACACAAAATGCAAAAACAAAGCAAACCCAGATCACAAAAATCATCAAAAAACTTGAGAGAAAAGAAGAATTGACGAGAGAAAGAGTCGAGAGAAGGAACATACTCGTGTGGAGGCAGAGAGAGATGGTAGTAGCTTCGCTCAAGAGCTTATTACAAAGAGGGCATGTCATGCATGCCTCCAGCTTTTCCCTCCTCGCTTTAACAATCTGACCCGCCATCTCTGTGTGCGACTCCCTCTCTCGCTCTCTCTCTCTCTAGGCTGAGAAATTGGTATCTATTGAAACGGCATTCGACTGAAATAAATTGAACATATATATATATATATATATATACATTGATTATATGATATTAATTGAAATCTAAATGCTAAAAAAAACAAAATACCTCACAGAAAAACAGAGGTCCAGCGGGAGAGATATCAGAGAGAAAGAATGACGGGGAGGCTGGCACAGTCATGGTGTGTTTCAGCGACTCGCATGAGAGAGAGAGGGCTGAGGAAACTAAGTGAGAGAGAGAGGAAGAGGAGGCGACACTGATTTAGGGAGCTGGTTTGGGTAGTTTAGGTTTAGGGATTCAATGAGAGCATATGAGGGATTAAAGAAATTTCTGTGGTTGTTCACTTTTTTTCTTTTCTTCTCGGATTAGACCAAGTTTCATATGGCGCCTTATTTCTTTTTTATTTGGCGCCTAACACATACAGGACTTGTTAAAAAATAATTAATTCTCCTTTTTTTTTCATTTGCCCATTAATAACGCTTCTTCATTTATGTAATATTTTACAGTAACATATAGCAAAATTGTTGTGGTGAACCATGGGATTCTACTCCCTAGCCACGTGATTAGTAGTCACCTAGGCTTTAGGCCCTGGCTCTGAGTAACTAGTCCTAGACTAGTCAAGCGCTTATAGTTTTCATCGAACTTAGGGTCGGTCCAGCATTAATGCTCCGAGCTTCATTCAACACTGATATCGATTAGATCTAATCTTTTATCGGCCTTGCGTTCAGGACGCTTATGCCATTTCTGACTCTTAGGTAAGTAATACGCGACCAATGCTGATTCTGAATAGTCAGTACCATACACAAGTAAACAACATCTGCTAGAATTTAATATGCAATCCATGTCCACATTTAAACACTCAACATACCTCAACGATAGCCATGCATGCTATACATATAGGGTGCAGTTTTCTTACCTCTGGTTCGAGCGAGAAATAGAACAAGAATGACCCCTCAGAACGATTGACCTTTTGATTCCTTAGCGGTTACCTAATCATAACCAATTATAACCTCCATTAATGAAAATCAACAATGAAAGGGTCTTGACCTAAACCCCACTCTCGGGACCTCGAAACGTACCCACACGGTGAGTAGATTCGATCCCAGGCCTTAAGGATTGAAACCCCGAGCCAAAAACCCTTAAAAACACTCAAAACGGGATTCTGAAGGAATAGAGTAGCGCTACTCACTAGTGCCCCAGTGCTATTCTCAGAACCCCAAACTACCCAAGCCTCCCCTGGGTAGCGCTATAGCGCCCCCTTGTGGGCGCTGTAGCGCTACACCCAACCAGATCCACCCCTAAAACCTCTTCCTTCGACTCCTTCAATTCCAACTCGATTCCAATGCTTCCAAACCTCATTTTTGGTGCCAAGTGAACCCAAAAACCATCCCCATAAGCCCCTAGCATCACAACCACAAGAACTGTAGAGACCCAAATTCGCTAATAAGGCTTGGGGCCTTTATTAGCGTGCCTGGAGGGGAATAATTGTTATATTGTATTAATATATGTGAATTTAATGAATATGTGACTAGAGTGCATGTTTAGGCGATTAAATATGCATGTGGGCCATGTTTGGCTGTTAGGGGCATATTTGTAATTTTAGCCTGTTGAGGGCATAAATGTGATATATGTGATATAATGGTGATATATTTGTGAAGCACGGTCCGAGACGGTCCTAGGGAGCTATTTCGCTAAAAGTCACAATGGGGTTAAATACCCGGTCCTAGGGAGCCTAGGAGTATTTTGGGTATATTATAAAATGTTTTGGGAATTATTGAGTGGCGGTTAGTAATTTAGTATTGGTTTAGACGCGTCAGAATTTAAATGTGGATTTATAGGAATACTTGAGGATTTAGAGGGATTTGGGGTGAAGTGACTAAATTGCCCTTGGAGGCACTTAAGGATTTAAATTAGCACAAGGGTATTTTGGACCTTTTGGTAGCTGATTCTAGGGGCATATGGAAGGGAATTAGAAGGAAATAATTAGAAGAAAACTCTCAGCTCTTCTCCCTTCCTCTCCCAAGCGGTTCACTCTCCCTTTCTCTCTAGGGTGCTAGTTTTGGAGGATGCTAGAGTAGAAACTCAGTAGCATAAAGGGTTTAGCTAGAATCAAAGGTAAGTCTTAATCCAATTTTGTTGAATTCTTGCTGAAAGTATTGAATTTGTGAGCTGAGTTGTATTTTATCTTGTGGGTCATTGAAATGAAGATTTGGTTAGGCTCAACTTGGGAATCAAAAGAATTAAGTTTGGAATTTGGTTGGGGAGCAGCTGAAGGTCGAAATTCAAATTGAGGTAAGGGTTTCATGCATCTCTGAAGTTTAATTTCTGGTATGGTTTAAATTTTTTGAAGGGAGGTTTTAGGTTTTATTAATGGTGGTTTAAGTTTTATGAAATTGAAGCCACTAGGTGAATTTTGGGGTTTAATGTGTATCTAGGCTTGTTGTTGATGTTTCTGAGTTGTTAGATGGTCTATTTGGGGTTTTTGATTGAATTTGGGACTTAGGTATGTCTAGGTATTGATTTGGGAGTGTTTTGGCTCGGGAAAAATGTTGGGAAAAACCCAGAATTCTGGGTTCGCGTATGGGCGTCGCGGCGCTAGGATGCAGCAGGGAAAGATACCATTCTGGGAGACGCGGCCCCTATAGGGTGGTGCCGCGGCACTAGGCCATTTTTGGGCAGGGATAAATTTTCAGTTTTTAGGCTTTTCCCCAGGGGGCTCGGGGGATGCTTCCGCTACCTTGTGGGGGAAAACGGGAGGTTTCGAGAGAGCGAGATTGTTTCCGGGAGATGATTATAAATTGGTTAGTAATGAAAGTGCCATGTTTGTGTTGTGACTAGGTTTTCAGTGAGGCTCGGGTTAGAGGACCGTGCTCGAGATTTCGGTGCTCAAGAAGCTCGGGACATAGGTAATAATACTACTGCTCCTGTAGAGCTTGTATGCAGGGCAGGACCTTATATGATTGTGTTGCAGGGCGTAGCCCTTTGATTGAGTTTATTCATGCTTGGTATTTGCTTTATTATGTTATGTATGCATATGTGTGAATGTTCAACAAGGCCGAGAACGGCAAGGGGCCGAGAACGGCGCTAAGCACATGGAGTGGAAGGCCGAGTGCGGCAAGGGGCCAGGAGCAGTGTTTAGCACGCGGAGTGCGAGTTGCCACGGCGAGACCCTAAAGGATACCTGGGATATCTTTACGGTGTGGACCGCGAACCCAAGGCCTGGTAAAGCGCCTGGGACGACATGGTTGTATGTGTATAGCCTATTGATGACCTGTTTATATGCTAAGTGTTTAATATGCATATGTTATCTGCTTGTGAGGGTTTTCTTGCTGGGCTTTGGCTCACAGATGCTCTGTGGTGTAGGTAAGGGCAAGGGAAAAGTCGACCAACCATGAGTACAGAGAGCATGAAGCGGCGCGTACATGTTTGGCCTGCCTGGCTGCCACGGCCAGGGGTATTTTGGGAGATGGTTGTATGAAACCCAGATTTTGTCGTTTAGTCGACTTTAGTTATTCTTTTGAACTGTAGATATTTCTAAATAGTATTTTGGGATCTCAAATGTTAAACGCTTTATGATTTTTAGTAAATGGAATTATTTTCAAAGTTTATCACCCTGTTTATGGTTTAATTACACGTTTGTCTTAAAACTTCGATTAGCGAGTTAGATGCACGTTTTAAACTCACTTAGTAACGACTCTAAGGAAGTAGGGCGTTACAAGAACCCTAGCCAAAAGCTCCCAATAAAACCAATCATCCAACCTAAAAATCTCAACTGAAAACCAAAGCTAAAACTGAGCAAACCAGGAATTTTAATGGCTAGAAACTTACCTCAAGCTCAGATTATGATGCTCTTCAGTGATGGAACACAATCACAAGCTCTCAAGACTTACTTCCCAAGCTTGATTCCTCAAATTAGGCTCAAAAATCCAAAGAGAAAATGAGAGAAAATAGGTACGGGAGAAGGCTTTTCAATACTCTGTTTTTCCCTTCCTTCTAAAGCCTTCAATGGCTTAATACTATCCTAAGGGTGAAAAGACCAAAATACCCCTAGGTCAAATAAGGATTTCTAAAGGCTCCCAAGGGAACCTTTAGAAATCCTATCCCAAGGATTTCCACCTACTTCATTAATCGTAGTTAACACTCTAATCGTTAAAATCACCCCGAGACTCACCCCAAGCCCTAAGCTTAAACCTGTTATGACTAAACTGCTATTGTATATTCAAAGATCGTCTCATGCCGAATAGCTCGAACACATCCACATTATAAAGTGGTCTCAACAATATGTCACCGATATGCATACAAATAAACAATTACGCCCTCAATGGGCCAAATTACCAAAACACTCCTGTAATGAAATGTTGACTCACATGCATTTAACATCACATTATAATATAATTCACTTAGACATAAATATAATAATTTAATGGCATAATTAAACAATTATGACCCTCCAGGCCTTCTAATCCAGCCATTAAACCGCATTAAGGATTTCAGGGCATTACACATATACACCACACACAATATATATTTATACATACTCACACACACATATATTTATATACTTATATATATAAATACACATATACATATATATACACACATACACATATATAAACATAAACATACACAAATATATAAATATATATCTATACATAAATATTTATATATAAACACACGGCCATATATATATTTATACATACACATATACACATATATATATTTATACACACATATACACATATACACACACATATACACGACAATATTAAAATATAAATACAAAAATGAAATAAATAAAAACAAACATATATATATATATATACAGCAGGCAAGGTGTGGTGGCGACGGGGTGGCTCTGGTGTGGCTTCGGGGTGGTGCAACGACAGAGTGGCTCCGGGGTGGTGTCGTGACGGGGTAGGCGGCCTCGGAGAGAGAGATAGATAGAGAGAGATTTTGTTGCAAATGACCAAGATATTGAGGAATTTTCCATACGTAAAATCATAATTATTGATACGGGCCAGACCGGGTCATTTCTCAAGAACAATAGCTAAGGGGCCTGATACTACCATTCCCTTTCCCATTCCCCTTTTGGGTGGAACATATCTACTAATTCTTTGATTCCAATTAGTAAGAGGGATCTTGAACAAAGAAATAGGTACTAAAGTACTAGCTCGCGAACTGCCGGAATTCGGTTTTCCCTAATGGATTCACAAGTCTTGCGGACTCCCTTCATCTTACTCATAAATCAAATACAAAAAATTCCAAAAGACAACAAAAAAATATTTATAACCAGCGGTCTGCTCAGGGTTCCAAACTCAACGGTGGCAACTAAACACGAGGGTTGCGATCATTGCTGGACTTAACCCAACACCTTACGTGTAACGCCCCACGTCACTATGGTTTCTTCCTGGAATGACGAGGCTAAGGGGCCTGATACTACCACTCCCTAGCCCTGCAAACCAACACGAGTTTTTCCAGCGTGCTTTGTCCTCATTCGCATGCTTATTGGGAAAACTTCCCAATAGGTCACCCATCATGAGACTACTCCAGGTCAAGCATGCTTAACTTTGGAGTTCTCAAGTGATGAGCTACCGAAAAGAAGATGCATCTTGTTGGCATATGTAGTACCCATCAATCCATTTAAGCCTTTTTCAACTGTGTAATTCCATACCTACACAGTCTTAGAATCATCACACTTGACCTTCCCCAGGCGATGTGGGATTACAGCTTTTTACCCAGTCTTTCCCCCTGCAGATCACGAGATTCTGACTATCACAATGACCCTCCCTTAGGGGTCTGACGTCCCTGTTGGCCACACTTCTGGCTGGGTCAAGGCTCTGATACAATTTGTAACGCCCTACGTCATTATGGTTACTTCCTAGAATGACGACTGGCCCTACAAACCAACACGGGTCTTTCCAGCATGCTTTGTCCTCACTCACACACTTCCTGGGAAAACTTCACAGGAAGCGTGCGAGTGAGGACAAAGCACGCTAGAAAGACTCGTGTTGGTTTGCAGGGCCAGTCATCATTCCAGGAAGCAACCATAGTGACGTGGGGTGTTACATCACGGCACGAGTTGAAATCGCATGATATACATAGAAATAAAATAATATAAATAAAAAAGAATACACAAATGAAATTTATTTTACCTATTTCTCTCGGTAATCTATTATTACAACGTCTTCCCAACTCTTTTCACTTTAAATGCCAATACATTATCCTCATTTTGTTCTGAATTGTAATCTTTAATAAAAAAATAAATGAATCCATTTACATACTATTAAGTAAGTGAAAGATATAAAACATAATCTAATCAAAATTATGCTACATGTGAATTTGTATAATATATACTTCAATTTATTTTATTTTTATATCAATAGAAAATATGAACTTTTTACTTATGATCGTCACGAATTGAATTATAATCAAATTGCTCTGGGTCGTTTACCAATATCAGTACTTGACGATTATCATTCGATGGAAATTATTGTTTGATATTCCCCAAATAAAAGCCAAAATATGGTTCTTGTTAGACCACCTACACGCTGGTAAATGAAAACCACCTTGATCGGATCAGAGTAAAAAACAATGTCATCCTATTCTATTATTTTAAATAATTGGAAGTCCTTATGAGCTAATAGATGAAGATGAGTAACGTGCATGAAGAAATTAATGATACTTCTTTATCTTTTGAGTTGTTCTGCCGGATCAGTAGAAAGGCTGATGGATGGATCCTTCCACTGTCTTTGAACCGAGACTAGGTCTTTCACAATGAGACCCACTCATACAGTAACAATATGTAATTATATTATGAAGATTAGCTGAGTAGCTGACCCTATTAGTTCGTTCTTGCAAGAGTCAAGAGTAAAGAAAATATCATCCGTCTCCTCTCAAGACCCCAACATCACAATGCCTTTTTTTTGTCTAAATTTAAGAGTAAATGAGCTTCTAGATGTGGTATTTCCTGGATTGGATTTCACTTGCCTGTCTACGACTCATTTGTGTGTGCTCGGGGTAGAAGTTTAGTCAAAATAACCATTACTTTGAATCAAGCAAGTCTCAAGAGTGAGTTGGACTTGCTTATAGTCAAGTTGCTCTGCTTTTCGTATGCCGACATTGTATGAGATAGGTGCCTATTAGCCTACTACCTGCTAAAACCGCAGGACTGCAAGAGCGATTGACTATTAACACTAGTAGTACACAAAGATTTAAGGTCATTTCTTCCTATTTTCTATTATTGCAATCAAATCAATTAGAAATAAAAAAATAAAAAAAGTAAGTGGACCTAACCCATTGAATCATAAATATATCCACAGACTGTGGCAACATCCAAGGGATTTTTGCGAGTCTCTGAATAATCCCCCTTTTGCCGGATTATTGCCGATGTAGGCATAAAAGGTAATTTTTTTCTGGAATTTTAGACTAAGCTTCAGATAATAATAACAGATTCGAAATTGTAACCAAGCATCCCCCATTGGTTCTACTCCCGATTCATAACTAGAAAGTTTTTCTAGTCCTTTTCTAATAAAAAAAATGATTTGGCAATTTTATTTGAGAGTGATTCAAAGAAGGTTTACTTTTTGAATGAAGTTATAAAACAACTATTTTAACTTTTTTTTTTCAAATTATTTAAAATTTATTAAAAGTATTCTATCATAATAAAATGTACAGTCTACAATACATAGTTTTATGATTTCATTCTTTCAATGATTTTTTTTTTCTTTTGGTAACAAATATTCAACCGAATCCAATTAAATTGTTTAGTTATTTTTTATTCAATTTCAATGAGTGAATTTTCAAGTTCAACCAAAATCCATTAAACCTCAGTCAATTTCTTTGATTTCACATTACCAACTATGTAAAGTAAAAACTATGTAAAAAATAAAAATCAAACATATGATGAAATCCAATCCTGGAAATATAACATCCCCTTTTTTTACTACTCACGACTTCGATGCATTTCGAAATCGAGAAATTTCTGATGAAAGATTGAAATTACCAAAAAGATTTTTGTAGACATTAAAATAAAAAAGACTAAAGGCTCTACTAATCCGTAAATTCTTTTTTTTTTTAACTTTTAATTCAAAGGATATCTATAAATATCTTTTTTTTTAAACAGTAATATTCCCTCAATTGAAAAGGCAAAAATCTTTTGAGTAAGAAATCAAACCCTGCATCCCACGAGCCTTTTATCCATTCTCATTCAATCACGATCTTCCAAAAAGAAAAACAAATCTCTGAGAGTTGTAAAAGTTTTTTTTATACGCCAAATAAATAATGCAAATTTAGAATCATCTTTATTGTTCTGACTCGAAAAAAAATTAGTCTAATAACTTTGAAATACATTAGAATTTTTTTATTAGAATTATAATAATTATAATAATACTTCACTTTATTTGTGAATAATTTTTAAAAAAATTTAAACTTGATTTTACAGTAAATTCATTAATTAAGTGCAATAAAAAAAGAGTTTCTTTTTTCAATGATTTTTTATCACTTTTTTTCTAATTTTTTTTTTGTTCAAATTCTAAATAATTTATAATAAGAAAGAGACTATGAATTTTACTGAACATTTAAATGGCCCTCAAAAGTTAGTAAATAAATTTGAAACATATAAAATGCGGCTAATCCTGCTGTGGAAATGAAATATACAACTTGAAAGAGACTATGATTTAATAAATATTCATTAGTTTTTTCTTAAAACAACAAATACGTCCTTTTTTGTTTGAGAATTCACCCAAAATATTCATTTTTTTACGATGGGTTTCATACGAGGTGGCTCCGGGGAGGTGGGTGGCTGGGGAGGTGTGGCTGGTGGGTGGAAGATAATGGGGATTTTGAGAAATGAAGAAGGGTTGGCTGAGAAAGGGTTATGGTAGGGACTATTAGCGGCAACATGTTTTTTTTAAAACATGTGGTGACCATTAGCGGCGACATTACTAATAATCCATTGAAAAATTTTGGTGGGGAAATTCCCACGTTTTTTGAGTATTTTTTAATTTATTATAAAAAATGTCGCCTCTAAAAAAATTGTAAAATTAAAAAAAATATATCCAATGTGATATCAGCAGCGAACATGTGTTGTCATTGCTAATATTGACATTGTTAGCGGCAATTTGTGGTCACAGCTAATATTGTCGCCGCTAAAAATTATTTTTCTTGTAGTGTGTTGTTAGTTTTTGTTTTAAATAATTTTATTTAAATTTTTTCTTATATAACTCCGACGGAGATTCCGTGCCCTCGTCCCATTACCATTCCTAGGTAGAACATTTTAAGCTTATTAGGATTTTTCCCCCCGAACTATTACCAATCCAAATCGTGCCCCTTGAATTTTTCAACTTGTTAAAAATTCCTTATGAATTATTCGCGTTACTAAAATGTAGGACTTCCGTCCAATTTTGCTAACGAAATGGTGATGTGGCAGTTTGGTAGTCAATGTGGTATTGCCATGTCAATGTCTCGTTTATAATATAAAGAATAAATAAAAAATTTTCCCGTGAATTATTACATTTACCAAATTGTGCCCACAAAATTTTAAAAATTTAAAATCAAATAATCTTTTGAATATTAAAAAAAAAAGGAAAAAAACCATTAAAATTAAAAAAAAAAAAATTGATAGTGACAAAAAATTGGCTTGGGTGTTGGATATGCGTCAGAATGAGCTCAAAGTTGGTTGGGTAGCGACATCGTCGACACACTGGGCTCATGTGGGTCTCTGGCGACATTCAGCTTTGGTGTCACCTATGTCGTCTTAAGTTTTTTATTTTGTATGATTTAATTTAATTTAAATGAATTTTTAGTTTAATGATTTTTATATTTTCTTTTTAATATTCAAAATATTGTTTAAATTTTAAATTTTAGAATTCGATGGGCATAATTTGGTAACGACAAAATTTTGGGAGGTAAAATCCTATCTATTTCTTAAATTATATACGTGGCAATCCACATCAGCACTCCAGTGTAGCCATATCACCATTCTGTTAGCAAAATTGAACAGAAGTCATACATTTCAGTAACGTGAATAGTTCAGGAGGAATTTTTAACAAGCTAAAAGATTAAGGGGACACAATTTGATAATGACAATAGTTCAGGAGAAAAAATTATAATAAGCCAACATTTTAATACCCTTGCTCGTTGCCATTTTAATTCACATATAAAATTTTATAATTTAGTGAGAATTGAGGAACAATTTTTGTTTTTAACATGTATTTTCCTGGAAAAATGTATAAAAATTTGAAAAAATTACAAATGGCACGTTATTTGAGAAAAAAAATCTAAATATATGATTATATAAAACAATTACAAATTTATGGTATAAAGTTTAATTTTTATATAAACTATTCACTCTCTCTCATTTGACACATAATTATGACTTCTATTTTTGTCTCCACCCACAAATTGATTGTTTATCTTTTGCTGAATCACCCATATAATGATTTCAAACCGTAGTGTAAATGTTTTTTATTTTTTATTTTTATAATATGCTATTTTTATATGTAAATATATATCAACTAAATCTATTTTATCTTTTTGCTAATATTCTCCATTTTTTTTTGTTTTCGTAGTCTTCAATTTATTTTATTTTATTTTATTTCCTCTATTTCCTTTTTATTTTTTATTTTGTTTTTTTAATATTTTACTTTTTACCTGATATTTAAATAGTTTAACAAAGCATTATATAATAAAATAATTATGATATTGCTTTAAGAAAACATATAATATTACTATTAAAAATAAATTTATTTTAAATTAGTCAATCAAGAGATAAAAACAACAAAGGATAAATAATTAAAAAAAATTGATCAAACTAAATAAATTTATGTTTTATTTATTGTGTTCAAATTCAATATCCATGCTTACTCAAAAAAAAAATCAATATACATGAGTTACATTAGTTCACTACAAAAAACTTATCTTTTAGTCACAACCATTTAGTGACAACAAAAATAATATGTGACTAAATATATTTTTTAGTCATAATTTGTAGCAAAAAATATTTTAGTGACAACAAATTTTTTGTGACAATATTTAATTTTTTAATTTTATAAATTTTAGAAGGCCACAATAAACTATTGAGACTAATAGTACATTTAGTGACAACTAGTAAATGTTAATCACTAAAATATGTCACTAATTTATATTTAGTTATAACCATAATTTGACTGCGACCAATAATTGATTTTTAGTCACAACTATACCTTTAATTGTGACTAAAATATCCAAAAATAAAATAAAAAAGTATTTCTAAATTATTAATTAAAACAGTAATCACACAGAACACGCATCTTCTCCTCTCCTTCTCGCTCTCTCTCTTCTTCACTCTCTCTCACCTCCATGTTCGATCTTACTGTGTCTTTCGCAAGGATTACGAACAAGGACCGAAGTTGCTTCTAAGATCATCTTCACTTGGCCTATTTCAGCTGCTTCTAAAGGTTTGTTTTCTCTTATAAACTAATTTTTGGTCTCACCTTCAATATATTTTTGTTTAGGGGTTCAAATTAGGGTTCGTAATTTGATTTTCCAACTCTTAATTGTCAAGAGTTTACAAATCTAGTTCCCCTTGATCTGCAAGACAGACCTTCCATCTAGTTCTGCCTGACTTAGGAACCTAAACTTTCACTATTTCTCAGTTCTCTCCTTACATCCTCTATGGCAATTGCTGTTACTATTCTCTTTAAGACAAACCTGTACCCAAAGAACAGCAGCCATTTTTGAAGAACATGTTTTGGAATAACCTTTGATTTTGGAATAATCTTGACAGCCACATCTTGGAATAACCTCTGTTCTTGTATGTGATGTTTAGCAATTCACTGATATATGTTTTTGTGTTTGTATCTCTGTTTTTGTGACACATGGATCAAACCTTTTGGGGTGAAAATTGTTTTCTACAAGAAAGAAAATATACAAAGTGTGGAAGTGCATTTTTTCTAAAACAAATGCTAAGTATAAAGGAGCTCCACGGAAGTCTCATCTATCTACATGCTTAGAAAAGCTATCCATAAATTCAACAAACTTTCTCTATTTTTTTAATGAAGAAATATTCATTTATATATATATAGTAGAAAAAATATATGTATATATTTAGAAGTTTATATATTGTTCAAATACCCAACACCAAGGCTTGAGGATGATCAAACACAGTGCAGAAATCAAAACAACACAAGCAATTTTTTCCTAGTTCAGCTCCATGAATCGTACCTACATCCAACTAGAGCTCATCCACACAAGAGTCCCTTAATCCACTATAAACCAATAAGAACAATACAAACCCAGCCAAAGCAATTTGTCTTTGGCAACTCTCAATCTCTAAATAAACCCCTTTGTGAAAATGTAACTCTCAAAGCAAGATACCAATATAGAGAAAATCTCTCTCTTACTTCTCTCTGTTTATGTCTCTAAGAAATACAAGTCACACAAATTAGTTTTTAGAAACAAGTCAGACCTATATATATTAAAGGCTGAGACTTATAGACATAGACCTAAAACAATGGATTTAAAGGGCATAAAATGACAACATATGGTATTTGTTACAAATATCATGGTTATGTATTACTATGAGAATTACTTACTAAAAATTCCAAATATACATATATTTATTTGTATATACTCTGGCAGAATATATACAAATGGTTACTGAGGTATTTTGTTGAACCAGATAGCAAGAAGGAAGCCATCTTTTTGGATTTGTTGGAAGCCAAAAGCAAAATCTCCAGATGGAGATTGCCATGACTCATTTTTGGTAAGTTGCACAGTGAGTGATGAACCCAAAGATATGCTCCTTTGAGTTTGATCAACACTAATAGTGTTGCTGATAGAGGAGAGCAACATCAATATAAATAAGCTAAGATATATTGTATGTGAAGTAGTACTCATTTTTGTGTTCTAATGCAATGGAAGTATAAGAAAAACTACACATCTACCTACATATATATATTATATTTGTGTTGGTAATTCCATACTTAATAACGGTGACTACTTAATTTCAAAATCTCAGAAGAAGAAAAGTCTATTAATATGGCTTTGATTTTTGGTGCCCTGTTTTTCTATGTTAATAAATGTCCATGTGGACTTTGAACACATTTGTAAATAATTTGAAGATAAGGGTATAAAAGAAAAAGAAGAATGCAAACCTTTTTATAAGTCTTTATAAGAAAAAGAAAAAGATGGTACCAAATCAATAACTATCAATTTCATTCACTCTTTTTATAAGTCTTTCACAATTTTCAAATAAGATCATGAGACAGAGAAGAAATTCATAGAAATTCAATTCAATAATTTTCAAACACCTGCCACTCCAAAAGTCTTATAAATCTACAATTTAGCAAAAATGAATCAAATTTGATCAAACAATTTTAATAATCAAAGATACCCCAAAAAACAACACATCAAAATCAAGAAAAATGAAATTGTCAAAGGAAAGAAGAGATTTTGAGACAGGGCAAGAATTAAGAAATGTTTTTAATTAACTTACATGTGGTTTTTAATAATGATATATTATTGGAAAAATTATTTAAAATATATCATTATTATAATATAAATTAATATTAATTTATTTAAAATATTCAATAAAATATAAAATATTTATACTATAAAATGATAAAAAAAAATATAGAAAAATATTTAAGGAACAAAAAAGGCATTTTTCAATTAACTTCTTGATTCTCAAGTTCTCATTCACATTAACATGTTTGCTATTAGTTAATGTTAGTTAATAATGAGAGGACTTTGGCTTTCATTGATCTTGTGTTTATACTCATTTGATAATGATTCATTGTTACTATTTGTATTCAGGTTTGAAAGATTTGGTGTTGGACGTGTGTGATCCTTGTTTCAAGCAGCAAAGGAAAAGGTCTGTTTATTACACAAAATTTAATTGAATAATACATGAATGGATAAGAGTTGGATGCAAAATCGAAATAGACTAAGTCATGAGTATGAAAAAGGAGTTAAATCATTTCTTGATTTTGCATTTTCACACAATGAATTGAATGATTTGATCTCTTGTCCTTGCGTGAAATGCAATAATGGCTTGTTTAAAACTAGGAAAGATGTTGAGGATGATTTGATCATACATGGAATTCAAAAGACTTATACCCGTTGGTTTATGCATGGGGAAAGGGAAATTGAAAATGTAAGTAATGCAAATGAGGACATTAGTGAAGATTCAGATGAAGAATCAATGAATGATATTTTAGAGGCTCATTTTGGAGCTCCTAATATTAATAATTGGGTAGGTGTTGATTTTGATAGATATGAACACGAAGAGCCTAATGATGAAGCATCTAAGTTTTTTGCATTATTAAGAGATGCCAACGAAAAGTTATATCCAGAGTGCGAGAAATATTCGAGATTATCAGCCGTTGTTAAGTTACTTCACTTGAAATGTCTTAACCATTGGAGTAACAAGTCATTTACTAAGTTGTTGGAGTATTTAAATGACATACTACCGAAAGGTCATACCTTGCCAAATAGTTATTATGAGGCAAAGAAGATGGTGCAAGATTTAGGACTTGGATACATAAAAATAGATGCATGTAATAATGATTGCATGTTGTACTGGAAAGAAAATGAAAAAGAAGAAAAGTGTCTAACATGTGGACTATCAAGATGGAAGATAGATGAAGAACACAAAAAAGGAAAAAAAGTTCCTCATAAAAGATTGCGATACTTTCCTTTAACACCAAGGCTACAAAGGTTATACATGTCATTAAAGACAGCTTCACAAATGCATGGCATCATGATCGAAGAAGTAATGATGGGTTACTAAGGCATCCAGCAGACTCTAAGTCATGGAAAGAGTTTGACATGATGCACGAAAGCTTTGCCAAAGAACCTCGTAATGTTAGACTTGGGTTAGCAAGTGATGGATTCAATCCATTTGGTAATATGAGCAGTAGTCATAGTACTTGGCCAGTGGTTCTCGTTCCTTATAACTTACCTCCATGGATGTGCATGAAACAACCATATTTTATGTTGTCATTGCTAATACCTGGTCCTACTGCTCCAGGAAATAATATTGATGTATATTTGCAACCTTTAGTCGAGGAATTGAAAATGTTGTGGGATGTTGGTATTAATACATATGATGCATTTAGAAAATCAAATTTTAAGATGCATGTAGCTGTTTTATGGACTCTTAATGATTTTCCTGCTTATGGAAACTTATCTGGTTGGGTAAATCGAGGGAAGTTAGCTTGTCCTAGTTGTAATAAAGATACTCATTTTAGACGCTTAAAGTACAGTAATAAGAAGTGTTACATGGGACATCGTCGCTTTTTACCCATCAGACATAGATGGCGTACTCAATATTGGTTGTTTGATGGCACCAACGAAAAGAATATTCACTACAAGAAAATGGGGTTTTTACCTACCAATTGTAAGTGTAGATAAAACTAGTCTAATGGTGGGTAATATGGTTTACCTACCAATATTGAATTGGTAAAGATTGGTAGGTAAAGGTTAGTGGGGAAATAGTCTTTTCCTACACTTATTAATACTGGTAGGTAAAAGAATCAGTGGACCCCACTAAGTTATAAATCAATTGATGAGTCAGCAGATGACGTGTTTGATGATGTGGCATCCTACATGTCTGCTGACATGGTGTCCATAGTTTATGTGTCTGATGATGTGGCATCCTACGTGGCATACATCAAAACTGCCACTTGGCATCTTGTGGTTGCTCCACGTGTCAGACAATAATTTGTCCACGTGCTACGAGAAATTCGAATTATTGTGTTACTTATCCATTTTTTATCGATTATGTGGCACTAAATGATTGGTCCACGTGACATGTTGTAGTATACTTATTTTTACCTACACTTATTTATTTGTGAGTAAATATAATATTTCTATGTAGGTAATTTTAATTATATATAAATTTTATTTAATATAAATTGAAAAATATTTAACATTATTAATCAAATAAATTATTTAACTTTAATAAAAAAAAATAAGCAAACATATATTATACAATATTCATTGCTTATTAAGAAGCACATTTCATAAAAAAAATAACTATACATTATTTTTAGGTCATTGAAAACTCAATAATGTCATTTTTCTTGACATTCTTCCTATTCTTCACTTTGGGATCATTGCATGAGAGCCTCCTTTTCTCTGACTGAACTTATTGTGAATGTCGATGATGACTTTGGGAGGTGGACACCGACAATGGCCGGAGGTGGGGTTCGAATTGGCGCCAGTGAGAAGGACTTTATAATTAATTTCAGCAAAATAAATATCCCCAATTTAATCATCATAAAGATTTCAGAAAATATGACTTATTATTATGGGCATTTACGACACTTGAGATACCAACATATATTAAGTAATGAAATGCAATTAACACCAGCCAAATGGCTAAAGTCGATAATTGGAAACTATCTGTGTTCCCCTCTATATTCATTTAAATAAATATATACATCTAATTTCATTGTCAGTATCAAATATGACAAGTTTTTTTTTTTAAAAAAAGAAACCAAATATTTTAATCTTTTACTTTTTTTTTTTTCTTTTTCTTCTTTTTTATACAATGGGAATTTGATCCCCTCCCCTTCCCAAACAAATATTCTAGGCAACATCATAACTAAATTAACAGGATGACAAAAACTATGACAAGTATTTTTAAAAGAGACTATATACATGAATACTTGTCAAATCACGTAGCAGCATGCCTATTAGGTATACATAGAACATGGTCACATGAACTAAAGAATTCAAAGACAATACATGATTTATTAAAATTATACATACCAAAGCCTCAATTTTTGTGCTTGTTTGAAAATTGTCAAGTTGAACTCTGTTTAGAATACTTGATGCCCTGAAGCCCTTTATTGTAGTTTTATTGGTCTGATTCCAATTATCTGCAATTGCTGTCAAATCAACAGTAAGCAGTGTCGAGCAAGAAGGGCATGAGACTTGTCCCAAGGAAGCAGCTTGCAAAAAGCATGTTCACAAGAGGTAACCTGAAAAGAGAGGAAAATCCAAGCAAAACTCAGTAAAACTAAAAAGAAAACATTTAAAAGAAAAATATACACTACTCCAGGACTTATGAAAGAAATCAACAAATAAACATTTAATTTATTTTCAGAAAATAATTTGTTACAACCATTCCTTGGAAAAATTAGACTGGATATTCTTCTCATCCATTTCGAATAACGTATCATCACAAACAATAATAACATCCAAAACAAATAAACCCCTCTACCATAAAATTGGGTTTTGGAGAAACATAAAGCAGGCTACCACAATTATAATCAGGAGGCAATATAGCATAATAGTACGATCCTCTGTTAAGTACAAGAGGAAAGAGAACTTTTCCGGTCCAAAAAATGGACCTAATTGAAATCTGGCTTTTCAGGGTATGTGCATCTGACCTCTGAATGATAACATTTGCTGCATAACAGCCAGCTTTCACACAATCTTCAATTGGCTTCTTCTTCACCAGCTGTGACAAAAATCTCCCAACAAACGCATCCCATGCTCCATTGGTGTCAACAAGCTTCTCCTTGGGTAACAAAATAACAGGGAACAATTTGACCTTCCCATCCTCAGCAACTACAACAGGATCTGCACCTTGAGTGATAACAGTAATCCTCTTGTGTGTACCTGATTCCTTGGGCAATTAGGAAATCTTGACAGCAATCTCTTCAACATTTTCAGTCTCCCAGCCACGAACCCTTGCAAAGGTTCTTGCTTCAGTCTCATTTCCAAAAACGTAATCCATGTATGGCAAATAATTCTATGACATATATTGATTTACTGGTCTTTTTTTTTTATTTGGAATGCCAAATAATTGCACCATTCATGCATGTTGTTCTAATTCTATGACTAATAAAATGACAAATAGTAAAAGTGCATAAACTTATCTTATATGAATATATATATATATGTATGTGTGTATGTATATATAATTTGACATATTGAAATTTAAGAGCCAATGTAATGCTCCTCGTAATTGTTCTAAAGCAATAGGTGTATAGTTTACATGAAGTAGCCAAAGAGACCAACTCTCTCAGTCACATATTGCAAGCACAGAAATTATTACTCAGGAAGATTAATCAGCATTGATTGAGATGCATTTACAGCAATGTGAAGCTAGACATAATCAAGATTCTTTTATTAAAAGTTCATTTTTTCATCAATGTAGAATGTTCCTACTCTACAGGTTGGTGAGAAAATGTAGAGTCCAAGAACTTTACTTAGCTAATTATTTAGTAGTATTATAGTATGTTTAGTGTTATCATTGTTACTTTGGATTTTTGGTTCAGACCGGGAGTTATTTGGACACTCATAGTAGTACTTATAGATTTTCTAAGTTTAACCTATAGTTTAAGAATATTAGTATAACCTAAGGTTTGATTAATGTGTCTGATATTAAGGAATATATTATTATATTATAAGGTTTAGACATCAACCAATAGGATTTTAAGCACATGTTTTGAATGGTAATTAAGGATTTAGTATTTTTGAGGATTAAATTAAATAAGGGTAAAAGTTTGAATGTATAGGGTCAGTCAGCAGCTTTGAGCACGTTGAGGGCTTAGTCAAGGCTGTTTACTCCATTCAAACTCAGCTAAAAATGTGTAAATTCGTGTTTAAATATTCAGCGTATGCCGATATATCGCAGCTATAGGGGGCGATATGTCGCAGCACGTAGATACGGAAAACACGAATCGATGCACGGTCGCCTCGGGAACAAAGGTCCAGGCGATATATCGCCTATAGGGGGCGATATATCGCCTCCACCAGCATGAATTCAAATACAATTGAATTCTTTTCCCTTCAGCCATTCAAACTCCTTCAACAGTCCAGCATCTTCTGAACGAGTCTTCAGCCTCTGCTGAACGATTATTCAAATGATTTTCACCTAAAAAGCCATTATTTTTATTCAAGTAAAATCAAGATATTTTCATTCCCAAACTCTATAAATAGGACCTAGTACCCAGCCATTATTCATCATTTGCTCTAAGTTCAGAGGCTGCTAGTGTTAAGTGAGTGAGAGAGTGTAAACACTTGGTTTGGGGAAAAACTATAAGCTTAAACATCATAAGCTTATCAAACACTTGGGAAGTAAGTGAGTGCTATAGTATTTCGGTGGATGTTAGATTGATCTTGCAATCTTTGAGGTAAACCCAAAACTCTAGTCCTTTCTGTATTCTATGTTATTTCTTTTCTCAAAACCTTCTACTCAGTCCCCTAACCTTATTCTTATTTTTGGTTAGGGAATCCAAGTTCTTAAGCACTTAAGTGGTGGTAAGCATATTTTCGTTTAATGGTTTAGTCTTCCTATTCTCTTTCATTTCATCTCCTTTCTTTAGACTCACCCTTGTTCATTGTGGTTTTAGGAGTGTTCCAAAAGTCCTAACTCAGTCCATTTTATCCCGGTAACTTTGGTAAGGAAAATAGGCTAGAATTAATATGTTATGTGCTTATGTTATCTATATGTTTATGTTATTAAAAGTGTTATGATATGTATATGTGTATGTAGGCTTGGGCATATGACCCATATGACTAACAAGACCCCAAATGGGTTATGGGCATATGACCTACTTAGCTAGTAGGACCCCATTAACCCCATGGGCATATGCTTGTTTAGTCTATGGGACCCCAAGTAATAATGGCCATTATAATAAGTGTATGTTATATGTATTATGTTAAGTCTTTATGTTTTCTTATGAAATTATGTATATGACTATGTGTTAGGTTTTTCCTTGCTGGGCATTAGGCTCACTCCTTTCTGTTTATGTGCAGGAAAATAAGCTTAGAGGCGGTAAGATTCGTGATGCTTGGGAGGATGTGTATCGATGATGAATGGAGTCAAGGGGCCGAGCGTTATTCGATTCGAGGATATAGTCTCCTTTTATGTTTTTATGGTTTTTATGTGTATTTTCCGCATTATTATGAAATGTCTTTTATTTGAAATCTTGTTTTGTTTTAAAGACAATGGGATCCCAAAATCCTTCTTAGTATTCTGTTTCTTTGTAAATAACTCTTATTTTCAAGTTACTCAATAAATTATGGTATTTTCGTAAAATGTAAGTTTTTATGTATAGTTTCGATAATGGTCCAATTAGTCTAGATTAGTGGGTCATTACAGAAAATGAAAGAAAGTAATGGGAATTATGCTGATGATGATGGTTCTGCTAAAATTCAAGTAAGCAATCTCTTCCACATATGCATATATGCACTTTTACAACTTTTCTGATGATAGAATATCTCACTTGCAAAATATTCAGGAATCCAACCCAGTGGAGCAATAAGATGGAAATTTACAAAGCTTGATTGATTTTACAAAGAAAATAGAAATATTCAGCAATTGAGTCTAAGCAATTCTAAACATAAAGCCAAAAGCAATGTTACAAAACAACTGAGATCCTTCAAGATGGTAGTAAACTTAGAGAAAAGTTGCATTGCTAAATATAATTGAGTTTAAGCAATTCTAAACAAATCCATCAAAAAACTTAAGCATCTAAAATCAACCAAAACGTATTATTGAAAGAAAAAATGATATTGCAATAACAATTATAGAAAAGACATTGTATATCCAAAATAGAACATGCTTCCAGTAGTGTCTTCGTCCATGTATCACAACCAAACTATCAAGCAATTATTCAAATTACATACCATTTATTCACACAGAAATTTTATCAAACATTACATATTCCAACTACAACAATAATATCATATTACCACAGATTGAACCCTAAACATGATTTCCAAAGAAACATCAAAAGCATATTCAATTTCATAATTTCATATTCAATTACATATGCCACCATTGTGTATCTAACCACCTAAATATGAACAAGAAATGAACAATGTTTCAGAGACAATTTCATACATTTTTTCATTGCTCGATGAAACTAGTTTCAAACCAGTGCCCAGGTAAAGAGGTTAGAATAAGGTCCTTTTTTGTCAACCAAATTTCCAGTTGTTAAAAAATGAAGTATGCTAAACAATCACAAGGAACTTCCAGAGCCCATAAAAGTAACCTGAACCAAGACCACATAACAACCGAGTGCTACTAGAGACTGGAACTAAAATTTAAACAATTTCATAATTTCCAAACCCAAATCTCAGAATTTCATTTAGTTTCTTCCACATGTAGTAGTGACCCTTCACTACAAAACCCCCAAAAGAACTTAACTTTATAAAGTGATCAAAGTTTTGAGCTAGCTAACCCTTTCAATGTTGGATTCAGTGGATCAAAAAAATCGAAGAAGATCAAGGATAAAATACAGATTGAACAAGCTCATAAAATACAGAGACTCATAATATATATATATAAACAATATATATACCTACTAGATGTGAATGGCCTCGGCGTTGGGTTTGGGTTCAAGAATGGAGTTGAGTTGAACGTCGGTTTGGGTTCAAGCTAGGAGATCATCTCGGCTCGGCTTTAGGGAAGAAGAGGCATCTGGGCACGACTTTAGGGAGGGAAGAGGCATCTGGGCTCGGCTCCGCTTTAGGAGATCAGCTCATGGTTTGCATCTGGTTCGCCTGGTTTCAGTTGGATTGCAGACGAGAGCGAGAGGAGAGGCGTATGGAGAGAGATTGCAGAGGAGGCTCGCCTGGTTTCAGTTGGATTGCAGAGGAGAGGAGAGGCAACTTCCGAGCTCCTCCTGCGGCGATCTCCAGCGCGTCAGGTGGCGGGGTCACAGGGAGAAAGGTTTCAACAAACTCTGAAGCCGTTCGTGTTGTTCGCCGAGCGTGAGGGAGAGGGAGTTGAGAGAGTGAGTGTTGCGGCTGAAAAGTGAGAAAGGTAGAGAGACAGGGTTTAGGGGAAAAGAAAAAAACGTGGGTAGGTAGAATTTTTAGTTTTTATTTTAATTTTAAATACAAATTTATTATAAATATATTTTATTTATATTTTTTCCAACTATGTACACACGTGGCATGCCACATGTTATACAATGTGTACACATCATATTATTTACTCCACATAAGCTTCCAAATAAGTATTTATAATAATAAAATAATATAATGAAAATAAAATATGGGGGAAAAATTGAGCGGGAATGGTTAAAAAATTTCCCTCCATAATATACGTAGGTAAATATCATTACCTACTAATATTATTGGTAGGTAAAACTATGTTCCGAAATATAATATAATGGACTAGCATTTACCTACTAATATTATCTACCAATAAATATTGGTAGGTAAAGATCATATTTCTTGTAGTGATTGCACCAAATCCTCTTTCGGGAAATGATGTGCTTGATCAATTACGCTATCTTCAATTTCTTCCATTTGGAAAACGAAAACGAGAAGAATCTTTGCATCAAAATGGTTGGAAGAAGAAAATTATTTTCTTTGAGTTACCTTATTGGAAAAACTTATTGTTAAGAAACAATTTGGATGTTATGCATATTGAAAAGAATGTCTGTGAAAAGGTACTTAGTACATTAATGAATATTGAAGGAAAATCAAAAGATAATGTGAATGCTTGACTAGATCTCAAACACATGGGTATTAGACAAGCACTTCATCCAATACAAAAGGGCAACAAACTTGTAATTCCAACTGCTTGTTACACATTGTCATCTAATGAGAAAAAATTATTGTGCGAGTTTTTGAAGGAGATAAAGGTTCCTGATGGTTATGCGTCAAACATATCAAGATGTGTTAAATTGAATGAACATAAGATTATAGGACTTAAGAGCCACGATTGTCATGTCTTATTGGAGCGTTTATTACCTATTGCACTTCGTGGTTTATTAACAAAGGATGCAAGTGATGTTCTTATTAAGTTATGTACATTCTTTAAAGAAATGTGTTGTCGAGTGTTAAAGATGGATGATCTCAACAGACTTGAATTAGAAATTCCATTGATACTATGTAAACTTGAAATGATATTCCCACCAGCTTTTTTTGATATAATGATTCACCTATGTGTTCACCTGCCTAGTGAAGCTAAAATAGGTGGTCCTGTGCAATATCGTTGGATGTATCCGATTGAACGGTATGTGTTTTTATAGTTTTTCTGTATGTTTTGTTTAATATTTTTTCATTTTAGAAAAGAATATTTAGTCATATATATGTTTTTGCAAGTATATGCGTACATTGAAAGAGTATGTTCGTAATAAGGCACAACCAGAAGGATCCATTGCAGAAGCATACTTGATTGATGAATGTCTTACATTTTGTTCAAGATGTCTCCATGGTGTGGATACTAAGTTTAACCAAGTTGGAAGAAACTATGAGGGTGTGAATTTAAGGTGTAATAAGGTGAAACTATCCATCTTTAAAAATGTCGGTTCTCCTATTAGAAGAGGTATAGACATGACATTTCTTGCATCAGATGATTGGCTCCAACTTCATCTTTATGTATTAAAAAATTGTCAAGAAGTTCAACCTTTTGTCAAGTAAGTATACTTATTATGTTATTTCTATAGAATTTTTTTGTAAATACAAAATGAGTTATGTATTTTTTGTCATACAGGGAGTTTAGAGAAGAACATGGGAGAAATAGAGATGAAAATATAGAGACAACATTCAATAAAATGTTTCCAGAATGGTTTGAGAAAAGAGTATGTCTTATATATCATATGTTCTATATAAAAGTTAGATGTTATCATATACAAGTACTTACAACAACTTATTTAAAAATAAATTAGGTGATGGAGTTGCGATGTATTGGGAAAGTTGATGATGAACTATTTTCACTAGCCCAAGGGCCTTCTCATATAGTTAATTCATATGATGGGTATCTCATTAATGGATTTAGATTTCACACATAAAAGTATTCAAGTAGAAGGACTACTCAAAATAGTGGTGTTGTTGTGAGAGTAGAGCATAATAATGGTACTCGTGATTATTATGGTGTCTTAGTGGAGATAATTGAACTCTGTTACTATAGAGACTTGAAGATTCCATTGTTTAAGTGTGATTGGTGGGATGTTGAAGTTGCCAAAGGAATTGCTACTGATAGACATGGGTTTGTGAGCGTGAACACAAAACAATTATTGAATAAAACTCATGAACCGTTTGTATTGGCATGCCAATGTGAGCAAGTTTACTATGTAAGAGATCTCAAAGATTTAAATTGGTTAGTAGTTGTGCGAACGGAACCTAGAGACTTCTATAATATTCCAATTCAAGAAGATGACAATAATGAGGATGAGGTATATGAAGATCTGGAGCCATACCAACAAAATGAATCATCAATTCATGCGAGTTTTAATGTGCAAAACAGAGATGAGGACACATAAGTTATTACATGGGAAAGAGATGATATTCCAGGACTTATGGTTGATGATGCTACATTTCAAAGTATAGATGAATATGATGGAAATAAGCTTCACAGTGATACAATGCTATATGATGAATGATTTTTTTTTTTTTAATTTGTATCTAGTATCTTTTGTTAAGGTACGTGTATATTTATATTTATGTTCTAACACATGCTTGTTCAAAATTATTATTTTACTTTAATATGTCATTATTATATTTACCTTATATTATGATGGTTTGTCTATTGCAGGAATTATGGTAAACAAAGCTAGAAGAAAGAATATACGTCAAGTTTTTCCAACAACAATTTTACATATAGAACAATCTATAGGAGATGGTATTACATTTACAGCAGCTTCACATAATGACCAACAGAATGAAGTGGGGCAAACCAGTAGTAGCGGTATGAGTGAATAATTATTATATTAGGTAATTTATATTTAAATATTAGATCTATTCTAACTTTTATTGCTATTGTGAGTAACAGGTGGTGTTAAGAAGAAAGTGCGTTCTGAAACTCGTAACCTCAAGGTGTTAGAAGATTACAGAAACAAAAAAGTGCCAGTTAAATTCAAGATGGGAAAACCAATAGAAAAAACTGCTCAATATTTCATCACTCAACTTGGAGTGCTTTTAAAAAACACTTCAAATGATCCTCTGGATGTTCCTACTTGGGATTGTATTGAGAAATTAAAAAAGGACAAAATATGGGAGCTTATAAAGGTAAGTTTCAAAATTCAATTGCTTTAAGCATTTTATTGTATTTAAAATTTCAGTTTTTTTCCATATTTTTACAGGAAATATTTGAAGTGAAAGAGGAAGATAAGGAAGTTGTCATGGACTTATGTCGTGAGAGGTATCGGAATAGAAGATACAAGTTAAAAGCCAAATACTTTGATAATGAGATGACTCAAATTCGTCCAAAATCAATTCCGGAAGAACAATGGAAATTTATTTCATATTGGTCTTCAGAAGAATTTAAGGTATAAATTACTTATTTTATATAGATAACTAATAATATTACTTGCTAACTGTTAAGTATTGCTAATGCAGAAAATAAGTTCAAGAAACATAAAAAATCGATCTCATGTGGATATGGCACATACTTCCGGTTCCAAGAGTTACATGCGGATTAAAGTTGATGAGGTATGCATTATACTTTATTGAATTTTATGTTAAGTTAAAAATGTGCCTTAGCTGTAGCTTTATTCAAATAATTTGGTTTATGGGTTTTGGCTTTGAGTAGTGTGTGAAGATGTAAATGAGCTTTGAAGAAAAATATGTAAAAGTCTGTCTGTGCAAACAAATACGTATTGAAGTAATAATCATACACAGAATAAAGCAAAAGAAGATAAAAAAAAAGAAGACAAAACATGGATTCAAATGGTTCATGTTTAAGAAAATAATTAATGCTTTGTTGCTATAGGTCCAACACTCAATTCAAGTATCATGTCTTACCTCTGTTGCACTTCTTGTTACTTGAAATAGGTATTCATGTTCAGCATGTATACTTCCTATTCAAGTTTTTGCATCACAAGCTACACTTATAATACTCCAAGCATAGCTTGAGGGGGCTTTTAGTACATAAGTTAGTTGACAGTCAGGATTTTTAGTTATAGAATTAATTTGTTAGTGTCAGTTGGTCTTGGTGAGAATTAATTGTTAGCAATCTGTTAGTGTCAATTGATTTTAGTGAGCTAGCATATCAACCTCTTTCTTTCTACGCATTTTCTATTATTCTTTTCTAATTGAGCTTTAATTGAGCTTTCATCAATTTTTTCCTTCTTGTCTTTGCCTTCTCATTTCTTATTATATATATATATATATGTGTAAAAATATATAAATAAAAAAATTGGTGAACTTATCCAAAAGGGGTGATGATGATGATTAAGATGTATGCATATATGTGTGTGTGCGTGTGATATAAGGCATAGACCAATAATGGGATGTAAGAGATAGAAGTGAAAGAAAACATATTAATGTGTAGTAGGAGTGGTGAAAAGCCCCAATGAAGGAACATTATTAGATATCGAGCATCAGGTTTGGCGTTCCCTTTCTTCTTGGCAGCATCCAATTATATGTATTTATATATATATATTCATATAAAGTTAAAATTCTGGATATGAAATGGCATAAAATTGATTAGTATATATATATATATATTCATGTAAAGTTATAATTGTGATAACAGGAAAAATTGAAAGGTAAAGAACTATCTGTTAGAGAGTTTTTTGTTATAACCCACAAGAAAAAGGATGGATCTTGGGTTGATTCTACTTCAGAAAATATCATGGTATGAATATTATAATTATTTGATATTTATCTTGTATGACAACACATGATTGATAAAATTATGTTTTATTTAATCCCTTTCAGGAAAAATATGATGATGAGATTACTAGTAAACTCTCAAAGGACGGATCCACCTCAATAAATGAAGATGAGATTTTCTCACAAGTTTTAGGATCAGAAAAACTTGCCCGTTTAGAATGATTTGGTTCAACTCGAAAGGCAGCCAAGAAAGAAGAAATGGAGAGAATGAAAGAAGAGATGAAATCAGAAATGAAAGAAAGATTGAGTGAAGTAACTGCATATTATGAAGCCAAGTGTGATGCCTTACAGGCAAAGTGTGAGGCGATGCAAATGATGTTTGAAAAAGTTATGAGACAAATGAATTGTTCATCATCGCAATCGCACAGTCACTCACCAAAGTCTTTTGAGAATGATATTGAGGACTTGTGCTAAAGTGGTGGTAAGTTCAAAATAATTTTTAGGCAAAATGTAATATGAACTATTTTGTCTCTAAGTATAACAATACTAAGATGTTGCAGGTAAAGAAGAAGGGTGATAAAGATGAGAGGAAGCTCAAGGGAAGAGAAGGATGACTAATCCAATGGATTCTGTTTTTCTTTTTATTAATGGGCTTTGATGTTTGTGGATTTTAATCTTTTTTTGGTTCCCAATAAAATACATTATCTGTGATTGAACTTTCAGCTTGTTGGTTAGCTTTTCTCAGCTTGTTTCTAGCTTTTCTCAGCTGGTCTCATACTTGATTTGGCTGTAATACTTTAGATATTAGTGTTATAACAATATGCTTAACTTTCTTGATGCTAATGAATGTGGCTACTTGCTATTATATTCAGGTTTTTTCTCTAGTTGTGTAAAAAATTGCATTCATTGGTCATCTTTTTATCTTTTTATCCATTTTAATTAAATATATTCATGAATTTTTTTTTTGTGATTAAAAGACTATTAGTGACAACAACAAATTATCACTAAAGAAGTATCATTGATACCTTTTTGTTGTCACTAAAGAAATATTAGTGATAATTAAAATTATCACTAAAGAAGTATTAGTGATACATTTTTGTTGTCACTAAAGAAATATTAGTGATAATTAAAATTATCAAAATAAATGTGTTGTGACTTAAAGAAAGTTGTCACTAATTGTGATGACTATTAGTTACAAATAATTGTTGTCACTAAAAGTGACTTTTAGTCACAACAATATTTTTAGTGTGGCTAAAACTTTTAGCCACTGACCTTTTAGTGATAACGTGGTGATAATATTTTTTAGTGACTAAAACTTTTAGTCACAACATTTTAAACTTTTTGTCACAACTTTTTTTGTGACTAAAAGTAAAGTTTTTTGTAGTGGTTATTGGTGTAATAATTATTTGTTACAATATAGTTAACGATGGTCATAATATTATGATTTAAATATTTATAAATCTTTGTTACAATTATGCTAATAAAAATTATATAATATTTTTGTAAATATTAATTGCAAAAATATATTTTCTAATTATAAAACTAGTTTTAGAAACTTTTGTTACAAAAAAAAAAAATTAGTTACAATTTAATCTCTTTTTAAACTAATTTTCTAAATATTAGTTACAAAAATGTAAAAGTTGTTTACCATTTAGTAATAGATGTTTACAAATTTGTAACATATATTTATAAATTTGTAACAGAAATTTACAAAAAAAAAAAAAAATTGTATTTGCTATTTTTTGGGTACAATTTCGCTAATTCATAATTACACTTTTGCACCTTTGTGTTTTTGTAAAGAAATTTCGTATTTTTGTGATGAACCGTATTTTTCATATCTTTTTTAGATTTTAATGTATTTTTTAGATTTCCCTAAAAAATTCTGATATAAATTAAAGTGTGGTGAGTGAATTATTAGATTAAAAAATTAATCTAGATGCATAACAATCCTAATGCGGAATAAACAGATTGTTATATATATAATTAATAGGATCGAATATATGTACCTCCAACTATTGCTATTGATAATCTTGATCTATGAGCTTATTTAGATCTACAAAAGAAAATAAGAGAAATTAGAATGAGCACACAGACTTTCAAATTCTCACTAACCCTTTTAGATGAAGTTACTAAAATACAGAAAATGAACAGTGAACTTAGGGACCGGTACCCTATATTTATATGGTGAGACATTCCATCAGGGTCTCTGTCGCAAATTGAGAAATTCTCTCAATCAGTTGTGATATGCAAAATCAGGTAACAAATAATATTGACCATTAATTAAAATATTTGCAATAAATAAAATATTGACTTTCATATATTAAATAAATTAGTTGTAACATAATTGATTCTATATACCATATAAATAAATATTCTAATATAAATACTCTATTGGTACTAAAAAGTAGTCCACAGAATTTAAAAGGGTAGGGTAGGCCAAGTGGGATTAGTTTCCAAACCAAACGTGGTAATAACTGGTATATACTTCTTTTGTGCGTATAAATCTATATATATATACAGTATTGCACGTATAAATACATACAGCATTACTATTGATATAGTTGTCACATTATCATATATATAAAGAGAGACCTTCTATGAAGCTTCTTCACTCAAATACCAACACATGGTTTCTGTCTCTCTTCTCTTTTACCTGTATGGTAATAGCTAGGTGGAGTTTCTTTTAGAAGGGAATCTACTAAAACATCTTCTAGTTTTCCAAAAGCAAAATGCCAATTCTTTGAACCCAATCTCTTCTTCTGCAAATTTAAAAAGAGCCAGCAAAAATATACCATATACATATACTTATATATTTATATATATATATGGGATACTCTTAGAAGGAGATTAAATTTAGTATATCTTGGTACATTCATACAACCTGTAGAATAAGTCAACAATAATAATTTGAATATGGTAGTTTTGAGAAGGGTAGGTTAGGTTTCAACTCAAGCTTTTTGTTCCTCTAATAGAGTTATATAACTTAACTTAGACTTGCCAACCCCCCACTCTCCAGTCTTATTCATCTTCTTTTTTTCAACTTTTATTATTGTAAGGTATAATGGAACTTTTTTTTTTATTCTTCCTTTATTTATTAGAGAAAAGACAAAAAATGATACGTCATATATTATTGTAAAGAAACTATATATATTACTGTGTAACTAATTACTTAACTCATGTTGTGAGTCCCATTGAAAATGATAGTACATATATATATATATATGAGACTTTTATTTGGTCTCGTTAAGAGATGCATTTTGTTCGCCTACTAATTGAATTAATCGGATGATTATTAATCATTGAAAACCAAAATATACCAACCTAAGTCTAGAATACATTAAATTTTAATTTAAGTATACGAACAAAGTGTGCTAGATGCATTCTGTTTTTATTGTTATTATGACAAGGGTACAAATTCCACTGCCAAATATAAACATATATATATATATATAGTAGATACAAATATATGCACATTTGCTTAATTTTATTTATAGAATTTATTAATTATTTATATTAATGTCACATAAATTTTGAAATAAATATTCTATTTTAATTAAATAATTTATTTATTTTTGTTTAAGTTTATGTTTGTTTTAATTTTTGAATTTGGGAATAACAACAAAAAATTATATATTATATATTATATATATAATGTAATATTAAATATTATACGTGGATTTTAAATTTAAGTTTCTTGCTAGTTTTTTTTATTAAAAAAATTAATTTGTTGCTAATTCACAGTAGATTATATTATATATTTAATATGATATTATTCTAATAAGTGAGTTTAAATTTAATCAAATTTTATTTAAGTTATAAAACGTATGATTTTATTATTTTTAAATAATTATTATTATAAAATATCTAAAAAATATCTCAAAAATATCCTATATTAATTTTTTAATTATTTATTTAATTTATTTTATTTAAGTTTAAGTGTTTACAAACTACCGTTAAATATAGAAATATTCTCTTAAATATAAGAATATTCTGTTAAAATTAACATTAAAAAAAAATAAAAAATATTCTCTTAAATATAAGAATATTCTGTTAAAATTAACATTAAAAAAAAATAAAAAACAGTTAAAACCAAGAATTTCTGTTATCTACACACTTATTATATAAAAGATATATATATATATATATAGGACAATTCTTTTATAGGGGCTTTAGTTTAAGCCCTACCGGTAGGGCTTTCAGTGTTTCTCGACCCGTGAACAGTTTTTGACGCGACTTTTTTTTTATGACCGTGTATATTGTAGCTATTGAGAGCATACTGCAAATTTTCAGAAAATTCTGAATAGTTTACAGTACCGAAAACTAGGTTCAAACATGTTGTTTTCCACGCGCATAAAAAAAATTAGTCACTCGTGCAACAACATGTTTGAACCTAGTTTTCGATACTGTAAATTATTTGAATTTTCTGAAAATTTGGAGAATGCTCTAAATAGCTACAATATACACGGTCATAAAAAAAAATCGCGCCGAAAACTGTTCACGGGTTTAAACAATGATAGTCCTACTGGTAGGGCTTAAAGTGAAACCCGTATAAGAGAATTCCCCACTATTCAACATGTGTTATTACAGCTTCAATTATTAATTATAGGGGGGGGAAAAGCATAAAATAAACCATGATTTTCTTTATGGGACCTCCAATAATCGTTTAATGCATACGTAACCAAATGAAAGCTAGGAGTTCTAGTTTCTAGCCTGACTTTATTTTAACATAAAGATGGACAAAATTAAAGGTTAAAATATTTATTTATATGTATTCATAAAACAGTCTCCATCATCAAGTGATTATAAATAACTATTTTAGGAGAAAAGCTTGCATTTGCATATGATGTCAAAATACTTTGCTTTTGCTTTGTTTTGTTAGTTACTAATTCAGGACATGTGTTGAAACCAATTTGAGTCTCTAGATTTTGCATATATAATCTTTCCGACCAAAATTAAAAAAAAAAAAAAAAATCCTTTAGAAAAAGATTAACTGTTATGCATTCTACTATATTAAAAGTATCATATCATGGAACCGATCCTTTACTTTTTCTAATTGGTTTTGTATATTCTGGTGTGCTTGTCTATGTATCTGGCCTCTTTTGTTTTTTTTTTATTATTATTATTTTGTTTGTGAAATAAATAAACTTGTTTAGATTGCTAATGCAAATTTGTGTTATGTTTATTAAGTGCATTTGATTCTTGAATGGTAGAATTCAAAACCATCAAAAGAATAGTGGAAAGCAAACTTGAGAGGCCTAAAAACAAAAGCACCTAAATTGAACACATTATTATTCTTGGCCTGCCATAGTAGCTTTTTCATAAAGTAACCTTTTCATTACAATAATTTGTAAAATGAATTGTGTGCTTCCTTTACCCCTTCTCCAAAATATCCCCAACCTTTTCTATTCTCTATATAAGCCATAGGTTTCACTTCTTCATATGTTCAGTCAAATGTATGTGAATCCTCATCATAACTACTACTACCACTCTAATTTTCTTATTCCCTCCAAAAACATCTCAAAAACCCAATACCATTATTTTTCAAACATGGATTCATTTCAATCTAAAAAGCTTCAAGTTTCCATGAATTCGTACAACAAAACTCAATTTTTACACAATCTCATCCTCTCTTCTATGGTTGCCATAACATGCAGTTTTCTTTGCTCTTACCCCTTTTGGTTTTCATCACTAACTACTTCAATCAAACACTTTGTTTTCATATCTCTTCCAACTATTTGTTCTTCTTTCCTTAACCCCAAGTGCCTGTTCATAGTTTTTAATGTCATAGTTGCTTTCCTTGTTGGTGAATCAAAATTCGTTGGCTCATCATCACAACAGTCATCTCCAGCCACTGATATCTACTCAGAATATGTTGAGAGGAGTCAAAGTCTTCATGGACAGAAGAGAATAATCAGTAGTACTATTCACGAGGAGAAAGAAGAATTGGTGAAGATGGAGATAATGGATGAAGAGGAAAGAGTTTATGAAGATAAAGAAGTAGTAGTACTTGATCAAGTGGAAGATGATAAAGAAGAAAAACATGATGGTGATGATGATCAAAAATTGAAAGATGATGATGAAGCAACCGAAAAATTCGAAGAAGCCGAAAACAATGATGATGAGGGAGAAGTGTCAGATGGATTATTGCCAACTGAGGAACTAAACAGAAGAGTTGAAGAATTTATTGCAAGGGTTAATAAGCAAAGGTGGCTTGAAGCTAAAATGATGATATGTTGCCAAGCATAAATATTTATGTATGATAGAATTGTATTACTATATTACTATTATTTCTCTTTTAGTGGTGGAAATTTGTGTGTAGCTCTACTACTATGGAATAGTTTTTGTAACCATGAGAAGTAATTATTGTTAGCTATAATATTACATTAATTACTGCAACTTAAGTTATAATAATATTCATCTTGTATTGAGATGTAATGGTCTTAATTGAGCAAGTTAATGAAATTGTGGATCAAGGATTATTGTTAATTATATGTACCACTTTCAAATATGTGACAGATGTGTGGTGTAATTAGTAATGAAGTTCTAGCAGATATACAACAAGAAATATTTTAATTTCATTTCACAAGGGAGATTTGTATTGTACTTGATAATTTTTTGAAAATAAATAATACATCAATTCTTAACTATCTTGATAAGAAAAATATCGCCCACTACTTAAAATAAGTTTTGTTTCTGAACTAGATAATATGTCAATTATTTTTTTCCTCTTTAATATTATTCTATCCAACAATATTGTCAAGTTGTATGACATTAACAAGTACAATTTTCTGTACGCTCTTTCTATTTCTTGAAAATTAACAAACAAAAAGAAACCTTCAACCTACATTTTTATTATTATTTTTTTATAATAGATATAATATAGAAACTGGTCACCTTTTCTTTGGTTTTCAAGTGACCATTTTCATTTGAAGAGTTGAGCTATAAAATACGAGACCTGGCAAAGCAATTATATTAACTGATATTGAGGACATTCGTAAGTGTGATCAAGTTCAAATTGGGGTGTTTAAATATATAAATATATATATATATTGTATTATGCTCCCTAATAATAATTAAGAAAAAGTGACTGCATGGGAATGGGATATCCATCATATACGAATCCATTTAAACTTATATAGTTGTATTCTTTTCATAATTTTTTTTCTCTAATTCTTGACTTAGTTGTTTCTCTTTATCAAGGTGTCATTTCTTTATATATATATTCTTATTATGATCTTGGTTAAAGGGTTCTCTATTTTTATATTATCATTAAGAAAATGACTAGTAGTAAAACGCCATTTTACATGGGGTTGATGTAAAGCAGATTCCCTTGTTCCCCGACTGCTTAAACCTTCTTTTCTTGTATTATTCTATTGGATTCTAATAGGGCCAACTTTGCCTTGCCCAACTACAAAAACAAAAAAGTTGGGCAAAAATTTGACCTTTCCATTGGGATGAAATTCTTTCCTTAGCACCTAAGAGTAAGACACACAAAAAAGAGAAACAATACTATTGCACTAAGAATTAAAAGTTGAGAGAGTTCGGCTATAGAGCTCTCTCCTTTTCATTTCATAATGATGATCATGTTTTTCCTCATACCTAAATGGAAAATGCATCATTTTTTTCATGCTTCACCTACTGATTTACAAATGCATATTGGTTATGACAGTAATAATGTCATACACGTGTGCGCGCTTAGTCTACATATATAATTGAGGATTTTGTGAGAAGAAGTAGAAAGATCAATAATTGAAAAGAAGATGAAAAGTGAAAACCATCATTATTTAAGGAAGAAGAGTCTGAAGGTTTACCAAAAGTGAGGGATTAAATAGGTGATTTGTAACCAAGATTAGAACTAATTGCATTACTACAACTTGGGCTAGAATATTTTTCTTTTTGAACTAAAATTTCATTGAGTATGTACTCTTATATTAGCTTAATGTAATTGTGGATCAATCAAGGATTATGAGTGTTATGTACAGCATGAATTAAGACAAAATGACTGGTTCAATGAAGTTATGTATGGGGTAAGACATATCATGTTTCAAACCATTTGATTCATTCAGAAGCCTAACCTATCTAGGACACAGTTTATTAAAAAGATATCTATTAGTACATATTTTGCATCCGAATTTGTCCAGCAAGTACAACTTCTGTACTTTCTTTCTTTTCCCTTTTTAAAATTAACAAATATAATTCAGGCTTACCCCTTCTCATAGACAATAGCAAATCAAGTTACTTTTTCTTGGATTTTCAAGTGATGATCTTCATATTTTGTTGAATTATGTAAACTTAGATTGGGCTGACTATATATGCTAAATATATATATATGCATATATAGAGCATTTCATTTAATTTTTCACAATTAATATTTGGTAATATGAGATTTCTTTTCCCTAAAAAAAAGAAAAGATTAATGTGTGGTGCTAATTTTGTCCTCATCTTTTTTGGTTGAATAGCAATCTCGAGTATCACCAAAAATAAAGTTTCGCTGGCTAGCTTAGGTGCAAATCCCCAATATATATTTATATATATAGAAAAAATTTGGGTAGTGGTAATTTTTAGTATTTTTATAAGTTGTAACTCTATTTATATTTTATAATGTAGTTACAATAGATCTCTCACAAATTTTCAGGAAATTCCGAATAATTTAGGATGTCGAAATTAATATTTAAATAATATATTAAATATTAAAACAAGCACGCGTGCTGTTTGAATATTGATTTTAGCATCCTAAATTATTTAGAATTTCTTAAGAATTTATGAGAAGTTTTTGTAACTATATTATATACTGTCATGTACAAAAATTACAGCACTACTATAGTAGAGTATATAAATATATATATATATTCTCTAGTACTACCAAAAATAAACTGAGCTTTGCTCTAACATATATGGACTCAATTTACTCAAGTAAATGAGGTATTTATTTTATTAGAGTCATGTGTCTTACATATAATAAGTGTAAGAATATTAAGTCATTAATAACAATATGAGTAATTCTAATTTTACTAATTATCAATTGGTTGTTGGTATTTATTTTTTTATTTTGCTTATATTTTATATGAATTTGACAATAGTGGCTAGTAAAATTTCAATTTTTAATTGGGTTATATATATATTAATCTATTGGACACTATTAGAACCTGCAACCCCACCATACTAATATAAAATTATTTCCTTAGCACCAAAGTGAGAGAAAAGAGAAACAAAATTGAACTAAAAAAGCTGGGAATCCGATTCTTCATCATATTCATCTTTTTGCTCATATTACACCAACCAAACTCAAGTACCATTTCTTTTTAGTCTCATGCTTCAACTACTAATTTACAAACTTGGCTTACCAACTAAAGTGGTACCATTTGGGTCAACTTAGAATTTTGTGATAATGTTCTTCCTAATTATAAATTTAATTTGATATAATAGAAAATTATGATGACCAACTAAAATGAGTAAATTTGCCTATAAATGTATATTGTTGAATAAGAACAAACAATACATGAGTAGATTACATCATAAACTATGTTGTACCACACTTCAATTTCTTTGAATAATTCAACCTAGTTCTTTGTGATTGCTTGATTAAATAATTTATAGTTTCCTTCACATACTTTTGTAAAGTGAGATAAATGTGATGATGCCCTAAAAATATTAAGAATAATATTTATTAATTACATTTCCGAAATATGTATTTTATAAAATGAATCAAAATAGTCCTCTAGATATCTAATTTTGGTCAAAAATATTTTTCAATATAACTAAAATATCCTCAAGTTTTATGAAATATTTTGGGCAAAGGCATGACAACACACTAGCGGCACAAATGGATGCAGTCAGAGAAGGCAAGGGCACAGATTTCTCAATATCAAGTCAAGGATTATTGAGATATAATGATCGGGTATACATGCCAAATGATCAAAGGATTAAGATGGCGATTCTAGAAGAAGCGCATAGTACCCCGTACTCAGTTCACCCAGGGTCGACCAAGATGGCACACGACATCAAGGCAATGTATTGGTGGCTAGGGATGAAGAAGGACATAGCAGAGTTTGTGTCTAACTGTCTAGTATGCCAGCGAGTGAAAGCAGAGCATCAGCGGCCTGTAGGCTTATTGCAACCACTTAGCATTCCAAAATGGAAATGGGATGATATAGCCATAGATTTTTTGACGGGTTTACCTCGAACAAGGAAGCAGCATGATTCGAGCTTGGATAGTAATAGATAGATTAACCAAGTCAGTTCATTTCCTGTCTGTTAAGACTTCGCACAGCAGATCTTTACGGAGACGTTTAAGTCCAAGAAATAGTACGACTGCATAGAATCTCTAAGACAATAGTATTCGATAGAGGATCGGTGTTTACATCGAGATCTGGGAGTGAGTATTTGCCGCTGATAGAATTCTCCTACAACAATAGCTACCAGTCAACGATCGGGATGGCACCTTATGAGTTGCTTTATGGAAGAAGGTGTCGATCGCCGTTACATTATGACGAGGTAGGAGAAAGGCAACTACTTGGAACTGAAGCTGTTAGAGGAGCTCAAGATGTAGTAGCCCTGATTAGAAAGTGTATGCTCGCTGCTCAAAGCCGTTAGAAAAGTTATGCGGATGCCAAACAGCGTGATGTGGAATTCAAAGTCGGAGATCAAGTTTCTTAAGAATATCTCCTATGAGAGGTGTGAAGCAGTTCGGGAAGAAAGGCAAGCTTAGTCCTTGATTTATAGGTCCTTTTGAGATATTGGACAAAGTGGGAGCAGTTGCATATAGATTAGCCCTACCGCCAGCTCTAGCATATAGCCATAATGTGTTCCACATCTCGATGCTGTGTAGATATGTGTCAGACCCATCTCACGTCCTCAAGTACGATACGATAGCACTCCAGAAAGACTTGAGTTACGAGGAACGGCCAGTTAGCATCCTAGATAGAGGGATGAAAGAATTACGGTCTAAGAGTTTTCCGATAGTCAAGGTCCTATGGAGTAATAGTTCTAAACAGGAGGCAACGTGGGAGTTGGAGGAGGACATGTTAGCCTGGTATCCGGAATTGTTTGATAAGTAAATTTCGATGGCGAAATTCTTTGTAGTAGGGTAGAATTGTAGAGTCCCAGAATTTACTTAGCTAGTTAGATATTAGTAGTAGTAGTAATAGCTAGTATTAGTTATAGTATGTTCATTACTGTGGATTTTTGTTCAAGCCGGGACATAGTTGGAAACTCCTAGCAATAGTTATGGATTTTATAAGTTTAACCTATAGTTTAAGAGTATTAATTATAACATAAGGTTTGGTTAATATTGTTGGTTATTAATATGATAATTATTATAACCTAAGGTTTAGATAGAGCTGATAAGAATATGACATTTGTCATGAGCATGAATAATTATTCCTAAGGTTTAGATAGAGCCAATAGGAAAATGACACTTGTCATATGTATGATTATTAAGGAATTATTATTTTAATGATAAAATAGGGGAAATATAAGACTTAGTCTTCACCAGAATTTGTTAGGAGCATGACATTTGTCACAATTTTATTTATTTGTGATTTAGATATTTTATTTAGGCTATTTAGGGTTTTTACCCCCCGAACTATTACCACTACCGTATCGTGCCCCCTAATTTTTTCAGGCCGTTAAAAATTCCCCCCAAAATATTCACAGTAATGTAAAGAAGGATTTCCGTTAACTTTCAACACATGTGGCTAACAGAAGGCTGACATGGCTCTTTATATGCTGATGTGTCTTGGCCATGTCAGCGCCATGTGTGTAATTTTAAAATTAAAAAATCTATAATCATATTAAAAATTAATGAATTAAACACTAAAAAATAGAATTAATAAATTAAACTATTTTTTATACATTAAAAAAATAAATACCATATTTAAAAACAATAAAATTACACACATGGCGCTGACATGGCCAAGACACATCAACATGTAAAGAGCCATGTCAGCATTCTGTGTTGAAAGTTAACGGAAGTCCTTCTTTACATTACTCTGAATATTTCGGGGGGAATTTTTAACGGCCTGAAAAAATTAGGGGGCACGATACGGTAGTGGTAATAGTTCGAGGGGGAGGGGGGTAAAAATCCTAAATAGCCTTTTATTTATTTGTGATTTAGATAATTAAATAGATTTTTCGTAACTTTAGGGTGCTGTAACTTCCGACCTATTTTTGACCCAGTTATGTTATGAATTTCGAAAAATAGTATTTCTAAAAAGTTGTATATAATTTAATTAGATTTCTAACGGTATAAAGATATTCTAAATCGGAGTCTTACAGCTCCAGATATGTTAATTTTACTGTAGGTTAGTTTAGAGTTACGGGATTTAGAAATTTAGAAGTTAGGATTCTATTTTAAATTTAAATTTAAATTTGGATTATAGTTAGAAGATTTTTATTCCTAGAACTCTATAAATAGGACCTAGCACCAAGCTTTTTCATTCATTCTTCAAGCATTGATCAGAGCCTTCTAGGTGCTAGTGAGACTATAGAGTGATAAACACTTGGGTTGGGGTTATAAGCTTTGTCATTCTAAGCTTATTAGACACTTGGGAAGTAAGGTTCATAGAGTGTATTTCGGTTTCGAGGTGTAGTTCGGTCATAGCAATTTCGAAGTTATTCCTATTCTTAGTTCCTTTTCTGTATTGTTAGTTCTTATAGTTTTTCTCTACTCAATTCCTAACTCAATCTTCTCTATTCTTGGTTAGGTATCTAAGTTCTTCGAACTTGAGATTTCTTGTTGGTAAGTATCTTCTCGATGGTTTAGTTCATTCCTCTTCATCTCTTTCTTTTAGAAAACTCACCTCTCTATTAATGGTTTTTAGGAGTGTTCCAAAATCCCGACTTTGTTCTCTTCATCCCGGTATTTTGGTAAGGAAAATAGGATAGATCTTGTATGTTTGTAAGATATGTTATGTTTATGTTATGATATGTTTATGCTATAATATGTATATGTATAATATGTTTTGTAGTCCTTGGGCATATGACTTGTTTAGATAACAAGCCCCAAGATTATGTTTTTAGTCGCTTGGGCATATGACTTGCTTAGATAGCAAGCCCCAAGATTAGTTTATAATTTTCATGGTTTAGAGTTATGGTTTACCCTACCTCAAATATATGACAAGGGACCTAGATGAGTTATCATATACTACCATGTGATCTAACCTACCTCAGATATTAGACAGGGGACCTAGATGGTTTATCACATGCCATGTTAATGAGTTAATGGCCATTAATATTGTAGTCCTATATGATATAGGTTTTTATAGTCATATGTTTTTAGTGTATGCTTATGATTTATTATGTATGTTTTAGATAGTATTATGTTTTATAGTATATGATGTAGTTTTATGCTTATGATATATGATGTATGTTTTTAGTAGGTTTTCCTTGCTGGGCATTAGGCTCATTCCTTTATTTTTAGTGTGATGCAAGAAAATGAATATGGAAGGCGGAAGGATTCATGGTAGCTTGGCTTGTGTGTTGAGGATGGATGGAATGTGTGGACTGCGTGTCGATCGAGGATGAAGTTATTTATTTTTTTTAGTCTTTTAAATCATGTTTTTTCCGCATTTAGTTTTGTAAACAATTTTCTTTAGTTTAAAGTTATGTTTTATGTTTTAAACAATGGGTACCCATGCCATATTTTCTATTATTATGTATTTGATACAATATTTCAAGATTTAATAAAGTTAGTTATATTATTTCTTATGTATATTTTCCAAAATAGTAGTTATGTATAGTAGATCTAATGGTCCAAGGTCTTAGAAATTGTTGGGTCATTACAGTTGGTATCAGAGCAACGGTCCATTAGTATGAAGTTCTCCTTGATACACACGCTCAAGCTTCGAATCTAACCGCCAATGTAAGTGTTTATGTTATAGTTGTTACGATTATGTGTTAGTAAAACGTTTTAGCCCTTATGTTTTCAGTTAAGAATACCTGTAAATTAGTTTATTTTCTTTATTTAGTTTATTTATTATCTTTGCATAATGATTGTATATAGTTAAAAAAAAATTCCAAATTAATATCATGGTTATTTTATTATCATGTATGAGTTTGATTTTTCTTTTGCAATCATAATAAATAATAAATAAAATAAATAATGACTAAGTTCGGTGAGGGTGGATACAAATCAATGAACCAAGTTTCTATATTGAGAGTTAGGGGGCCATAGTAGTGGGAACGATTTTACTGATCCCAGCCCTCCCTCAGTATGGTTAACTTTGGAACAACGATGAGTTTCGAGCCTGAGAATTAAGTCATATATGATAATTAGAAACACACTTAGAAAATAATAAAGATGGCTTATTTTTTTAAAAAGTTTAGAAACACACCCTAATTATAAAGAAGGCTTACATCATTTTTTTTTATAAGAAATCATAATTAATAGGTCCGAGTTATGTTTGCTTAGATTAAGTTTTACCTTAGAGCCTAATAGGGTAAGTTCTAACATGTTCTCGACTGTTAGAACTTTTGCTGAAGATGTCGTTTAGAAGATCTGCTCGCAACAACGCCAATGCCTCAAGCGTTGTTCCTAAAACTTATGAAGCCCCTCCAGTTCCCAGAAGGGGAAGTCGTGCAACCAATGCTGCTGCTAAAGAGAGAGCGTTGCCACCGTCGGTTGACAACACTGCATAAATTGCAAGACTACGACAGCAAGTGGAGGAATTACTACAGCAACAGCGACAGCAGACTCAGCCTCCACCTCAGTCGCAACCACAGCCTCAGTAGATTGCTCAAGTACCCCATCAAGTAGGTCCTTATGGGGCATGGCCAATGGCGAACTATGCGCCATACCCAACTTAGCACATGGAGCTAATCTACGAGCAGTTTTGTAAGCAACACGCTCCAAACTTTGAAGGGACAATAGACCCCTTTGAAGCAAAAGAATGGCTCAGAAATGTAGAGCCGATCCTAGCGCATATGAATCTCGACAATGCGGACCGTATATCCTACGTTTCGTCTCTGCTTAAGAAGGATGCTAGAATATGGTGGGACTTAGTTCAGCAGACTAACGATGTCGCCACCATGATATGGACAAGATTTGTGGAGTTGTTCCAGAAGAAGTATTACAACTCAGCAGTCATCGCTACAAGGGTTGAGGAGTTCACTAGTTTGAAGCAGGGCAACTTAACGGTAGTAGAATATGCTCGGCAGTTCGACAGATTAGCCAAGTTTGCACTAGAGTTGGTTCCAACTGACTTTATGAGGGTGACCAAGTTCGTTAGAGGACTTAGACCAAAGATTGAATTAGGGGTTAAGCTATCAAACCCGTGAAATAGTACCTATGTCGATGTTCTAGAAACGACAATAGAAGTAAAAAGGCTTCAGGCGAATGTTAGTAAGGAGAAGGCTAGTAAGCCTGAGCCTAAACAGCAGGGTCAACCTTAGAATGGTCGAAACAACCACAACAACAGCCGTCAGCATAGCAATAGTAATAGTAATGGTCATAAGAGAAGGCATCCTAATGATAAGTAGGCCAATGGTGATAAAAGAGCACAAACAAACAATGGAGGCAATAAGTCGGGTTATGTAGAATACCCGCAATGCTCTAAGGGCCAAAAGAAACATCAAGGGATGTTTCAACTGTGGTTAGGAAAGTCATCGAAAGAAGGAATGTCCATAGCTCAAGCAGAAGGAGAAGAAGGATTAAACGATGGTTCCAGACCAAAGTCTTTGCCTTGACCCAGGGAGGAGCCCATGCTAGTAACAAGCAGTTACATGTCAGATTCTTATCCTCGATAGCATATGTTCTAGTATCGCTTGATTTGAGAGCAATATACTCATATATCTCATTAGGAATGATAGAGAAATTAGACAAACCTTGTAGAACTAGGTTTGTGACATAGTTGCCTTCGGGTGAAGTAGTCCTATCATCACGGATAGTACGAGGCATACCAATCAAAATTGAGGACATAGAACTAGAAGGAGATCTAATAGAACTGGAGATTAAAGACTTCGACATGATATTAGGCATGGACGGGCTAGCAAGGCATGGCGTAACCATCGATAGCAGACATAAGCAAGTGATGTTCGAGACTCCTGACGATCAGAAACGATGCTATATGGGAAAATTTTTAGGACTACATATGCCGCTTATTTCATCTCTCAAAGCTCAGAGGATGATAGAAAAAGGATGTCACACATTCTTAGCTAGCGTTACGCCTGTGGTAAAGGGAACACCACTAAAGGTCAGAGATGTACATATTGTAAGGGAATTTCCAGAGGTATTTCCTAATGACTTGCCAGGATTGCCGCCGACACGGGAGATAGACTTCAAAATCGAACTAGTACCAGGCACCGAGCCATTCGCTATGGGGAGCACCGGTACTATTTGTGAAGAAGAAGGATGGAAGCATGCAGATATGTATAGATTATCGCGAGCTGAATAAGGTGACAAATAAGAATAAGTACCCGCTACCCCGAATTGACAACTTGTTTGATCAACTCCGAGGGGCAACCGTTTTTTTTAGATTGATCTATGGTCCGAGAATCACCAGCTCAAGGTACGGGAAGAGGATATTCCCAAGACGTCTTTTAGAACTCGTTATGGACATTACGAGTTTCTAGTTATGTCTTTTGGTCTTACCAAGGCTCCAGTCACGTTTATGGATTTAATGAATATGGTCTTTATGGATTATTTGGATAAATTCGTCGTAGTATTCATTGACGATATCTTGGTGTACTCAAAGGATAAAGTTGAGCATGAGAAACATTTAAGGTTATTCTTGCTACACTGAAGGAGCATCAACTTTACGTCAAGTTCAAGAAATGCAAATTTTGGCTTTCACAAGTAGCATTTCTCGGCCACATAATATCCAAGGAAGAGATTGCTATAGACCCATCTAAGGTAGAGACTGTAAAGATTGGCCAAGACAAAATAACGCATCTAAGGTAAGAAGTTTTCTGGGACTAGCAGGCTATTACCGGAGGTTTGTAGAAGGCTTTTCTAAGATAGCCACTCCACTTACCAACCTGACCCAGAAGCATCAAAGGTTCAACTGGACTAATAAGTGTGAAGAGAGTTTCTGGTTGCTTAAGGATATGCTCAGCACCAGTACTTGGTGTACCGACACCCAATGATAAGTTTGTAGTCTATTGCGATGCGTCGAAGTAAGAGTTGGGTTGCGTGCTGATGCAGAATGATAAGGTGATAGCCTACGCCTCATGGCAGCTAAAGGAGTATGAGCAACGCTATCCAACGCATGATATGGAGTTGGCAGCAGTGGTTTTTGTGTTGAAAATCTGGCACCATTATCTTTACGGAGAACGGTGCGAGATTTATACGGACCACAAAAGTTTAAAGTACTTTGTACGCCCTGATTTTCCCACGGGCTGATTAGCAAGTCGAGCTGCGGCCTAACCATGATTACCTCATGATCATCCCCAGGGGCCGGAGCTTCTGTCGTAGTGTCGTGCCTTCCTAGCTCGAGGAAGCCCCAAGAGCTCGCCTTCACTGCCCAAGGCCGGGGCAGGGTTTCCGAAGGTCGAAGACCGAGCTAAGTATGAAGCTCGTGATACAAGCTTCATATGGAGGCTATGACCCTTTGCGAAGTCAACACACGCAAGGTAAACGTGCACATATCAGGCATCACGTGTCTGATATCCCCCTGACTTCTCGGACACGCAGCAGGAACGTGCGTATTCAGACACCCACGACTAGGTTGGGCCGTGCTGCCCATTACCTCCTTACCTATTGATTTGACCACACTTATGTGTCAGGTTTAGGAATTAATCATGAACGTCACAGAATTAATACGACAAGTAAGAAGGTCACGGGATGACCTTCTTACCAACTTCCAGGTGCCTTCTCCTATAAATATGGAGACCCTGGGAGTTGATAAGGGTTGGAAAAAAATAACCTCTTGTAAGAAATACTCTGTAATCAAATACTCAGTATAGATCAATAATATTGATTAGTGGAGTAGAAAGATTTTAACCTTCGAACCACTTAAAAAACGTGTCTTGAGTCACCTCTTTCCTCCTCTAAGATCATATATCTATTTCGGTTCACCTTTAGCACTAATCCCTTTCTCTTCTTCTCTTAATTACATGTTGGCGAAGAACCGCGTCAACAGTTTGGTGCTTTCATTGAGAGCAAGTTCGATTAGTGCTGCTGCAAACATCCAACTTTGGTGACTACTCAGTCTAGGCATGGTAACGAGACAGAACAACATGATGGGCAGGAGGCTTATCATACTACCATCCCTGATGAACAAGTTCCTGAAGTCCAACAGTGGCCAGGAAAACAGCCGGTGGGCCAAGATGATACCGGTAGTTCGGGGCCTCGGCCACCTAGTCCGAACCCATGTTATTATACTGCGGTGGAAATGGATAACGCTCAACTGAGGAGTCAGTTAGCAACAGCTAGCCAGCAAATCCAGGATATCCTGGCCCGATTACCCCCTCTCACAACCGGCGTTAACGTCGGAGAGAGGCAAGGCAAGGCTCCTAATTCTCGTCGGGGTAACCGATCCAGGCATAGCCGTTCGGATAGACTTCCGGCAGCCAACTCCACCCCTTCATCACATCATCGAGAGGCAAACTTCAAGGAAATGCCTAGGATTGGACAACAGCAATACAGCCGTTCGGTCAAGACGTCGACTCCTAGCTCCCAACCATCCTCGAGAACGCCCAGGGGAGCTCGAGGAAATTCCTGAAGGAGATCCGGGGAAGGCTCGCGATGTCAGCCCGTCCCCGACGGCCGTCCTATGCCTCGTCCAGATCGCCCGGTGCGGGACCAACAGGTTGGCAGGGCCGAAAGGCCCCCACCAAACTTGATTCGTCCAGACGGAACTAGGATCGCCTCCCCAGTCAGGCATCCTCCATCTCCGATCAGATATTCGTCTCCTCCTCGGCCCGTACGGGACATTCCAGCCTATGGGAGTAGTGGGAGAAACCTGCCATCAGCTGGACCTTCCCGGCGCAGCAGGGTGCCAGGGGAAGGCTCAGGCCATCACCACCAAAGGCGGACTCCAAGCCTATCCAGCAGGAGCCACTGGACCGGCAGTCGCCAGAGTGATCTCTCCGGGGGAGACCTTCGTCAGCATTTAAGTTCGGCACAAAGTCACCAGACCACCCAGGGAGGTGACCTGCGAGATCGCCTCAACTCTCATAGAGGGGACAGAGCAGGAGGGGGGGGCCTGTCCGAAGTACGCAATGGGGGGAATGTCCCAAATAACCTATCTCAAGATAGGAGGGGCAATAACCCACCAAATGTGTACAATGGATCCAGAGCTATTGAACAGCCCCGGAGTAACCAAGGACATCAGGACCAAACCCTCGAGCGCCTGACTCAGATGGAGGAGCTGATGAGGAAGCTCCTATCAGAAAAAGAAAAAGACGAATATGATTCAGGGGACGAGATGGAACTCTTCGCCCCCAATAAAGCATCAACGACATACCCATATGGTTTCCGTATGCCTCACTTATCAAAGTTCAACGGGGACGGAGACCCGTCGGACCATTTAGGGATGTTTAACACCCTAATGATGGCCCATAACATTGGCCCGGAGCTACGATGCTTAATCTTCCCTTCCACACTGACCGGACCTGCCAGACAGTGGTTCAAGCAAAGTAAAAGATAGTCAATCAGTTCCTGGAAGACCTTCTCAGCCGACTTCAAAAGGGCATTCCGAGCCTCCCAGGCCACCCGTGTTCAGGACGACTCCCTGGCTAACGTGAGACAGCAGCCCGGTGAAACTCTGAAGGCCTACCTGAGCAGATTTGCAAACGTCGTTGCTCGGGCTAGAGATGCAGATGATAGCTCCAAGCTCATGGCCATGAGAATCGAAATCCTTGTTGGAGGAGACCTATGGAAGGATATACAGAGGAAGGGAGTCAGCTCGGTCAACGAATTCCTTAACAGGGCCCAAGAATGGATAAACTTGGAAGAAGCCGAAGCCTCAGCTGCGGGAACCAGCCAGGTTCCCGATCAGCCCGCGGGAGTAGGGACGGAGGTCGTGGAGCGACCCCAAACGTCGCACAGAGCAACCAGCCCGGTGGAGGAAAAAGAAAGGGCAATGGTGAAAACGGTCAGCACGGCCAAAAGAAGAATAAGTCTGTAGATAAGTTTAAGCCCGTTTTCACGACGTATACCGAGCTCACGCAGTCCAGAGAGAGTATCTTCTTGGCCAACTCTACTCGGGTCCCTTGGAAGAGGCCGGAGCCATTGAAGCACCCCAAGGGAAAGAGAGACACTTCAAAATTTTGCCGTTTTCATAACGACGTCGGCCACAATACCAACGATTGTAGGCATTTGAAAGATGAGATCGAAACTCTCATCCGAGCCGGCCCCTTGGCTCAATACTCGCGGAACAGGGTCCCAGCAAGTCAACCTGCTCCAGAAGCCCCAGCCAGTCAGCCCGGGTCTCGGGTAGATCAGGATGTCCCTCCCCCCGTGGTTGGAGGAGAGATATCCACCATCTCTGGAGGTCTGCACATGGCTGGCACGAGCAGAGGTGCCCAGAAGAGATACGTGAATGAACTAAAGGCTCACAACGGAGTGGAGTTCGTCCCGGGGCAGCGCCAGTCAAAGCAGCAGCGATTGGAGAGGCATCCAATCATTTTTACGAAGGAAGATGCAGGCCATGTCCAGTTCCCTCACAATGATCCCTTGGTTGTAGCAGTCCAGCTCGCCAACCGAAGAGTGAGGAGGGTACTGATAGACAATGGGAGCTTGTTGAACCTCCTATTCTGATCCACCTTAGAGAAGATGGGTTTGACCGTCGCCGAGCTAAAGGCAACCTCCATGATGCTGTATGGTTTTTCGGGAGAATGATCAGCGGCGATAGGGACGATCAAGCTGGTGATCACCCTAGGGGAAGAATCTCGGACAGTCTCCAAACTACTCGAGTTCGTGGTCATAGACTGCCCCACTGCTTACAACGCCATTTTGGGCCGACCTACGCTCATAGCTTTCGAGGCTATCACTTCCATTCGACACCTCGCCATGAAGTTCCCTACTTCAACGGGAACCTGCACTGTCCATGGCGATCAGCTCGCTGCCAGGGAATGCTACAGCATTTCCATGAAGGGAAAATCTAAACCCGGGCAGCTGGCTATGGCCATTCTGAGTGAAGAGGAATCTCAGGAACCCTCAGCGGACCCTGAGATTGGAAAACCTCAAAGCGCCAAAGGGGGAAATGTCACTTTGAGTGAGGATATTGACCCCCGAGTAGGCAAAGACAGATCCGAGCTCCAGGCTATTGAGGAGCTCGAGGAGGTGAACCTTGATCCACAAGATCTATCACGGACGGTCAAGCTCGGGAAAAATCTCTACGGCAAGAGGAAGGTGGAGCTAACTACGTTTCTGCGGGCTAACTTAGACGTATTCGCCTGGTCCCACGAGGACATGATGGGGATTAGCCCGAGTGTCATCATGCACACGCTTCATCTGGACAAAAGCATTCCCGCCAAGTCTCAGAAGCAAAGACGTTTAGGAACAACCCGGGCTGAAGCCCTAGAAAAAGAAGTAGCCCGGCTCAAAAAATGTGGCTTTATCCGCGAAGCCAAGTTTCCAATTTGGGTCGCCAACCCCGTGCTAGTTCCAAATCCAAACGGAAAATGGCGAACCTGCATCGACTTCTCCGACCTGAATAAAGCCTGCCCCAAGGATTGTTTTCCATTGCCAAGGATTGACCAGCTAGTGGATGCCACGGCGGGGCACGAGCTCATGTCCTTTATGGACGCGTACTCAGGCTACAATCAGATCGCGATGAATCCGGCGGACCAGGAACACACCAGCTTCATGACCCCGACTAATGTCTATTGCTATAAGGTCATGCCGTTCGGACTGAAGAATGCTGGAGCTACCTACCAAAGGCTAGTAAATAGAATGTTCGCGGACCAGATCGGTAAAAACATGGAAGTGTACGTTGATGACATGCTGGTCAAGTCAAAGACTGCCGATAACCATGTTTCCGACCTGGAAGAATGTTTTAAAATACTACAAGAATATGGCATGAGGCTCAATCCCTAGAAATGCACTTTTGGAGTCGCGTCAGGGAAATTCCTGGGGTTCATAGTCAATACTCAAGGAATCGAGGAAAACCCCAGTAAGATCAGGTCTCTGCTCGAGCTTCCTTCGCCCAGGTCGCAGAAATATGTCCAAGGCTTAACAGGAAGAGTGGCGGCCCTCAACCGGTTTATCTCCAAGTCAACCGATAAGTGTTTGCCCTTCTACAACCTGCTCCGAGGAAACAAGAAGTTTGAATGGACAGAAGAATGCGAAAGCGCATTCCTCGACTTGAAGGCCCATCTGGCTGAACCGCCCGTACTATCCAAGCCCAAGGCAGGAGAGCCTCTTTTTCTCTACCTGGCTATCACTGAGGATGCAGCTAGTGCCGTACTGGTACGAGAAGAGGACCAAGTCCAGAAGCCAATCTACTACATCAGCAAGAGACTTCTCGGGGCAGAATCACGATACCCATTGATGGAAAAATTGGCATTCTGCCTAATCACGGCCTCACAAAAGCTCAGGCCGTACTTACAATCTCACTCAGTACACGTCATGACCGATCAACCTCTAAGGCAGGTTTTGCAAAAACCTGAAGCATCGGGACGTTTTTTAAAATGGGCGGTCGAGCTCAGTCAGTTCGAGATTTTCTACACTCCCCGAACTGCAATGAAAAGTGAGGCCCTCGCCGATTTTGTGGCAGAATGCACGGGATTCCAGGAGGATCCAGCAGAGGGCTCACCCCAGGTCACCTCGCCCCAATCGTTGTGGAGGATCTTTGTGGATGGTTCTTCCAACGAGAACGGCTCCGGGGCCGGAATCATTCTGATATCCCCCGAGGGACATAGATTCCACTCGGCGCTAAGGTTCGGGTTTAAGGCCTCCAACAATGAGGCAGAGTACGAAGCTTTGTTGGCCGGGCTGAGGATAGCCAAAGAGCTAAAGGCGAGCTCCGTCCAGTGTTTCAGTGATTCCCAGCTCGTGGTAAACCAGGTTCTGGGCGAGTATCAGGCACGGGGACCCAAGATGGCCGCATATCTGGCAAAGGTAAAAGTAGAGCTGTCCGCATTTGAGCGAGGATCGATCGAGCAGATACCTCGGGAACAGAACGCTAATGCAGATGCTCTTGCCAAGCTTGCCACCTCAGGAGAGATGGAGACCTTGGGGTTGGTGCCAATAGAATTCTTGGGAATACCAAGTATAGAAGAAGACCGGGCGGAGGTCGAGATGGTCGACGCCAGGCTGACCTGGATGACCCCCATTCTTGAATATCTCGTCGAGAGTAGGCTGCCAGAAGGGCGTAACGATGCACGGCGAATCCTGTATCAAGCTCCGAGATATACGTTGGTCGATGGGGTGTTGTACCGACGTGGGCACTCCCTACCTCTCCTCCGCTGCGTTTTTCTAAGTGAAGCGAAGGCCATCCTGCAGGAAGTTCACGAAGGATTCTGCGGAGACCACACCGAGGGGCAGAGCTTGGCCTTAAAGGTTCTCAGGCAAGGGTATTACTGGACAAATCTATCCAAAGACTCGATCTCATATGTGAAGAAGTGCGACAAGTGCCAAAGATTCGTTGCAGTTGCCCGAGCTCCTCCAGTCGAGCTGAAGATGATCTCGTCCCCATGGCCGTTTGCCGTTTGGGGGATAGACTTGGCTGGCGCCCTCCCCACTGGAAAAGGCGGGGTGCGTTACGCCGTGGTAGCCTTCGACTACTTTACTAAGTGGGCTGAGGCAGAGCCGTTGGCAATGATAACGTCCAAAAAGGTGCTTGACTTCGTGGTTAAAAGCATCATCTGTCGGTTCGGCCTGCCCAAGAAGATCGTCTCCGATAACAGCACTCATTTCGACAGCGACCTGCTCACTGAGTTCTGTGAAAGACATGGGATTGTAAAAAGTTTCTCCTCCATGGCCTATCCTCGGGATAATGGCCAGGTCGAAGCTGTCAACAAGACCCTAAAGGCGAGCCTCAAGAAAAGATTAGATGAAGCGAAGGGGGTCTGACCAGAACAGCTCCCCCAGGTCCTATGGGCATACCGGACCTCGCATCGAACTCCTATGGGTCATACTCCCTTTTCCCTAACCTTTGGGAGTGAGGCAGTCCTCCCCGTGGAGATAAAGGTTCTTTCGCATAGAGTCCAGTCTTACGACCAGGATCAAAACCATGAGCTCCTGTGCCATTCCCTCGATTTGGTTGAGGAGAGGCGAGAGGATTCGCAACTCCAGCTCGCCCATTATCAGCAGAAAATCACCCGCTACTTCAACACCAAGGTCAAAAAACGCGCCTTTAGCTTGGGCGACGTGGTCCTAAGGAGAATTTTCCTCGCCGGAAAAGATCCCAAAGATGGAGTTTTGGGACCGAACTGGGAAGGACCATACCAGGTCATCGAAGTCATCAAGGAAGGAACTTATAAGTTATCTCGACTTGATGGAGGGTCGGTCCCACGGACTTGGAATGCCATCCACTTAAAGAAATATTATCAATGATCCACTTGTAAGGCCTGGAAGGCCCCTTTTTATGTATCAATGAAAATCAGCTTTTTACGCATATTTGCAAGTGTAATCTTAAAGTAACCATGAAAGACCCTTTCCCAGTTACTTGGGGGGCATATGGTGCCTGGATATAACCAGGTCTCCTTAACGACTTAGATGTTGATTCTTATCGATTGACCGTTGTTTTCTTAAAAACGCGAGATATTGATAAGGGTTAACGCTAACTAAGTCCTATCCTGGTTTTAACCAGGTCATAAAACTTAGAAGTTGATTTAAATCTATTGATCGTTGTTCTTCTTAAAGAGCTCGAGACATAGATAAAAGTTAACACGAACTAAGTTTTCAAATTAAGTTCCTGGTTTTAACCGGGTCATAAAACTTAGAAGTTGATTTAAATCTATTGATCGTTGTTCTTCTTAAAGAGCACGAGATATGGATAAAAGTTAACACGAACTAAGTTTTCAAATTAAGTTCCTGGTTTTAACCGGGTCATAAATCTTAGAAGTTGATTTAAATCTATTGATCGTTGTTCTTCTTAAAGAGCACGAGATATGGATAAAAGTTAACCCGAACTAAGTTTTCAAAATGAGTTCCTGGTTTTAACCGGGTCATAAAACTTAGAAGTTGATTTAAATCTATTGATCGTCGTTCTTCTTAAAGAGCTCGAGACATAGATAAAAGTTAACACGAACTAAGTTTTCAAATTAATTTCCTGGTTTTAACCGGGTCAAAGAACTTAGAAGTTAATTTAAATCTATCGATCGATGTTCTTCCTAAAGAGCTCGGTTAATGGATAAATGTTAACGCGAACTAAGTTTTTCAAAAAATTGTAACCAAAATGCTTAAAGGCATGAAAGAGCGTAAGTTAAAAACGTCAAAGCAGATTGTCTCGAGGTGAAAACACCTCATGCAAGGGTTACATAAAAAAAAATACTTAAAAATATTCAAGGGGAAAAGAGACAAAACACCCTAAGCTACGTCAGATGGCCCCTGGGAGGTCGCTGTCTCACCCTGCTCCGCTGCGCCAGAGCCGTCCCCAGTCTCCGAAGGCGGCGCCTCTTTGTCAAGGCGAGCTTGGAACTTCACCAGCAAGCGCGCCCAAAGACTCGGTGACATGAAGGAAAAGTCAGCCTCCGGCTTGTAAGCCCAGCAGTGGTAGAATAGATCTTCCAGGGACTGCTCCGAAGTAGTCCGTTCGGCCTCCAACTCGGCCTGGGCGGCCTGGATCTCAGTCTTCGCGGCCTCGAGGTCTGTCCGCGAGGTGGAAAGGGAGGTCTCGAGCTCTTGGACCTTTGAGAGGGTCTTCTCCAACTCGGCCTTCGAGGTCGCCAGGGCATCTTTAGTCACCTTAGCCTCCTGAAGACAGGCCTGGTGCTCGGTCCTCATATCTTCGAGCTGAGTTTTGGCCCTGACGATGCTCCGGTGAAGAGCGACGACACCCTGCGAGAAATGAAAGATAAATTGCCTTAGAGGAAAAATAGGGCGAAGTGTAATGGTAAAAGCTTTAAGAGAACAGGGCAACTTACCGTTAGGGTCATGCCCATTGAAGACTCCATTACGCCAACCGGGCTCATTGTCTCAATGGCCCGGAGCTCCTTCTCAGTGAACTAATATATATGGCTCACGGCGTAGTTCGCCGACTCGTACACCATCCCCCGGAAGGCCTCTGGGATCTTCTCCAAATCCTGGGGGTTGATTGGGATGCGTACATCGGAGGCCACCACGACCGGAGTCTTGAGCTCCGACCCCGCGTCCTGGGTGGCGGCTGGAGCTCACGGAGGCGATGGAGGCATTTGGCCTGCTCCTGCAGCAGAGATAATTGCTCCCGCGACTTGATCTACCGGGGTTTTCTCCTTCTCCTTTGCCGGAGACTTGGTGGAGACCCCAGCGGCGCTCTTGGACCCCCGGAGCCTTTTCAGTCTTGGCCCGACTGAGGGGTTCCCCCCGAAGACTGCGCCTCGCAAGCTCTCCTCGGGCTGAGACATCTCTTCTGTCAAAACAAAAACATGGTTAATACAAGTTAGCAACCATACAGAGACAAAGACTGGGTTAAAGATAAATAGTATGCGAATACTAAGGGAGCCCTACCCCCCGAGCTAGAAGAAGAACCTAAGACGATTACTTCCCGAACTAGCGCAAGTTCTGGGTCCGGGTCTGACTCAGGGCTAGATTCTCCTACGTACTGCCTAAGCCCCGGAGCTAAGATACCCCTCAGGAGGGATGGCCATGAACGGAGGTTGGTCCCATTCTCCTCAAATAGGATTGACCTAAAGGCTAGGGTGTTATCTACTACTACGGTACCCCTCAGGAGGGTGTTATCACAAGTGGAGTCTCATCCTCCTCGTCCTCGTCCATCGCGACCTCCTCCACGATTATGGGCATAGAGGAGCGAACTGGGGGAGGCCCCCGAGGCCTCCTTAGATTCAAAGTTTGATTTGGGAAAATCAGCTTACAAAACACCATAGTCTCATCTGTCACGAGCACCTGGTAGTCCTTTTCACTGGGGGGCAAGCCCGCCAGTTTCTCGTATTGGGCCCCGAGGGTCACAGATTTCTCTGTCCTCACAAAGATGGCTGCAAGATTAGTCTGAGTCAGAACGGGGTGCGGGAGGAGCTAAAATGACACTTAAAGTACGAGCTAAGGTCGGAGAAAACTTACGAGGACGATTGAAATAGTGATGCTCGCAATTTCGGAACCCAGTTGACATGAAGAACTGGTCCTTAAAGTCATTAGGGTGGCAGGGCAGCTCGATGACCGCCGCCATATTAGGAAACCGAGTTAGATAGTAAAACTCGTCACCTCGCCCTCGCTGGTCTGGGCTGGCTTTGAGGCAGAAGAAATATAAAATGTCTGCAGGAGTGGGGACCTCCCACTCGTGCTTCTGGAACAAATACCTCAACCCTGCCAGCAGACGGTAGGAGTTGGGGGGGGGGGGGGGGGGGAGCTGAAACGGGGCCAACCCCACGTATTTGAGGAAATCAGCAAAATACTGATCCGGGGGAAGGAAGGCCCCTGCCTTAAAGTGTTCACCGCTCCAGGCCGCGAACGACTCCTCGAGCGGTGCACAGCTCCGCTCGCCATCTGAAGCAGGTTGGGCCACTATGGATGCTTTCCCCAGGGCGATGTTGTGGGAAATGAAGATTTTGTTAATCTTCACCTGGTCGGTTATCTTTGAGACGATTCTCTCCGCCTCAAAGAATGCATCAGGGGCCACCTCGACCTCCTTCTCCACTGCCGGCCCGAAGCGGGGGATCGGGGAGTCAGGCATCGCCGCCTTTCCTCTGTCCTGCTGGGAGGCCGAGGTGCCGACGTTCTTTTGGGGGAGATTCCTCTTTGGAGCCATCTGGTCGCCTAACGAACAAAAGAAAACATTTCAGAAAAAGGCGACCCAAGCATGAAGAAAAAGCAAGTATTATTTGCACGAGCTGAGGTAAGCCCAGCCCGTGGAGAGTGGGACCACGCGGTTCGATGAACACGCGCCTGTGCCCCCAGCAGATCCCCGATTCCTCGGGATTCGTGTGTCAGGGGGGTCAGGATAGAATTTTCCTTGGGGGAAAAGTTTCAGTAGGCAGAAAATTGCAAAACCGCCTGTGAGGCGTGTTCTGTAAGCTACCCGGTTTTGCACCCAAAATTATCAAGAATCCTACCCAGAAAATTTTCCCCAGAAAAAGAATCCTAAAACCCATACTCTAAAATGGTTTCCTACAGCAAAGATACCCTAACCTAAAAAGGGTTTTCACCCTCCGTATCCACAAAACCCAGTAAAACCTTGCATGCGGCTACAGTAAAAAATTTACCTATGCTACAGTAGCATATATTCTCAAAACGCACATGGTCAGGGAACTTACAGTGTGTAGCTGGGAGGTGGATGGAGGTGTCGCCTTGGTAAAAGCTTCGCCGATGTATTGGCTGCCAAAGCTTCGAAGAGATCTGTGCGCCTAAGCTTCTTGAACGCTGAAAATGGCAGTAACGAGTAGAGGGTTTGTTCTTCTGAGATAAAGAGATAAGGAGAAGAGAAGTTTGAAAAACTTCGAATGAAAGGGTGGCCCATGCGTAGGGTGGCCACCCCTTTTTATATGCATAAAATATCACGTGTAGAGGGCCATTGGATGGCCCTGATGAGGGATCCGAGGCCCTCCACTCGAAATACGAAACGACGGCTGGGCATAGGCTAGGTAATTAAATGCGGTTCTCGTAAGATGTACGGTCACCACCCACGATGTTCCACGTATCAGGTGCCTGCGTAAAAAGTGGAATACGAAGAGTTCATGGGGAAGTCTAAAAGCCCCTACTGTGGTCTGATATACGACGTGATATACCACGAGCAAGAGCTTGGGGGGTAGATGTACGCCCTGATTTTCCCACGGGCTGATTAGCAAGTCGAGCTGCGGCCTAACCATGATTACCTCATGATCATCCCCAGGGGCCGGAGCTTCTGTCGTAGTGTCGTGCCTTCCTAGCTCGAGGAAGCCCCAAGAGCTCGCCTTCACTGCCCAAGGCCGGGGCAGGGTTTCCGAAGGTCGAAGACCGAGCTAAGTATGAAGCTCGTGATACGAGCTTCATATGGAGGCTATGACCCTTTGCGAAGTCAACACATGCAAGGTAAACGTGCACATATCAGGCATCACGTGTCTGATATCCCCCTGATTTCTCGGACACGCAGCAAGAACGTACGTATTCAGACACCCACGACTGGGTTGGGCCGTGCTGCCCATTACCTCCTTACCTATTGATTTGACCACACTTATGTGTCAGGTTTAGGAATTAATCATGAACGTCACAGAATTGATATGACAAGTAAGAAGGTCACGGGATGACCTTCTTACCAACTTCCAGGTGCCTTCTCCTATAAATATGGAGACCCTGGGAGTTGATAAGGGTTGGAAAAAAATAACCTCTTGTAAGAAATACTCTGTAATCAAATACTCAGTATAGATCAATAATATTGAATAGTGGAGTAGAAGGATTTTAACCTTCGAACCACTTAAAAAACGTGTCTTGAGTCACCTCTTTCCTCCTCTAAGATCATATATCTATTTCGGTTCACCTTTATCACTAATCCCTTTCTCTTCTTCTCTTAATTACCTGTTGGTGAAGAACCGCGTCAACATACTTCTTCACACAGAAGGAGGTCAACATGAGGCAGCACAGGTGGTTAGAGCTAGTAAAGGATTATGACTGCGAAATCATATACCACCCGGGAAAGGCAAACGTAGTTGCCGATGCGCTAAGTAGGAAGAGTTATGGAAGTTTAGCAGCGCTAGCAGGAATAGAAAAATCGCTACAGCAGGAGCTGATCAGTGCCAGAATAGAAATAGTTGTTGGTAAGCTGGCTAATTTTTCTGTCCAGTCAAATCTGCTAGAAGATATACGGATTGGGCAAGGGCATGACGACACACTAGCGGCACAAATGGATGCAATCAGAGAAGGCAAGGCCATAGATTTCTCAATATCAAGTCAAGGATTATTGAGATATAAGGATTGGGTATACGTGCCAAATGATCAAAGGATTAAGATGGCGATTCTAGAAGAAGCGCATAGTATCCCGTACTCAGTTCACCCAGGGTCGACCAAGATGGCACACGACATCAAGGCAATGTATTGGTGGCCGGGGATGAAGAAGGACATAGCAGAGTTTGTGTCTAAGTGTCTAGTATGCCAGCAAGTGAAAGCAGAGCATCAGGGGCCTGTAGGCTTATTGCAACCACTTAGCATTCTAAAATGGAAATGGGATGATATAGCCATAGATTTTGTGACGGGTTTACCTCGAACAAGGAAGCAGCATGATTCGGCTTGGATAGTAATAGATAGATCAACCAAGTCAGTTCATTTTCTGTCTATTAAGACTTCGCACAGCAGATCTTTACGAAGACATTTAAGTCCAAGAAATAGTACGACTGCATAGAATCTCTAATACAATAGTATTCGATAGAGGATCAGTGTTTACATCGAGATCTGGGAGTGAGTATTTGCCGCTGATAGAATTCTCCTACAACAATAGCTACCAGTCAACGATCGAGATGGCACCTTATGAGTTGCTTTATGGAAGAAGGCGTCGATCGCCGTTGCATTATGACGAGGTAGGAGAAAGGCAACTACTTGGAACTGAAGATGTTAGAGGAGCTCAGGATGTAGTAGCCCTGATTAGAAAGTGTATGCTCGTTGCTCAAAGCCGTTAGAAAAGTTATGCGGATGCCAAACAGCGTGATGTGGAATTCAAAGTCGGAGATCAAGTTTCTTAAGAATATCTCCTATGAAAGGTGTGAAGTGGTTCGAGAAGAAAGGCAAGCAATTTCTTAAGAATATCTCCTATGAAAGGTGTGAAGTCCTTGATTTATAGGTCCTTTTGAGATATTGGACAAAGTGGGAGCAGTTTCACATATAGATTAGCCCTACCGCCAGCTCTAGTAGATAGCCATAATGTGTTCCACATCTCAATGCTGCGTAGATATGTGTCAAACCCATCTCACGTCCTTAAGTACGATACGATAGCACTCCAGAAAGACTTGAGTTACGAGGAATGGCCAGTGAGCATCCTAGATAGAGGGATGAAAGAATTACGGTCTAAGAGTTTTCCGATAGTCAAGGTCCTATGGAGTAATAGTTCTGAACGGGAGGCAACGTGGGAGTTGGAGGAGGACATGTTAGCCTGGTATCCAGAATTGTTTGATAAGTAAATTTTGAGGATGAAATTCTTTGTAGTAGGGGAGAATTGTAGAGTCCTAGAATTTACTTAGCTAGTTAGATAGTAGTAGTAGTAGTAGTAGTAGTAGTAGTAATAGCTAGTATTAGTTATAGTATGTTCATTACTGTGGATTTTGGTTCAAGCCGGGACTTAGTTGGAAACTCCTAGCAATAGTTATGGATTTTATAAGTTTAACCTATAATTTAAGAATATTAATTATAACATAAGGTTTGGTTAATATTGTTGGTTATTAATATGATAATTATTATAACCTAAGGTTTAGATAGAGCTGATAAGAATATGACATTTGTCATGAGCATGAATAATTATTCCTAAGGTTTAGATAGAGCCAATAGGAAAATGACACTTGTCATATGTATGATTATTAAGGAATTATTATTTTAATGATAAAATAAGGGAAATATAAGACTTAGTCTTCACCAGAATTTGTTAGGAGCATGACATTTGTCACAATTTTATTTATTTGTGATTTAGATATTTTATTTATTTGTGATTTAGATAATTAAATAGATTTTTCGTAACTTTAGGGTACTGTAACTTCCGACCTATTTTTGATCCAGTTATGTTATGAATTTCGAAAAATAGTATTTCTAAAAAGTTGTATATAATTTAATTAGCTTTCTAACAGTATAAAGACATTCTAAATCGGAGTCATACAGCTCCAAATATGTTAATTTTACTGTAGGTTAGTTTAGAGTTACGGGATTTAGAAATTTAAAAAGTTAGGATTCTATTTTAAATTTAAATTTAAATTTGGATTATAATTAGAAGATTTTTATTCCTAGAACTCTATAAATAGGACCTAGCACCAAGCTTTTTCATTCATTCTTCAAGCATTGATCAGAGCCTTCTAGGTTCTAGTGAGACTATAGAGTGATAAACACTTGGGTTGGGGTTATAAGCTTTGTCATTCTAAGCTTATTAGACACTTAGGAAGTAAGGTTCATAGAGTGTATTTCAGTTTCGAGGTGTAGTTCGGTCATAGCAATTTCAAAGGTATTCCTATTCTTAGTTCTTTTTCTGTATTGTTAGTTCTTATAGTTTTTCTCTACTCAATTCCTAACCCAATCTTCTCTATTCTTGGTTAGGCATCTAAGTGCTTCGAACTTGAGATTTCTTGTTGGTAAGTATCTTCTCGATGGTTTAGTTCATTCTTCTTCATCTCTTTCTTTTAGAAAACTGACCTCTCTATTAATGGTTTTTAGGAGTGTTCCAAAATCCCGACTTTGTTCTCTTCATCCCGGTATTTTGGTAAGGAAAATAGGATAGATCTTGTATGTTTGTAAGATATGTTATGTTTATGTTATGATAAGTTTATGTTATGATATGTTTATGCTATAATATGTATATGTATAATATGTTTTGTAGTCCTTGGGCATATGACTTGTTTAGATAACAAGCCCCAAGATTATGTTTTTAGTCGCTTGGGCATATGACTTGCTTAGATAGCAAGCCCCAAGATTAGTTTATAATTTTCATGGTTTAGAGTTATGGTTTACCCTACCTCAGATATTAGACAGGGGACCTAGATGGGTTATCATATACTACCATGTGATCTAACCTACCTCAGATATTAGACAGGGGACCTAGATGGTTTATCACATGCCATGTTAATGAGTTAATGGCCATTAATATTGTAGTCCTATATGATATAGGTTTTTATAGTCATATGTTTTTAGTGTATGCTTATGATTTATTATGTATGTTTTAGATAGTATTATGTTTTATAGTATATGATGTAGTTTTATGCTTATGATATATGATGTATATTTTTAGTAGGTTTTCCTTGTTGGGAATTAGGCTCATTCCTTTATTTTTAGTGTGATGCAGGAAAATGAATATGGAAGGCGGAAGGATTCTTGGTAGCTTGGCTTGCGTGTTGAGGATGGATGGAATGTGTGGACTGCGTGTCGATCGAGGATGAAATTATTTATTTTTTTTAGTCTTTTAAATCATGTTTTTTCGCATTTAGTTTTGTAAACAATTTTCTTTAGTTTAAAATTATGTTTTATGTTTTAAACAATGGGTACCCATGCCATATTTTATATTATTATGTATTTGATACAATATTTCAAGATTTAATAAAGTTAGTTATATTATTTCTTATGCATCTTTTCCAAAATAGTAGTTATGTATAGTAGATCTAATGGTCCAAGGTCTTAGAAATAGTGGGGTCATTACTGGTACATGCAACGATAAACTGATGGTCCAGCAATTCTTGCCTCATATGCTAATTGTATTTCTAAATGAACCATTATATCAAAAAATGCTGGAGGGAAGAGTTTTTCAAGATTACAAAGAATGATAGGTATTTGTTGTTCATGATGCATAAAATCTTGTGGTCGAGCAACTTTTGAATACATCATGCGGAAATAGTTACTTAAACTAGTTAGATGTAGACGAACATGTGCACTTGATATTCCCCTTAGTGCTAGTGGTAGTAATTGAGTCATAATGATATGAAAATCATGACTTTTGAGCCCATAAATTTTTCTTTTGCTCACATCAACACATCTAGAAATGTTGGCAGCATATCCATCTGGAACCTTAATTGTCTTTAGAAATCGACAGAAGACAATTTTTTCTTTTTTGCTTAATGTAAAACATGCAGGAGGAATAACAGTTTTCTTAGACTCGCTCTCCTTTGGATGAAGTTCAGATCTAATACCCATATATTTTAAATCAAGACGCGCATTCAAATTGTCTTTATTTTTTGCATCTAAACTCAATAATGTCCCCATCAAACTTTCACATACATTCTTTTCAATATGCATCACATCAAGATTGTGTCGCAATAAATTATCCTTCCAATATGGCAATTCAAAAAATATACTCTTTTTCTTCCAACTGTATGGCAATAGAGGATTAACAACTGTCTTCCCAAATTTAATCTGGTAGCCTGCTAATGTATCTAGTATCATAGAACCACTTAATGGAGTTGGAGCCATTCTTTCCTCTTTTGTGCCATCAAAAGATTTTTCATCATTTCTAAATGGGTCATTATTTTCTAACCAGCGTCGATGACCCATATAACAATGCTTTTTGCTATGCTTCAACCACATAGAATAAGTGTCTTGATGACAAGATGGGCATGCATACTTTCCTTTCGTGCTCCATCTTGATAAGTTTGCATATGCTGGAAAATCACTAATTGTCCATAGTAGTGATGCCTGCATGTTAAAGTTTTTTTTTTGTAGATGCATCAAAAGTTTCGACTCCAACTTCCCATAACTCCTTTAACTCTTCAATTAGTGGCTTTAGATATACATCAATATTATTTCCAGGTGCGTCTGGACTGGGTATGAGTAAGGACATAATAAAATTAGGTTGTTTCATACACATCCACGGAGGAAGATTGTATGGTATCAAAATAACTGGCCATGTACTGTGACTTACACTTAATGTTTTGAAAGGGTTCATTTCATCGGAAGCTAGCCCAAGTCTAACATTGCGAGGATCTGCAGCAAAATTCTTGTGGTTATGATCAAAAGTCATTCATGCTGGAGAATCTCTTGGGTGTCTCATACAACCATCACTTGTACGATCTTTGTTATGATGCCAAGTCATAAAATCATATGTTTTTTATGACATAAATAATCTTTGTAATCGTGGTATTAATGGAAAATGGCGCAAGACTTTAGCTTCAGTCCTATTTTTGATGATTAAAGAGTAAAGTTATTCTTATTATAAAGTATAAGTCATATAAAAGTATTATATGAAATTCAAAAAATGTTAACTAAATAAAAAAGAGAAGAAAATAAATTGTTATATTTAACATACCTCGGTGTAGAGCATACTTCACATTCTGTGTCATTTGCATGCTCCTTTCTATATAATATGCAATCTTTTGGACATGCATCAATTTTTTCGTAATCAAGTCCTAGAGCATTGATTAATTTTTTGGTCTCATAAAACGAGTTGGGCAATGTCTCACCTTTTGGTAATGCTCTTTTAAATAAGTCAAGTACCTTGCCAAATGATTGATCGCTCCATCCAAAGATGCACTTAATATGAAATAATTGAATAACAAATGATAGCTTTGTAAAACTTGTACAACTTGGGTAAAGTTCTTTCTCTGCTTCTTTCATCAAATCGTAAAATTCTTTTGCTCTCGCATTTGGTTCATCACCTTCACCTTGAAGATTGTCATTTCCATCATCGCATTCGTTGTCTCCAATGTTCTGTCCAATTGCATCATATATAATTCCTTGCATATCAATGGTATAATTTGACTCATGAGTATCACGAAGAGTCTTAACATTTTGTGCAGCATGTAAAGAAGATTTCTCGTGCAATACCCATTTAGTGTAACCATCCATAAATCCATTGCATATTAGATGTTCAAATGCTATTTTTCGAGTAACAGGTATAATAAGGACACACTTTACACAAGGACATATAATTTTTTCTTCATGACTTGCATTTTTAAATGCAAAATCCAGAAATAATTTAACTCCTTCTTGATATGAATCGCTCAATCTAGATTGGTTCATCCAACTCTTATACATAATTTATCTTTTGAGTTGATAATTAATACCTATAAAAAATATAAAAATTAGTTTATTTGAAAAAAAAACACATGTCATACAAAATTTTCAAATAAACACAACATTGTTGATAAGCTCAAATGATGAATGAATAATATCTGAATTTCATACACTCAAAAGGAAATTTCAAGATCCAATACCAACTTTTCTAGCTTATATTTCTATATACACCAAAATAATAAGAAAATAAAATAAAAACCATAAGTTGAAGAATTACTTTTAAAAAAATTTGTTTTTCCCTCCTAAATTGACAAAGAAGTATTGTGGAGTGTTTTTCTTTGGAGAGCATTAATACATGTTCTCTAATATTAAAGAGTCTTGGAGGGAGAATGAGAGAAATAGAGATGCAAAATGATATATATATATATATAGATATTTATGCTCGTTTAGTATTTTTTTTAAGTTGCTTAAATTTAAATTTTAAAAAATAAGGTTTGTTTTAAATATCTTGTTATTAAAATTTTGAAATACATACTATTACAAACCAAAAAAAATTTAACGTAGATATATATTTCTATCAATAAATAATAAGGTATTATGATGCAGATATTTTATTTTTAAATTTCATTAATATTGAAGAAGTAGATATATTATTAAAATTAGATACTATTATATATATTATATATTCTTAAAATACATCTAGCGTTAAACAAAAAAAAATAAGAAAAGTGAATATGTGATATTTTTTTTTAAATTTTATTAAAATAAATACGTTAGTAATAAGATATCAAAATTCAAAAATTTTCTTTTTGAATTTTATTTAATAGTAAATAACTATATATTTTAAAAATAAGATACTATCATATATATAATATATTTTAAAAAATATCAGCTTTCTTTCAACAAGAAAAATATCTATCGTTAAACAAGTAAAAAAAAATTAATAATGATTTATACTATTCTTCTGTGTCACACGTCTATATTTTCTTAAAAATTATAGGTATATCAATACTATTTCAATAGAAATAGTCAATTGAACTCCCATTTTTATAGGGAGAATTATAAAATTATTCTAAAAAATATTATATAATACCATATATTTATAACAATTAAAAAATATATAAAATTGTTTGAAAATATTTTATTATAAAAATTTAAGTAAAATATATAACCACCTCCCCATGTGTATATATTTTAAAAAAAAAGCGCTTAAATGAAATTTTATGAAAAAAATGGCGGTTGTTTTTGCAAAGTATACTGTTTTAGAAGGAAAAATTGATCGGAACAATACAACTCACATTTTCAAATCAATCTCAAGATTGCAAAAGGTTAAAGGAAAGCTAATGGTGAGACCAAAAACTGCATAGAAGGTGCGACAAAAGTGCTATAATCAAATTTGTTGATGATTCATCTCATGCAGGTAATGTTTATGACTTATAATTTTTACCTTATACAATCATTTCTCTCATATAAACATCATATATATATGTATAAATATATATATATACCTCTCACATATGTAAATATTCATTGCCTTTACCCCTGCACATCCCGTTTCCCCAATCATTTGGCACATACTTTTTTTTTCTCAATTTGACTTCTTACAAATACTTATTAGCTTGGATTATTTATGCATCAAATTCTTTTATTAAAAAATTTGTATGACCTCTATATGGAAAATGTTGTTTAATTTCACATGAACTCAAAATCTGCCAAATATGGTTTGATACCTTTTTGCTTTTACATTGTTCAAATAAAATTTCTGCATTTTGGCCTCTATATCCAAAAAATAATGAAGCAATCTAGTTCATATTTTTAACTATTCAATCCATTATATGCATGAAGAAAAGCTGAAATTACATTAGAGTCCATAAACTTAGCCTCCTGTGGTGGATAAAGACAGCTCCCACCCCATTAATTGAAGACATCCCTAAATACATAACTTTATAGCCAATTGAATAACAATAACTATTCTAGCATATAACGTTATTCTTAGGCTGAAAGCTTATAAACTTTAATATATTAGTAATCTAATCAGTTATCTAATCTTAGGCTTCCTTATATATATATATATAAATATATATAATTATGTAAATTGCAGCTCCAAACAATGGGCCTATTCCAAATAATTCAGATTGAAGAAACAAGTATATAATACTAGTAAAGTTATTGTATATGATTTCATTCAAAATCCCCAATAATTTACATATCTAGACTTTGCTAAATTATTTGATCTCTATGTGAGTATCACAAAGAACTAAGCTTTCTATAACCATTTTCAATAGCTAACATTTTAAAGTTTTTAATTGATATGTAATCAACAGCCAGGTGGCCAAACCTATGATAGTGTCACAAGGTATATTGATAGAGTTTTTGTGTATGTATATGTATAAATATATATATGAGTATATTGTTAAGAAAAAAAGTTTAGAAGATACCAAAATAATCTTGTTTAGTATATTATTTTTTGCTCCTAATTGTGTGGAATTGAGTGCCTTTTTTCTTTGCTAATTTAGAATGAAGTAAATTATATATAACTACTTTATTTTTTTTTAATCTTGAAAACAACTATGGATCCATACATGCAATGTAGATTGGCCTCACAGGATAATATAGAATCATTTACAAATATGTTGATGAATGATAATGGTGAAAAGAAAACTCGAGGTCTTACACAAATGCGTGAAATATGGGGGAACCGTGATGGAGAGAAGATAAAAATCACATGCAACGATTTTGGACAGCCATATGATAAAAGTGCAAGCAAACTTTCAAGCTTTATTGGGACATTAGTAAGAGATGGAAAAAATGCTCCAATTAATTATAAAACTTGGCATGAGGTACCTGCTAAATACAAACTTGGAATGTGGAAAATTATACAAGTATTAATTATTGTTTTCATGATTATTTAATTTGTTATTTCATGTTAAAATTTGAAGTAGGTATTATGTAATTTCAATATTTGTTTATTGTATTTATTGCTACCTAATATATTTAAATTTGTGAATGATCATTGTTTTAATTCTTGTAGGAAAAATTTGAAATCCCTCCTCAAGCTAAGAATTGGACTTTTAGAACTTTTGGTAGGAAACTTAGAGCTTGGAAATCTTATCTTAAAAAAACTTATTATTTGGAGCACTTATCTTTTGAGGAGCAAAATAAATATAAAGACAAACTAGTATATGATGACCAATGGGAGGAACTAATAAAATATTGGGCAACAAAAAATGCAATGGTATTTTTCATTCAAACTTTTATTAACTTGCATTAATTTTATTATATTTCAAGAAGTTTTTACTAACTACATTTTAATCTTTAATATTCTTTTAGAGAAAGAGTGCTAAAAACAAGACTAGTCGTGCAGAAAAAAAAATACAACCATACAACTGGCACAAAGAGTTTTGCTCAACTTAGAGCATTACAGGTAAAATTTATTTAGTATTTCAACATTAATATTTGAATATTGTTTCAAAATTAGGTAAATTTCATTGCTTTTGAATTAAAACAATATGTTCTTTTGTAGAAAAAGGATGATGCAAGTACACCAACACGTGCAACCATGTTCAAAATATGTTACTCAAAAAAAGATAAGAGCATTGCTAATGAGAAAACAAAAGAAGCAATGGTATGATCCAATTATTCTTAATTAATGTGTTATTTCTTGCTTGCTAGTTTAGCTTAATCTTAACTTACATGTTTACAATATTAAATCAATGATAGTTACAATTACAAGAGAAAGAAGAACTGAATGAAGATGCATCAAAAGAAAAGAGTAAAAATGACGTTTTTTCTGAAGTTATGGGTAAAGAAAAACATGGATCAGTTCGCATGTATGGATTTGGTGTTTACCCATCTGATGTGTGGCAGGATAAATCAACTTGGAGAAGAAACCAAAACGAGTATGTAGATACTCTACAGTCATAAATAAATGATCTAAGATCTCAACTTCAAATTCTTACTAAGACTATTTTGAGCAAGCAAAATAATGGCAATGACATATCACTTCAGGTTAGTCAAACTACTAATTTTTTATTTATTTTGATTATTGAAAATAAGTTTTACTAACTACATTAAATTTATTTATGTGCAGCATTTACATTGTAATGAAAATGCTACATCTTCACATATGGTTAAGATTTATTTTATTTTATTGATTTTTAAGTTACTAACCTATAAACTATATATATTTATTTTGCTAATTTATTGTTATATATGTAGGCCATAAATGCTAGTACCTTACATAACAAAGAAACTCAACGTCAACTATGGTTTTCATCTTCAGCATATGATACTCCTGTGTTGAGGTACTACTACTATATTATAATTTTTAAAAACTATTTAAGTGCATCCTCCACTATTGAAATTATTCATTTATAAATAATACATGCAAGTTGGAGAAGTAGTCAATCTTAAAAGTGTCACCAGTGAGCCTGAAACAATTGCTATTGGTATCGTTATAAGTAGAGATCCATCAAAAGAAGTTGGAGGAAAAAAGCTCGGATCCTCTTTTCTGAAGTTATAGTACAAGTTCCTATTAAGCCCGAAAAACAACTGATTAAATCATATGGATATTTTAAGACAATTGGTCAAGTTGCTGGAGCACCTATTGCATGCCCAACAGCATTTGTGGTAAGTTAAATAAAAAAATTAGAACTAATTGTCTTCCATATAAAATATCATTATATATATGTGTGTATACAATGATTACATATGCTTGCTATTCTCTTGCAGGTTCCAAGGGAATCAAATACACAACTTGGTGACTCAATGCTTTGATTTTATGTTGTAGAAATTAAACTCATGTATGCATTTTTTTTGTTGGTGTTTATTTCAATGTTTTTGGTCATAGAAGTTTGTTGTTGTTGTTTTAAGAAATGTTATTTTGCTACAATTATTTATTATTGACAATATTTATATGACTTTTTTGTTGTTTATTAGGATATATTTATTGTGAATAATTTTTAAGTTAAATTTGTATAAAAATATTTCAAAATAAAAAAATCTTTAATACATGCAAAATAAAACGGATGATTTAAATGTCAAAGGTGTGCTTAATATTCTTTTAAATATATTTAAAAAATACTTTAATAACATGTTTACAAATGTCACAAAACTATATTAGTGACATTTGTACAAATGTCACTAAAATTATTTTTAATATAAAGAATAAATATAAAACTTATTATAATAAATAATATAGTGATATTTGAAAATGCTATTAATTATAAGTTAGTGACATTTTTAAATGTAATTAAAAAATTACTATAGTTACATTTGAAAATGTCATTAGCTTTTATTCTGACATATTTTACATTTGCTACAAATGTCACAAAAGCTGTAAATGTTACTAAAAACATACAATAGTCACATTTTCAAATATTACAAAATCAATATTTTGGTGTAGTGACGTCCTCTGCTCACGCGTTACTCCTTGAGTTGCTATGCTCTTCTCAATTGCTGGTGTGTCGAGTTCTTCCTTAGCCGAGTGTGTATTTGCAGCTGCTTCAGATGCTGTCGTTTGGGCCGTGTGCGCTGCTTCAGGGGTTTCCTTTTGGGCTACTGGTTCAGTCCATGACTTCACTTGGGCTTCTAATTGTTTCAGGTCCAACAGCACCTTGGCTGGTCTATCAGTAAGTTTATTGGGATGATTGTTCCGACCCTTTTTATAACCCTTTCTAATTTATTTTCTGTTATAATCTGATCGATCAATGATGGGAAAATTCCTAATCACTTTACAAAGGGAAGGATGTGATAAACATCTCATTTGGTTCTGTCTATGCATGTATAAGCAATTTTGTTTTTCTTTCTTAAGCTTATGTTAGTGAAATTTTGTCTACGGAAGCATCTTTTAGAGGAACTTGAAATGACATTTCCTAAAAGATATTGATCAGTCTTACAGGGAGATATTTTCTCTGTTATGTTTTGATTTTGAAAGCACAAGATCAAAGCATGAGGCCAGATGGAGATTGCAAAGGTTAAAAACGGGCTTAATTGTTGATAAGTGCATCTTTATTTGATGTACGAGGCTATTCAAGTCTTGCTTAATGACCATATTTATAATAATCTTCTGTTAATTTGTTGATTATAAGGCTTAACCAATACATACATTATTCATGAGACATGTATGCAAAGCCACATGGATACATCCATGCATCAATTGAAGAATTTTTTTTGAAACAAGTAGTCAAATATATATATATATATATATATATATATAAAACTAACGTGTCTTTGAACTGTTTCTCTGCCTTATCATCTAATTCTTATCTTTGTTTTGTACACAAAGTTCAGCTTTTATATATGAACAATTCCTAATAGCATGAGATAGGAAATGAAAGACTACATGTTCCCAAAGAGGAATTAAAATTTTAGCACAAGTTGTTAAAACAAAATAGTCTAGACTGTTATGGTTGTTAAATTGTGGTTATCTTGGTTAACCTTTCTTGTTAGTTTGTTACTGGTTCAGTTTAGTTGTTCCGCTCTGTATAAATAGCTCTAGATCTGTAATTCTTAATCAAATGAAATAATACACTTTTCGCCTTACCTTCCTTTCATTAATATGGTATCAAAGCCAGATTGATCATCTCAACTCAGTCGGTCACAAAATTCCCCCCCTCCGACCATATTGAAGCCATATTCAATGGCTCGGGCAAAGATTTTGAAGTTTTTATCACCTCCGTCAACACTCGCACTGAGCCTTCCACAGTCCTAGAAATTGAAGCTCTTTTTATGCCTCAAGAAGTGCATAATGACAAAGGGATCAAAGAGCTAGATATCTCAGTAGGTGAAGCCAATCTTTCTACTCACAACAGACCCTATGGGACTCCAAGACAAGGGTATTCCAGCTACTCTCGTGGTGGACACTTCCAGCCGCCAATTCTTGCTTCTCCTCACCATGGCCCTTATGACAATGACTACAAGGGTACATCTAGTAGAAGTGGTGGTCATGGATTTTCTAGCAGAGGAGGACAATGGCCAAGCTATTCAGGGTCAAGCAAGCCTGTTTGTCAACTTTGTCAAAAACAAGGTCATACGGTGACTCAATGCTTTTATCGTTTTGATAAAACTTTCTATGGTAATGCTCCTAACAATGCAGGTCTGACTGCCAATCTTGCTGCACCTATGCATGCCATGGTGGCCACTCAAGACACCGTCGCTGATCCTAGCTGGTATCCAGGTTCAGGGGCCACAAACCATCTCACCTCCGATGCTCATAATGTTCACAACAACTCTGAATTTCAAGGACAAGAGCATATACTTGTAGGAAATGGTTCAGGTTTGGACATTAAGCGAGTTGGTTATTCTACCTTTATTTCTCCTTATCAATCTCAATCCCTTATTCTTCATAATGTTCTACATGTTCTTGCCATAACCAAAAATATTCTTAGTGTCTCTCAATTTGCTAAAGATAATAACATTTTCTTTGAATTTCATGCCGATTGTTGTTTTGTGAAGGATCAAGTTACCAAGAAGATACTTCTCACTGGGACTATTGATCGTGGCATCTATGTTCTTGACCGCTCTCAGATTGATCTTCACTCCAAGTCCTTGCCTTCCAAGTCTTCTCCTTCGGTCAGTCCTCTGCATTCACAGCTTCCGTTGCCATCCAATCCGAGTGTTTTTCTTTCTATTTTTGAGTCTGTTCCTTTTGTTTTTCAATTGTGGCATGGCCGTTTAGGACATCCAGCAGCTAGAACTATACAAAACATTTTAAACAAATGTAATATACCAGCAATGAATAAAACAGTGTGTGATTTCTGCCATGCATGTTGTCTTGGAAAATCTCATAAGCTTCCTTTTTCTATTTCTGATACCACTTATCATCAGCCATTGGAACTTGTTCATATCGACTTATGGGGTCCATCCCCAAATCTTTCATCGTGTGGATATACATACTATATAAGTTTTGTGGATGCTTATAGTAGATACACTTGGATTTATCTGTTAAGAACTAAGTTAGAATCTTTTGACACATTTCTTATCTTCAAAAAGCAAGTAGAACTACAGTTTAATCTCCCCATCAAAGCTATCCAATCTGATGGTGGTGGAGAATTTAAAGCTTTTGACCCCTTTTTACAAGCCAATGGCAATATTCACAAGTTATCTTGTCCACACACTCATGAACAAAATGGTGCTGTTGAAAGAAAACATAGGCATATCGTTGAGAGTGGTCTCTCCTTACTTGCTCATGCCAATATACCCCTAAAATTCTGGGATGAGGCTTTTCGCACAGCTGCATATCTAATAAATTGTTTACCTACTCCAACACTCAATAACTTCTCTCCATTTCAGGTTCTTTACCATAGGCTGCCCAATTACTCCTCTCTTCGTGTTTTTGGCAGCGCGTTCTATCCAAATCTTAGGCCTTACAACATAAACAAACTCCAATTCAGGTCTACCCGTTGCACTTTCCCTTGCTATAGCCTTGTCCACAAGGGTTATAAGTGCCTTAGTCCCGAAGGCCGAATCTATCTCTCTAGGGATGTTACTTTTGATGAGTATTCTTTTCCCTTTTCCAGCTCAAACATCTCTCAACCTACTTCTAAAGTCTTATAAAAAAAACCCTATTGTTCTTCCCTCTGCCTCCCCACCAATTTTACATCCCACTCCATCTAACTCTATCTCAAACTTAGTTTTCCCAAACTCTCAATCCTCCACCTCCTCCTCTACTCCTAACCAACAAGTGGACATGTCTGATTCTGACTCATTTTCTGCAAGTACTAATTCTAACCCTTGTGCTGTTGAGAATGTTACTGTTGTTTCAGGTACAGGTGTCATTCCTCCATGCCCTTCACTTGCTCCTACTTCATCACAAGTGGCAGCCCTTGCATCCGATTCTGTTCCATCAAGCACCGACTCCCATTCCATGTAAACCCGTGCCAAAAGTGGTATACATAAGCCAAAAGTATACCTTACTTCCTTAGTGCCAACATCTACCAAGGAAGATCTTGTCAGTGACCACTGGAAAGATGCCATGCAGGCTGAAATTAATGATCTCACAATAAATCATACTTGGAGTCTTGTTTCCCTTCCTGCTGGTTGACACTTAGTGGGTTGCAAATGGGTCTTCAAAGTCAAAGAAAATGCAGATGGCACTCTCAACAAGTACAAGGCGAGACTTGTGGCCAAGGGGTATCATCAACGACCAGGGTTTGACTTCTCAAAGACATTCATCCCTGTTGTTAAACCCATCACCATTCGGGTTGTTCTAACACTTTCCTTGTCCAAGAATTGGTTGATTCACCAGCTTGATGTCAACAATGCTTTCTTGAATGGAGATTTAACAGAGGAAGTTTACATGTAGCAGCCTCCTGGCTTTGAAAGTTCCACTAATCCACATGTCGTTTGCAAGGTTCACAAAGCACTTTATGGATTGAAACAAGCGCCCCGTGCATGGTTTGACAAACTCACATCTGCTCTCTTGTCCTTTGGGTTCACAACCTCTAAAGCTGATCACTCTATGTTTCTCAAGTTTCATGGAAATCATACCAACATCATCTTGGTTTATGTAGATGACATACTCATTACAGGGAGTTGTCCTACCTATATTAGTTCCCTAAAGTCAGCTTTACATAACACCTTTTCCCTCAAGGACTTGGGTGAGGTAAACTTCTTTTTGGGTATAGAGGTAACTCATTCAGCAGATGGTATTCACTTAAACCAAGCCAAGTACTTGAAGGATCTCCTTGCTCGCACCAAACTTCAGTTTGCCAAGCCTCACTCTTCCCCAATGAATGATGGTTTGCGTCTTTTAGCTTATGGGAGTGATCAAATTGAAAGTGCTCAGTATTATCGCTCTATTGTAGGTGCCTTATAGTACTTGACCGTGACAAGACCAGAGATAGCTTATAGTGTCAACAAAGTTTGTCAGTTCATGAAAAATCCCCTCCAATCTCACTGGTGTGCAGTAAAATGAATTTTGCGCTATTTTTCCGGAATTGTTAACTATGGCTTGCATATTCAGAAGTCCACTTCTTTTGACTTGGTCGGTTTCTGTGATACTGATTGGGCAGCTAATCCAGATGACAGGCGTTCAACAAGTGGCTTTTGTATCTTCTTTGGCACCAATCTCATTGCGTGGCAGTCTAGAAAGAAACAGACAATTTCTCGCTCCTCCACAGAAGCAGAATTTCGCTGTAATGCCCCAAATTTCCTAATAAGGTTGAGGACCTTGATTAGGAGGCCAGGAGGGCCATAATTGATTTATTATGTTATTAAACGGTTATATGCAAGTTTATGTGAATTATATTATGATATGATGATAAATGCATGCATATGGGTTTATTTTTAATTATAAGGGCATTTTGGTAGTTTGGCCCATTGAGGGCGTAATTGTGTATTTTCATGCATGTGGGTGAGTTATGAATGGTACCACATTATATGTGGATTTGTTCGAGCCTTTCGGCATGAGACGATTATGAAATGTAAGTGTTCGATTTGGTCATAACGGACTTAAGTTTGGGGCTCAGGGTGAATCTCGGGGTGATTTTAATGGTTAGAACATTACCAGGAATTAGAGAGGTAATGGGATATGATTTATTGGTATTTGAGAATATTGAGAATAGCGGGAATTGGAGGGTGTTAATTATGATTAGCGAAATAGGTGCGAAAGGACAGTTTTGCCCTTGGTGGCTATTAAGGTTTTATTTTAGACTTGAGGGCATTTAGGTCTTTTCACCCTTAAGGATTTATATCAGCCATTAAGGCTGTAGAAGTTTACCAAAAACAGAGTCTCACTTCCTTTCTCTCCCAATGGTTTTTCTCCTCTATTTCTCTTTGAATTTTCAAGCTCTTTTTGAGGAACCAAGCCAAGGAACCAAGCTGTGATAAGCTAGGGTTATGCTCTACCATTGAAGATGGTGTGTTGCTGAGATTGAGGTGAGTTTTTAGCCATTAGAACTCTTGTTCTTGCTCTATTTTCCTAGTTGAGTTTCAGCTAGTTTTTGAGTTGGAAAGTTGGGAATTGATTGGAGTTGGAAAGTTTAGCAATTAGGGTTCTTGGGGTTGTTGTAATGCCCCAAATTTCCTAATAAGGTTTAGGACCTTGATTAGGAGGCCGGGAGGGCCATAATTGATTTATTGTGTTATTAAATGATAATATGCATGTTTAGGTGTATTAAATATGCATGTGAACTCATTTTTGAGTAATTGGGTGATTTTCATATTTTGGCCATTTCGGGCATATTTGGCATATATGTGATATGTGTGTGGTGCTATATTATTATTTGGTTATGCCAGGGTTACCCAGCACGAGATGATCCTAGGAGGTAAGCTAGTGGGAAAGTCACAACGAGATTTATTCTTGACTCAGAGTAAGTCAAGGGGTATTTAGACCATTACTGGGTTATTGGGTAATGAGAATTAATATTTGGTGATAAATTGAGAGTTAGTAAGATCAGCAGGAAATTCTGGAGGTTTTGACTATTTTGTCCCCGGGGGTGTTTTCGGGACCCCGAGCATTAGGTTTTGTTTAAGGATACTTAAGCTTGAAGTAACCTTTTAAGAAATAAAAAGAATGTTCTGTACGTTCTCTCTCCCTCAAAGTTCCATTTTCGCCTCCCGATCGCATTTTCGAAGGTAACTTGAGTTCTAGGACTCGAATTCAAGCGAGGATCGAGGCATAGCAATCCTAGGGAAGATTAGAAGCTTATGAGCCAGAGGATTTAGTTGGGAAATAACTCAATCAAAGGTAATTCAAGTTTTAAGTTCTAAGTTTTTAAAGTTTTTAAGCTTGAATTGGAATTTGTGTTTTGATGTGTTTTTTGGTGATTTGAGACTTGGGTTTTGTTGGTTTTGGATCATGGGGATGTTTGGAAACTTTGATTTTGGGATTTGGATATGTTTGGGTAGGTTTTTGGAAGGTTTTTAAATGAAGAAATGGAGGTTTTTTGGCTGGGTTCGAGATTGAGCCGTGGCTCTGTTCTTGGGCGTTGCGGCTCAAGCTTGAAGAAGCTGGTGGTTTAGGGTTGATGGGCTATTTGAGCTGCGACTCTAATTGTTGTCAAAGAAGAGCTTTTAGGCCTGAATTGAGTGGGGCTGCGGCTCTAATGATTGGGGTCGCGGCTCAAAAGAGGAAAAGTGACCAAAGTGGGTTTTTAGTCATGGGAACTCAAACCTTAGGCCTCGGGATCATTCTTAATACCCGATTTAGTGGGATTTGATGTCTCGGAGGCTAGGTCTTGGTTCCGAGATTTGTTTTAGAACTTGAACTCATTGGATCACCGTTTATGGTTATGACTAGGTTATCACTAGAGGCTTGGATTCAAGATCGTGCTTGTGGCTCGTTTATTGGTAACCTGTGCTTGGACCAAAGGTAAGAAAACTGCACCCTATATATATGACATGCATGGTTATTCTTGATGCATGTTGGATGTTTAAATGTGACATGCATGGTTATTGTTGAGGCATGTCAAGTGATTAAATGTGATGCACAAGAAACATATGAATAGGACATGCCATGATTATTGTAATGCCCTGGCTACCCCAGAACAGTTATGGTGAACAGTGAACCGGAAATTTGACTCGCTACCCGAGTTCTTTGGTTAAAAACGTGCTTCTAAGTGTTATTAACAGGCTAAGGTGGAAAAACCAATAAAAAGGAAAGGATATATTTTATTAAATATATAAACTGTTCATGAGCTCATCAAAACATTTACAAGATATTTATAACACAAAATGGTTACTACTATTTCAAATTTACAACACTGCCGACCTAAGCAGCAAAAATAGGGTAAACCCCCTAGTTCCCTGAGAACTCCTTGGCCGTGGTGGTCAAGCGGCCGCATATGTACGCACCACCACCTAAGCTCTCCACTCAAGGTTGGGTGAGCTTTTCTTTCCCTTTACCTGCACCACACAGCACCCATGAGCCAAGGCCCAACAAGAAAACACAATATAGCATGATATAATATCAACAATGATCATAATAATCATTCAGGACTATCAGTCCAAAACAGATAAGTGACGATCACAAAAGTAACCAAATTGGGTATAGCTCCCTCTAGCCTTGTGATGATAGGGTCACCGGGGCTTAAAAGATAAGTGAACCTTTCACTAGCTTAAACATGATAGGTGCATGGTGACTGGTCACCAACATAACCTTCCTCATGACCATAGAGTCATAACCTTGGAACATCGTTCCCTAGCCATGTGACGAACGGCCACCTAGGCCTTTGGCCCTGGCTCTCAGTAACTAGTCTTATACTAGCCAAGCGCTTATAAGTTTCATCGACCTTAGAGTCGGTCCAGCATTAATGCCTTAGAGTCATTCAATGCTGATATTGATTAGATCTAATCTTCATTCGGCCCTGCGTTCAGGACGCTTATGCCGTTTCTGACTCTTAGGTCAGTGTCCCTGACTAGTCAGTGTCATATACAAGTAAACAACATTCACTAGCATTTAATATGAAATCCATGTCCACATTTATCAATCAACATGCCTCAACAACAATCATGCTTGTCACATGCACAAGGTGCAGTTTTCTTACCTCTGATTCGAGCGAGAATAAATAAAAGAACGACCCTTGAGAACGATCTGACTTTTAGTCCTTTAGCGGTCACCTAGTCATAACCAAATATGGAACACCATCATTAAAATGAACATCAAAGGTTCCCAAACCAAGATCTAGCCTCCGGGACATCAATCCCCACTAATCCGGGTAGTAGGAACGATCCCGAGACCTAAAACCATGTTCCTAGGGCCAAAACACTCAAACGGGCTCAACCCTGCTCAAGGGCTGCGGCCCTAGCACCTTGGGCCACGGCCCCCAGCCACTCCAGGAGTAAGGGCTGTGGTGCCCAGCAAGGGCAAAATTGCTGCACCTGCTTCTTCAAGCTAGGGCCGCGACCCCCAACCCAGAACCTGCCCAAACATAATTTCCAACATCCTTAAGCCTCCAAAATCATGCCTAAACATTTCTAAATCATCAAATCAAAGTTCCCAAGCTTCCTAATGATCCAAATCTATCAAATCCCAAGGCTTAAACGAACCAAAAACTCAACGATTCACAAAAGCCAATTCTAAGCTTAGAAACTCTAAAAACTCAAAACTTAAAACTTACATTACCTTCGATTGGGTTGTTTCTCGTCAAATCCTTCGGTCAAGAAGCTTCTAATCTTTCCTAGGATCGCTATGCCTCGATCCTCGCTTGATTCCGACTCCTAGAACTCGAGATTTCTTCGAAAATGCTTCGAACATTAAAATGAACTAACGGGAAAGAACGAGAGGTTTTCTAACGTACGTTCTATCTGACAAGCTACTTCAAAATTAAGTAACCTCAAATAAAACCTAGTGCTCGGGGTCCCAAAAACACCCCCGGGGACATTATAGTCAAAACTCCCAGAAGTTTCTCTTGATCTCAATAACTCCCAATTTATCATCAAATAACATTCTCATAACTCAATATCCCAATAAAAGACCCTCGTTATGACAAAATCTCTAATCCATAATATAAGACCGTCTCATGCCGAATAGCTCGAATATATCTCCATAATAATGGAACCTCATTCACAAATCACAATATGCACCCAAATACACAAATATACCCTCAACGGGCCAAATTACCAAACACCCTAATATTCAAATGTGGACCCACATGCATGCATATAACATCATATTATAATATAATTCACATAAAAATGCATGTATTCATTTAAGGTGCAACTCCAAAAACATGCATGTATTCACCTGTCTCATCCCAATGAATGAGAGATCTGTACTTCCTACCATACAGCATCTCATAAGGTGCATCTCCAATGGTAGACTGATAACTGTTGTTGTAGGAGAACTCTATCAAAGGTAGATACTTACTCCAAGATCCACCAAAGTCCAGCACACATGCTCTCCGCATGTCTTCTATTATCTGGATCGTCCTCTCAAATTGCCCATCTGTCTGAGGATGATAAGCAGTACTGAACTTCAACTGTGTCCCCATGGCCTTCTGCAAACTCTCCCAGAACTTGGAAGTAAAAGTAGGGTCCCGATTTGACACGATCGACCTAGGTGCTCCATGGAGGCGCACGATCTCTCTCACATAGAGATCTGCATACTAGTCAATTGTATATGTAGTCCTCATTGGCAGAAAGTGAGCTGACTTAGTGTAGCGATCTACTATCACCCAAATAGAATCATGTTGAACAACAGTCCTAGGTAAGCCCACCACGAAATCCATCGTGATGTCTTCCCACTTCCACTCTGGGATATCTAGAGGCTGCAATAACCCTGCCGGCCTCTGATGCTCAGCTTTGACCTGCTGACATGTCAAGCACTTAGCCACATACTCTACTACATCTCTCTTCATCCCTAGCCACCAATACAACGATCTCACATCTTGATACATCTTCGTGGTGCCTGGATGCAAATAGTAAGGTGTAGTATGAGATTCATCCAGAATCTCTCACCTCAAAGCAGTGTCTAGCGGAACACATATCCGCCCCTTTTATCTCAACAAGCCTAACCCAGACACTGTATAATCTCTAGATGCTCCAGCCAGAACATCGTCTCTGATCTTGATTAGATGTGGATCGCTCAACTGACCCTCCTTGATTCTCTCCAACAGTTGTCCTATATATGTATATAGGGGAATTTTCCTATATATGTATATAGGGGAATTCTCCTATAGGGGCTTCACTTTAAGCCCTACCTGTAGGGCTCTCAGTGTTTACAACCCGTGAACAGTTTTCGGCGCGATTTTTTTATGACCGTGTATATTGTAGCTATTTATAGCATCCTACAAATTTTCAGAAAATTTAGAATAGTTTACAGTACTGAAAACTAGGTTCAAACATGTTGTTGCACGTGTAACTAATTTTTTTTATGCGTGTGGAAAACATGTTGAACCTAGTTTTCGGTACTGTAAACTATTCGAAATTTTCTGAAAATTTGCAAGATGATCTAAATAGCTACAATATACACGGTCATAAAAAAAAGTCGCGCCGAAAACTGTTCACGGATCGAGAAACACTGAGAGCCCTACCGGTAGGGCTTAAAATGAAGCCCCTATAGAAGAATTGTTCTATGTATATATATACTAGATACAAGCAACGTGCTATATGCACGTTTGTTTAGTTTTATTTATAGAATTTATTAATTATTTTTATTAAATTTATATTAATGTCATATAAATTTCAAATAAAAATATCCTATTTTAATTAAATAATTTATTTATTTTTGTTTAAGTTTATGTTTGTTCTAGCTTTTGAATTTGGGAGTGACAACAAGAGATTATATATTATATGTTTGATGTAATATTAAATATTATACGTGTATTTTAAATTTAAGTTTCTTGCTAGTTTAAAAAAAAATAATTTGTTGCTAATTGACAGTAGATTATATTATTATTCTAATAAGTGAGTTTAGGTTTAATTAAATTTTATTGAACTTATAAAATATATGATTTTGTTATTTTTAAATAATTATCATTGTAAAATATCTCAAAAATATCATATTTTAATTTATTTAATTATTTATTATTTTTAAATAATTATTATTGTAAAATATCTCAAAAATATCTTATTTTAATTTTTTTAATTATTTATTATTTTTAAATAATTATCATTGTAAAATATCTCAAAAATATTTTATTTTAATTTTTTATTTATTTATTTTATTTTATTTAACTTGAAGAGTTTACAAACTATCGTTAAATATAAGAATATTATGTTAAATATAAGAATATTCCGTTAAAGTTAACATTAAAAAAATAAAAAATTGTTAAAACTAAGAATTTCCTTTATCTACGCATTTATTACGTAGAAGAGATGTATATATTTTTTTTTTTTGGGTATTTGGTTTTTGGCCTACAGGTGATAAATATATATGCATATACAAAAAATACATTTTAATGAAAAACTGTTTTAAGTTTTGTTGTTCACTTCACGTGAACTTTTTTTTTATTGTTTTTTTTTAAGAAAAATCAAAATATTTAACATTGTTGATGTATTGGTGGTTTACCGATTTTTTTGGCCATATATTCCGATATTTCAGGGAATTTATGACAATCTCATACATATATGAACGAATATATATTAATATCGATTTTAAAAAACTTATCGTCGAAAAAATCGACCATATTATGCCGGAAAAAGATTAACTTCAAATATAATATCAACACTTTAAATATTCTTATATTTGTTCGACAAATCGACCGATAAAATCGATTTTTAACACCTTGTCCGATACTATATTGTACTAATCGATATAAAGTAATATTTTTCTAAAATTTGAGAGTTTTTTGGCATCTAAAAAATTTACATTTTTCAAAATTGAGAACCTCATTGGGGTGGACCACTAGGCTTAGGCCTAGTCGGCCTCTGATTGGGCGTCATGGATACCCTACAGCAATGCACATTAAATCTAAAAGAATTTTTATTAGGCTGTAATGACCCAATTACTCTAGACTTTGGACCATTAACGAAAAATATACATAGCACTAATCCTTAATAACACTTACAAGTGAAATGATCATAACTTTATTAAAAATACTTGTAAAAATAAATGTTAAACTTACATAAAACTCAAAGTAGGATATGAGATCCCATTGTTTTAAAATCAAAACATAACATAATTATAATTAAAAGAGATTACATAAATAAGTGCGGAAAAATACACATAAAACCATAAGTAAAGACTTCATCCTCGAATCAAAACTCTCGGCTCTTTGAATCCATTCCGCCTCAATACACATTCCTCAAGCTTCCAAGAACCTGTCCCGCCACTAAAGCTATTTTCCTGCACATATAAACAAAAATGAGTGAGCCTAATGCCCAGTAAGAAAAAATCTAACATATAAACCATATACATAAAATTCATAATGTAACATAAAACATATCATAACACTTATGTTACATACATACTATAATGACCATTATTACTTGGGGTCCCATAAACTAAACAAGTCATATGCCCATTAGATTAGTGGGGCTTGCTAGCTAAGCAAGTCATATGCCCATAATCTATTTGGGGCTTGTTAGTTGTATAGGTCATATGCCTAAGTCTACAAACATACTTAACATAGCATATTACATAACATAAAATCATAAGATAACATATAAAATCATATAACACATAAATCCTATCCTATTTTCCTTACCAAAATTACCGGGATATGATAACTGATTTGAGACTTTGGAACACTCCTAAAAACCAAAAATGGAAGGGTGAGTATACTAAAGAGAATGAGATGAAAGTGATGAAAGAACTATACCATCAAGAATATACATACCAAAAACTTATGTGCAAGTTCTTAGATTTCCTAATCAAGAATAAGAATAAGGTTAGAATACTAAGTAGAAGACTATGAGAACTTAAAGAAAATAATACAAAAAGGGACTAGAGTTTGGAATACCTTGAATACTTCTATGATCAATCTAAACCTTGAATCGAAATGTGAATAGAACCTTACTTCCCAAGTGTTTGGTAAGCTTATAGTGATCAAGCTTATAATTTCCAACCCAAGTGTTTACACTCTCACACTAACCTAGCAACTTTTAGCCTCTGAACTTAGCTTAATAGATGAATAAATGGCTAGGTACTAGGTCCTATTTATAGAGTTTAGGAATGAAAAGATCTTCATTTAACTTGAATAAAAATAATGGCTTTTTAAGTGAAAAACATTTGAATTATCGTTCAGCAGAGGCTGAAGACTCGTTCAGAAAGATGCTGGACTTATCAAGAGGTTGAAGGTTTGAATGGAGAATATTTTCAAAATGTTTCAAAATGCCCTGAAGGAGGCGATATATCACCCCCTGTAGGCGATATATCACCCCCTGTAGGCGATATATCGCTTGGGCCAGTATGCCCGAGGCAATCGTGCGACGTTTCGTATTTTTCGTATCCCCGTACTGCGATATATTGCCCCCATAGCTGCGATATATCGGCATACGCTGAATATTTAAACACGAAATTACACATTTTTAGCTTAATTTGAATTGAGTAAACAGCCTTGACTAAGCCCTCTAACATTTTCAAAGCTGCTGATTGACCCTAGGATATTCAAATTTTAACCTTAATAAATTTATTCCTCAAAATACTTAATCATTATTAAACATACACATGACATGTGCTATTATCTTATTGGGTCTTATCTAAACCTTATAATATAATAAATATTACCCTCAATATCAGTCATATTAATCAAACCTTAGGTTAAAATTAATATTCTTAAACTATAGGTTAAACTTAGAAAATCTACAAGTGTTACTATGAGTGTCCAAATAAATCCCGGTCTGAACCAAAATCCACAGTTATAAAAATAATACTATTATTACTATTATACCACCATCTAACTAGCTAAGTAAAGTTCTTGGACTCTACATAGGCATATCTCTACTATATATAAATGGATAAGCTGCTCATCCTTTTTTTTTTCCATTATAGTTCTTGATTTTTCATGTATGTTTACTGTTCCACCGCCTTATTTGAAAAATGATTCACCTGTTTATATATTATATATAATTTCTTTGAAATACAGTATAACTCTCTTCAAGGAAAAAATAAATATATCTCTACTATATATATTGGTCATCCTTTATTTTTGTCCTATTCTATTTTGTCTCTTTATTAAATTTTCTATCTTTAACATTTTATATCAATATAAAATATAAAATTTTAATGCCGGGGTCATAGCTTCAATTATGCTTTTACTGCCAAAATAATTAGTTGCTACACCCGTATATGTATAATTTATTGATTTCCAATGTACTCATTATTATTTTTTAATGGGAGAATGAGGTATTTTATTTTTTCCAAATTAGTAAACTATTTGTGAAGTTGTAAATAGTTTCATGAAATATTTAGAAAAATATTAGTTTACAACCATGTTATCTTTTCAAAGACTATGGATTTATTAAACAAAAAAAAATGGTCAGAGAACCAGAAGAGTGGAAAAATACATAATAATAATAATAATAATGTTGACCCTCGATTTGACCAACGACATGGAGTCAAATATACGACAAAAGATAAAACGGCAAGTAAGAAAGATACTCTAATGGAAGAGAAGAAAACACCAAGGATTTATAGTGGTTCGGCCCCAAAAGATGGTAAAGACCTACATCCACTTAGTGCTATTATTAAGAGTGAATCTCAAAGTAATGATCAAAGAACTAGGGTTCTTGAGTTTCACAAACTTTGGAGGAAATACAATAACGATGGATAATTGCACTATAGCTCTCTCTCTTTCTCTATCTTAGCAAAAAGATTCTAGGATCAAAAAGTCCATTCCTTGAGCTATTTCATGTATATTTATAGGCTCAAGGAGGGTTACATATGCCAACGTGCCCTATCTTTCCTTAATAATCGCGTATCAAGATAATAATGAAGAAATATTCAACGCAATTATTATAAGATTAAAGTTTAGAAGGAAATAAATCAGGTTATATGACCAGCCTGGTCGTATCTAAAAGTTAAGCCCTGGTGAAGCGATGTGCCTCTGGTCGATAGTCGAGCAGCACTTCCACACCTCTACCACGTGTCAACTACGTAGGAGAAATCCTTGCCATGTCATCAGTAGCCGTTTTTAGGGTAAACATTTGCCCCCCAAGTTTATTTATTGCGACCAGCAATAAGTAAACTTAGGAAACTGACCCTTCGAATACCCCACAAAATCTGTCAGAGCTGCCCATGCTTTCTCGAAAAAAGGTGATCAATCATGTCCAATCAAATCTTTTCAGTTTCCCAATAACTTGTCTGGCGGCCATTACACTTCCCCATGTTTTGAAAAGTTACCCTTTATGATTACCTTGGTAACCGCTCCTCGGCTAATATAAATAACCATTCAGAATCAGTTTTTACTTTTTACGCTTTAACTTTATCTTCACGAAAACTGAAGAGCCGGGAGATATATTTCCAAAAATCCAGAAACTCAGACGGATCACGAAGCTCTTGCCCAGCTGAATCAACTTAGTACCTCAGAACTTTAGCCCATCATTCATACAAGTACATTTCTTCAAACCTATCCGTTGTTTATACGCCATGCAACACTTATTTATCTCTATTTCTGATTTCTGAGTTCTTAGAGATTTTTACTGTTCTTGACTGAAATTGTTTTGGGGAAATTGGGAATGTTAACCAATGCTTTAAAGGGTGATGAAACAATGTCTTGTAAGAGTTAAGAACCAGTTTGGTAGTCGAGATTGTAGATTTAGGGCGTAAAATTGAAGTAAAAATTCGATTTTTAGGCTAGTTGAAAAACTGGGTTTTTCCCGCCCCTTCGGAGTCGAAAAAGCTTTTTCCCGAAAAACTTTTTACTTCCGCTTTCCAATCTATTTTTCAAACTGCTCGTGTAGAACTTAGTGTTTTTGCTAGAATGTTGTTGGTCGTATAAAACTTAACTTTTATACGCGAGTAACATTATTCTAACTCTCAACACAAATTTTTAGGCTTTACGTTCTCACCTCCCCATTTCTCCGTTCGCAGCTTTTCATGCAAGATCCGTGGAGAGGCGAAAGGCCTATCGACGACGACTTGCTTGCCCAATTACTTGAAGACGAGGAGCAACCATCGTTGCTTATACCAGAAATTCCTTTTTCTCGAACCCCACCCAATAGACCTCAGTCACACCTTCCAGCCATGGGTAGAGTAAAAAGAAATCTTCAAACCCTTCTAATCAGCCTACTCCTCAGGCTGGAGTTCCCTCGACCAGTGGTCGGGAAAGAAATATCTCTGACCCTAACATTCAAACGCGTGCGCAACCTCGAAACGTCGTTCAACCAGATGTTGAATGGTACATCACCCCTGTCAGCCGGGTAACGATCAGGATGATCGCTAATTATATTAAAAAATACGAACTTCTCGGGGTGACACTAGTTCAACCCACTCAAGACCAACGGGCAAACTTGCCTGGAGGCGCCTTCAGCGCCTGGTCGAGGTACCACATCAAGGCAGGAGCGACCCTGCCTCTTCATCCTTTTTTCCAGGGGGTGGCCAATTACTTTGGGGTCGCCCATTTTCAAATGACTCCCAATGGATATAGAATGCTTACTGCACTCTATATCTGTTACAACCACAAAAGTGGCCTGTCCCCACACCACATGAGGTCAACTATCTATTCGACCTAAAATCTAACCCCAACCAAGAAAACACGGGGTTTTTCCACTTTTGTCTCCAGGAAACAGGTCGCACTTTCCTGACTGACACCACCTACATCTCAAACGTGGGGAGGTACCATCTGGAGTATTTCCTGATAACTGACATGGTCGCGAACAACTTGGCCTTCACTCAAGGAGGTAAAGTCTTTGTACCACTAGTCGACAATCTTTCTTCAATTTTTTGCTGCATTTTCCTTAGAAATTTAGTGCATTTCAGGCCCATGGTTGCGACCAGACCCTACTCCAGACATGGAGATGCGATCAGCCCTCCTGTCCAGCATGATCGACATAGAGAAAAGTGTCAAACAGCTGGTCACAGCGGCCAACTTGAGGCTGGTCGGGCTTTTAGCACCCCACCAAGATGTGAGGGAGTCAACAGCGGGAAGTGCCACTGGCGAGGAGATTCCCGAGCAGCACCCGGACGTGTCACAACCTCAAAGGAGGACAACCAGAGTGACAATCAGGGAACCCTCCAACACTCCACGAGCTGCTGCTCCCCCCGCCCCTCAGGGAAAGGGAAAAAATAAGGCCACTGTCCCTCTTGAGCCCCTTGACGAATCGTCGGACGAGAGCGGTACTGATTTCTTGCTCTTAGATAGTCTGCCTATTCCCTGTCACCTCTTCGACGGGGATGGCAACTTTAAATACCCTACTGCTTTAAATTTAGATTTCTTCAGGCCATAGAGTGAGTGTAGCACTTGTAGAGTACATAATGTAGCGACCAGTAATGATAGCTCGGGTATTATACTTTCAATTTCTCTATCCTTGCCTCTTAAACTTAGCAAGTTTCTTTTTATTATAATGCCTGAATGTTCGCTCGTTTCTTTTTTGCAGACATGCCTACTGAACATGCCTTCGACTTGTACACCAAGTCAGCAAGCAAGAAAAAGTCTCACAGGTGCCAGTCTGGGGAGGGCTGCAGCAATCAACCCACGAAGAAGCCTCGAACAGACGACCCCTCTGTGTCTACTCCAACAAAGGATCGACCCTACGCCTCCAACATCCACTGTCCAGCAATCGGCTGGTCATCGGGAAGAAGCTTCAGGAGACGACCTTACGGGCGTGGTGCTCAGCTCAGCCAAAGATAGGTTGTCAAAAATAACAAAGCACCGACGCAGTCGGGAGGCAATCCAGGAGACCGACTCCATGGGGTCGACTAGGGCCTCAGCCGCGCATTGAAAGAAGTGCTTGATGTAAGTTGCTTTTTGCTTTATAAATCGTCTTTTTAACTTTCTCCTATTAACGACCTTATCTTTTCTGATCGCAGGGGGTGTTGACCCTGACCTGTGGCTGGCGATCTTCCAGGACGCAGAATGCTCAGTTTGAGAAGAAACTCAACAATCAGCTCAGTGATGCTGAGGCTCAATACACCGAGCAACTCAAGGCGTCTGAGGCTACTTATGCCGAGCAGCTGAAGGCAGTCAAGGAAAAACATTATGAGGCCCTCAGAGAGGTCAAGGCAAAGCATACCGAGGCTCTTAAAAAAGCCGAGGCGAAGCACCTCGAGGCGTTGCAAGTGACCGAGGCCACAATTGCTTCTCTCAAAGAGGAGCTGAAGAGGAAGGATGCAAGTATCGATAAGATCACTGCATCCAAGGAGCAATACAAGGAGGTCTCACTCAGGAATTATTGGGAAGCCCACAAGCTTCAAGATGAGCTTGCAATAAGTCGCCAAGAGGTTTCTGCTTTAGAGGAACAGAACGCCCGCAATCTTGAAGACTATGAGGGGGCATCGTTCGAGTGCTTCTACTTGTTCTGGAAGAACAATTCCACTGCCAAATTTTCCTCTCTCCCAGACCATATCAGGGAGGCGGAGCTGAATAGGTGTGCTGCTCGCCTGGAGGAAGAGACAATTCCTAGGTCTCCAGAAATTTCTCTAGCAACCGGCATCGAAGGCGCCCAAGAAGAAGCTAGGGATGCAGTCGACCAGCAGCAGCAGCAATCGCCACAAGACCCTCCGGCAACTTCATAGTTTTTCTCTTTTTTTCTCTTTTAAATACACGACCTACGGTTTGTGATGTAAAGACAATTCCTTATTTAATTTTTGATTGCTGCATGTGCAGCTATTTTTCCTTTTAATTGAACAATTACATCCGAGCAGTATTACTCGCGGTGTAAAGTGATTCTTTTTTTATATTATAATATATTTGCATCTTATTATAATATATGTTCGCATGACCGAACTTATCATAACACTTTGGTTTGATTTAGCAAAATACAAAATTTTGAAAAATACTCTAGTACCTCTAGCATGCTTTCACTTATTTTGCTCATATGTTTACATACCTTTCGATATGCTTTGCTTACTAGATACCTTATATGCTCCCCAAGTGATCGAGGAGCTTTAGGTCCTTGGTCACTTGCCTTGACCAAAACTTGTTCGAACAATACTGCTCGGAGCAAAATAATTAAAATTGTAATAGAGCAAAACAACACACGTAATGAGCAAATACTTGTATAAAATACAATAATTGGCAAGAATGACTGGCTGCGCACAATCCTTTATATTTCTCATAATAAATGGACAAAACGTGTCTGTACGAGTGATAAAAAAGATCTTACACTTATAAGCGATTAGTCACATAAAATGACCAACCCTTTTTCATAACTTGTAAAAAGTAAAATTAATACAAGTCAATCCTTTAAGAAGGATTGTTCAGTGATAGTACTTGCGCAGGTGTTCTCCATTACAATAGCGATGAACGAGATCTCCGTTTAAGCGAGCAAGTTTATAGGTGCCTGGGTGAAGGACTTCTTCAATCTGGTATGACCCTTCCCAATTAGGCCCGAGTACTCCAGCAGCTTGGTCGCAGATGTTCAGGAAAACTCTTCGAAGAACTAGATCTCTGACATTAAATTTCCTTTTTCGCACTTTAGAATTGAAATACCGAGCGAATTTTTGTTGGTACGCAGCTACTCAGAGTTGGGCTTGCTCACGCTTCTCATTGACCAAGTCTAGGGATTCCATCAGTAGTTGGCTGTTCGAGCCTTGATTGTTCGTTATTCTACGATGCGAAGGCAGATCTAACTCAACAGGCAACATAGCCTCATATCCATAAACTAAAGAGAATGGAGTATGGCCTGTTGCTATTCGATGGGAAGTTCTGTACGACCAAAGGACTTCAGGCAATTGTTCTGGCCACACCCCCTTAGCTTCTTCTAGTCTTTTCTTCAGTGTATCCTTTAGCGTTTTGTTGACTGTTTCGACTTGTCCATTTTCTTGGGGATGAGCGACTGAAGAAAAGCTCTTGATAATGCCATGCTGTCCGCAAAAATTCATGAATAAATCACTATCGAACTGGGTGCTGTTATCCGAGACGATTTTCCTTGGTAATCCATAACGACAAACGATGTTCTTGATCACAAAATCCAGCACTTTCTTGGTCATTATGGTTGCGAGTGGCTCGGCTTCGGCCCATTTAGTGAAGTAGTCGATGACAACCACAACATACTTAACGCCACCCTTCCCTGTGGGCAAAGATTCAATTAGATCTATGCCCCAAACTGCAAATGGCCACGGACTTTGCATCTGTTTAAGCTCATTAGGGGCTGCTCGTGGGATTTTGGAGAACCTCTAGCACTTGTCGCACCTCCGCACAAACTCCATTGCGTCTTCATTCATCGTGGGCCAGAAGTATCCTTGCCTCGGGATCTTTTTTGACAAGCTTTGCCCCCAAGCGTGGTCTCCACAAAAACCTTCGTGTATCTCTTTCATTAAGTCTTTGGCCTTTTCTTTTGAAATACATCTGAGGAGTGGCATTGAGTATCCCCTTCGGTACAAGATTCCATCGACCAAGATATACCTAGCAGCCTTCCGTTGAAGGGTCATGGCTTTGTTTCTGTCCGTTGGTAACACGTCTCGTGTCAGATACTCTATATATGGTGCCATCCATGTGTCCGCCATCTAGATTACCATAGTGGTCTCCTCTGCTTGGATGCTTGGCATAGACAGTCGCTCAACCGGCACTATATTCAGAGTATCAGCATCCTTTGCACTTGCTAATTTGGCCAAAGCATCAGCATTGGAATTCTGTTCGCGAGGTACTTGTTGGAGGGTGTATTTGTCGAACTGAGCCAATAAATCTCTTGTTTTGTTTAAATAGGCAACCATCTTTAAACCTCACGCCTGGTATTCTCCCATGACTTGATTTACAACCAGCTGAGAATCACTATAGATGTCGAGCACCTTTATATTTCATGTCCCTGGCTAAACGCAACCCAACGAGTAATGCTTCATACTCAGCTTCGTTGTTAGAAGAAGTGAAGTCAAACCTGATTGCGCAGTGAAATCAATGCCCTTTCGACGTTATCAATATCACTCCTGCTCTGACGTGGCACTCATTAGAAGAACCGTCTATAAATAATTTCCACAAGGGAGCTTGGTTTTGATACTCAGGCTCATTAGGCTCTTCAATCCGCTCGCTATTTGTAAGTTCGGTGAACTCTGCAATGAAGTCAGCCAGGGCTTGCCCTTTTATCGCTGCTCGCAGCAAGTAAGATATATCGAACTGCCCAAGTTCGACTGCCCATTTTAACAATCTACCCGCAGCCTCCGGTTTTTCCAGGACTTGTCGTAGAGGCTGGTCGGTTAAAACCATGATTGGGTGAGCTTGAAAGTACGGCCGCAGGTTCCTGTAGGCCAAAATTAGGCAATAGGCTAGCTTCTCGATGGGCGGGTACCACTGTTCTGCTCCAATTAGCCAGTTGCTTACATAGTAAATAGCCTTTTGCACGCTTTCTTCCTCCCTTACTAAAATGGCACTAGCAGCATACTCTGTGATCGCCAAGAAGATGAACAAAGTTTCCTTATCGACCGGCTTTGAAAGGATGGGTGGTTGCGCCATATGAGTTTTTAATGCTTGGAAAGCCTGCTCGCACTCCTCCATCAATTCAAACTTTTTATTGCCTCTAAGTAGATTAAAAAATGGAACGCACTTATTTGTTGACTTCAAAATGAATACACCGAGAGCAGCAATTCTTCCGGTTAAACTTTGAACATCCTTAATCTTTGCTGGCGATTTCATATTGATCATGGCTTTAATTTTCTCGGGATTGGCTTCAATTCCTCTCGAGTTAACTATAAATCCCAAGAACTTCCCTGATCCTACTTTGAAGGAGAATTTAAGGGGATTAAACTTTATCTGATATTTGTTTAAGATGTTGAAGCATTCATGCAAATATTTTATATGCCCTTCTTCCTTCTTCGACTTGACCAGCATGTTGTCGACGTAGACCTCCATGTTTGTGCCGATCAGCTCTTTAAACATGTGGTTGACTAGTCGCTGGTAAGTCGCACCAGCGTTTTTCAAACCGAAAGGCATTACTTTGTAACAGTAAAACCCTGTATCAGTCCGAAAGCTAGTGTGATCCTCATCAGGGGGATGCATACTAATCTGATTGTACCCAGAGTATGCATCCATGATGAGAGAATCTCATGTCCTGTAGTGGCATCGACCAGCTGGTCGATTCTGGGGAGTGGGAAACAATCTTTGGGGCAGGCTTTATTAAGGTCTGTGAAATCTACGCGCGTACGCCATTTTCCATTTGGCTTGGGAACTAGCTCGGGATTAGAGACCCACGATGGATAAAACGCCACTCTGATGAACTCATTCTCCTTCAGATTTTCGACTTCTTCTTTTATGGCCCTTGATCTATCTTTGTCGAGCAGCCTTCTTTTTTGTTGCACTGGTGGAAAACTCTTGTCGATGTTCAAGACATGGCTGATGACTGCAGGGTCTATCCCGACCATGTCTTTGTGCAACCAGGCAAAGACCTCCTGGTTCCTCCTTAAATACTCCACCAGTGCTTGTTTTGTTGTTGTCTCTAAGTTTTTACAGACTTTCACAACCTTGGTTGGATTTTCTTCATCGAGTTGAACCTCTTCAAGTTCCTCGAGGGGTCCAATTTCTTCCTCAAAATCCCCAAAGCGAGGATCCAAATCTCTATCGTCACGTTGGGCAACGCCGTATTTGGTGACATTATCACTTGAGTGGGCCTGAGCATCAATTGCCACTTGCAACTCTTTTCTGAGAACATCTCTCGATACACCGTTCTTTGCCTTGGTGATTGAGGCGTTGTAGCACTCCCTTGCTTCCTGTTGATATCCCAATACGCATCCTACCCCTGCGTCTGTTGGGAATTTCATGGCGAGGTGCCATATCGAAGTGACGGCCCGTAGGTCGACCAGAATTGGTCTCCCAATTACAGCATTGTATGCTGAAAGACAACCAACTACTATGAAAGTAGTGAGTAATGTCCTATTAGCAGGTGCAGTACCTGCTGTAACTGGAAGCCTAATCGACCTTGTTAGGGCGAGCCCTTCACCAGAAAAACCATAAATGGTTTGGTTGCATGGCCCCAAGTCTTTGACGGACAACTTCATTCTTTCCAGCGAAGACTTGTACAGGATGTTGACAAAACTTCCTGTGTCGACCAACACCCTTTTCACCATCATGTTGGCAATTTGTATGTATATGACCAGCGAATCAAAGTGTGGGAATCGCACGTGCTGGGCATCGTCATTAGAGAAGGTTATCAATTCCTCCTCTGTTCGAGCCTTCTTTGGTGTTCGATCTTCCACACTCATCATCTCGATGTTCTGGTCGTGGCGTAGGTTTCGAGCATATCATTCCATTGCCTTCCCACTTTCTCCTGCAAGATGTGGGCCTCCGCAGATGGTGAGTAAAGTGCCTGCCACAGGAGTTGGCTGTATAGGTGGCGAGCGTTGGCGTGCAGGCGCCTGCTTATTGCCACCTTGAGCCTCTCACTGAGACCCTCCTGCGGCTCACCCATATCTTCTTAAATGTCCCTGCATGATCAGGAACTCAATCTCATCTTTCAACTTGTTACATTCATTGGTGTCTTTCCCGTAGTCGTTGTGAAAATGACAGAACTTTGTCGTATCTCTCTTGGAGATATCTTTCCTTATAGCTGCGGGTCGCTTGTAAGGCACGCTTGAGCTGGTCACCTGGTAGACTTCAGCTCGGCTTTCGACAAGGGCCGTGTAGTTGGTGAATCTTGGCTTGTATCGATTGCCTTTGGGGCGTTTACTCTCAGAAGTTGAGGGTTCATTGTTTGCCCGTTTTCCATCTTTCCTACTATTGCCATTCTCGTTGCCCTTGCCATTGCCATTGGGCTTTTCCGAACCATTGGCAGCTTTGGCGGGTTCTTCCTTGGGCCCCTTGTCTTTTGTGGGTGATTTCCCTTCGTTGGCAATCACGTCTTCGAGCTTGATATATCGATCAGCCCGATCCAAAAACTCTTGGGTACTTCTTACCACATTCTTTCTGAGGCTACTCCAGAGGGGTGAATGGCGCCTAACTCCAGCAGTTAGAGCCATAATCTTACCCTCATCGCCCACTGTCTTGATTCCAGCTGCTGCTCGCATGAAGCGTTGGACATATTCTTTCAAGAACTCTCCCTCTTTTTGGTGTATCTCGACTAGCTGGTTGGCCTTTGTGGGGTGTACGCGACCCGCGTAGAATTGTCCCTAAAATTATTTCACGAACATTTCCCAAGATACTATGCTAGTAGGAGGTAACTTGAAGAACCACTCCTAGGCAGTGTCAGACAGTGTCGCAGGCAAGATCCGACAGCAGGCATCTTCCGACACTTTTTGTATGTCCATTTGTATCTCAAAATTATTAACGTGAGATACTGGGTCTCCGTACCTGTCGAAGTTTGGCAATGTAGGCATCTTAAACTTACTGAGGGTTTCGGCCGTAGCAATTCTCTGTACAAAGGGGGTGCCCCTCCTCCTATCGTACTCAATATGGGACGTTCGTCCCCCGACTAGTTGCCGTACCGCCTGGTTCAGGGCATCAATCTGAGCCTGAACAGCTTCTGAGACTGCTGGGGCCACCGGTGTCGGGGGAGCATACTCGTCGTGCCTCTCACGGCGGTCGTTAAGTACGTCCCTTAGATCATTGTCTCTACGTATCTTCTCGCTAGCTCCTAGCATACTAAAGACGTTCTGCTGCCTGGGTTGCCCCCCAGCGTTGTGGCTAGTTGGCCTATTTCTCTAGGTGGGGGACTTCTGCCTCCACCTCTTTCTTCATTTCTTCGGCCAGCATTTCCTTTGCCAGAATCAGCTTCATTATAGTCATAGCCATCTTTGAATTGTGGCTAACTACGGCGTGACCGACTGTTCAAGCTATTTCCTCCTCGGGCTGGCATTTCCCGAGCATCAGGGGGAGGCATGCGCTGGTCGTTGGGTCCCCGTGCATTGTTATGTTGTGGGGGGCCCTTGACCGCAGAGCCTGACTCGATGTTCCTTCTGTTGGCAGAAGGATGCTGCCCCCTGCTCGGTAGATTCAACTTTTCATCCCCTGGGCATCTAGGGCTACGAGGCGGCTGCCCTATTCTGCCTCGGGCGCTGGGAATTGCCTCGACCAGCCTGGGATGGAGGCTACTGCTTAGGATCCCTAGGGGGGACATCATCCTGTGCCATAGGCGGCTGCTCCAGCCTTTGAGGGCTTGCTGGCTGGAGCGAAGGGCTTGGATTTGGACCTCTTTGAGGTGGTGCATTCGGTGGCTGATCTGGCTGGAAGGCTGGCACAGCCTGGCTCCTGGCCAGTTGTATGGCTGCTTCAAGGGCAGCCATGGCATCCCTATGCCGACGATCCATTTCCACCTGCCGCTCAATCAACTCTTGGCGCTGGCGTTCTATTTCTCTTTACTGCAGCGCCATTGTCTCCGCAGCATTCTCATGATTGGCCCTCAGATTAGCCAACTCATCTTGCAACACTCCCAGCGTTGCCCTCTGTGTTTCGGAATCTAATTCCTCCTCATCGAACTCCAAATGTGGTTCATTCTCAGCCACATTTGGGGGAGGAGGTTGGGATGGTGTAGCGCCAGCAGCCTGTCCAGTCTTCTTGGATGTTTTCGCCATTAGATTTTTTCACAGTTTTTTGTCAAACTCAATGAAAGCACCAGAATGTTGACCCTCGATTTGGCCAACGACACGGAGTCAAATATACGACAAAAGATAAAACGGCAAGTAAGAAAGATAATCTAATGGAAGAGAAGAAAACACCAAGGATTTATAGTGGTTCGGCCCCAAAAGATGGTAAAGACCTACATCCACTCAGTGCTATTATTAAGAGTGAATCTCAAAGCAGTGATCAAAGAACTAGGGTTCTTGAGTTTCACAAACTTTGGAGGAAATACAATAAAACGATGGATAATTGCACTATAGCTCTCTCTTTTTCTCTATCTTAGCAAAAAGATTCTGGGATCAAAAAGTCCATTCCTTGAGCTATTTCATGTATATTTATAGGCTCAAGGAGGGTTACATATGCCAACGTGCCCTATCTTTCCTTAATAATTGCGTATCAAGATAATAATGAAGAAATATTCAACGCAATTATTATAAGATTACAGTTTTAGAAGGAAATAAATCAGGTTATACGACCAGCCTGGTCGTATCTAAAAGTTAAGCCCTGGCGAAGTGATGTGCCTCTAGTCGATAGTCGAGCAGCACTTCCGCACTTCTGCCACGTGTCAACTACGTAGGAGAAATCTTTGCCACGTCATCAGTAGCCGTTTTTAGGGTAAACAAATAATAATAATAACTTAAATTCAATAAATAATATATTCAATTCAATTTTCAAGCCCAAGAGAAACAAATTATTAATTATGAACTATTTGTTTATATTATTATTTACTTTCTTCACGTATAAGAATTCAAAACACAAATATATTTTCTTACTCATTCATTTCGAAATTACTTTTAGTCTTCTGGCAAGGACCAAAACGCAAGAAAAAAAGTAACATTGTCAATGGGTTGCTCGTGCCTCACTAGTATATATATATATATAGGTAAAAGCAAACATGCAAATTTAATTTTATGTAGAATATTTATTATATATTTTATTATTGTCATATAAATTTTAAATAAAAACAAAGTCATATATTATAAAAGAATGACATAAACATATTAAAAAATAATTAAACCAAAACATTGTTTATAATTTTAATAAAATAAATAATATGATGATTTTAATTTTTTTTTTTTTTAAAACAAAAAATCGTTAAACCAAGAATCCGTTAGATACACATTTTTTATATATAAAGATATGGTGCATTCTAGTTTAAAAATTAAATATTTTTTGCTCTAATTTTATTTTAGAAAAAATACCTATGAATTTCAATATAATAACATAATAAAAAATTCAAAATTAAAACTATAAATTTAAAAAAGTTTATTTGACCAAATTTTAATTATAAAATTTTAAAACAAACAAAAATTTATATATAAATATATATTATTTGATTATTGACTAGAGCAATTAAAATAAGTAATTTCTAAAAAAAATGGAAAAATAAGAAAATATGTATATTTATGTCTTATTTCACTATTATTGCATATATGTTTGAATAAACAAAATACATTCAATGACAAAATAAATAATTAATAAAAGATATAATATAATAAATTTAAGCACAAAACACGTTAAATGACAAAATAAATAATTAATAAAATATATAAAATAATAAATTTAAGCACATAAATATTTTTTTATTATAATTTTGAAAACATAATTGATATAGTAATTTACATCTTTTACTATCAAATTTTAAAATCTATGACGAGAAATTATTATGACTTATTTACTACTTTTTTTAATTTATTTACCTTATTTGAATAATTTTATTATTTATAAAAAATTATTTACCTCATTTAATTATTTTAAAACTAACAGTATTAGAAAAAAAATGTTAAATTTAACAAAAAATAATAATTTCCGTTAAATAAATGAGCCATTTTCACCAATTTCTCAAAATATATAAAGATATTTATATAACGATAGGATATGTTTTGTTTAGTTATGTGTAATAAAACAATTAAGGGTTTTTTAATTGTAAAGTCAACGACCAAGCTAAAGGTTTTTTTGCTTTGCTATATTTTTATACAATGTGTTTTTAGGAAAAAAAATATTATTTAAAATATAAAAATTTGTGAAAATGATTTTTTTTTAAATGATTTTGCACTATAGCCTATTTTTGATAGTTTTTTGTAAAATGACCTTTGTCTAAAATTTGATCAGTTGTCTAAATTTTTCGACCAGCTATCTAAAATTTTCGATCGGCTGTTTGAATTTTTTGACCACCACTTGTCTAAATTTTCGACTAGCTGTCTAAATTAATAGATGTTATTTTGCAAAAAATTATTAAAACTAGGGTAAAGTACAAAATGACTTTAAAAAATAGACAATTTTACCGAAAAAACCCAAATAGAGAAATTACTGAAAATGATATATTTTTTTAAATATATGTATAAATTTATATTAATCTGTTCTAAAATTATAGAAAAAAATAAATATTTATATATTTCGCGTATGTTTTAATATAATCTTTATCAAAAAATTTTTTGCTTCCCTTTATCAATGAGCATAGGGAAGTAGTTTGAATTTTTTACAATTAATTAATGTAGAAATTACATGCGATACCCAAATTTAATTAACTCTTTATATTTTTATCCAAAATTTTAAAATTGTTAATTAATACCCATTTTTTTAATCACAATACATATTTTACTCTTTCTAGATTTTGAAATGTCAATCATAAACTTTTGAAATATAAACAACAATTATTTAAAATGTAAACCACAATCTTTTGAAGTGTAAACCACTAGGCTTTGAAATGTAAACTACAAGACTAAAAATGTAAACTAGAGTATTTTAGTCACTTTGTTTCTAATTGTGGGTATTAGTTATAAAAAAGAAGAAATTACATTGTTTATGAGGATTTTAATAGAGTGTGCAAAAATATGACTTTTTTTTTAAGAATTTTCACTTTTATGGGTTTATTTTTCAATATTTTTGTATAAAAGTTAGTTTATGTCATAGTTTTACTCTTAATCAAGTTTTATTAATTTGGAAGGCTGTGTTTGTAATTTACTTATTATTTTTTTAGCTGATTTTTTATATAACTATTTTTATATTAAATTTTTCTTTGGTTGTTTTAAATTATTTTTTTGTAATATGAATTGTGTTTATTGTTATTTTTTAATTATTATAATTTTTTTTAGATTGTACGTTTCTTTTTTAAAATCTTAGATAAGGTAACCAGTTACTTGATTGATCTTTGACAATTATGTGAAAAAAAATCTTACAGCTAGGTTAAATAGCATGTACCAGGAGGGGTAACCAGTTACCTTGCGAGGAGTAACCTTCTGCCATAAATGGGGTAACTAGTTACCATAAGAAGGGTGACAGGTTACTAATATTAAATATGAAAATAAACATCAAATTTGAAAGAAAAATAGGAAGAACACTTCATTTAAAAATGAAGAAGTAACTATGATTTTAGTAACTTAGGTAACTAGTTACCATAAAGAACCCATAAATATACACACACATTAGAATATGAAGATAATCAGCTACCCTCATAAATATACACATAAAGAATTGAAAGATAACCAATTACCCCCAGAAATATACACACAAAGAACGGGAAGGTAACAAGTTACAACATACCTGAAGATTGAAAAAAAAAAAATCAAATCTACCCAATTTCTCTCTCTCCCATCTTCTTCTCTTCCCTCACCAAGAAACCTAGCTATCGCCTGCTTTTTCGCCGCTTGGGTTCGTGTCTAGGCCACCTCCTTGCATCACCTCCGACCACAAACCACCTTCCTCCCTCGCCTACGACCACCACTAGAACCCCTTATCCCATGGACGCTAGTCTCGTCGTTTTGGATCTGAGTGCGAGTCTCATGCACACGAGTTGCGTCGTTATTGATCAAATGTTGAGGATATCGCCGGAGACAGGAGCTGTTGCTGGAGAAGAAAGCTATCACCGGAGAAGGAAACGCCGAAGATGGAAGCAATTGCAGAGAGTAACGTGACTTTGGAGAAGGTTTTGATCGACTTTCAGGTTTTAGGACTATTGTATTGTTAATTACCAGTGTACCCCTACTTGTGTTGATGTGTTTTTTTTTTTTTTTTTTAAATTTCAATTGTCCTATGTAGTTAGTTTTCCTATAAACTAAGTTTTTGTTAATTAAATTTTTCCATACAAATTAGGAAAAGTTTAATTTCTATATTTTTGCACAATAACAACTAAAAAGCCATATTTATGAAGAAAAAAAACTCTTATAAGAATAAAATATGTGGCTATTTATAGTAAATAGATAGTTTTTTTTTTATTTTTAAATTCCTTAATTAATAGGCTTTCAAAAAGGTTTGACAAACGGATTCGTAATTTGCATTCTTTGAGAAATATTTGTCACGACAGTGAATGTGGCCATAATTTTTTATTGCAAACTAATGTATCAATATTGCTCAGTGCAATTTTTTTATATATATTGCTCAGTCATAATATTTATATATATATATATATATGGGAATTCTCCAATAGGAGCTTCACTTTAAGCCCTATTGATAGGGCTCTCAGTGTTTACAACCCTTGAACAGTTGTCGGCGCGATTTTTTTTTAAGACCGTGTATATTGTAGCTATTTAGAGCATCATGCAAATTTTCTGAAAATTCCAAATAGTTTACAGTACCGAAAACTAAGTTCAAACATGTTGTTGCACTCGTGACTAATTTTTTTTATGCGCGTGGAAAACATGTTTGAACCTAGTTTCGGTACTGTAAATTGTTCGGAATATTCTGAAAATTTGCCGGAACTGTTCACGGGTCGAGAAACACTGAGAGCTCCACTGGTAGGGCTTAAAGTAAAGCCCCTATAGAAGAATTGTCCTATATTAAGCCCTACCAGTGGAGCTCTCAGTGTTTCTCGTCCCGTGAACAGTTTCCGGCGCGATTTTTTTTTATGACCGTGTATATTGTAGCTATTTAGAGCATCTTGCAAATTTTCAGAAAATTTCGAATAGTTTACAGTACCGAAAACTAGGTTCAAACATGTTGTTTTCCACTCGCATAAAAAAAATTAGTCACGCGTGCAACAACATGTTTGAACTTAGTTTTCGGTACTGTAAACTATTCTGAATTTTTTGAAAATTTGCAGGATGCTCTAAATAACTACAATATATACGATCATAAAAAAAATCGCGCTGAAAACTGTTCACGAGTCGAGAACACTGAGAGCCCCACTGGTAGGGCTTAAAGTGAAACTCCTATAGGAGAATTCCCCTATCTTTATATATTATAATAGTTAGTTTAAACAAAATTGTTATTTTTCGTTAGATTTAATATTTTTGTTTATTATTTTCTAACATCGTTGTTTTTAGAGTTATCTAAATAAAGTAAGTAAATTAAAAAAAGATAAAAAGTAATAAAATTATGTAAATAAAGTAAATAAATTGAGAAAAAAGTAATAAATGAGCTATAATAATTTCTTATCACATATTTTAAAATTTCATATTAAAGTGTTTAAATTACTCTATCAATTATGTTTTCAAAACTACAACTGAAAAAAGTTTATGTGATTAAATTTATTATTTTTATTATTAATTATTTATTTTATCATTTAATGTATTTTGTTTATCCAAATATATATGTAATAGTGAAATAAGACATAAATATACATATTTTTCTTATTTTTTCGTTTATTATTTTTTTAATGAGAAATTACTTATTTTAATTGCTTTAGCCATTAAGTAAATAATATACATTTACATATTTTAATATGTCATATTAAAGTATTTAAATTACTCTATCAATTATGTTTTCAAAACTATAATCGAAAAATATTTATGTGATTAAATTTATTATTTTTATTATTAATTATTTATTTTTCCATTTAATTTATTTTGTTTATCCAAACATACATGTAATAGTGAAATAAGACATAAATATACACAATTTTCTTATTTTGTCTTTTATTATTTTTTAATGAGAAATTACTTATTTTAATTGCTTTAGCCATTGAGTAAATAATATACATATACATATAATTTTTTGTTGACGACGTTTTTTGTCCACTAAAAACAAGAGCGATTAAGCAAATGTATAGTTTAGCAAGAAAAGAAGTACAGAGATTTTTACGTGGTTCAGCAGTTAAAATCTACCAACGTCCACAAGTCACTTTTTATTAAGATATGCGTTAAAGCTTTTTTAAAGCAATTTCACATGGCCTTTCTCAGTACCAAAGCGTCCGTACAAATGATTAAACCCAGGCTATTTATAGACGTGGTTACAAGAATTCCCCCTTAATCGTAGGGAAATTCCGATATACATATCAGGTTTGAATTTGAAATACCAATCGGTTAATTAAAATAAAATTAATTGCATTAATTGTGGATAACTATCCCTAAGCGATAGGGTTGATTATGTTAGGAACGAGTTTCCTAATACGCAGCGGAATGGTGGTGTGGTTGGCCCAGTGTACAACAAAAATTTTGTAACATATTTAAACTACCTTTAAATATGCGAATCCATTAATATACATACATTAATCATAAGCAAGATAATAATAGAAATCATACCTCTTGAAGCCTATCAAGTGTCCTTGCTATCTTTTTGTATTTAGAACGATCTTCCTATCCAAGCCGCTCCCACGTACTCACACCAAGATCTTCCAAAGGGTTCTCTACACCTCAAGAAATGTGTGGGCACTTAGAGAATGAATGATAGTTTATTTGTGATTCTACTTGATGTACTCAATACATGAGATCAAGAGAATAGGCATGAGAATTGGTTCTTTATTTTCAGGGAGAGAAAACTATCGTTCTATTTTTCACAGAGCGAATGTTCAGAGTTGTCACACTCACTTATCTGAATAATTTTCTGATTAGTCATATTTAAAAGAAAATAATCAAATTTTAAAAAATAAATCTGTAACCATTTTACAATTTACTTTTTAATTAATTAATTATTCTATTAATGAAAAAATCCAATTTTTTTTTTGAATTATCCATTAATTAATTAATTAAATTAAAATGAAAAAACCCATCCCATAAATGTCCTACACGCCACACACAATCCATGGACTGTGTGTGAACATGTAGCTTCCTAATTTTTAGGGATATTGGTTTTTCAATTTTGATTTAATTATTTATTCAATTACTTTTTCAGATAAGATCTAACAACCTGATAACTAATTCAAATTAATTATCTTTTTAATTAATTATCAAATATAATTAATTATTTGAATAAATATTAATCTTTTAAATTCAAATCCAATTTGAACTTATCAGATTATTATCTCCCACTCAAATAAAGATATTTAATTAATTCTACCAATTAATTAAATCCAAAAATTCGAAAATAAATATTTAATTTATTATAATTTCAAAAATTATAATTATTTAATTAAATTTCGAAATTAATTTAATTGTTTAATATAATTTCAAAAATTATACAATAATTAAATATTAATTAATTTTATTAACTACAATTAATTTGTAATTAATTAATTAATCGCTATTATCATATAATTGCATATTTGGCTTGAAGAACAAATTTCTTCTTAAATATGTCTTTAAACTATTTTTCCTTCATATCAACTCTTACCTTGAACAGTGTTGATAGAGCCGCTATGGGGACCTATGGACCTATAATTCCAAGCTCCAATAAATTTGAGATTATTAATTAAACTCTTTAATTAAATAATCTTAATTTATTAATCTCATTATTATTCCACTATGAATATGAGACTGCACTCTTGCAATTATAGACATTTCATTTACTGAGTACTTTATAATCATAAAACATCCATTGATATAATCATTGCATACAATTTGACCCTCTAATAATGGTTCATAATTAATCGGGAATAAAATTACCGTTTTACCCTTTTAATTATCTCTTATTTCCTTAAGTACCATTGACTCTACTAGTGAAGGTTAATTCATAACTAAATTATGAATTTGAGCTTAATAACCTTTCAGTCCCAAAAGTTAACCCTTAAGAGAACCATCATTCAATCTCTTGCGAGAAGGTATAGATTCCATATCTGTATACTATGTCCCCAGCCATGTATATTAATGAGTTCCCAAAACAAAAGTTTATAGCCTGATCATTCTGATAGACCCTAACAAGTGAATCAAAGAACTCATATAACATAAACAGGAGTTCATAGTAACTTCAGGATTAAGATCTATTTGTATATGATCATCAGTTGATATATTTAATTAATACTTCGAACCGGTATTTAACTAAGTATTAATAAACATATCTGGTCCAGTTCTATATATTCTCTAATATACAAAGAACCTCCACTAAAGTGTCCTACCACACTAGTGATCCGGATCTAGATCACATGTATTCATAGTTCTAGTGGACCGTACTTGCAGTAATTAATCTAAAGATTCCATAACTTTATTTTACTGCGAACTATTCAAGTTCATTTATCTGAAACACAATCCTCCTGTACCAATACGTGTTTGAGATCACATATATGAACTTAGGAATTTTCTTGATATTTACATAATATTATCATAGAATAATATAGTCCCTAAAATATATGCATAACAAATTCAATTTATTTATTTATTTCATAAAAACAATGTCTACTACATATGCTTTCAGGGCACATTTCCAACAATCTCCCACTTGCCCTAAAGCAAATGATGCATCTCTCTCATTCCCATGTTTCTTACATGCTCCTTAAAAGATTTTATGGATAAAGTCTTTGTGAAAGGATCTGCAAGATTATGCTCTGAAGCTATCTTCATAACTGCAACATCTCCTCGATGAACTATCTCTCTTAGCAAGTGATACTTCCTCTCGATGTGCTTTCCCCTCTTGTGACTTCGTGGTTCCTTTGAGTTAGCTACTGCCCCACTGTTGCCACAGTATAGGACTAGTGGCTTATCCACATCTGGTACAACTTCCAGATCAGAATAGAACTTTTTGAGCCACACAGCCTCCTTAGCCGCTTCACAAGCCGCTATATACTAGGCTTCCATGGTGGAGTCTGCAATGCTGGTTTGTTTAATACTACGCCAGACTGCCGTTCCTCCTCCAAGAGTAAACACTGATCCAGAAGTCGATTTCCGACTATCTCTGTCTGATTGAAAATCAGAATTAGTGTAACCAGTGGGGTTCAGGTCTCCACCTGAATATACAAGCATATAATCTCTAGTATTTCTAAGATACTTGAGAATATTCTTTACTGCAGTCCAATGACTCAATCCAGGATTGGATTGATAACGGCCGACTATCCCTATTGCATAACAAATGTCAGGTCTTGTACACAACATGGCGTACATTAGACTGCCTACTGTTGAGGCATAGGGATATTGTCTCATGTCTTCCTCTTCCTGAGGTGTTTTGGGACACTGCTCTTTGGAAAGGAATACTCCAGAACGGGTTGGCATATCACCCTTTTTGGAGTTTTGCATATTAAAGCGTTCTAGTACCTTATCAATATAAGTTGCTTGAGACAATGCCAAAGTTTTGTTCTGTCTATCTCAAAGAATCTTAATGCCCAGAACATACTTGGCTTTTCCCAAATATTTCATTTGGAATTGTTCAGCTAACCAGTTCTTTACTTTTGATAATGATGTTACGTCATTTCCAATCAGTAATATATCATCAACATAAAGAATGAGGAATACTACTACACCATCTTTGATTTGTTTATAGACACAAGGTTCGTCAACGTTTTGTTCAAAACCAAACGTTTTAATTGTGTCATCAAAACTAAGATTCCAAGATCTAGAAGCTTGTTTGAGTCCATAAATGGATCTAAGAAGCTTGCAAACCTTTTGCTCTTGACCTTTTAACTCGAACCCTTCTGGTTGTGACATGTAAATGGTTTCGTCAAGGTAGCCATTCAGAAAAGCTGTTTTGACATCCATTTGCCAAATCTCATAATCCATGCACGCAGCTATGGACAAGAGTATACGAATGGATTTTAGCATGGCTACAGGAGAAAAAGTTTCTTCATAATCAACCCCTTCTTTCTGTGTGTAACCTTTGGCTACAAGCCTTGCTTTGAAAGTCTCTACTTTCCCATCCGCTCCTCTTTTCTTCTTGAATAACCACTTGCAACCAATGGGTTTGATATTCTCAGGTGGATCTTCAAGAACCCAGACAGAATTGGAATACATCGATTCCATTTCTTGGTTCATGACATCTTGCCATTTGTCCTTGTCAGAATCATTCATTGCATCTCTAAATGTTAATGGATCATCTTTGTTTGTGTCAGACACAAGCATTTGAACTTCGTGTTCATAGCGTGTGGGTTGCTTGCTAACCCTCCCACTACGACGAGGTTCACTACTATCCTGACTAGAACCAGCAGTTTCCTCTTGTTGTTTTTCATTGGTTGTTGCTGGTGACTTTGCAACTTCATTTGAGACCATCTCCTCCAGAACAACCTTACTGCGAGGTTTGTGGTTATTCACATAGTCATGTTCAAGAAAAGTTGCATTTGTCGATACAAATTTTTTATTTTCTTTTGGACTATAGAAAATTCCACCTCTGGTCTCTTTGGAATAACCCACAAACATGCACACTTCAGAGCGTGATTCCAACTTCCCGGTCTTTCCTTTAAGCACGTGTGCAGGACACCCCCAAATTCAAAAATGGTGTAAACTAGGTTTACAACCATTCCATAATTCTATGGGTGTCTTTTGGACAGACTTAGATGGAACAACATTTAATATGTATAGAGCACATTGAATCGCATAGCCCCAAAATGACAGTGGTAATGATGAGAAACTCATCATTGATCTAACCATATCTAATAACGTTCTGTTCCGTCTTTCCGAAACACCATTTTGTTGTGGCGTTCTAGGTGTTGTGAGTTGGGATTGAATGCCATGCTCACACAGATGGTCCTTGAATTCAAAATCCAAGTACTTTCCTCCTCGATCAGATTGAAGAGCTTTTAGTGACTTACCTAATTGCTTTTCAGCTTCTGCTTGAAATTCTTTAAACTTTCCAAAAGTTTCAGATTTTCTTTGCATTAAATATAGGTAACCATATCTTGAATAATCGTCAATAAAAGTGACGAAGTATTCATAACCTCCTCTTGCTTGTACATTAAGTGGACCGCAAACATCCGTATACTATCGGAATCAGTCTTTTGTCGTTTAATAGATCTAGGATTGGCTGTTTTAAATAATTCTAAATTATTAACAAATTTCTCTTTAGCTTGAAGTTTATAAAGCTCATCGATAGATTTTGCAGAACATATCTTAAAACCATATCTTGAAATAACAATCGAATTATTATTAAAAGATATTTTAAAATTTTGTTCATGCAACATAGAAACAGAAATTAAGTTTCTAGAAAATCCAGGAATATAATAAACATTTTCTAAAACAAGAAATTTATTATTCTCAAATTCCAAACGAGCTGTTCCAACTGCTGCTATAGAGACAATCTGACCACTGCCTACCCTCACAGTCACCTCTCCATCAGCAAGCTTCCTCATTGAACTAAGAATCGGAAGAGAAAAGCAGACATGGTTAGTGGCTCCTGAATCAACTATCCAGGATGAGGAATTATCTTCCACTAAACAAGCTTCTAACACAAGCAAATCAAATTTAACTGTATTTTTCTCTTTAAGGTCAGCGAGATACTTTGAACAGTTTCTCATCCAGTGACCATTTTCTCCACAATGAAAGCAAGTCCCTTTTGGGGTCTTCCTTTTGGAGGTTCTAGTGTTCTTGTTCTATTTGCTTTTGGATGACTTTTTAGGCTTCTCACATATTAATGCAATGTTCAAGTTTGATTTCCATTTCATGTAGTTTTCACCAGTCAACTTTTCATTAGCAAGTAAAGAAGATACAGGATTTGAGCTAGACATAATTGCTGAAAATAAATAAATAAACAAAATGAATCTATGCATATAATAAATATCAGTTATTTTCAGAATAGTAAACATGATGCATGAATGCAACAAAAAACACATAAAAATTAATTACTAATTCCACGATTAATTAATTTGAACATTAATGGACCAGCCTTAGGGTAGGTCAGACTAATTCCAAATTAATTTTGAGACAAGCTCTCAAATTTATAAGTTAAAACTTAAATCAATATTTCTCTTTTGACTTATAAACAACCGCTTGTTTGGTCAAGAATACACTAGTCCGCTCGAAAGCCTAATGTACCTTATGAGTGTAACCCATTATTTTAGATCAATGACTTAACTCAAGAGTGTGCCTTAGGGTCAGTCAAACTTGAAATACATCATTAAATCTTATTCTTGAAAAAGAAGTTTTCCTTGAGAATAACACAGTCGGAAGCCTTCCTTAGGGGGACACAAGCAATGGTGCCGCGAGGCCCTCTCCATGTTACCTCGGTGATAACTAATAATGGAGACCATGGTACTTATTGTCATAACTCCCTCTCCCACTCACTATTTTAGAACACGTGTTTTCTCAAAACATCCTATGCTTTTTAATTGGTTGTAAAAATAAAGTGATCTATTTTTACCAAATGATATTCTAATTATTACTAATCAAATTAAGCAAAATTAAAAATATAGAGCTATTCCCTAATTAGTTCAATTTTATTTTGCCATAATTACTAAGAATATCATTTATAATTTAATAAAACAATTTTATTAAATACTAGAAATTAAACAACTTTTAAAATCTGTTTCCGCTCTTGAACTAGTTAAAAACTAGATTTATTATTATATGGACCAGCATATAATCACATAGGACAATCCTAAGGCATGTTTCTACTCATATGAGATGCATGCACAATTTTAAATACTGTGTGGGTTATGTATGGCATGTCAAAAAATGCATGATAAAGTATTAAACAATTTAATCACATTCAAACATTTAAATAAATAAATACTAGCTAAATAAATAAATAAATGCGGGCCGGGTGTCTTGGGTATTTCTAGAAGAATTACAACACTTGCAAAAATATACACAAAAATGTAAGAAACTAAATAAGACCTAAATAGATCTTTATCTATTACTTAGGGCCTTCACAAGTAGTCTTGATCCATTAAGCCACTTATCCATTTAATTTTGAATTAAAATAACTTTTAATTATCTTAAACAAATTTTAAGAATAATTAACTTGGGTTTAATGCCCGATAAGTTATTAGGCCCATATTTGAATTTGGGCTCATACAATTAATTCAAAATAAAACAATATTTTTTTAATTATGGGTTAACTTAATTAAGCCCATAATTTAAATGGACAATTTTTGGATGCAAGCCCTAGGGTTTAGAAACCCTAGGGGCGGCTGCATATGGTGGCTCGGCACAGGGCATGCGGCTGGGGTGCACAGGCTACTGGGGTGCGGCAGATGCAGGGGTGCACGTTGGGTAGGGGTGCGAGCTGGGAGAGCTGTTGGGCGAGACGCTGGGCAGGTGCGCAGGGGCGCGGGGCGCTTGGGCAGGTGCGCGCTGGGCATGGCACAGGGGCACACTGGGCTCGCGGTAGACGCAGGTGCAGGGGCACGGGCTCTCGGCTGGGCGAGATGCGCAGGGCGCCTGGGCAAGCAGCACGTGGCACGGGTGAGGCTCGGGCTTCAGGGCTCGGAACCCGGGGCTCGGGCCTTACAGAATTTTCAAATAATTTTAACACAGAAAATTAAAATTACAAAAATTCCTATGCCCCAAAATGGCTTACATTTTTCATCTAGAATTTTAAGAACATTTCCTAAACCCAAAACACCATATAATTAATGACCCTTAAGAATAAACTATTATCATACATACATCCATTCATTCACATATATTACAATAACACAAGAATGCATATTATGCCCACACAGTAATTAATGTATGCAGAGATTAATGACCGCTCTGGTACCAATTGTTAGGAACGAGTTTCCTAATACGCAGCGGAATGGTGGTGTGGTTGGCCCAGTGTACAACAAAAATTTTGTAACATATTTAAACTACCTTTAAATATGCAGATCCATTAATATACATACATTAATCATAAGCAAGATAATAATAGAAATCATACCTCTTGAAGCCTATCAAGTGTCCTTGCTATCTTTTCGTATTTAGAACGATCTTCCTATCCAAGCCGCTCCCACGTACTCACACCAAGATCTTCCAAAGCGTTCTCTACACCTCAAGAAATGTGTGGGCACTCAGAGAATGAAGGATAGTTTATTTGTGATTCTACTTGATGTACTCAACACATGAGATCAAGAGAATATGCCTGAGAATTGGTTCTTTATTTTCAGGGAGAGAAAACTATCGTTCTTTTTTTCACAGAGCGAATGTTCAGAGTTGTCACACTCACTTATCTGAATAATTTTATGATTAGTCATACTTAAAAGAAAATATTCAAATTTTAAAAAATAAATCTGTAACCATTTTACAATTTACTTTTTAATTAATTAATTATTCTATTAATGAAAAAATCCAAAAAAAACAAATTTTGAATTATCCATTAATTAATTAATTAAATAAATAAAAATGAAAAAACCCATCCCAGAAATGTCCTACACGCCACACACAGTCCATGGACTGTGTGTGAACGTGTAGCTTCCTAATTTTTAGGGATATTGGTTTTTCAATTTTTATTTAATTATTTATTCAATTACTTTGTCAGATAAGATCTAACAACCTGATAACTAATTCAAATTAATTATTTTTTTAATTAATTATCAAATATAATTAATTATTTGAATAAATATTAATCTTTTAAATTCAAATCCAATTTGAACTTATCAGATTATTATCTCCCACTAAAATAAAGATATTTAATTAATTAAATCCAAAAATTCGAAAAATAAATATTTAATTTATTATAATTTCGAAAATTATAATTATTTAATTAAATTTCAAAATTAATTTAATTATTTAATATAATTTCAAAAATTATACAATAATTAAATATTAATTAATTTTATTAACTACAATTAATTTGTAATTAATTAATTAATCGCTATTATCATATAATTGCATATTTGGCCTGAAGAACAAATTTCTTCTTAAATATGTCTTTAAACTATTTTCCCTTCATATCAACTCTTACCTTGACCAGTGTTGATATAACCGCTATGGGGACCTATGGACCTATAATTCCAAGCTCCAATAAATTTGAGATTATTAATTAAACTCTTTAATTAAATAATATTAATTTATTAATCTCATGATTATTCCACTATAAATATGAGACTGCACTCTTGCAATTATAGACATTTCATTTACTGAGTACTTTATAATCATAAAGCGTCCATTGATATAATCATTGCATACAATTTGACCCTCTAATAATGGTTCATAATTAATCGGGAATAAAATTACCGTTTTACCCTTTTAATTATCTCTTATTTCCTTAAGTGCCATTGACTCTACTAGTGAAGGTTAATTCATAACTAAATTATGAATTTGAGCTCAATAACCTTTCAGTCCCAAAAGTCAACCCTAAAGAAAACCATCATTCAATCTCTTGCGAGAAGGTATAAATTCCATATCTGTATACTATGTCCCCAGCCATCTATATTAATGAGTTCCCAAAACAAAAGTTTCTAGCCTGATCATTCTGACAGACCCTAACAAGTGAATCAAAGAACTCATATAACATAAACAGGAGTTCATAGTAACTTCAGGATTAAGATCTATTTGTATATGATCATCAGTTAATATATTTAATTAATACTTCGAAATGGTATTTAACTAAGTATTAATAAACATATATGGTCCAGTTCTATATATTCTCTAATATACAAAGCACCTCCACTAAAGTGTCCTACCACACTAGTGATCCGGATCTAGATCACATGTATTCATAATACTAGTGGACCGTACTTGCAGTAATTAATCTAAAGATTCCATAATTTTATTTTACTGCGAACTATTCAAGTTCATTTATCTCAAACACAATCCTCCCGTACCAATACGTGTTTGAGATCACATACATGAACTTAGGAATTTTCTTGATATTTACATAATATTATCATAGAATAATATAGTCCATAAAATATATGCATAGCAAATTTAATTAATTTATTTATTTCATAAAAACAATGTCTACTACATATGCTTTCAGGGCACATTTCCAACAGATTACACAATTTGAATTAAATTCCCATGATTATAGGGATTTCCTAAAAACACCTATGTATTGATTTAATGCGTCTTCAAACTTGAACGCTGCTTCAGTGCGCTTTCGAGATCATATGTAGTTTCGAGCTCATCGTTCCAATTGTCGCTACCTCCTTACTTAATTGGTCTTTCGAACTCATCTATCGGAGGAGACTTTTGCTGCCTTTGAGCCTGCTACTCATGCTCGAATGCAAATGATATGACTCTTTGGAATTTCATGTTTATTTGTACAAGTATAATGTTAATACTTATTAAATCTGAGCTTACACCTTACGAGCCTACATTTCGAGGCTGCTTTTTATTATCGAAATTTGGGTGTAACACTTTAAACTCTACATGATCAATCTTTGTGTAGAAACACTCTAAACTCATTCCGCTCCTCTGTATAATTCGGATGGTCATAAAGATGATTAAAAACAACCGCACTCACCGGTACCTTCTTGCCCCTACCAAAACATTTGTTATTCTCATGCTTCTTCCAATTAGCATAAAACTCATAAACCAAAGAAGCATTTGGTTTTTTAATTCGCCTATTATCAACCAATGATTGCCAACATCTATCTTATAGAATAACTCTAATAGGCTCACAAATCGCATTATCATATGGTTCATTTTGATAGTCCATTCCTCGTTCAGGAATCAAAGTCCTACTTAAACGCTCACATCGTTCTTGAGCCTCTTTACTAATGAATCTTGATCTATCATAAGAGGCAGACCCCCCTTGAGGATGAAGCACCACCACTACCTCGCTTAGGTCCCATTCTTCTTTTCAAAATCTTAAACTCTACAGAAAATTTGACAGCACCTCTCCTTGTTTTTTTTCTCTTCCCCAAATCAACAAAAACACCACAAATCTCACAAATAATTTTCCCAAACAAACTTTCAATACTCAACTAGACAATAAAGCATCTTAACCACCCTATTAACAATAAAAAACTTCAAAAACACCAAAATAACAAGAGATTAAGAGAGAAATCTCTTACCCACAACTAAGAGTGATGAAAGATACTCCCAATTCCTCAAGCTTTCCAAAGATTGCTAAATCTCCTCCAAACTTTGAAATTAGGGTTTATGAGTGGAGAAAATGGGATTTAAATGTAATTTATGCTAAATTGATGGTGGAAAAGTGATTGAATAAAGTTTATAGGAGGATTATTGAAGGTTGTATGGAGAGATTTGAAGGTTTGGCCTAAAAAATGGTGGATTGGAGGTAGGGAGTTCGAAGTTTGCAGAAAGAAAGTGAAGAAGTGAAGGGAAAATCTAAAAAAAAAAGGTTGAATTCGATTTTTTTTCGAAGGTGTGCCGTGGCTCCAAAAGGTTGCGTCGCACCCCTTGTAAATTATGGGTCCAGTTTCTCAGGAAGCGCGTCATGACTCAAATCTTGCGTGCCGCGACGCCTTGGCCTTTGTGAAATGCTCAGCTCTCTGTATGGGCACGCATCGTGGCATAAATGTGAGGGCGCCGCGGCTCAAATGCATTCCTGTGAAAACTTCTCTTTTTTTTCACGATTTCCACTGTTCATATTTACAATCTTAAGGCTGAGTGAAACCTGTTTCCTAATGGAGTTATTAGGATAATGCCTGCACCCGATCCGTTCTCATTGGAGGATACATCGACATAAAGTTTCCACAGTTCGCGAGTTGGGGTTATTACTTCTTCGTTGGTGAATCATGTACATTCGACTATAAAGTCAACCAAGGCCTGGCCTTTTATCATCGTTCTCAGGTGATATGTGATCTCAAACTGCCCGAGTTCAACTGCCCATTTTAATAGTCTTCCGGATGCTTCAGGTTTTTCTAATATCTGTCTTAGTGGTTGATCAGGCAACACATGAATGGGATGCGCTTGAAAGTAAGGTCGAAGCTTTCGAGACGCATGAACTAGGCATAGTGCTAGTTTTTCCATCAGTGGATATCTCGATTCAGCTCCCAGTAGTCTTTTGCTGATGTAGTAGACTGGTCTTTGTACTTTCTTATCCTCCCGAACATGTGTTGCACTGATTGCATGCTCGGTAATAGCGAGGTATAAGTACAATATTTTCCCCGTGACTGGTTTGGATAAGATTGGTGGCTCAGTGAGGTGATTTTTAAGAGCCTAGAAGGTGATCTTGCACTCGTTTGAAAACTCAAACTTCTTGCTACCTCTCAAAATATTAAAGAATGGTAGATACTTGTATGTGGATTTTAAGATGAAACTACTCAAAGCCGTCATTCGTCCCGTAAAAATATGGAAGTCTTTAAGCTTTTGAGGTGAAGGCATGTCGATTAACGCTTTGATCATATCCGGGTTTGCCTCGATGCTTCGAGCATTCACTATAAATTCTAAGAACTTTCCTGAAGATACCCTGAAAGAGCACTTTTGTGGGTTGAGTCTCATGTTATACTTTCGAAGTATAGCAAAGCATTCTGCGAGGTTGTCAACATGGTTATTATTGTGTTTGGACTTCACCAACATGGCATCCACATACACTTCCATGTTGTTTCCAATATGTTCGGCAAACATTCTATTTACCAGCCTTTGGTACATCGCTCCAGCATTTTTGAGCCCGAAAGGCATTACGTTGTGATAGTATAGCCCTTTGTCTGTCATGAACCTTGAATTCTCCTGGTCGGGTGCATGCATTGCTATTTGGTTATTGTAACTTCCTCCTAATCCAGGATCGTTATACTATGTACTTTAAATAGTGCTAGGCTTGCTAATCAAGTCCATTGGTTATAAAAGTGTAACTAAGGTTAGTGACAAGGGTTAGGGTTACAAATTTTGGTCAAAAGGAAATGTTGACTTTTCATTTAAAAGTTTAGTACATACATGGGATCCCAAAATAATATAAACAGATGTTTAAAAGGTTATATACAAGTCAAAAGTTACAACCAGTCGACCTAAGCGGCAAAATAAGGGATACAACCCTAGTTCCTCTAAGATATCCTCAGCTGTGGTGGTCGAGCACCTACATATATACACACCGCCACCAAAGTTCTCCAACTCATGGCTGGTCCAACTTTTCCTTTCCCCTTACCTGCACCACATAGCACCCTTGAGCCAAGGCTCAGCAAGAAAACTTAAACATGTGCATGAACAGTAAATACAGATTCCAGATTCATGTCTAGCATGCCCAGTAGTAATAACCTACTCATGCATGTATACAATTACAAATAAATGATCATAGGATCATTCTGGGGCCCGCTGCCCTAAATAGATGACCATAGAGTCAATTCAGGGTCCTATGCCCTAGCTATGTGACCATAGAGTTAATTTGGGGCCTTATGCCCTAGCTATGTGACCATAGAGTCACCCAGGGCCCTTTGCCCTAGCTCTAAGTAACTAGCCATAGAGCTAGCCAACCACTTTATTTTCCAAACGACCATAGGGTCAGCCAACGTAATAGTACGACCCTGATTAGGCCTAAGCCTCTCGACTAGCGCACAGCATGCTATTGCCGCCCTTGACTAATAAGTGAAGGCCTTAACCAGATAGTCAGATGACTAGACAAACGAATACCGATACAAGTAAGCATACTTCAGACAATATAAGTATGTATACATATCAATCATATATTTCAGCCAATTAGATACAGACACAGTAATAACCATGTTCCTTAACGGGGCCGAGCCCTAATTACGCAGACAATGCAAGCAAGCATTAAAATATTATCCATACACAAAGAATTCAAGCATGCTTAATCAACGAGCATAAAAATAACCTTAATCACGTTCATTCTCAGGGGCCTGAGCCCTATTCATAATTAAATCTAACAATCGGGCCAAGCCCTAATCACATATATCACGTATTGGGGCAGTTTTCTTACCTCAGGTTCGAGTACAATGTATATTAAGAACGACCCTCGAGCATGATCCCACTTCCGAGCTCCTTAGCTATAACCTAATCACAACCATAATATAGAATCTCGTCAATAATGAACCAATAAAGGCTTCCAGACCAAAACCTAGCCTCTGGGACATCGAATTATACTAAACAGGGTAGTAGGATCGATCCCGAGCCCTTAGGTTTGAGTTCCCGCATTCAAAACCTTCACGGGGCTCAAAAGCCCTTCAAGCGCTGTGGCCCAAGGCAAAAGAGTCACGACCCGCCCCAAGTCAGAGAGTCCAAGGGCTCTCCTCTGGACCACACGTGCCTCGCCGCGCCACTACTAGTGCCGCGGCTCAAATAGAGGTTCAACACCTTTTTCTCCATGTGTTCATGAGAGTCGCGGGGCCCTAAGAACAGGGTCGCGACTCGACATGAAAATCCAGTTTTTCCCCCATTTCCTTCAAGTCAAATCTCACCCAAAACCTATCCAAACATAGCTATATCCAAAAAGTAAAGTTCCCAATCAACTTAGCACCTCAAAACCCACAAAACCCAAGCTTAAACTTGCCCAAAACCTCATCAATTTTTGAAATTTAGAACTTAGTTTCCTAACTCCAGAACTTAGCTAAAACCAGAGAAAACACATAGGATTGAGGCTAGAAATCGTTACCTCTGCTGCCCAGAACAATGCTAAGCTTTTCCCCAAGCAATCCCGAGCCTAAACTTGCTTCAATTCCCCTAGTTTCAGCATTTCCTCCTCACAATTTGGAGAAATTTCTTAAGGAACATGAGAGAGAGAGAGAGAGAGAGAGAGAGAGAGAGAGAGTAACGTGAGGGAGAGTATTTCTCCTTTAGTTTTTTGTTTTTGTGAGGTTACTTAGAGTTCAAGTAACTCTAAGTAAATCTCGAGGCTCGGGGTACCCAAAAACGTCTCCGAGGGTAAAATGGTCAAAATCCCTGAAATTCCCTTCGAATCTCACTAACTCCGAATATATCCTCGAATATTTATCCCCATTACCTGATATCTCGGTAATGTACTAAATACCCAAAATACCCCTTGACTCACCCCGAGTCGGGTATGAGGTCCCGCTGTGACTTTCCCGCTAACTTGCTCCCTAGGATTGCCTCGTGCTGAGTAACCCAAATATATCCACATAATAATGTGGTCTCACACATATATCACATATATGCACATATATTCCAAATATACCCGTAACGAGCTAAATTACGAAAATTGCCCTTCTAATATGCATATTTAATACACCTAAACATGCATATGTACTCATATTATATTATAACTCATGTAATCATATAATGAACATATATATATATATCACATAAACACATATTTCATAATTAAATTACATAGTTGCAAATAATTTCCATAATTCGCCCTCCTAGCCCCCTAATCAAGGCCTTAAGCCTTATTAGATAATTTGGGACGTTAAAATTATATCCACAATATGCATCTATGAACGACATAATATCGTGATCTAAGGTTGCATCAATGAGATGGTCAATTCAAGGAAACGAAAAACAACCTTTTGGGCATGTTTTGTTGAGATTCGAATAATCGATGCAAGTTCGCCACTTGCCATTCGGTATCAAGACTAGTACAGGGTGAGCTACCCACTTCGGGTAGAAAGCATCTCGAATAAATAGATTCAGTCGACCTCCTCTTTCAAGGCCTTTTTCCTCTCGTCGTTGAGGAGTCTTCACTTTTGCTGTTTAGGAGGGAAGCTTTTGTTGATGTTTAGTGTGTGGCTTATAACACTGGGACTAATCCAATCATGTCTGAGTGTGACCACACAAATACATCTTGATTTTCCCTCAGGAAGCGAATAAATTGTTATCTCACTTCCTTTATGAGGTTCTTCCCAATTTTTACCGCCTTGGTGTTGGGAATAATGTCCGTAAAGCAATTGTTGTTGACAAATGTTTTAAATGAAATAAATAATTGAATTTAATTATTATATATATAGACTATGTCCGATATTATGTTGATAATATTAAGTAAATATCAGAAAATTCCAAAGTTTATCTATGTGGTCTTAATCTCATATTGGTATGAGAGGATCGAGATTAAGATAATAAACTTAAAACAGTTCGCAGTAAAATAAAGTTATGGAATCTTTACTGCTAGTACGGTTCACTAGTATTATGAATACAAGTGACCTAGATCTGGGTCACTTGTGTAGTAGGACACTTTATTGAATGTACTTTATATATAGTGATATATAGAACTGGACCAGATGTGATTAGTTAATACTTGTTTAAACAGTGTTTCATAGTATTAATCAAACACATCAAACAATAATCATATACACGATAATCTTAATCCTAAAGTTGCTATGAACTCCTATATATGTCATATTATCCTTTGATTCATGCGTTAAAGTTTGTCAGAATGATCAGGTTAAGAACAATTGTTTTGGGGACTCAATGATGTATATGGCTGGGGACTGATTAGTGCCCAAAAATACACATTTATTGATTTAATAGTCAAAATAAATTAAGTTTTAATTAATATTTTCATGGAATTAATATGATTTATTTTGTAAATGAAAATAATTAACTTTAATTTAGTTTTTTTTTTATTTTGTAGGATTTAATTGGTATTTTTAGCACTTGGAAACAAAGAAAAAAAGAAAGAAGAAAGAAGAAAGAAAGAAAAGGTTGACATTTTTGAAGTATAAAAGCCCAAGATTAAGATGATATTTTTGTAATCCTAAGCCCAAAGAAGATAGCCCAACCCGCTGCCTTCTACTTCTCCCCAGTGCGCCACTAGGCACATTCCGCAGTTGCCATGACTCCAGCAAACTAGTAGCCACCCAGATCCTCGACCTGGATCCCAGTGACCCGCAGACCCAGTTGTACCCGCGGACCTGGACCCACACCTGATGCCTCCTCTTTCTCTAGACCAACTGCTCCATGTGGTGCGCTCCCACTAGCTGCGGTTGGGTCAAACCTTCTGCCTGCCACCATCCACATTCAACCCAATTTTTTGTGCATTTTGGGCCTTGGACCTTCCACTTTGAGCTTTAAAGCTTGCATTTTGTGTTGTTTTAGAAAAATGGCAAAATTATCGTTCACTAAAATAGTTAGGTTAATATTAATAATAAGATTTGATTTTTCAAAATCATATTTTATTATTAATATTTCATATTTATTTTGTAAACCCCATTTGTAATTTAATTTCTTTTTAGCCCCTTTCTTCTTCCATAAACAATGACTCTTCTTTCACATTTGGTATATAATTTTTAGGTAGCAAAACTCTACCAAATTTTAGTCCCATTTCTCATATTTTCTCTCTAGAATTTTATGAGAATGTCTAGCATAATAGGCTAACCTTCTTAGGAAGGTTAGGATGATCCTATATGCACTATGACTTTGTTTGGTATTTTTGATTCACCATGTGCTTAAAGTTTATATATTTGAGTGATTTATTTTCTTTCATCTCTATTTCTTTGTAGAGTCCAAGAACTTTACTTAGCTAGTTAGATAGTATTAGTAGTAATAGCTAGTAGTAGTTGTAGTATGTTTATTACTGTGGATTTTGGTTCAAGCCGGGACTTAGTTGAACACTCGTAGCAACACTTGTAGATTTTATAAGTTTAACCTATAGTTTAAGAATATTAATTATAACATAAGGTATGATTAATATAACTGATTATGAAGATGATAATTATTATACTATAAGGTTTAGATAGACCCAATAAGAGAATGACACTTGTCGTGTGCATGTTTATTAAGAAATTAAGTATTTTTTGAGGAATAGTTTATTAAGAGTAATATTTGAAAATCCCAGAGTCTGCCAGCAGCTTTGAAATTGTTATAGGACTCAATCAAAGTTGTTTACTCAATTCAAATTAGGCTAAAAAGTGTAATTACGTGTATAATATTTCAGTGTATGCCGATATATCGCAGCTCTAGGGGGCGATATATCACCACACGGGGAATACGAAAACACGTGAAATTTGCATGAACACTTTGATGAGCCTCGGGAATACAAGCCCAGGCGATATATCGCCTAGCATGGGTGATATATTGGCTCTAGGGCATTATTTTTGAATAGTTTTGAAACCGAGCTCATTTTATTCCATAACCTCTTGATAAGCTCATAATCTTTTTGACCGAGTCTTAAGCCTCTGCTGAACGATTATTCAAATGTTTTTCAATTAAAAAGTCATTATTTTTATTCAAGATAAAAGAAGATCTTTTCATTCTTGAACTCTATAAATAGGACCTAGTACCCAGCCATTTATTTCATTCTTCAAGCTGAGTTCAGAGCCTTCAAGCTGCTAGGTTTACTTTAGAGTGTTAAACACTTCAGTTGGGGTTATAAGCTTTATCATTTTAAGCTTATTAAACACTTGGGAAGTAAGGTTCATAGTGTGTATTTTTATTTCGAGGTGTAGTACGATCATAGTGCATTCAAAGGTATTCTTATTCCTAGTTCGTTTCTGTATCTTTCATTAGTTTTTATAGTTTTCCTCTACTCAATTCCTAACTCACTGTTTTCATTCGTGGTTAGGCATCTAAGTTCTTTGAACTTGAGGTTTCTTGTCGGTAAGTACCTTCTCAGTGGTTTAGTTCATTCCTTTTCATCTCTTTCTTTTAGAATACTCACCATTCTATTAATGGTTTTTAGGAGTGTTCCAAAATCCCGTCCTTGTTCTCACATCCCAGTATTTGGTAAGGAAAATAGGATAATTATTATATGCTTATATGATTATGCTATAGTATGTTTTATATATGTTATGATATATGTATGTTTTGGGGCTTATAGTTTCTTAAATAACAAACCCCAACACTTTTATGTTATTGGGGCTTATAGTTGCTTAGCTAGCAAAACTCATTGTAGTACGAGGCTTATAGTTGCTTAGTTAGAAAACCCTAATAATTTCCATGTACATGGGTTAGAATTATGATATATGTTTATAGTGAATGTTTATATGTTTATTGTTTATAGTTTATGTTTATGTTTATGTTGCATGCTTTTAGTAGATTTTCCTTGCTGGGCATTAGGCTCATTCCTTTGTTTTATATGTGTAGGAAAATAGTTATGGCGGCGGTAAGATTCTTGGCAGCTTGAGATTGTGTATTGAGGGAGAATGGATTTGGTGGACTGTGTGAACGATTCGAGGATGAAGTTGCTTTTAGTCATTTTATGATGTTTCTATGTATTTTCCGCACTTTGTTTTGTAATGAATTTTAAGATTTAAGTTATGTTTTATTTTCAAACAATGGGATCCCATATCCTAACCGAATCTTTATGTATTTCAACCTTTGCCTTAAATTTTTTTTTATAAAGTTATGAATGTTTCACATGTATGTTTCCTTAAGATTATTATCTATGTATAATAGTTATTAATGGTCCAAAGTCTAGAATAAGTTGGGTCATTACAGTTGGTATCAGAGCAACGATTCATTCACATGAAGTTCTACTTGATACATACACTCAAAGCTCCGAATCTGACCGCCAAGTAAGTGTTTAAGTTATAGTTATCATGTTTATATGTATAGCTAACAATTTTAGTCTTTATGTTTTCAGTTAAGAATGAACAAAGCATTAACTTATGAGGATATCCGAGTCATTAAGGCTTTAAAAAGAATTAGAGAACCAAGAAACACCGTAGGAGTGCTAGAAAGAATCACTGGAAGACTACTTTTGTTCCACAGGGAGATAGGTCACCTCCAAGAATCTAAGCAGATCATGATGAGATCAATGGAGCAATACGTTTTAGTAATTAGACTTTTTAGAGATTATCCTACTGTGATTGCAGCCTTAGAAGAAATTTGGGAGACGATAGATGACGAAGATGAATTGCCGGTAGCTATGAGATATTATTTTCTCATACTTAGGTTCACTTCAAAAATGGAATTTCAGTTTACAAATGAACAAAAACATATAATTTTTACGAATCTTCCTCGAGGGCATTTTGAGGCACAAGACAATGATGACTACGAAGAGATAGATGACGATATGCTAGATGAAGGATCGGATGTAGAAGATCTCGATTTTTAGAATAGATTAGTTTCATTGTTTATTTTAATTTATTATTTGTATTCTTTTATGATTGTAAATAGTGAAAACTTTATTTTCCAAATTAATATCATGGTTATTTTTTTATCATGTATGAGTTTGATTTTTTTTTTGTAATCATAATAAATAATAAATTTAATAAATAATGACTAAGTTTGGTGAGGGTGGATACAAATCAATGAACCAAGTTTCTATATTGAGAGTTAGGGGGCGATAGTAGTGGGAACAATTTTACTGATCCCAGCCCTCCCTCAATATGGTTAACTTTGGAACAAAGATTAGAATTAAGTCATATAGGATGATTAGAAACATACTTAGAAACTAATAAAGATGGCTTATTTTTCTAAGTATAGAAACCCACTCTAATAATAAAGAAGGCTTATATAATTTTCATAAGAAGTCATAATTAATAGGTCCGAGTTATGTTTGTTTAGATTAAGTTTTTACCTTAGAGCCTATTTGGGTAAAGTTCTAACATGTTTTTCTCAACTGTTAGAACTCTATTGAAGATGTCGCTCTGAAGATCTGCTCGCACCAACGGAAATGCCTCCAACACTGCTCCGGTGAACAATGAAGCCCCTCTAGTTCGCCGAAAGGGAGTGCGTGCTGGTGCCAGCCGCAAAGCATCGTCGCCACCGCCAGTTTACAACACTGTAGAAATCGCTAGACTGCGACTACAAGTTGAGGAGTTATTGCAGCAACAGCGAAAATAGGCTCAGCCTCAGACTCAGCCTCCGCTGCAACCACAGCCGCAACAAATGGCCTCGACACCCCAATAAGTTGGTCCATATGGGGGATGGCCAGTGGCGAACTATGCTCCATATCCAGTTCAGCACATGGAGCTAGTTTATGAGCGGTTTCGTAAGCAACACGCTCTGAACTTTGAAGGGACTACAGGCCCCTTCGAGGAAGAAGAATGGATAAGAAACGTGGAGCCAGTCCTGACGCACATGAATCTAGGCAACGCGGACCGTATATCATGCGTTTTATCTCTGCTCAAGAAAGATGCCAGAATATGGTGGGACTTAGTCTAGCAGACGCATGATGTTGCCACCATGACTTGGACCCGATTTGTGGAGCTGTTCCACAAAAAGTATTATAATTCGGCTGTCATCGCTTCGAGAGTCAAAGAGTTCGCTGGCCTGAAGCAAGGGAGTTCATCAGTGGCAGAATATGCTCGGCAGTTCGACCGATTAGCTAAGTTCGCACCGGAAATGGTTCCAACTAACTATCTGAGGGTGTCCAAGTTCGTTAGAGGACTTCGACCGAAGATTGAACTAGGGGTTAAGCTAGCAAACCCAGGAAATACTACCTATGCCAGGTTCTAGAGACAACAATAGAAGTAGAAAGGTTGCAAGCTAATGTTAGTAAAGAAGAAGCCAGTAAGCCTGAGCCTAGACAGCAGAGTCAACCTGAGACTAGTCGGAACAACAACCATAATAACAAAAAAAATCAGTCCAACAACAACAATAACGGTCATAAAAGAAGGCATCCTGACAATAAGCAGTCTGATAGCAATAAAAAGGCACGGACGTGCAATGGAAGTAATAGGCCGTGTTTTGTAGAATACTCGTAATGTACTAAGTGCCAAAAGAACCATCTTGGTGAATCCCGGGCAAACACCAAGGGATGTTACAACTGTGGTCAAGAATGCCCCCAGTTGAAGCCAGAGGGGAAAAAGGAAGACAAGATGGTTCCTGGCAGGGTATTTTCCTTAACCCAATGAGAGGCTGATGCTAACAATAAGGTGGTCACAGGTCAGGTTTCTATGCTCAATAATATATGTTCTGTATTATTTGATTCGGGAGCCATTCATTCGTATTTCTCGTTAGGAATGATAGAAAAACTAAAAAAACCTTGTGAAAAATTTAGAACTAGGTTTGTAATCGAGTTGCCTTCGGGAAAAGTAGTTCTATCATCACGGATAGTATGAGGCGTACTGATCAAGATTGAGGACATAGAACTAGAAGGAGACCTGATACAACTAGAGATCAAAGACTTTGACGTGATACTAGGCATGGACTGGCTAGCACGGCATGGCGCAACCATCGACTGCAAACGCAAGAAGGTGACGTTCGAGACTCCTGACGGCCAGAGACTATGCTTCATGGGACAAGTTTCAGGACTACGCACACTGCTAATCCTAGGAAAGATTAGAAGCTTCTTAATAAAAGGATTTAGCAAGAAACAACTTAATCAAAGGTAATCTAAGCTTTACGTTTTGAGTTTTAGAGTTTCTAAGCTCTAATTTGGATTTTGTGTGTTGGTGAGTTTTTGGTTTGTTTGAGCCTCGGGATTTGATGATTTTGGATCATTAGGATGTTTGGGAACTTTAATTTTTGGATTTGGAGATGTTTAAGTAGGTTTTTGGAAGGATTAAAAGGTGGAAAATCGGGGTTATGGCTGAACTTCCAGGTGGGGTCGCGGCCTTGTTCTTGGGCACTGCGGCCCGAGCATGGTACAGATGGGCGATGGAGTTGAGGGGCCTGGGGGCCATGGCACTAGGGAAGGAAGGCAGTGGTGCTTGCTTCAAGCGCCTCTGTCTTGGCTGGGGGCCGTGGCTCAGAGAGGTGGGGGCCGCGACGCTTGAGGGTTTTGAGGTCAAAGTAGAGTTTTGATCATGGAAACTCAATTCTTCGGCCTCGGGATCGTTGCTAATACCCGGTTTAGTAGGATTCGATGTCCCGGAGGCTAGGTCTTGGTTCAGGAACCTTTGTTATTCATTTTATTGATGGAATCCCATAATTGTTTATGACCAGGTAACCGCTAAGGAATATAAAGGTTGATCGTTCTCAAGGGTCATTCTTTTTCTAATTCTCGCTCGAACTAGAGGTAAGAAAACTGCACCCTATGTATATGACATGCATGGTTATTATAGAGGCATGTTGTTTGTTTAAATGTGGACATTGATTGCATATTAAATGCTTAGCAAATCTTGCTTACTTGTGTATGGCACTGACTAGTCAGAATCGACACTGATCGCGTGTTACTGACCTAAGAGTCAGAAACGGCATAAGCATCATGAACGCAGAGTTGATAAAAGATTAGATCTAATCGACATCTACATTGAATGACTCATATGGAGCATTAATGCTAGACCGAACCTAAGTTCGATGAAAATTATAAGCGCTTGTCTAGTCTATGACTAGTTACTCAGAGCCAGGGCCAAAGGCCTACGTGACGTTTTGTCACATGGCTAAGGGAACAGAATCCCATGTTAGTGACTCTATGGTCACTCGGTAGGTTTATGTTGGTCACTATCTCATCAGATACCTATCTTGTTTAAGCTAGTGAAATGATCACTTATTTGTAAAGGGAACAAAACCCACCTTAGTGACTATTACAACAGTCACTCCTCTATTTTGGACTAAAGTCCTGGATGATTATTATGGTCATCGGTTGATGTTATATTCTTGCAGTATTGAGTTTTCTTGCTGGGATTTGGCTCATGGATGCTATGTGGTGTCAGTAAAGGGAAAGAAAAGCTCACCCAGCCTTGAGTGGAAAGCTTAGGTGGTGATGTGTACATATGCGGCCACTTGACCCCCACGACCAAGGAGTTCTCAGGGGAACTAGGGGGTTTACCCTATTTTTGCTGCTTAGATCGGTGGGTTGTAAATTTTAAACTGTAATGACCAATTTGTATCGTAAATAACTTGTAAACATTTTTATGGGCCAATGAACAGTTTTATGGTCTAAATAAAATGTATCCTTTCCTTTTGATTGGTTTTCCACCTTAACCTATTAATAACACCTAGAAGCACGTTTTTAACCAAATAACTCGGTTAACGAGTTATGCACGGTGAAAAGTTCACAGTAACGGTCCTTGAGTAACCAGGGCGTTACAACTTGGTATCAGAGCGTGCCAAGGTTTAGGGTTCCTGTAGACTGGCTGGGTATGTACACTCACCACTGAAGACAAGCTCGACTCGTGGTTTGGCAACTATTTATGTAGTTATATATATAACGGCTTAAATATTGTATAAATGCTTTACCTGTTTACATGAGACACCATGTTAAGACTGTGTCTTGAATACTGCACTAATAGCAAGAACATACTCACTAGTACTGATATTTCCAGAGCATGCTTAATAGTATTGTTTATTGTGAACTATTATTTGATACATGTTAAATGCTAAATTCTATAATCATGTATCTATCTGTATGTTTGTATGACTGTGGAATATGAGAGTTATCTGCTTGTTCTTGGACCGTGAGGCAGCAATAGGTTTAGTTATCACTGCCTGACTGGCCGTATTGACTATTGCAACACAGTATAAGTTGATAATAATGATTCTAGGACAGACAAATATATCAACTGGCCAGGGTGATTAAGGCCAGAATAATAATCAGGGTCAAGAGAATGACCAGAGCCAGATTCCACAACCAGCTCCTGAGAATTGGCAGTAGTTATTTAATGAGCTGTAGGCTACAGTATTGAGGCAAGGAGAATAACTCCGCCTCCTGAGACAACAGCAGATTCCTACAGTAGCTAGTGTATCTGAAGCACCTCCTTTATTGGTGCCAACAGCTGAGCAACTGCCTGAGGTTGGTAACAAATGAGAGCCTTTCTATAAAAGGTTCAGAAAGCAGTAACCTCCAGTTTTTGAAGGCAGTGCAGATCCTGCCAAAGCTGAGCAGTGGATGAGAATGATTACCACCATCCTGGACTTCATGAGGGTAACTGGTAATGAGAGGGTGGCTTGTGCCACATATATGTTTCAGGAGGATGCGCGAATTTGGTGGGAGGTTATATCCCAAACCAGAAACATCACTGCCCTGAGTTGGGAAAAGTTTCAGACACTGTTCAACGAGAAGTATTATAACGATGCCATCAGGGCGGCAAAAGCTGAGGACTTCATCAGGTTACTTCAGGGGAGTTTTTCAGTGACTAAGTATGCCCGGAAGTTTGATCAATTGGCAAATTTTTCCATGGAGCTGGTGCCCACCGATGGGACCAGGAGGGAGAGATTTCTCCAGGGGCTACAGCCTAGATTAGCTCGAGATGTTAGCATTACCACTGTGGCTGGGGTTACTACCTATGCATAGGTGGTTGAGAAGGCACTTGCAGCTGAGAGTGCAGAGAACAAGATCTTGTGGGACAGTGCAGCCAGAAGAGAGTTGAGGAGGACAGGTCCTCCATTTATGGGTTTTGGTAGGGGTGGAGGCCCCAGTGCTCAGAAGAGGAAGGTTCCTGACACCTTCCCAGTTCCAGGTTTTGATAGGCGACCTCGAGGAATTTCAATGGGCCGCCAGAGTGGTGGTGAGGCTTGGATGTCTTATCCTTAATGCCCTAGATGCAAGAGGCGTCATTTGGGAGAGTGTAGGGCAAGTGCCTGCTTTTCATGTGGAGCAGTAGGTCATCTCAGGAAGGATTTCCCTAAGGCAAGGAAAGAAGAACCCAAGAAAGCGGACAGCTCGGCCCCAGCTCGAGTGTTCGCATTGACACAAGCAGAAGCTGAGGCTTCTCCCTCAATAGTTTCAGGTCAGCTTCTTAGTGCTGGAACCCCTTATAATGTTTTGATTGATTCTGGTGCTACACATTCTTTTGTTGCTAGTAGAATTATTGATAGACTGTGTAGACCTTGTGATTATTGTGCTGTGGGGTTTGGAACTTTATTACCCACTGGAGAGTTAACAGTATCCAGGAGATGGGTCAGATCCTTGCCAGTGATAGTGGAGGGGAAAGAGTTGTCAGTGGATTTGATAGAGTTGGTTATGACTGACTTCAACATGATACTGGGCATGGATTGGTTTGTAAAGTATGGGGTAACCATTGATTGCAGAAGGAAGATGGTCACCTTTGAGCTTGAAGGTGAGGATTCTTTTGTGTTTGTTGGTACTGTGCATGGACCTCGCATACTTATGATTTCTGTTTTGAGGGCTAGATACCTATTGCAAGAAGATTGCATTGGATTTTAGCCAGTGTGGTTGGCACCACTCAGGTCGTGCCAGTGAGATCAGAAGAGACCATATTAGTCTGTGAATTCCTGGATGTATTCCCAGAAGATTTTCCAGGGTTGCCACCACACAGAGAGATAGAGTTCATGATAGAGCTAGCACCAGGGACGGAGCCAGTGTCTAGAGCACCTTATAGAACGACCCCAGTTGAGTTAAAATAATTGAAAGTACAGTTGCAAGAGCTGTTGGATTTGGGTTTTATCAGACCTAGTTTCTCACCTTAGGGAGCGCTAGTTCTGTTTGTGAAGAAGAAGGATAGTTCTCTGAGGATGTGCATTGATTACAGGGAAGTGAATAAGTTAACAATCAAGAATAAGTATCCTTTGCCAAGGATTGATGTTCTGTTTGATCAGTTGCAAGGTAAAAATGTATTCTCGAAAATAGACCTTCATTCTGGTTATCATCAGTTGAGGGTCAAGGAGGGAGACATACCAAAGACTGCTTTTCGCACTATATAGGGGCATTATGAGTTCTTAGTCATGTCTTTTGGATTGACTATTGCCCCAGCTGCTTTTATGGATCTGATGAACAGTGTATTCAAGGATTATCTGGACCAATTTGTGATCGTCTTTATCGATGATATTCTGGTTTATTCTCAGTCAGAGTCAGAGCATGAACAACATCTGAGATTGGTTCTGCAGAGACTGAGGGAACACAGACTGTTTGCAAAGTTCAAGAAATGTGAGTTCTAGTTATCTCATGTATCTTTTCTTGGGCATATTGTCAGTAAGGAGGGGATTAAGGTAGATCCGGGGAAGATTAAGGCAGTCAGAGATTGGCCAAGGCCAAAGAATGCTTATGAGGTTAGAAGTTTCCTTGGATTGGCAGGTTATTATAGGCATTTCGTGGAAGGGTTCTCAAAGATTTCTACTTCGTTGACCGAGCTGACATGTAAGAATCAGAAATTTGTGTGGTCAGATAAGTGTGATAACAACTTCCAAGAACTGATGCAGAGATTAATTACAACTCCAATTCTGAGTCTTCCAACAGATCAGGAGAAATTTGTGATTTACTGGGATGCTTCACATCAAGGTTTGGGTTGTATTCTGATGTAGTCCGAGAGTTTCGGTAATTTGGCCCGTTGATGGCATATTTGTGTATTTGGGTGCATATTGTGATTTATGGATGAGATTCAGTTATTATGGAGATATATTCGAGCTATTCGGCATGAGACGGTCCTATGTTGCAAATTAGCGGTTTTTTCATAACGGGGTCAATTATTGGGATATTGGATAATGAAAATGGTTATTTGATGATAAATTGGGAATTATTGAGATCGGGAGGAAATTATGGGAGTTTTGACTATTTTGTCCACGGGGATGTTTTTGGGACCCCGAGCATTAGGTTTTATTTGATGTTACTTAAGCTTGAAGTAGTCTGTCATAAAGAACCGTAAGTTGAAAACACTTTTTCTCTCTCCCATTAACCTTTGTCACGTTTGTGGCGATTTCGAAGAAATCTTGAGTTCTAGGAGTTGGAATCAAGTGAGGATTGAGGCATAGCGATCCTAGGAAATATTAGAAGCTTCTTGACCGAAGGATTTAACGAGAAACAACCCAATCAAAGGTAATTCAAGTTTTAAGTTTTAGAGTTTCTATGCTTTGATTTGGATTTTGTGTATCGTTGAGTTTTTGATTCGTTTGAGCCTAGGGATTTGATGACTTTGGATAATTGGAATGTTTGGGAACTTTGAGTTTTGGATTTGGAGATGTTTAGGTATGTTTTTGGAAGGTTTAAAATGGGGAAAATTGTAGTTATGGCAGGTTCCTAGGTGGGGGCTGCGGCCCAAGCTCGAAGAAGGAGGAGGTAAAGTTTGGGCGTGCTGGGGGGCGCAACACTGAGTAGTGGGCGCCGCGGTGCTTGCTCCTGGTGTGACTGGGGGCCGCGGCTCAAGGTTCTAGGGTCGCGGCTCATTAAGGGTTTTGAGACCATTTGGATGTTTTGATCATGGGGACTCAGTTTTAGGCCTCGAGATCGTTCCTATTACCCGGTTTAGTGGGATTCGATGTCCCGGAGGCTAGGTCTTGGTTCGGGAACCTTTATTATTCAGTTTATTGATGGAATCCTATATTTGGTTATGACTAGGTGACCGCTAAAGGACTAAAACTCAGATCGTTCTCAAGGGTCGTTCTTTTATTCATTCTCCCTCGAATCAGAGGTAAGAAAACTACACCTTAAGTATATGACATGTGTGGTTGTTACAGAGGCATGTTGGTTGATAAATGTGGACATTGATTACATATTAAATGCTTAGCAACTCTTACTTACTTGTGTATGTTACTGACTAGTCAGGGTCGGCACTGGTCGCGAATTACTGACTTGAGAGTCAGAAATGGCATAAGCGTCATGAACGCAGGGCCGATAAAAGATTAGATCTAATTGATATTAGCATTGAATGACTCTAGGAGCATTAAGGCTGGACCGACCCTAAGTTCGATGAAAATTATAAGCGCTTGACTAGTTACTCAAAGCAAGGGCCAAAGGCCTAGGTGACTGTTTGTCACGTGGCAAGGGAGCGAAATCCCGTGGTTGTGACTCTATGGTAATGCGGTAGGTTATGTTGGTGACCAATTCATCAAACACCTATCTTGATAAGCTAGTGAAAGGATCACTTATTTGTAAAGCCCAGGTGACCCTATCGTCACATGGCTGATGGGAACGGAACCCATTTTAGTGACTTTTCTAACTGTCACTCCTTTATTTTGGACTGAAAGTCCTAAATGATTATTATGATCATTGTTGTTATTATACTCATGCAGTTATGTGTTTTCTTGCTAGGCTTTGGCTCATGGGTGCTATGTGGTGCAGGTAAAGGGAAAGAAAAGCTCACCCAGCCTTGAGTGGAGAGCTTAGGTGGTGCTGTGTGCATATGCGGTCGCTTGACCACCACGGCCAAGGAGTTCTCAGAGGAACTAGGGGGTTTACCCTATTTTTGCCGCTTAGGTCGGCGGGTTGTAAATTTAAACAGTAAGGGCCATTTTGGGTTGTAAATAACTTGTAAATGTTTTGATGGGCCCATGAACCGTTTTATGTTTTAAATAAAATATATCCTTTCCTTTTGATTGGTTTTCCACCTTAACCTATTAATAACACCTAGAAGCACGTTTTTAACCAAAGAACTCGGGTAGTGAGTTAAATTCATGGTTCAACGTTCACAGTAACTGTCCTGGGGTAACCAAGGCGTTACAACTTGGTATCAGAGCGTGCCAAGGATAGGGTTCCTGTAGACTGGCTGGGCATGTACACTCACCACTGAAGACAAGCTCAACCCATGGTTTGGTAACTATTTATGTAGGTGTATGTATAACTACTTAAATATAGTATAAATGTTTTACCTGTATACATGAGACACCATGTTATACCTGTGCCATGTATATTGTATCTTCAGCAACCGTGTGCTAAATAGTACTGAAATTGCTGGAACATACTTATTAGTATTGTTGATTGTGAATTATTACGTGATACATGCTAAGTGCTAAATGCTATAAACATGTATCTATTTGTATATTTGTATGAATGTGGAATTTGGTGATTATCTGCTTGTTCTTGGATCGTAAGGCAGCAAGAGGTTTAGTTATCACTACCTGACTGGCCGTATTGACAATTGTTTCAGCAAGGTATAAGTTGATAAGAATGAATCTAGGGCAGACAGATACTTCAGCTGGCCAGAGTATTCAAGGCCAAAATAATAATAATCAGGGTCAGGAGAATGATCAGGGAAAGATTCCATAGCCAGCACTTGCAAACTGGCAGTAGTTGTGTAATGATCTGTAGGCTACAGTGTTGAGACAGGGAGAAGAACTTTGCCTTTTGAGACAACCGCAAGCTCATGCAGTGGCCAGTGTATCAGAGGCACCTCATGTGTCAGTGCCAGCTATTGAGCAGCTGCCTGAGGTTGGTAATAAATGGGAGCCTGTCTATGAAAGGTTCAAAAAGTAGCAACCTCCATTGTTTGAAGGCAGTGCAGATCCTGCCAAGGCTGAGCAGTGGATGAGTATGATTACCACCATCCTAGATTTCATGAGGGTGACTGGTAATGAGAGGGTGGCTTGTGCCACGTACATATTTCAGGAGGATGCTCGAATTTGGTGGGAGGTTATTACCCAGACCAGAAACGTTAATGCCCTGAGTTAGGAAGAGTTTCAGACTCTGTTTAATGAAAAATACTATAATGATGCCATCAGGGCGGCAAAAGCTGAGGAATTTATTAGGCTACTTCAAGGAAGTTTGTCAGTGACTGAGTATGCCTTGAAGTTTGATAGATTGGCAAAGTTTTCCATGGAGCTGGTACCCACTGATGGGACCAGGAGGGAGAGATTTCTCCAAGGGCTATAGCCCAGATTAGCTCGGGATGTACGTATTACCACTGTGGTTGGGGTTACTACCTATGCACATGTGGATGAGAAGGCACTCATAGCTGAGAGTGCAGAGAACAAGATCTGGCGAGACAGTGCAGCCAGAAAGGAGTTCAGGAGGACAGGTCCTCCATTTTTGGGTTCAAGTAGGGGTGGAGGCCCCATTAATTAGAAGAGGAAGGTTCGTGACACCTTCCCAATTCCAGGTCCTGATAGGCGACCCCGTGGTATTTCAATGGGTCGTCAAGGTGGTAATGAAGCCTGGAAGTCTTATCCGGAATGCCCTAGGTGCAAGATGCATCATTTGGGAGAGTGTAGGGCAAGGGCCTACTTCTCATGTGGAGCAGAGGGTCATCTTAAGAAAGGCTGCACTAAGGCAAGAAGAGAAGAACCCAAGAAAGCGGACAGCTCGGCCCCAATTCGAGTGTTCGCATTGACACAAGCAGAAGATGAGTGTAATGCCCCAAATTTCCTAATAAGGTTTAGGACCTTGATTAGGAGATCGGGAGGGCCATAATTGCTTTATTATGTTATTAAATGATAATATGCATGTTTAGGTGTATTAAATATGCATGTGAACTCATTTCTTGAGTAATTGGGTGATTTTCATATTTTGGTCATTTCGTGCATATTTGGCATATATGTGATATGTGTGTGGTGCTATATTATTATTTGGTTATGCCAGGGTTACTCACCACAAGACGATCCTAGGAGGTAAGCTAGTGGGAAAGTCACAACGGGATTTATTCTTGACTCGGAGTGAGTCAAGGGGTATTTAGGGCATTACTGGGTTATTGGGTAATGGGAATGAATATTTGGTGATAAATTGGCAGTTAGTAAGATCAGGGGGAAATTCTGGAGGTTTTGACTATTTTGTCCCCGGGGGTGTTTTTGGGACCCCGAGTGTTAGGATTTGGTTGAGGCTACTTAAGCTTGAAGTAACCTTTTAAAAGAAATAAAAGAACATCCTGTACGTTCTCTCTCCCTCTAAGTTCCCTTTTCGTCTCCTGATCGCATTTTCGAAGGTAACTTGAGTTCTAGGACTCGGATTCAAGCGAGGATCGAGGCATAGTGATCCTAGGAAAGATTAGAAGCTTATTATCCGAGGATTTAGTTGGAAACAACTCAGTTGGAAACAACTCAATTGGAGGTAATTCAAGTTTTAAGTTTTCAAAAGTTTTTAAGCTTGAGTTTTTGTTAGAATTGAAGCTTGGGTTTTATGGGTTAGGATTTGGATCGAGGCTAAGTGCTTGACTTGTCAGCAGGTCAAGGCTGAGCATCAGAGGCCGGCAGGGTTATTGCAGCCTCTGGATATCCCAGAATGGAAGTGGGAAGACATCACAATGGACTTTGTGGTGGGTTTGCCCAGGACTGTTGGTCAGCATGATTCTATTTGGGTGATAGTGGATCGCTATACCAAGTCAGCTCACTTTCTACCAGTGAGGACTACTTATACTGTTGACCAGTATGCAGATCTCTATGTGAGAGAGATCGTGCGCCTCCATGGAGCTCCTAGGTCGATCGTGTCAGATCGGGACCCTACATTCACTTCCAAGTTCTGGAAGAGATTACAGATAGCCATGGGTACACAATTGAAGTTCAGTACAGCTTATCATCCTCAGACAGATGGGAAATCTGAGAGGACGATCCAGATATTGGAAGACATGCTGCGGGCATGTGTGCTGGACTTTGGTGGATCATGGAGTAAGTATCTGCCTTTGATAGAGTTCTCCTATAATAACAGCTACCAGTCTACCATTGGAGTTGCACCTTATGAGATGCTATATGGTAGGAAGTGTAGGTCTCCCATTCATTGGGATGAGACAGGTGAAAGGAGATACTTAGGTCCTGAGGCTGTTTAGAGTACCAATGAGGCTATTGATAAGATTAGAGCTCGGATGCTTACTTCTCAGAGTAGACAGAAGAGCTATGCAGATCCCAAATGCAGGAGCGTAGATTTTCAGGTAGGAGACTATGTCTTCCTCAGAGTCTCGCCGTGGAAAGGGGTGAGAAGGTTTGGGAAGAAAGGCAAGCTGAGTCCCAGGTTTGTAGGTCCATTTGAGATCCTGGAGAGGATTAGTCAAGTGGCTTACAGGCTAGCTTTGCCTCCGGCATTGTCGGCCGTGCATAATGTATTTCATGTTTCCGCTCTTCGGAGGTATGTATCTGATGAGAGCCATGTTTTGAGTTATGAAGATCTGGAGCTTGAGCCAGATCTCTCCTTTGAGGAGCAGCCTGTTCAGATACTTGATCAGAAAGATAAAGTCCTCAGGAACAAGACGATACCTTTGGTTAAGGTGTTGTGGAGGAACAGCAAGGTCGAGGAGGCGACCTGGGAGCTGGAGTCTGATATGCAGAGTCAGTATCCCGAGCTGTTCAGGTAAATTTCGAGGACGAAATTTCTGTAAGGAGGGGATAGTTGTAATGCCTCGGATTCCCTATTGTGGTTTAGCGGCTGGATTTGTAGGCCGGGAGGGCCATAATTGCTTAATTACGCTATTAAATGTGTTTATGCATATTTATGAGAATTATATTATAGTATAATGTTAATTGTATGCATGTCGGTGATATATGTTGAGACCACATTATGATGTCGGTTTGTTCGAGCTATTCGACATGAGACGATCGTAGATTATTGATTAGCGGTTTAGTCACAACGGGATTAAGAGTCGGGACTTGGGTTGAGTCTCGGGGTGATTTTGATGATTAGAGCGTTACCGGGAAATAAAGGGTAACGGGATGTGAATTATTGGTGTTTATGATTTTCGAGAATAACGGGAATTGGAGAGCGTTAATTATGATTAACGAGTTAGGAGGAAAGTACCAAAAATTCCCTTAGGAGCCTTTAGAAAGTATTAAATGACCTAGGGGTAAAATGGACATTTCACCCCTAGGATAGATATAACCTTATTTAGCTGGAAAAGGTGATGGAAAAACAGAGTATGTTTTAGAGTTCTCCCGTACCTCCTTTTTCTTACTGTTCTTTGTGGTTTTTGAGCCAACTTTGAGGATTCTAGCTTGGGAAGCAAGCCTTGGAAGTTTGGGAGTGTGTTCCACTATTGAAGGCCATCATAAGCCAAGCTTTGGGTAAGTTTCTAACCATAGTTTCTCTGGTTTTCTCTGTTTTGGTTTTGTTTTGCAGCTGAAATGTTTAGGGTGAATTCATGGGTTTTTTTGGGAGCTTTGGCTAGGGTTCCCATGCTTGTGATGTTTGGGGTATGTTGGGATGGTTTTTGGGTCCATTTGTCATCAAGAATAGGCTTTGGAAGCTTGGGAATCGAGTTAGAAACGAAGGAGATGAAGAAGGTCGGTTCAGGGAGGTTTTGGGCTGGAGGTAGCGCTACAGCGCCCACCCTAGGGCGCTATAGCGCTCCTCAGGAGGCTTTCTGGTGCTTGGGAGTTTCTGAGTATAGCGCTGTGGCGCTAGGGGTTGAGCGCTGTAGCACTACCCTGATCCTTCCAAACCCCGTTTTGAGTGTTTTTAAGGGTTTTTGACTTAGGGTTTCAATCCTTAAGGGCCGGGATCGATTCTACTCACCGTGTGGGCATGTTTCGAGGTCCCGAGGGTGGTGCTTGGGTTAAGACCCTATTATTGTGGATTCTCATTAATGGAGGTTATAATTGGTTGTGATTAGGTAACCGCTAAGGAACTAAAAGACCGATCGTTCTCAGGGGTCGTCTTTATCATACTTCTCGCTCGAACTTGAGGTAAGAAAACAGTGTATGGTTACAGTTGCACCCTGTACAGGTATATGACATGCATGGTTTGATATTGAGGCATGTTGGTTGATATATGTGAACGTAGATTGCATATTAAATGCTAATGAATACTGATTACCTGTTTGAGACACTGACTAGTCAGGGACCGACTCTAAAGTCGATGATCACGCATTGAATGGCTCTATGGCATTAATGCGGGACCGGCCCTAAGGTCGATGAACTTATAAGCGCTTGCCTGGTCTACGACTAGATGACTATAGCCAAGGTATATGACCTCGGTGACCGTTTGTCACGTGGCTAAGGGACGTTGTCCATAGTTTCGACCCTAGAGTCGCGAGGAAGGTTATGTTGGTGACCAATCACCATGCACCTGTCCTGAACATGCTTATGAAAGAAATCACCTATCAGTTAAGCCCTGGTGACCCTATCGTCACATGGCTAGAGGGAGCGATGCTCATTACTGTGACTTTTGGCTATTGTCACCTATTTGTTGGACTGATAGTCCTGAATGGTTATTATGATTGTTGTTGATATTACATCATGTTTTATTATGTTTTCTTGCTGGGCCTTGGCTCATGGGTGCTATGTGGTGCAGGTAAAGGAAAGGAAAAGCTTGGCCAGCCTTGAGTGGAGAGCTTGGGCCGATGTGATGTACATACAGGGCCGCTTGACCGCCACGGTCAAGGAGTTCTCAGAGGGACTAGGGGTTTACCCTATGTTTGCCGCTTAGGCCGGCGGAGTTTGTAAATTTGGAACTGTAGTGACTCTTTTGTAGTACAAACCACTTGTAAACATTTTGAAAGGCTCATGAGCAGTTTATTTACTTAATGAAATGTACCCTTTCCTTTTTACTGGTTTTCTACCTTAACCTGATAATAACACTTAGATCACGTTTTTAACCAAAGGACTCGGGTAGCGGGTCAAATTTCCGGTTCACCGTTCACCGTAACTGTTCTGGGGTAACCAGGGCGTTACATTCCTTGAGTTAGAGAGCTTAGGTGATTATGTGTACATATGCAGCTGCTCAACCACCACGGCCGAGGTTTGAAGAGGAACTAGGGTTAAACCCTTTTTTGCCGCCTAGATCGGCTAGTTGTAAATATTGTCTTGCAATAGACCTTTAAATTATATTTTCTGGATCCCAATGTATATAATAAACATTCTAATGAAACGTTATATCTTAACCAAATTTTTAATCCCTAAATCGCTAATCATACTTAGTTACACGATTTTGGCCAAATGACTCGATTAGCGAGTTTAGCACTGTTTACAAGGCACACCGTAACGGTCCCTGGAGTTTAGGGCGTTACACTGAGGCTTCTCCCTCAATAGTTACAGGTCAGCTTCTTAGTGCTGGAACCCCTTATAATGTTTTGATTGATTCTGGTGCTACACATTCTTTTGTTGCTAGTAGAATTATTGATAGATTGTGTAGACCCTGTGATTTCTACGCTGTGGGGTTTTGAACCTTATTACCCACTGGGGAATTAGTGGTATCCAGGAGATGGGTCCGATCTTTGCTAGTGACAGTGAAGGGCAGAGAGTTATCAATGGATTTGATTGAGTTGGTTATGACTGACCTCGACATGATATTGGGTATGGATTGGTTAGTAAAGTATGGGGCAACCATTGATTGCAGAAGGAAGATGGTCATCTTTGAGCCTGGAGGTGAGGATCCTTTTGTGTTTGTTGGTACTGTGCATGGACCTCGCATACCATTGATTTCTGTTTTGAGGGCTAGAGATTTATTGTAAGAAGGTTGCATTGGGTTTTTAGCCAGTGTGATTGACTCCACGCAGGTCGTGCCAGTGAGACTAGAAGAGACAAGGGTAGTTTATGAATTCTTGGATGTGTTTCCAAAAGATTTGACAAGGTTGCCACCACACAGAGAAATAGAATTCGTGATAGAGCTGGCACCAGGGACAAAGCCAGTGTCTAGAACAACTTACAGAATGGCCCCAGCTGAGTTGAAAGAATTAAAGCTATAGTTGCAAAAGTTGTTAGATTTGGGTTTTATCAGACCTAGTTTCTCACCCTGGGGTGTGCCAGTTCTGTTTGTGAAAAAGAAGGATGGTTCTCTGAGGATGTGCATTGATTATAGAGAACTGAATAAGATAACAATCAAGAACAAGTATCCTTTGCCAAGGATAGATGATTTGTTTGATCAGTTGCAAGGTAAGACGGTATTCTCAAAGATTGACCTTCGTTCTGGTTATCATCAGTTGAGGATCAAGGAGGGAGACATACCAAAGACTGCTTTTTGTACCAGGTATGGGCATTATGAGTTCTTAGTTATGTCATTTGGATTGACTAATGCCCTGCTGCTTTTATGGATCTGATGAACAGAGTGTTTAAGGATTATCTGGACCAGTTTGTGATCGTCTTCATCGATGATATCCTGGTATATTCTCAGTCTGAGTCAGAGCATGAGCAACATCTGAGGTTGGTTCTACAGCGACTGAGGGAACACATATTATTTGTAAAGTTTAAGAAATGTGAGTTCTGGTTATCTCAGGTTTCCTTTCTTGGGCACATTGTCAGTAAGGATGGGATTAAGGTAGATCCAGCGAAGATTGAAGCGGTTAAAGATTGGCCAAGGCCAAAGAATGCTTCCGAGGTTAGAAGTATCCTTGGATTGGCAGGTTATTATAGGCGTTTCGTGGAAGGGTTCTCAAAGATTGCTACTACATTGATTGAGCTGACACGCAAGAGTCAGAAATTTGTGTGGTCAGACAAATGTAAGAACAACTTCTAGGAACTGAAGCAGAGATTGATTACAACTCCGATTCTGAGTCTTCCAATAGATCAGGAGAAGTTTGTGATTTATTGTGATGCTTCACATCAAGGTTTAGGTTGTGTTCTGATGCAGTCAGAGAAAGTAATTGCTTATGCCTCTCGTCAGTTGAAGGAGTATGAAAAGAGATATCCACTCATGATTTGGATTTGGAGGCTGTGGTCTTTGCTTTAAAGATATGGAGGCATTATCTTTATGGAGAGAAGTTTGAGATTTATACAGACCACAAGAGCCTGAAATACTTCTTCACGCAGAAAGATCTGAATATGAGACAAAGGCGTTGGCTGGAGTTAGTAAAAGATTATGGCTGTGGGATTTTGTATCATCCAGGAAAAGCCAACGTGGTAGTTGAAGCTTTAAGTCGGAAGGGTCTGGGAGAAATTTATGGTGCGAGGCTAATAGCCAGAGAGTTAGCAGATGATATGACTAGAGCTGGTATAGAGTTGCTAGTGGGCCAGTTGGCTAATATTACGCTACAGTCTACACTGTTGGAGAGAATCAAGGAGGGTCAGTTGAGTGATCCATAGCTGATCAAGATCAAAGAGGATATTTTGGTTGGAGCATCCAGAGATTATACAGTGTCTGATTTAGGCTTGTTGAGATACAAGGGGCGGATATGTGTTCTGTTAGACACTGCTTTGAGACAAGAGATTCTGGATGAATCTCATACTACACCTTACTCTTTGCATCCAAGCACCACGAAGATGTATCAGGATGTGAGATCGTTGTATTGGTGGCCGGGGATGAAGAGGGATGTAGTGGAGTATATGGCTAAGTGATTAACTTGTCAATAGGTCAAGATTGAGCATTAGAGGTCGGCACGGTTATTGCAGCCTCTGGATATCCCAAAGTGGAAGTGGGAAGACATCACGATGGATTTCGTGGTGGGCTTACCCAGGACTGTTGGTCAGCATGATTCTATTTGGGTGATAGTGGATCGCTACACCAAGTCAGCTCACTTTTTGCCAGTGAGTACTACATGTACAGTTGATCATCAGTGTGCAGATCTCTATGTGAGAGAGATCGTGCGCCTTCATGGAGTGCCAAGGTCGATCGTGTCAGATCGTGACCCCACTTTTACTTCCAAGTTTTGGGGGAGTCTACAGAAGGCCATGGGAACACAATTGAAGTTCAGTATTGCTTATCATCCTCAGAAAGATGGGCAATCTGAGAGGACGATCTTGATATTGGAAGACATGCTCTGAGCATGTGCGTTGGACTTTGGTGGATCTTATAGTAAGTATCTACCTTTGATAGAGTTTTCCTACAACAATAGTTATCATTCTACCATTGGAGTTGCACCTTATGAGATGTTGTATGGTAGGAAGTGAAGATCTCCCATTCATTGGGATGAGACAAGTGAAAGGAGATACTTGGGTCCTGAGGCATTTCAGAGGACCAGTGAGGCCATTAAAAATATTAGAGCTCGGATGCTCACTTCTCAGAGTAGACAGAAGAGCTATGCAGATCCCAAGCGCAAGAACGTGGAGTTCCAAGTGGGATACTATGTCTTCCTTAGAGTTTCGCCATGGAAAGGGGTGAGAAGGTTTGGGAAGAAGGGAAAGCTGAGCCCTAGATTTGTAGGTCCATTTGAGATCCTGGAGAGGATTGGTCAGGTGGCTTACAGGTTGGCCTTGCCACCGGCATTGTCAGCCGTGCATAACGTGTATCACATTTCAGCTCTTCGGAGGTATGCATCTGATGTGACTCATATTTTGAACTACGAAGATCTGGAGCTTGAGGCAGATCTCTCCTTTGAGGAGCAGCCAGTCTAGATACTTGACAAAAAGGACAAGGTCCTCAGGAATAAGACTATACCTCTGGTTAAGGTACTGTGGAGGAACAGCAAGGTCGAGGAAGTGACCTGGGAGCTGGAGTCAGATATGCAGAATCAGTATTCTGAGTTGTTCATGTAAATTTTGAGGACGAAATTTCTGTAAGAAGGGGATAGTTGTAATGCCCTGAAATCCCTAATGCGGTTTAATGGCTGGATTAGTAGGCCGAGAGGGCCATAATTTTTTAATTATGCCATTAAATGATTATATGCATGTTTATGTGAATTATATTATAATATGATGTTAAATGCATGCATGTGGGTCCACATTTGATTATTAGGGCATTTTGGTAATTTGGCCTGTTGATGGCATATTTGTGTATTTTGGTGCATATTGTGATTTATGGATAAGATCCCATTATTATTGAGATATATTCGAGCTATTCGGCATGAGACGGTCCTATGTTGCAAATTAGCGGATTTGTCATAACGGGGTCCATTATTGAGATATTGGATAATGAAAATGGTTATTTGATGATAAATTAGGAGTTATTGAGACCAGGAGGAAATTATGGGAGTTTCGACTATTTTGTCCACGATGATGTTTTTGGGACCCCGAGCATTAGGTTTTATTTGAGGTTACTTAAGCTTGAAGTAGTCTGTCAGAAAGAACCGTACGTTGAAAACACTTTTTCTCTCTCTCGTTAACCTTTGTGACGTTTATGGAGATTTCGAAGAAATCTTGAGTTCGAGGAGTCGAAATCAAGCGAGGATCGAGGCATAGCGATTCTAGAAAAGATTAGAAGCTTCTTGACCGAAGGATTTAATGAGAAACAACCCAATCAAAGGTAATTCAAGTTTTAAGTTTTGAGTTTTAGAGTTTCTATGCTTTGATTTGGATTTGTGTATCGTTGAGTTTTTGATTCATTTGAGCCTAGGGATTTGATGACTTTGGATCATTGGGATGTTTGGGAACTTTGATTTTTGGATTTGGAGATGTTTAGGTATGTTTTTGGAAGGTTTAAAATGGGGAAAATCGTAGTTATGGCAGGTTCCCAAGTGGGCTCGAAGAAGACTCAAGGTTCTAAGGCTGTGGCTCATGAAGGGTTTTGAGGCCATTTGGGTGTTTTTATCATATGAACTCAGTTTTAGGCCTCGGGATCATTCTTACTACCCGGTTTAGTGGGATTCGATGTCCCGTAGGCTAGGTCTTGGTTCGGGAACCTTTGTTGTTCAGTTTATTGATGGAATCCTATATTTGGTTATGACTAGGTGACCACTAAAGGACTAAAAGTCAGATCATTCTCAAGGGTCGTTCTTTTATTCATTCTCCCTCTAATCAGAGGTAAGAAAACTACACCCTGTGTATATGACATGCGTGGTTGTTACAGAGGCATGTTGGTTGATAAATGTGGACATTGATTGCATATTAAATGCTTAACAACTCCTGCTTACTTGTGTATGGCACTGCTAGTCAAGGCCGACACTCGTCGTGAATTACTGACTTAAGAGTCAGAAATGACATAAGCGTCATGAACGTAGGGCCGATAAAAGATTAGATCTAATCGATATCAGCATTGAATGACTCTAGGAGCATTAATGTTGGACTGACCCTAAGGTCGATGATAATTATAAGCGCTTGACTAGTCTAGGACTAGTTACTCAGAGCCAGGGCCAAAGGCCTAGGTGACTGTTTGTCACGTGGCTAGGGAGTCGAATCCCATGGTTGTGACTCTATGGTCGTGCGGTAGGTTATGTTGGTGACCAATTTATCAAACACCTATCTTGATAAGCTAGTGAAAGGATCACTTATTTGTAAAGCCCAGGTGATCCGATCGTCACATGGCTGATGGGAACGGAACCCACTTTAGTGACTTTTCTAACTGTCACTCCTCTACTTTGGATTGAAAGTCCTGAATGATTATTATGATCATTGTTGTTATTATACTCATGCAGTTATGTGTTTTTTTGTTGGGCTTTGGCTCATGGGTGCTATGTGGTGCATGTAAAGGGAAAGAAAAGCTAACCCAGCCTTGAGTGGAGAGCTTAGGTGGTGCTGTGTACATATGCGACTGCTTGACCACCACAACCAAGGAGTTCTCAGAGGAACTAGGGGGTTTACCCTATTTTTGCTGCTTAGGTTGGCGGGTTGTAAATTTAAACAGTAATGACCATTTTGAGTTGTAAATAACTTGTAAATGTTTTGATGGGACCATGAGCAGTTTTATGTTTTAAATAAAATATGTCCTTTCCTTTTGATTGGTTTTCCACCTTAACCTATTAATAGCACCTAGAAGCACGTTTTTAACCAAAGAACTCGGGTAGCGAGTTAAATTCACGGCTCAACGTTCACAGTAACTGTCCTGGGGTAATTAGGGCGTTATAGTAATTATTTATGCCTCACGTCAGTTGAAGGAGTAGGAAAAGATATATCCCACTCATGATTTGGAGTTGGCGGCTGTGGTATTTTCTTTGAAGGTATGGAGGCACTATCTTTATGGGGAGAAGTGTGAGATTTATACAGATCAAGAGCCTGAAATACTTATTCACACCAAAAGATCTGAATATGAGACAAATGTGTTGGCTGGAGTTAGTAAAAGATTATGATTGTGAGATTTTGTATCATCCAGGAAAGGCCAACGTAGTAGCTGATGCTTTAAGCCGGAAGGGTCCGAGACAGATTCATAGTGTGAGACTGATAGCCAGAGAGTTAGCAGATGATATGAACAGAGCTGGTATAAAGTTGTTGGTGGGCCAGTTGGCCAATATTATGCTACAGTCTACACTGTTGGAGAGAATCAAGGAGGGTCAGTTGGGTGATCCACAGCTGATCAAGATCAGAGAGGATGTTTTGGCTGGAGCATCCAGAGATTATACACTATCTAATTTAGGCTTGCTGTGATAGAGGGGGCGGATAGGTGTTCTGTTAGACACTGCTATGAGGTGAGAGATTTTGGATGAATCTCATACTACACCTTACTCATAGCATCCAGGCACCACGAAGATGTATCAGGATGTGAGATCACTGTATTGGTGGCCGGGGATGAAGAAGGATGTAGTGGAATATGTTGCTAAGTGCTTGACATGTGGCAGGGTTATTGCATCCTCTAGATATCACAAAGTGGAAATGGGAGGGCATCACGATGGATTTCGGGGTGGGGTTACCCAGGACTGTTGGTCAGCATGATTATATTTGGGTTATAGTGGATTGCTATACTAAGTCTGCTCACTTCTTGCCAGTGAAGACTACATATACAGTTGACCACTATGCAGATCTCTATGTAAGAGATATCGTGCGCCTCCATGGAGCACCGAGGTCGATCGTGTCAGATTGGGACCCCACTTTTACTTCCAAGTTCTAGGGGACTTTAGAGAAGGCAATGGGAACACAGTTGAAGTTCAGTACTGCTTATCATCCTCAAATAGATGGGCAATCTGAGAGGACGATTCAGATATTAGAGGACATGATGCGAGCATGTGTGCTAGACTTTGGTGGATCTTGGAGTAAGTATCTACCTTTGATAGAGTTTTCCTACAACAATAATTATCAGTCTACCATGGGAGTTGCACCTTACGGGATGCTATATGGTAGGAAGTGCAAATCTCCCATTCATTGGGATGGGAAAGGTGAAAGGAGATACTTGGGTCCTGAGGCAGTTTAGACGACTAGTGAGGCCATTGAGAAGATTAGAGCTCGGATGCTCGCTTCTCAGAGTAGATAGAAAGTTATGCAGATCCCAAGCGTAGGAACGTGGAGTTCCAAGTGGGAGACTACATCTTCCTTACAGTCTCTCCATTGAAAGGGGTGAGGATATTTGGGAAGAAGGGAAAGCTGAGCCCTAGATATGTAGGTCCATTTGAAATCCTGGAGAGGATTGGTCAGGCGGCTTACAGGTTGGCCTTACCTCCGGCATTATCAGCCGTGCATAATGTGTTTCATGTTTAAGCTCTTCGGAGGTACGTATCTAATGTGACTCATGTTTTGAGCTATGAAGATCTGAAGCTTGAGGCAGATCTCTCCTTTGAAGAGCAGACAATCCAGATACTTGACAGAAAGGACAAGGTCCTCAGAAATAAGACGATACCTTTGGTTAAGGTATTGTGGAGGAACAGCAAGGTCGAGGAAGCGACCTGGGAGCTGGAGCCAGATATGTAGAGTTAGTATCCCGAGTTGTTCAGGTAAATTTCGAGGACGAAATTTCTGTAAGGAGGGGATAGTTGTAATGCCCCAAAATCCCTAATGCAATTTAATGGTCGGATAAGTAGGCCGGGAGGTCCATAATTGATTTATTATGCCATTAAATGATTATATGTATGTTTATGTGAATTATAATATAATATGATGTTAAATGCATGCATGTGGGTCCACATTTCATTATAAGGGCATTTTGCTAATTTGGCCTGTTGATGGCATATTTGTACATATTGGTGCATGTTTGTGATTTATGAATGAGATCCCATTATTATGTGGATATTTTCGAGCTATTCGGCATGAGACGATCTTAGGTTGCAAGTTAGTGGTTTTGTCATAACGGGGTCAATTATTAGGATATTGGATAATAAGAATGATTAATTGATGATATATTGGGAGTTAGTGAGATTAGGAGGAAATTCTGGGAGTTTTGACTATTTTTCCCCCGGGGATTGGGACCCCAAGCATTAGAATTTGTTTGAGGTTACTTAAGCTTGAAGTAACTTGTCAGAAAGAAAACTACGTTCAAACACTTTTCTCTAGCAATTGTTATCCTTTTTGACCATTTGTCGCAATTTCGAAGGAAACTTGGGTTTTAGGAGTCAGAATCAAGCGAGGATCGAAGCATAGTGATCCTAGGAAAGATTAGAAGCTTCTTGACCGAAGGATTTAGTGAGAAACAACTTAATCACAGGTAATCTAAGCTTTACGTTTTGAGTTTTAGAGTTTCTAAGCTCTGATTTGGATTTTTTGTGTTGGTGAGTTTTTGATTTGTTTGAGCCTCGGGATTTGATGATTTTGGATCATTAGGATGTTTGGGAACTTTGATTTTTTGATTTGGAGATGTTTAAGTAGGTTTTTGGGAGGATTAAAAGGTGGAAAATCAGGGTTATTGCTGAACTTCCAGGTGGGGCCGCGACCCTGTTCTTGGGAGTTGCGGCCCGAGCATGGTACAGATGGGCGGTGGAGATAAGGGTCCTGGGGGCCGCGGCAATGGGGAAGTAGGGCCACGGCGCTTGCTTCAGGCGCCTCTGTCTTGGATGGGGGCCGCAACTCAGAGAGGTGGGGACTGTGGCGCTTGAGGGTTTTGTGGTCAAAGTAGAGTTTTGATCATGGGAACTCAAATCTTAGGCCTCGGGATCGTTCCTACTACATGGTTTAGTAGGATTCAATGTCCCGGAGTCTAGGTCTTGGTTCGGGAACCTTTGTATTCATTTTATTGATGGAATCCCATAATTGATTATGACCAAGTAACCGCTAAGGAATATAAAGGTCGATCGGTCTCAAGGGTCGTTCTTTTACTAATTCTCGCTCAAACTAGAGGTAAGAAAACTGCACCCTATGTATATGACATGCGTGGTTATTATAGAGGCATGTTGATTGTTTAAATGTGGACATTGATTGCATATTAAATGCTTAGCAAATCTTGCTTACTTGTGTATGGCACTGACTAGTCAGAATCGGCACTGGTCGCGTGTTACTGACCTAAGAGTCAGAAACGGCATAAGCGTCATGAACACAGAGTCGATAAAAGATTAGATCTAATCGACATCTGCATTGAATGACTCATATGGAGCATTAATGCTGGACCGACCCTAAGTTCGATAAAAATTATAAGTGCTTGTCTAATCTTTGACTAGTTACTTAGAGCCAAGGCCAAAGGCCTAGGTGATGTTTTGTCACATGGCTAAGGGAACGGAATCCCACGTTAGTGACTCTATGGTCACTCGGTAGGTTTATGTTGGTGACTATCTCATCAGATACCTATCTCATTTAAGTTAGTGAAATGATCACTTATTTGTAAAGGGAACAGAACCCACCTTAGTGAATTTTACAACTGTCACTCCTCTTTTTTGGACTAAAGTCCTAGATGATTATTATGGTCATCGGTTGATGTTATATTCTTGCAGTATTGAGTTTTCTTGCTAGGCTTTGGCTCATGGGTGCTATGTGGTGCAGGTAAAGGGAAAGAAAAGCTCACCCAACCTTGAGTGGAGAGCTTAGGTGGTGATGTGTATATATGCGGCCGCTTGACCACCACGGCCAAGGGGTTCTCAGGGGAACTAGGGGGTTTACCCTATTTTTTCCGCTTAGATCGGCGGGTTGTAAATTTTAAACTGTAATGACCATTTTGCATCGTAAATAACTTGTAAACGTTTTTATGGGCCCATAAATAGTTTTATGTTCTAAATAAAATATATCCTTTCCTTTTGATTGGTTTTCCACCTTCACCTATTAATAACACCTAGAAGCACATTTTTAACCAAAGAACCCGGTTAGCGAGTTATGCATGGTTCAAAGTTCACAGTAATAGTCCTAGACTAACCAGGGCATTACAGGTGATCTATACTTATTTCTGGCTGCTTCTCTGAATTCTCAGTAACATTAGACCCACATAACTCCTTCTCCTTATCAGCTACCGTTGGCTCTTTTAACTTCTTGCCACTCCTCAAAGATATTACATTGCACTGTTCTTTTGGGTTTACCTCGGTAGTGCTTGGTAAGTTCCCTTGAGCCTGGTTTGTCATCAAAGTAGCCAATTGCCCCATTTGAGTCTCCAAACTCCTGATAGATGCCCTGGTTTCTGTCATAAATTGGTTCAACGTGTCTGACTGTACTTCTGGTGGGTTAACTTGAGGATATAGTGGTGGGTGTTGTGGCATTGCTTGGTGAAGATCATAATACAGTCGAGGATTTAGATTGATGGGGTGGATATTGAGGATGATTTTGTGGGTATGGTGGTTGTGCTCCTTGATTATTTTTCCAAGACAAGTTAGGGTGATTCTGCCACCCTTGATTGTAGAACATGGGATATGGGTTATGGATTGGCCTTTGGCTATTTCCTATGGCTTAAACTTGTTCCATAGGAAAATTATTTAAATCCATTGAGGACAATGGTAAGGTGCACCATTCCACATATTTCACAAACACTTTGTAATTGTATGGCTTGAGCTGTGAGTTTATTCTGTTGTAGTTGTTTCGCCAAGGATTCCACTTGAGCTGTAAGCATTGAGATGACATCTAATTCAAGCATCCCAGCCACCTTCTTTGAATTTTCCCTCTTAGTAGACCACTAGAGAATTGTTCATGGCCATCTCTTCTAATAGATCATAAGCTTCGTTAACACTCTTGCTCATAAATGCCCCTCCTGCTGTATCTATGATAGTGCGAGCAGTACTGCCTAACCCATTCTAAAAATTATGAACTAACATCCATTTTTCAATCCCATGATGAGGATACTTTCTTAATTACTCTTTAAATCTATCCCATGCATCATACAATGACCCTCTCTCTCCATCTGACATAAATTATTAATCCGCCCTCTCAACCGTGCAGCCTTAGATGGAGGAAAGAATTTTGCAAGGAACTTTTGAGCGAGCTCCTCCAATGTGGTAATAAAGTTAGCTTGTAGGGAAATCAACCAACTCTTTGCTCGGTCCCTTAGTGAAAATGGAAACAACCTCAACCTTATTTCTTCATCTCTCACCCCATTCATCATAAAGGTCACACAAAGCTCTAAGAAATTAGCAATGTGTAAGTTAGGGTCCTCTGTAGGCAAGCCTTCAAACTGAACAGTAGATTGGACCATTTACAGAATCACCGACTTAATCTAAAAATTATTCGCAGCAATTGTTGGAATTCTGATGCATAAATGCACTCCTGTAACAGTTGGGAGTACATAATCTCTTAAACTTCTAGCCCCTTGATCAGTAGGGACTTCAGCAGCCACTGCCCCTTCGACATCGTTGGCGACATGATTTACTGCATTCCCTTAATTTGCAGCCATGGAAAAATCCAGCCTTTTCTTTATCTTTTGGTTCTTTTTTCATGTCCTTCCAATTTTAAGATCTATTGGTATGAGCTTCTTTTGTCTACTTCCCCGCATATTAGAAATATTTCCTTAAACAAAATACATCCTTGATCAAAATGAGTATAAAATATAAAAACCAAATTAGAACAAAAATAAAACAAATAATTTTGATATTGGATATTAAGTCCCCCAACGGTGCCAAAAACTTGATTGCAAAAATATGATACACAAGTATACGTAATCAATTCAAGTAATATAGATAGTACATAAAGTATCGTTCCCACAAGGACTATCAACCAATTACTAATAAATGCGTTTAAATTTCTATTTGGCTGTCGAAAATAGAGTGATTTTTAAACTAAAACTTAAAATTAAAATAAACTTTGCAAAAATAAAGATTGATTCAATAATTAAAAACCTAGGGTATTACTACGCAAGCCATACAAGTACTTTCGTCTAATATGTAACTTATGTCTACATAACGATAGCATATTCAATTCTCATCTTTCTAATTTTGAATCAAAATCATCAAGAAAATATTAATAAAATATTTACTAACATTAAGCAAACATTATATAGATTAGAATAAAGAAGAAGAATCAATAGAACATCATAATAAGATTAAATAGAAATCCATGTGACTACATTAAACCCTAGATAGAAATGTTTAGTTCATATCAGACATGACTAAAACAACAAAATAATTATTCATAAACATAAAATCCAAAGACTTGAAAAAGAAATAAAAAATATGAAAGTGTAGAAAAACTAGTCTCAAAATCTAATTTAATCTCTAAACTTGTAATTAAAATTTGACCTTAAACCTAATTAAACCCTAAAGTATGAATTTAAACTAAAAAAAAAATATGATTTCCTCTTTTTTCATAGGCGGGTCGCGACTTGGCCTTTCCTAGGTCGCGGCCTATGTCTTTTTTAGCCCTTCAGCATCTGGTTAACATCTGCAAGCGCCGCAACCCTCTAAACCTAGGTCACGGCCCGCCTCTCCATGGACCTTCTGGATTTTGCCTCTATTTCTTCTAGCGCTGTTACTCTATTGACCAAGTCGCGACTCTAGTTCCTTTCAGCAAACCTTCAGCCTCTGACTTTGCTAGAGTCGCGGCCCTTAAGCCCATGCCGCGACTCTAATTCTATTTTTTCCAGATTTTAGCCTTTTTACATCCTTCATTCATAAAAAATGTATTATAATTCATCCTTAGCACCAATTTAAGTCAAACAACCACCAAAAGCTCAATTTTTCCCACATTTCCTATTCATTTAACATTTAACTTATGATTCAACACACCGACCTGCAACAAAGACAAACAAAAGCGTAATCTTGCACAAAACAAACATAAAGACTCAAGATTACCACAAAACACATTTTAAAACAACACTAAAATGGAGTTATGAGCTTCAACATCTAGTACTACTATATGCATAAACTTAAAAGACAAAATTCACATAAGTAAGAATTTAGCACTTGTAGTACACTTAGTCGAGCTCGTCCTTGGCGATGAACTTTACATGTTAGGGATTACCACAGATTCCTTAGGACAATTTTGCTCTGATACCATACTATAACGCCCCAATTTCCTGAGACGTTACTTAGGGAATCCGTTTAAAATATTAAACAAATAAATAATTTAAGACATTGAAATAAAATATTTATTTAAAATTTAAACAGACAATGAGATCTCATTATTTAAAAAATTAAAATGTTGGACGCTAGGATTAATAACAACAACATAAATAAAATAATCATTCAAATTTGAAAATTTAAAATATAAAAATGCTGGATGCTAGGTTTTGAGGTTTGAATTCCTATCACTAAATATCCATTTTGGCCAAAGTTGTCCAGGCATGCCGCGACTTGTCCTTAAGGGGCATGGCATGCCCCTCAGACAAAAACTCCCCTGTCTGAAATTCAAGACACGGGCCGCGACATGCCTCCCAGACAGAATTGCCTCTGCGCCCTGGGTTCGCACGGGCCGCGACGCCCAAGAACAGGACCGCAACATGACCCCACAAATCCATAAATCCTTGTTTTTCCTCAGCCAAAACCTTACCAAAAACCATCCCAATCAATTCCCAAAACCATAATTCAAACCCCCAAACATTAATAGCACACTAACACCATCAAAACCCAAGCTTAACTTCAATCAAAACCTCTACCAAAAACTCAATCCAAGACCTTGAGCTTCAAAGATCAAGAACACCTAAAACTCAAAACAGAAAACAATCAAAACAGAGATTGAAGCTTACCTCAACAATGGATTAAATCCTCTTAGTTGTAGCTAATCAAGCCTCAAAGTCAAGCCTTCAATCCAAGCTTAAGTTTTCCGTTAATTTCCTCAAAAATCAATCCAAGAATAGAGAGAAAGAGGGACTAACGAGATAGAGAAAAAGTTGAGGGAGAGCATCTCTATTTTTGGGGTTTCCTACTGCTGAAGGGAAAAGTGACTAAGTCACTAATTAGGCACCAAAATGACATAAATTCCCCTAGGGCCAAATTCATCTCTCACAACCCCTCAAGGATAGTTTTGTCATTTTCCACTTATCCCGTTAATCATAATTAATGTCTCAACATTCCCGTTATTTCTAATATTCTCAAATAATTTCCCATTACTCGATCAATCCCGGTAATGTACTAAATACCCAAAATACCCCTTGACTCACCCCGAGTCAAGTATTAGTCCTGTTGCGACTTCCCCACTAGCTTGCTCCCTAGGATCGCCTCGTGCCGAGTAACCCAAACATATCCATATAATAATGTGGTCTCACGCATATTTCACATATATGCCAAATATACCCATCATGAGTCAAATTACGAAAATTTCCCTATTAAATAAAAATGGGCCCACATGCATATCAAGTCATATTATAATATAACTCACACAATCATATAGTGATACACATATATATCACCTAATCACATAATTTCCATCGACCCCCTAATCAAGGCCCTAAGCCTTATTAGGTAATTTGGGATGTTACAACTATCCCCTATTTACAGAAATTTCGTCCTCGAAATTTTATCTAAACATCCTGAGATATAGATCCCGCATATTTGATTCCAGTTCCCAGGTTGCTCCCTCAACCTTATTGTTTTAGTATAGTACCTTAACCAAAGGTATAGCTTGTTCCTCAGAACCTTGTCCTTTCTGTTACAATCTGAACTGGCTGTTCCTCATAGGGTAACTCTGCCTCCACTTCTAGATCCTCACAACTCAACACATGAGTCTCATCTAATACATGTTTCCTCAACATGGAAATAGGAAATACATTGTGTACGACCGATAGTGCCGAAAATAAGGCCAACCTATAGGCCACCTGACCGATCCTCTCCAGGATCTCAAATGGTCCTACAAATATAGGGCTCAACTTTCCCTTTTTCCCAAATTCCTTCACCCATTTCCATGGTGAAATTCTTAGGAAGACATAGTCTCCCACTTGGAACTCCACGTTCTTGCATTTGAAATTATCATAACTTTTCTGTCTATTCTAATAAGCAAGCACCCGAGCTCTCATCTTTTCAATAGCCTCAGTGGTCCTCTAAAATAACTTAGGACCCAAATATTTCCTCTCACCCATCTCATCCCAGTGAATGGGCGATTTACACTTCCTACCATACAACATCTCATAAGTTGCTTCTCCAATAGTCAACTGGTAGCTATCACTATAGGAAACCTCTATTAAAGGAAATTATTCATTCTAGGAATCTTCAAAGTCCAATATACAAGCTCTCAGCATGTCCTCTAATATCTGGATAATCCTCTCTGATTTACCATCAGTCTGAGGATGATAAGTTGTACTGAACTTTAGCTGTGTACTTATCACCTTCTATAACCTTCCCCCAAAACTTGGAAGTAAAGATATGGTTCCTATCCAATAGGATGGACCTCAAAATCCTATGAAGGTATACTATCTCTTTCACATAGAGATCTGCATACTAACCAATTGTATTATTCATCCTCACTAGTAAAAAGTGAGCCGACTTCATATATCGGTCCATAATAACCCAAACTAAATCATGCTGGCCCACTATCCTAGGCATCCCACCACGAAATCCATCGTGATGTCCTCCCACATCCACTATGGGATATTTAGAGGCTGTAATAGCCTCACTGGTTTCTGATACTCTACCTTGACCTGCTAACAGGTGAGGCACTTTTCCACATACTTAGTTACGTCCATCTTCATCCTAGGCCACCAATATAAAGCCCTTACATCCTGGTACATTTTCATGGTGCCTGAATGTAAAGAATAAGGGGTAGTATAAGATTCATCCAGAATCTTTCATCTGATCCTAGTGTCCATCGGAATACAAATCTAATCTTTATACCTCCATAAACCCATGCCTGCACTGTATATTCCTTAGCTAATCCAGCTAAGAAATCCCCTCTAATATTTCCCATCTGCGGGTCACTCAATTGTTTTCCTTTGATCCTCTCTATAAGAGTAAAGTGAATGTGATGTTGGCCAACTAGCCCACCAGTAACTTTATTCCAGCTCTGGTCATATCCTTCAACTAACGTGATGCATAGGCAATCACATTTTCTGTCAATGAGGTACCAATTCTCAAAAACTCTTCCACAAAACACATGTAATACCCTTCCCATACAAGGAAACTCCTGACCTCTAAGGCGTTCCTTGGCCTTGGCCAATCTCTAACTTAGAGTATACCACAATATCGTCGATGGAAATGATCACAAACTAATCCTAATAATCTTTGAACACCATGTTCATCTATTCATAAAAAAACTAGGGCATTAATCAAACCAACAGACATGACTAAAAACTCCTAAAGCCCATATCTGATATAAAAGGCAGTCTTCTGCATAACCCTTCTTCCTGACCCTCAACCTTGGAGAATATCGTCTTGCTCAATAACTGAACCTTTAGTTCCTACAACTTTGCTGAAGACATTCAATATGTTGCCCTAGACCTAGTTCCGTCCTTGTCACCAACATAATCACCATTCTATCTCTCGATGTATAGAGGTAACCCTGAAAAATCCCAGGAAACACATCCAGAAACTCACAAACTAATCTAGTCTGTCCTGGTCGCATTAGCCCGACCTGAGTGGTATCCACCATACTAGCTAAGAGTCCTATGCATTCTCCTGTAATAGGTCTCTAGCTCTAAGTATAGATGTCATAAGTATATGGGGTCCATGCACAGTGCCAACAAATACAAGGGTTTCTTACCCTTAAGCCCAAGATCATATGAAAGTCGGTCATAGCCAACTCTATCAAGTCAACTGATGAGTCCTTTCCCACCATAGTCTAACCCATCTCTTAAAATTACCAATAGGGTATCAAATTCTCATCACATCATAACCACATAAAATGTTTAGGTTAGCTCGAGAAAAAGGAATTTCTGGTATCAGTAGCGACGATTGTTCCTCGTCCTCAAGTAATTAGGCTAGCAATTCGTCGTCGATAGGCCTCTCACCTCCCCACGGATTTTGCATGAAAAGTTGCGAACAGAGAAAGGGGGAGATGAGAACATAAAGCCTAAAAATCAGTGTTGAGAGTTGGAATAACGTTGCTCGCGTATAAAAGTTAAGCTCTTATACAACCAGCAGCATTATAGCAAAAACACTACGTTTTATACGAGTAGTTTGAGAAACAGATTAAAAAGCGGAAGTAAAAAGTTTTTCAGAAAAAGCTTTCTCAACTACGAAAGGAGGGGAAAAACCCAGTTTTTCAACTAGCTTAAAAATCGAATTTTTACTTCAATTTTACACCCCTAAATCTATAATCTCGACTGTCAAATTGACTCCTAACTCCTATGCAACGTTATTTCACTACCCTATCAAGCATCGATCAACATACTCATTTACCCCAAGACAGTTTCGGTCAAGAACAGCCAAGAACTCAGATACGAAACGAATAAAAACCAACTCTGCATGGCAACTTAAACAACTGAAAGGTTCGTGAAACTTACTTAGACGAAAGGTGGAGTCTGAACATGAAAGATTTGAGCGTCCGGATGGAAGTTCCTTGGATCAACGATGAAATTTCCTGGGATTTCTGGGCTCTAAAAATCGGAGTTCTTCGGAGTTCTGGAAAAAGAGATGGCGAGTGGAAAGTAAAAAGTGAATATGTGGGTTGGGGTATTATTTATAGTGACTGTGACACAATAAAAAAAAAGTAATCATGAATTACTTTTTTCAGAGTATGGGGAAGTGTAATAACCGTCAGACAAGTTTTTGAAGCCGAAAAGCCTTGATTGGACATGATTGATCACCTTTTTCAAGAAAGCATGGGCGACTCTGACAGATTTGGTGGGGTAAGCGAAGAGTCAATTTTCTAAGTTTACTTAATGTTGGTCACAGTAAAATAAACTTGGGGGGAAAATGTTTACCCAAAATAGCTGTGGATGACCTGGCAAGAATTTTTGTACACGAGGGTAACATGTGTCAGTGTCATTAAGAAGGGGTGTTGTTCGTATGTCGACTAGCCGCTTGATGCTTCATCAAAGCTTTACTATTAGATACGACCAGGCTGGTCGTATGATTTTGTTTATTGCCTTTAACAGTCATAATCTTGTAATGACTATGTGGATCATTTCCTCTTTATTACCTTGATACGTGGATATTAAGGAGAGTTAAGGCCCATTAGCCCGTGTAACCCCCCTTGAGTATATAAATATACATGAAATAGCTCAAGAAAGGGACTTTTTGATCTCTGAATCTTTTTTCTGAGTATTGAGAGAGAGAGCTATAGTGTGATTATCCATCGTTTTATTGTAATTTCCTCAAGGTTTGTGAAACTCAAGAACCCTAGTTCTTTGATCACGACTTTGAGATTGAATATTAATAATATCACTAAGTTGACGTAGGTCATTACCATTCTTTGCGACCGAACCACTATAAATCGTTGGTGTTTTATTCTTTTCCATTAGATTAAACTTTTGATTATCGTCTCATTTTCTGTTGTATATTTGACTCCGTGTCATTGGCCAAATGGAGGGTCAACAGTGTGAATTATTTTTATTAAAGAATTGTTATTCTTTTTAAAAATAAAAGATTTAATTTATTAATAGTTAATAAATTAAAGGGGGGTTTAAAACCCTATACTTTGAGAAAATGATTAGGCGAATTATTTTCTAGTAAGTAAACTTGATTAATTGATTTTGGAAAATTAACTAGTCAATATGAGAAATTTTTAACAGTTTTCCTAATTAAGATATATTAGGCTATTTTTTTTAAAACAGTTTTTAGATATTAAAACCTTAAGAAAAATAAAAGGAAAATTAAGAGTTTATTTTCTTTAAAAATAATTAAGGAATTAATTAGTATTTTCTGGATATAATACCGGCTAAAATCTTTCATATATTTAACCAACTTGTTGAAAGTACGGATCAATAGCGATGCGTTTAAAGAACAAGATTTTTAGCGGATTGTGGGAGAATACTATTTTGATACCCAAGCCTAGGTATCGAGACCATAGGATAGGTCTTCTCGAGACTTAGGGTTTAGTCTCAAATATTTTTATATGAATTTCCTTAATGAGTTTAAAAACCAAATAAGGATCAACAATCCTTACAAATGTTTTTTTATTAAAATGACCAAACTACTCAAAATAATAATAATGGATTATGAGTGTCATAATAAATCCGAGTATACTGTATGGATAACTACTGTATTGGCTAGCGTAACTGGACTGAACATTGGAGGGTGAAAACCTGCTGAGTGCTAAGGACTCCAAGTCAACTTATATTGTGTGGCTGCAACATGAAATGATTATTGTATTGTATGTTAGTATAGGGACACATGTACATATATACACTGTCGTAGAGAGTTGCTTAGAGACGTTAGTCTAGTGAGTGCTCATTTAGAAAATATGAACGGTAGATATTCGTCATATCCTAGACGGCTGATCCCCGTCACACTGCTTGATTTTATTATGTCTGGCTCGTTACCGCGATGAGTGGCCAAGAGGTGAGGATTGCTGGTTAAACCTAGGGGTGCCAAAATGAATGGGACCTAGAGATCCTCATGCTTACTAAATCTGTGAACGGTTATAACCAGAGCAAGTGCTCTAATAAGTTATTCCCGGATAGCAACTGTGAATATTGGCCATTCAGTGAGAGTTCCTAGAGATACTAAGGGTTGCCAAGATTGAGTGAGGATGAACACCCTAGGGGCAACTGCTCATGAGCACCACTGATTAACATAGAAGTCTCTGTAAAACCATGTAAATTCGATTTACTCTTGGATAAGTAGCGATGCCCTAGGTAACACGATAGTTACCCTTGATGGGGATATTTATTGGCTAGATCTTAGTGTTGAGACTCAGTTCTCTCTTACAGATTAGCATTTATGTTGGAGGGTATGTTATGCCCGAATTGTTGGAAGTTGTCGAGCGTTGGTCTCGAATTATATTGTGATATGATATATCTGCTTACTCTGGGATTTTCTGAGTGTAGGGATATATTTGTTGATTAGATATAGTTGTGAAATAATATATCTGCTTGCTCTAGGATTTTCTGAGAGCAGGGATATATTTTTTGATAAGATATAGTTGTGAAATAATATATCTTCTTGCTTTGGGATTTTCTGAGTGCAGGGATATATTTGTTAATAAGAAATAGTTGCGATATAATATATCTGCTTGTTCTGGGATTTTTTGTGTGCAGGGTTTTATCTGTTTATAGGAAATAATTTATCATTGGTTATCAGGCATGACCATAAGTTTGCCAGGACGCTTTTGCGTTCTTGAAATTGATTGTGTATGGTCCGCATGGATCCGGAACTCTAATTCTCTGCATGCTTTGTTTTAAGGTTGAACTTACTAAGCATTTTCGCTTACCTAGTTGTTTCATGTTGTAGGTAAGAGCAATGGCAAGGCAGAGCATGGAGTGCTGGAGTCTACCTTACAAATGTACATGTGGACCGACCTTTTGGGAAGTCGTTTTATTTTTGGAAATGTTATGTAATTTTCCTAAACTAGGCTCACTCTACTCGTTATAAAATATGTTTGTAAATAAATGTTAAGTATGACCATACGACTTTTTAAAAAGTTTTTTTATACGGGTTTTTGAGACTTTTTGTTAAATGAAAACATTTATATTTCCGCATTATTGAGTCTTAAAAATCCGGGTCGTTACACAGACCGTCGATGATGGAACTGATCATGCCCATCCATTGTTCAGCTCTACATAGATCTAGGCCTCCCTCAAAACCTGGAAGGTAATATTCCTGAAATCTCTTGTATAGAAATTTCCATATGTTCTCAACCTTAGGCTGAGCCAAAACTGGTGCCACTCCTGACATAGCAAATGAAGAGGTGTTCACTGACAATACCTGTTGTTTTAAACACCTGATCTCTTCCTCTTGCCTCTGTAATCTTAATTGCATATCTATAAACATCTGTTGCCAATTCTGAGGGGCAGACGAAGGGCTCACGCCATGGTTGTAATTCCCAGTCTGAGTATAAACACCAACAGGTCCCATTAACTGTCTTGGGTACATAGCCTCTCATTTCGTCTGCAGTCAATAACTTGACCAACTAAGCATGATGAGCACATTTACAAGCATTCCCATGGAAAACCGAACCGCACCACATTCACATAGCACTGTGTTACTAAAATAGATGCCCACAACATTCATGCATCAATCAATAACCCCTGCTCTTTCAAAGATACATATCATGCTCTCAACTCCAGCTTGCAAATAACACATTCATATATTCACTGAGCAGGTAATCACATAATCATATCAATAGTCAAGGGCCAGACCATATCAAAATCTCATGCTACCTAATAAGGAATGCATGTAAAGCATTTATATCCACATAAATAGTCACCATAACCTGAGTAGAGCTCGTCTTTAGTGACGAGTGTACATGTCCAACTTGTCTTTAGGAACCCTTAACCTTGGCACGCTCTGATACCAAGTTGTAATGCCCTACTACTCAGGGACCGTTACACTATGTATTTTAAATAGTGCTAAACTCGCTAAACGAGTCATTTGGCCATAACCTTGTAACTAAACATGATTAATGGTTTAAGGTTAAAAAATTTGGTCAATGGTCAAAGGTACCATCGTTTCATTAAAACATTCACTTCATACATGGGATCCCAAAATATATTTAAAAGGTTAATTACAATGAGAAAGTTACAACCTACCGACCTAATCGGCAAAATAGGGTTTGACCCTAGTTCCTCTTTAAACCCTCAGCTGTGGTGGTCGAGTAGCCACATATGTACACAGCTCTCCAACTCAGGGATGGTCTAACTTTCTTTTCCCTTTACCTGTACCATATAGCACCTGTGAGCCAAGGCTCAGCAAGAAAACTTAAACATGCTCATAAGCAGTTAATAACATGTTACCAAATCATAATAAACATGCCTAACAGTAATCACCCTACTCATGCATGCATACCATCCATATAAATGACTACAACGTCATATGGGCCAATAACCCAGGATAACCATCAATGAATCATATCGGGGTCCAATGCCCAAAATACTTGATTATGGAATCATACTGGGGCTCAGCGCCCGAACACATGATTAATAAATCATACTAGCTCAATTCCCTAAGATATGGGACTAATAAGTCACTCTGGGGTCCTTTGCCATGTTCTCTGTATAACCAGCCTTAGACCTGGCCCAGCGTACTTGGGGCTGAATTTTCCCCGACCGATAGGTCGGTCAAGCGTATGATGCGCTTCTGGTTAGACATAACCATATAGACTAGCGCTCAGCGCGCTATTTCTGTCCTTGACTCATAAATCAATGCTTTTCGACCAACAATCAATGTGCTAAGACCGTCCTTGACTAATAAGTCAATGCTTTATGACTAGCACTCAATGTGTTAACGTCGTCCTTGACTAATGAGTCAATGCTAGGGCCCAACCTTAGGATATGGGACTATAAGTCACCCTGGGGCCCATCACCCTATCCTATGTATAACCAGCCTTGGAGCTTGACCGAGTCCGAGTCCTAGCCTCTGAGACGTCGAACTCTACTAAATCGGGTAGTAGGAATAATTCTGAGCCCTTAGGTTTGAATTCCCGTCACTAAAAATCCATTTTGGCCAAAGTTGCCCAGTCATGCCGCGACTTGCCTTTAAGGGATGCGGTATACCCCACAGACAGAAACTCCCCTATCTAAAATTCATGACACAGGCCACAACAGGCCTATGAGGGTCACGACATGCCTCCCAGATAGAACTGCCTCTGCGCCCTGGGTTCGCACACCCAAGAACACGGTCGCGACATGACCCCGCGAACCCAAAAATCCCTATTTTTCCTCAGCCAAAACCTTACCAAAAACCATCCTAATCAATTCCCAAAACCATAATTCAAACCCCCAAACATTAACAACACATTAACACCATCAAAACCCAAGCTTAACTCAATCAAAACCTCTACCAAAAACTCAATCCAAGACCTTGAGCTTCAAAGCTGTAACGCCCTAAAATCCAGGGACCGTTACGGTGTGCCTTGTAAACAGTGCTAAACTCACTAATCGAGTCATTTGGCCAAAATCGTGTAACTAAGTATGATTAGCGGTTTAGGGATTTAAAATTTTTGGTTAAGATATAAAGTTTCATTAGAACGTTTACTGCATACATTGGGATCCCAAAAATATAATTTTAATGGTATATTACAAGAAAATATTTACAACCAGCCGATCTAAGCGGCAAAACAGGGTTTAACCCTAGTTCCTCTTCAAACCTCGGTCAGGGTGGTCGAGCAGCTACATATGTACACATCATCACCTAAGCTCTCCAACTCAAGGATGGTCCAGCTTTCTTTTGCCTTTACCTGTACCACATAGCACCCATGAGCCGAAGCCCACCAAGAAAACTCAATATGCTCATGAACAGTCATATCATGACATCAAATCATAAGGCACACGCCTAGCAGATATAGCCCTATTCAAGCAGGCAAATGAGTTCATGTAATGATGAATATACAACATCAACTGATGATCATAATAATCATCCAGGGCTTTTAGCCCAAATAGAAGGATGATAGTTGTAATAGTCACTAAGGTGGGTTCCATTCCCATTAGCCATGTGACGATAGGGTCACCGAGGCTTTGTAGATAAGTGATCATTTCACTAGCTTAAACAAGATAGGTGTTCGATGAACTAGTCACCAATATAACATATCGCGTGACCATAGAGTCACAACCGTGGGATTCTGCTCCCTAGCCATGTGACAAGCAGTCACCTAGGCCTTTGGCCCTAGCTCTGAGTAACTAGCCTAGACTAGTCAAGCGCTTATAATGTTCATCGACCTTAGGGTCGGTCCACCATCAATGCTCCCAGAGTCATTCAACGCTGATATCGATTATATCTAATCTTTTATCGGCCCTGCGTTCAGGACGCTTATGCCATTTATGACTCTCAGGTCAGTAATACGCGACCAGTGCCGACCCTGACTAGTCAGTGCCATACACAAGTAAGCAATGCTACCAAACATATATCATATGTCAAATATCCGAATACAGGGCATTCAACATGCTTACTTAACAATTGCTAGCATAATTAGGACCATGCATAAACCAGAGGCTCAAGCTTTGAACAATCTCATATTCAATATTCATAGCATGCCCTAATCACATGTTTCTCGTGCAACGCATGCATCACATTTAATCACTTGACATGCCTCAATAATAACCCTGCATGTCATATTTAAACATCCAACACGCATCCAGAATAACCATGCATGTCATATATACACAGGGTGCAGTTTTCTTACCTTTGGTCCAAGCACAGGTTACCAATAAATGAGCCACAAGCACGATCCTTACTCCAAGCCTCTAGTGATAACCTAGTCACAACCACAAATGGTGATCCAATGAGTTCAAGTTCTAAAACCAATCCCGGAACCAAGACCTAGCCTCCAAGACATCAAACCCCACTAATCTAGGTAGTAGTAATGATCCCGAGGCTTAAGGTTTGAGTTCCCAAGCTTAAAACATCATTTCGGCCATAAATACCCTCAAGCACCACGGCCCCAACTCACTGAGCCGTGGCCCCCAGCCAAAACAGGGGCATCATGGCCAAGCGTCGCGGTGCCCTACACCTAGTGCCACGGGCCCCAGAGCACACAAAACCTCGTCACCTGCTTCATCGAGCTTGGGCCGCGACGCCCAAGAATAGGGCCGCGGCCCAACCTCGGACCAGCCATTTTTCCCCGATTTTAACCTTTTAAAACCTTCCAAAAACATATCCAAAACATCTCCAAACTCAAAAATCAAAGTTCCCAAACATCCCAATGATCCAAATCCCATAAAACCCAAGCTTCAAATCTAACAAAAACTCATCAAAACACAAAGTCCAATTCAAGCTTAAAACTTAAAAAAAAAAACTTAAAAGTTGAATTACCTCTGATTAAGTTGTTTCCAACTAAATCCTCCGGCTAATAAGCTTCTAATCTTCCCTAGAATCGCTATGCCTCGATCCTCGCTTGAATCTGAGTCCTAGAACTCAAGTTACCTTCGAAAATGCGACCGGGAGACGAAATTTGGAACTTAGAGGGAGAGAGAACGTACAGAACGTTCTTTTTATTTCTTAAAAAGTTACTTCAAACTTAAGTAGCCTCAAAAAATCCTAACGCTCGAGGTCCCGAAAACACTCCTGGGGTTAAAATAGTCAAAACCTCCTGAATTTCCCCCTGATCTTACTAACTCTCAATTTATCACCAAATATTAATTCCCATCACCCAATAACCCAGTAATGCTCTAAATACCCCTTGACTCACTCTCAGTCAAGAATAAATCCCATTGTGACTTTCCCACTAGCTTACCTCCTAGGATCGTCTCGTACTGGGTAACCCTGGCATAACCAAATAATATTAAAGCACCACACACATATCACATATATGCCAAATATGCATGAAATGGCCAAAATATGAAAATCACCCAATTACTCAAAAATGGGTTCACATGCATATTTAATACACCTAAACATGCATATTATCATTTAATAACATAATAAATCAATTATGGCCCTCCCGACCTCCTAATCAATGTCATAAACCTTATAAGGAAATTTGGGGCATTACAAAAGCTCAAGAACACCCAAAACTCAAAACAAAAAACAATCAAAATAGAGATTGAAGCATACCTCAACTATGGATTAAATCCTCTTAGTTGCAGCTAATCAAGCCCCAATGTCAAGCCTTCAATCCAAGCTTAAGTTTTCCATTAATTTCCTCAAAAATCAATCCAAGAATAGAGAGAAAGTGAGACTAATAAGAGAGAGAAAAAGATGAGGGAGAGCTGCTCTGTTTTTGGGGTTTCCTACTGCTGGAGGGAAAAGTGACTAAGTCACTAAATAGGCACCAAAATGACCTAAATGCCCCTAGGACCAAATTCCCCTCTCACAGCCCCTCAAGGGTAGTTTTGTCATTTGTCACTTATCCCGTTAATCATAATTAATGTCTCATAATTATCGTTATTTCTAATATCCTCAAATAATTTCTCATTACCCGATCAATCCCGGTAATGTACTAAATACACAAAATACCCCTTGACTCACCTGAGTCAAGTATTGGTCCCGTTGTGACTTCCCCGTTAGCTTGCTCCCTAGGATCACCTCGTGCCGAGTAACCCAAACATATCTACATAATAATGTGGTATCACACATATATCACATATATGCCAAATATACCCATAACGAGCCAAATTACGAAAATTTCCCTAGTAATCATAAATGGCCCCACATGCATATTTAATACACTTAAACATGCATATCAAGTCATATTATAATATAACTCACATAATCATAAAATGATACACATATATATCACCTAATCTCATAATTTTCATAATTTGTCATCCTAGCCCCCTAATAAAGGCCCTAAGCCTTATTAAGTAATTTGGGACATTACATAGTCTATCGGATAGGGCATTAATTATATGACCCCTAGAAAGAAGGTTGTTCTCTTCTCTCTTCTTTTCTCCACTACCTCGAGAGTGTCTTTGTCGGAGGTGCCAAGGATGACTCAAGGATGTAGGCTATCTTGAGTGTTGTCAAAAGGAATTTCACCTGGTCTTGCCACCTAGTGAAATTGGATCTATCAAACCTATTCAACCTCACTAGGTCTTGGTTCATGATTTTTATTGTCTCTCCTTCCATTGAAACAAACAAGGGGTAAGAAAAACTTTTGATTGTTAGAGAATATATTATATTTAATGGGAATAGAGAAACCAAAATATAATTCTAAGCAAAAGGTTACAATAGACAAGATGATAGATAAAATAGCGTTACAACTTTATTGCAAAAATACAAGTAAATAGAAATAGAGGATGATAGATATATTGATAATAAAACTCAAAGCATAACAATACAAACAAATATATAAGATAGAAGCAAAAAGTAAAAGAGGTTGAAGAACAAAATAATAAGAAGAACAATATATAAAATCTCACACTTACACAACCAAAATGTAGAGTAATGAGGATCACCAACTTGAACAAGGTTCAAGACCTTTGTCCAAAATCTTATTTCCCCTTATTCTCTAAGCACTAAGTGATCTCTCAAGGAAATAGCTCTCTGGAATTATCAAGCATCTATGGTGTATTTTCCAGCCAAGTACTTTGTAGATAGAAAATTATATTTTTACAAGTGAATATTAGGCTCCTATTTATAGAGTTTGAGATACTCTTTGAATTTCAAATTCCACCAACCCCCATGGTAGTTACCAGTGTTTATGGAATTAAAATGGAGATTTTGGAGTTACTTAGGATGTTTAAAACTGTTCAAATTGGAAAAAACTAAAAAATGGTTTTGGCTGTCAGCCTCACTAGCTGCGGCCAGAGCTATCCCTGGTCGCGGCTATGAGCCTCTGTTCCCCAGGCTGCGGGCAGGAACACTTGTGGCCGCAGCCACAGCCCATTTTTAGCACATAAAATTTCAAATTTTTTCCAAAACGTCCCAAACCCTTTCCCACATGATTTTGTAATCTCCATACACCTAATGAGAGTTAAAAACATGTCTCAAATAGCCATATTTCATAATGGCTTTGTGAAATCCAAACTCAAATATGTAACATACAATCTACACATTATTGGATAATATTTGGGAGTTACAAATTTGTAACTGATTTTGTAACTCCAAAATATGTCACATTTTGGAACACACATGTGTCCAATTTTGTGACCCTCAATTATATGTTACATGGTGTGACAAATCATATTTTGTTTCATTATTTAATCTAATATTATATTATTAAAAATAATATAACATTCCCTCACTTAAATAAAATAAGCAGTTTTGTAATACTTATTTAATCAATAAAACATTATATTAAAATATAATATGTAAAACTGTGTTTTGTCTTTTTCGGTGCATCAATTATTTTTTATTTTTTAAATTTCAATGCATCATGTTTTATTGTTACTTTGTTTTAAAAAAAAATATACTGTTGTTACTTTTTTGTTTTTGTTTTTAAATGTGCAGTAATTTTTATTTTATTACAAAACTACAATGTAATGCTTTTTAAATATTAATAATCTACATTGGCTTTTATAACCATTAATTAAAAAACTCCAATATGACAACCCATAAAATAATAATTACTCTATAACTATATCAATTAAAACTATATATATATTCTATCGTTATGGTTTCTACAATTATAGTTTCTTTTTTTGGGTTGATGATTAATGATTGTAAGCAGATAATAGGAAGTTTATGCAATGTTGTTTATTTTATTAAGAACTCTGCAAATAAAGTTGCTCATTATTTTCCTAGAGCTTCTTGTTTCTAAACTAACCGTGTTATTAAAGATAGTGATATTCCTTCTGATTTAATGTCTCTCTTATTGGAGGATATTTCTAGTTAATGTAGTTTTATAATTTATTCAAAAAAAAAAAAATATATATATATCTTAATAAGATTTAAAATAAATTAGATTTTATGATTTGATTAAGTACTAATAATATTTTATTGTACTTCTTTCTACAAAATATTTATATTTATGTATAATGTATATTATTTATTTGTTTAATTTATATATAAAGGTAAAAGAAATATTTAAAATAATGATAATTTGATTAAAAAAATCATATATAAGAGTAAAGTAAAAATATTTTAAAATATTTTAATTTGATTAAAATATTTTGGTCAAAATAATATAAATTTCATTTCCATTCAATTTCATATTATACCAAATATAATAATACTTATTTAGCTGATTCCAAATTCTCTACTAAACAAAAAATTAAAATTTCATTCCTATTACCATTACCTTACCATTACCATTCCATTTTTATTTTGCAACCAAACTCACCTAAGATATACCTAGCAATAGCAATAGCAAACATGTTCACTATATGATAAAATATTATTAATTTCTCAAAGTTGGAGCTAAAAAGGACTACTTTCTCAATAAAGTAAAGAAGGAAAGTTATATAGATGGGTACGTTTAGCATTTGGAAATCTCACTCGTTTATCTCTTTTTTTTTTATCCTTAATAAAGATTATATCTTTTTAATCATGTGCAGGAAATTTATGTTATTTTTATATTTGAAATGTTTTATGTGGGTGTCTATTATATATCTTATTAGTTATATTGATAAAGCATAAAAATAAATGTATTAGTATAAAAAAATGAAATTGAAGCAGTATCTCGATCATATATACCTTTATTTGTTTCCCACTAGACAAAGTCTAAAGCATCTCTACAGTTCTTGTTCAAGAACCGTCAAAAGATACGGAAAGTATGTAATTACAGTTAAACACTTAATAAATTTTGTCTTGTAATGTAATGAAAGAAAATACAAGCCATATCCTTACAAAAAGATCAGATACAAAATAACTTGACCTCATCCAGCCAATTGTAGATAATCTCAGGGGTATCTACTTCTTAACCAAGAATGTTAAAAACAATACATTTTTATCAAACAAGGAAGAGAGAGAGAAGACATACAAAACGGAATGACAACCCGAGGTTGATCAAGAACTAGAGATCTGTGACATCACCTACAATTGGCTGAAGTTTTATTCGAAAATGAGTTTCTCCTTACCTTTAACGGTTGTAGGATTAAGTCTTTCTGATCTTTCTGGGTGAGGATCCACCTTAGTAGTGCTGCAGCTGCCTTTGCTAGGACCTGCCTCACAACCACTGCGAGGCAGTGAGCAAACAAGATCCTCATTTTGTGACGATGACTTCATACAGTGAGCAATTGTTTTCTTAAACTCATCTTCATCATGCTGAAATAAAAGGCGAAGGCCACACTTTTCCACATGCAATCTTCTTGTACTGTCACTCACAAAGGAAGCCTCTATGACACTGCAATCATTTAGCTGCTCATCCGAAAACCACTCTCTTGGTATGTAAGAAAGCCAAATGAATCGGCCTTCGTGGTCTAAATATCTGAATTCTTCGTTGGTTGTTTGGTAGACATGTGGATGTTCCAGGTTGACTGTCTCAGTTTGCAAGTGACAAATAAGATGGTGAGAAAATTCTCCTGTATTCAAATTGTCCATGCAGGCATTTGGTTGCTGAGGATCAAGATCTGAAAAGTACGCACATAATGCTAATCCTATCCAATTGTCATCGAATAACAGAGTAGTAGGCAGCTCAAGTTTGACTGAAGGGCCTATTTTATAATTCCTGAACCACTCAAGAATTTCAGTTGAAGTGAAACATGAGTTAAATATGGTATTTCGATGAAAGTCCTGCAAAAAAATATAAAACATTTAGGCTGATGAGAGACTAAAAAAAGAGGTACTTTAAATACTAAAAATTAAAGTGTCTTACTATTACTAATAGCTCAATATCAGTTCTTTGGTTCCAAGGAACAATGCTGTCAAAATCAGGAGATTTCTTCGTTTTTTTATCACTCAAAAATAGGAATATGGGGCCTAAATCATCAAAGAAGGAAGTCACACACTTGACAATTTCTTGTTTAAACTCTTTCACATCATGTTGGTACAGAAGACGCATACCACACCTCTCAACCACCAAGCCGGGGCTATCGAAGCTATGCATTTTAGCCTCGACATAGCTTACTTCATTCAAAGATTCTGTAAATGCACTGTGGGGGATATAGGCTAACCAAATGAAGCCACGAAGAATTAACCACTTGAAAATTTCTTTTTTGGTGCGGATAATGGGAGCAGGCTTTAGACATATGTTTTGGCCCAAGTTGAAATCACACATAAGATGGACATCCTTTTCAGATTCTGAATCAAGTACAGCAGCAGCAGGATGCTCATGAACAGTAAATGCGGCGCATATCACAAATCCTCTCCAGTTTTCATCATCATATAGATTTTGTGGTATTTGGAATCTCAGTTTGGGCTTATCAGTCTGATAATTGAACCAATCTAAAACTTTGTTTCGAGGGAAACAAAAGTTAAATCCAAAGTAAGGATTAAAGCTCGGTACGTATGAAATTGAATGCCCTGCAATACTTAGCATTATTATCAGAGAAAGATTTAAGTACTTGTTAAGAAAACTCTCCAACTCTTTTATCCACTCTTCTATTGAATTACTTTCCATGACTGGAGTCTGAGCCTCTATGTTTAGAAGAATGTAACTAGGTTCTGAATTTGAGCCTGTTGAGGTGACTTGATTGGAGCTTACGTCTAAAACAGAGTTGTTGTCTACAAGACTTTCTTGCATTAGATCACAATCCAGGGAATGGAGTATCATTTGCTCAAATTCTTGTTGATCATACACCAGACGGATTCCACACTTCTTCACCAACAAGTCAGAGTTTTCGCTTACAAATGAAGCTTCAATGAAGCTGATAAGCAGATCTGACAATGATCCACGTGGTATATAAGATAACCAAATGAATCCTCCTAGACGAGGTACCCACTTCATTTCTTCATTTGTGGTTTGGTAAGAGTGAAGAGGTTCTAGAAAGCCTTCATTAGTTTCCAAATAACAATTAAGGAAGTGGGAATTATCTGCCTCTTGATTCTCATTAACCTTGCCAATTAAAGACTCTTCAACTGAGAAATATGCCCACAATGCAACTCCAACCCAATTGCTCTCTTTGGGTAGTTGGATTTCAATTGAGTGATCATTGTTTTGATGGCTGAACAACTTTGGAATTTCACTTGGAGGAAAGCAAGCATTATACCTCAACATTTGGTCAAAGCTCTGCATTATATACATATATATTACATCCTATGAGAGAGAGAGAGAGAAAGAAGATGAAAGAGAAACAAGGAGTAAGAAAGACCTGATAATATTTTCGAAAAAAATATTGATTAATAATGTCATTCTCATTCTCAGTTGGTAACTGTGATTGACTACTACTGATAGTTGAAATATTATCCACTTCTTGTACTTGTCGATGCAAAACTTTGCCCTCCCTACAAAATTCCACATGAAAATCTACTTCAGAATAAAACATATATGTATATATTGTGGAAGAAAAAAAAGTTTCTGTAAGGATTTAACCTTGGTAAAGTGGAACAAATATAACCCAAATCAAAGGCCTTTTCTTCACTAGGAATATCAGCTTCATCAAAAATCTTCTTCTCCATCTTTGCAAATGTTTTACAATAATGCTCATGGTGTATCTCTGGACTCTCTATGGTGCACTCAATTATTGTTTGGATAAAATCTTCCATGTCATTCTCGTATACTTTACGAATCCCACAGATTTCAATCTCCAAATGATCTGAGATGGAAGTTGCAAACAAAGCACTAATATACCCACACTGATTCAACATTTGTGGAAAATGGACACGCGGTACATTGAATACAACAAGACGATGTTCTGAGCCAACCAAACAGTCTTTTCCGAGAGAAAATCGGGCTGTGTGTAGCATGCCACTTGGTTCGATATGTAAATGAGCAACAAGGGAAGCAGAAGATTCTGAGTCCAAATTGTTAATCGAAAAAGGTGGGCGGCTACGAAACATGACATAGAGAGCAAATCCTAACCATTTCTTGTCCTCCAATAAGTTTGGAGAAAGACAACAAAATATTTGGCGTCCCACACATTGATAGGCAAACCAAGGCAAAATAGCTTTGAGAGGAAAAATGCATCCGAAATCAAAGTTACCTGCATTGCTTTTCTGTATAATGCAAGCACACAAAGGAGTAAGAGGACAGAGAGACAACTTCTACTTTTCACGCATTTGAGAGTAAATTAAGAATTGCAAAAATTATTCTTATTTAAAAAGAGCTCTTTTAAATTAGAAAAGGACTTTTTTATTTTTTTTACCCAAATACTTCCAAAAGTATTTTAAAAAAAAAAAAAAAAAAACAAAGGCAGAGATAGTGATAGTGATTTATTTACCTGAAAAAGTTTTGAAAGCAATGATTGAAGCTTCATTCTCAGTGCCGTGGTGGAGATACTTTTGCGGCCTTCTTCTCCAAATGATTTTGTTGAATCATGAACGTGAAGCAAGAACCGATTTGGTGAAGTCAATTCTTGTTCTGCTTCATTTGATGGCTCCCCCAAAGTACTTCCTTTAAGTTCTTGCTTAATAGCAGATTGAATCATGTCAATCATTGTTCGTTCCCTTGTCATAGATTTCACCTCACACACAGGGGTAGTTTTCGTTACATCATCTACTATTTCTTGACAATGGGTGACATAATTTTGGACATTATTAGGAACTGGATACAAGTCTCTAACAAACTTTGCCACATTTTGCTTATAAATTATATGCGCCCCACACATTTTCACACTAACGTAGGGACTATTCAAGTATATTGAAGCTTCAACTCGACTTGCTTTATCCAAGAGCCCAGCAAACGATTCTCGTGGTAAATACTTGCAAACTCCACGTGAACCTACACTATTGTGTTCTTTGACATCAAAATTACCAAGGGAAATTTCCAATCGATCTTCATCTGTGGTAAAATGACATATATATTGTATTCTTGTATCAGTATTTTCCTGTTTCTGCACTTCGTAAATAATATATATATAAAGTCCCATCCATGTATTGTTATGATCCAAATCTGGAGGTAGTTGAACTGTAACAGAAGAGCCAGTACTTGAGTAGCTGCACCAATCAGGAATTGTAGTACGCGAAGAAACAAATCCAAATGCTTTTCCTCGATAAATATCATCCTATGAAATAAAATAAAAATCATCTAAGGAAAAAAAAGATGTAAATTTATGTATAATGTATGGTGTGTTTGAGAGAGATAGATACCTCACATGATGCATGAAGTAGGGGGTAAAAATGTTCCATTGATACTGGAAACTTGTATTCTTTGCGTTCTGTACCCACATTAGATTTTTGACAATCTATAAAACAAAATCCCTTAGGTGTTGTCCAAATTATACTTTCATCTGTCAGCTCAGCACAATCACGAGCATTCACATATTTGACACTCAAGGGAATTATTGGCAGTGACTGAAGCTTGTTACAACCATTCAAGCTAAGTTCCCTCAGCTCAGAAAGTTCAAACATGGTATTTGGTAAGCTCCGAAAGTTGTTCTCACTCAAATCAAGCTGCTCCAGTGAGCTCATATGCCAAAAATCATCAGGTATAGCTGCTTCTTGTAGGTTGCATTTACTTAAATCTAATGATTTCAAAGAGAGTAGACCCAAGAAAGAGTTAGGCAACATCAAGCTGACGGATTCAAAGCCTTCTGTCGCAAACAAACAACTACAAAAGAACAATAGGCATGACTTATGAGGCATGCCACTGCATCCGCGGAAAGATAACTGCTTGAGGTTCTTCAACTGTGTAACTGAGGAAGGTACTTCTCTTATGGCAGTTTCACTTGCATCAAGTTCTTCCAAACATTCCAAATTTCCAAGGTCCTCTGGGAAGTAATCAAGACATGAGCAGCCTGAGATGTTAAGAGTTGTAAGAGCAGTCAAACTACAAATGATATTTGGAAGACTACGAAGGTTTTTACAATCTTTTAGATTCAACAAAGTAAGACCACTCAAGGACTTGATGGAATCTAGCAGCTCAATTATAGCAGTCCCATCCAAATAAAGTTGGGTTAACTCCTTCATGTTTCCCACAATCTCTGGAAACTTGTTGAGCTTTGAACATCCTGAAAGAATTAAAGTTTTAAGAGATCCCAAGCTCATCTCCTTGACGAGTATCTTAAGAGATTCACAATCTTTCAAATTCAGTAAAACAAGTCTCTCGAGAACTCCAATGGATGGGTGAATCACTGATAGCCTTTTACAACCTCTAAGAATTAATCTTTCAAGATTTGGGGTTGTATTGAAGTTTGGGGTCTTGGTCAAGTACGTGCAATTGCTAAGATTGATCAACATTAAGCTTTCTGATACCTATTCATTAAGAGACAGAAAAACTCAGCAAAGATAACCAAGAAAATTGACTTGTTTCTTATATTGCATGATTGCAATGACAAATAATTCTTACCACGTTCTCCCTCCATGATATCTTTTCAATACAACTGTTAGACAAGTTGAGTTCAACAAGTTTATGAGGTTGGAAACTTGATGGCAAAGATTTTAAAGGATATCCATGCCATTCCAGAAGCCGTAACTCCTTAGGAAAAGAGCCAATAATACATCCAGAAAAGTTCACATTACACATCTTCAACAATCTCATATAACACATCTTGGAGAAAGGATCAGAATTCAAGTACAACACTTGATCTGTTTTAGGCATGCATAAAAATATGCCTTCCACAGCTTGTGTTCCCTATAATACATCAAGCGTATAAATACTTGGTCATAAATGAGGAAAAACATAAACTAAAAATATAACGAGAAGTGTAAAATATGGTATATGCTCATTATACATACCTTTTTCTCTCCAAATACATTAAAAATATCTTGTTGAAGCCACAACCTGCTGCGGTTTCCAGGCTGTTGAGGAGATTCTTGACGAACAATATCCCAACCCAACTCCTGTAGCAAATCATGCATCCACAATTTATCTCCTACAACAGTTACCAAAGATTTTTCAACCAGGACCTCTATATCGATGAGGGGAGAATAGTCACAAGTTCCAAGTATCTTTATCAAACGACATTTTCCCTCTCCCTTAAAGAAACATGCGATGTCCAGAAACATTGCCTTCTCTGTACGTTTTAAACCATCAAAACTTACTTGAAGTGGACCAACAATGTCTTCGTTAGGATGCTGCTTTAGTCTCTCCAACGTGCTTGACCACGCATCTATATTTCTCCCATACAAGAAAGAACCCAACACTTCAAGAGCCAAAGGAAGACCATTGGCATATTTCACAACCTCGTTGGTCTTGTCTTTATAACCATCTGTAGGGTGGTCCATACGAAAGGCTTTCCTAGAAAAGAGTTGAAGAGCTTCTTCTTCATCTAACTTATCAACTTCATAGATGTTATTCTCTCCAAATCTCTTTAACAAGTGTGCATTTCTAGTTGTTACAATGATTCTGCTCCCTGGACCAAACCATTCATGCTGCTCATCACAGTTTCTCACCAAGGTTTCTATTTGTTTTAGTTGATCAACATCATCTAGAATGATAAGCACTTTCTTATAGCGCAATCTATCTCCCACACTACTAAAATCATCACAACTATATCCCAACAAGCAATTATATAAATCTTTTTGTAATTGATACAGACCATTATGCTTTTCAGATTCCTCCCTAACATTTCTAACAAAGCAACTACTTTCAAAATGGCCTTTGATCTTACTCATTATTTCCTGTGCAAGAGTAGTCTTTCCAATACCGCCCATCCCCCATATTCCTAATGTGAGAACATCATTTGATCTCCCTAATTCCAAGTATGAAATCATTTTGTCAATTCTAGAATCCATTCCAATTAAGTTCCTGTTGTTAACACTTGTTGATGTGCGTTTTAATATACTTAAAATCTTTTCAACTATCTCATTAATAACTTCATGCTCAGGCCTGAAAAGAAGACAAACGAAGGAAAAAAGCATAAATATTGTCAACAATTGTATGAGCCTTGAAATGAGGGATTGTCATATCTATTGTGCTAGTATGTGTCTTTGATTTTGTTTCTTCTCAAAACTAAACATTCAAGTGACACCAACATGACAGAAAGTGAAATATCACCACAGAAGACTGTTTGCAAGCTTCTTGAGTATACTTTTGACTCTAACTAATGAATGACACTATCTGCTTGTGATGCGATCAAAAGAATTTAAATAGGTAAGACTAAATTATTATTACCTGAGTCTCAAATCCCATCCAGCGATATTGGCTACTTGAGTTAAGGCATCTCTCCACATTTTCACCTTCCCTACATGGTGTTGCTCATGTTTGACAAAGGCTTCTCCAAAAACTCCAGTTTGCTTTCTGACCTCTGATGGATCCACTTGATAGAATATAGGAAAAACTGTCTGTGTCTGTCCATTGTTCAATTTCTTATTATGACACTCAGAAATCTTCAAAAGCTCATCTAAACACCATGTTGAAGAGGCATAGTTTGTTGATATAATGACAACTGCAATCAATGATTCTTCAATGGCCTTGAGAAGTTCTGGTGCAATAGTTTTTCCCTTCTGAAGCTCTTCATTATCCATAAATGTGTAAATATGTCTTTGAGTCAAAGCAGCATACAAATGACCAGTAAAGCCTCTGCGAGTATCCTCGCCTCTAAAGCTAAGGAACACATCAAATTTCCTCATAGGAGGAGCTGAAGAAGATGGTGATGACGTTGTTTGGTTGGAAGCCATGTATAATTGGAGGTGGGTTTATGAATTAAGCTTGATGAAGTTTAAGAGAGTAGTGACTAGTATGCTTGCATTGATTAGGATTTCAACAATTATTAAAGCCTTTAATCTATCTAATATATATGTATACATATAATTTAATTTAATTTTTTAAATAAGTAAAAAATAGCTTGCATGATTGTTCATGACTTGCTTTTCAGTGCTTTAGTATTATTTGAGGGAAGGGAATATTATTATCTTCTCCTTTCTTTATGGGCATTCGCTTTTCTTTTCCTAACGACATTTATAGGCCAATTAAGTGTGTAACAGTAACAAGCTTTCCGTCCAAAAAAATTTCAAGGTTTTTTAACAATTTTTTATGAGATTTTCAGAAGGCTTTAGTCTAGTGGGAAACAAATAAAGGTATATGGATTTGGAAATCTCTCTCTCTCTTTCATTACTCATCTTATTTTTTATCGTTAATAAAGTTTGTCTTTTAGCCTGTTTTCTTTGCATTTATTTGCCGTTAATGCGCTGGCCTGGTCCTGCTCATTACATCGAAAGGCCTTTGGCATGTTTTGTAAGGATAAAAAAATATGTATCTTGATTACAAAGCAAAAGAATTTGAAATATAGGGCTACCTACTTTTATGCGGTTTTTTATACTAAATTTATGGTATTCATCCCTTATTATTTTAAAGTAATTTTAAAACAAATTTATATTAAAATAATCAAAAAATAATCAACGGAGGTTTTTCTCCTTTCCTTTCCTTTTCTCTTTTATTTTTTTTGTTATATTTGATTTTCTTTCTCTCTCATCTCTTCATCTTCCGTTTTTTCATTTTTCATACTCTTCATCAATAAACCTAAGTGGGTTTTTTTTTTTTTTTTATTTCAAAATTGTTTGCCATTGATTATTGAAACAATGGTTGTCACTATTTCGAGGTCTGCATCTCCTGCTGGGAAGGGTGGTGCGTTTTATGGCTCAGGTGACTCGAAGGAAGCCAAGAATCAAGAGTCCGCCAAGTCAAAGGGGGAAGCATTGAAGAGTAATCCTTCTCCGTTGTCTAAAGGCAAAGTTGTTTTGAAGTATTCATCGGATTCTTCCCCTCCTAATGCGAACGATGGTGATGTTGGTGGTTCAGATGAGTTGAAGAAGGCCTACATGCATGTGAGTGCTGATTTTATCGGGAAACAGTTGAAGAGAAAATATGTTCCATTGTCAAAGAAACTAACGATTGGAGGCTCTAGTCGAGTAAAGTGCAAGGCTAACAGAAAAAAAATTGAAGAAGAATGTTAGTTTACTGGATAAACCCAAGGTATTTTTTGTTGTTTCATTTAATTTTTTTTTTTAATTTTATTTGTTTTTAATATGTTTGTTATGGTTATGTAAATATATGTTATAATTTGTTTAATTATTTTCCCAAATTTACTTGTTATTGTTTTATATAATATAGGAACAATGTGTTTCAGAGTTATTTACATATTTTATTGTTCTGTTTAAAACTGTTTCAATTTTTTTATGAGCTCGATTATAGCTCGATAGGTTTAGGTTTTGTTGCTCGATTGTGCTCAATGGCAACTCGATAAGGGTTCGATTGGACCCTAGAATATTTAGTGTAGTTGTTTTCTCGATATGTGCTCGATAGGAGCTCGATAGGGTTCGATGAAGGTTTTGGTTAGATTTTATGTTTGGTTTATGATATGTTAGCTCAATACTAACTCGATTATGGGCTCGATGCTAACTCGATAAAGTTCGATGATAGCTCGATAATGTTCTTTTCTCATGAATTTCTGAAAAAATGACAGTTTTCTTGACAATTTCAATGTTTTTTTTTCCAACACAGGTTCTATTGTCTACGTTTTTGTATCCTATAATGGTGTTTGGGAATTACAAGGGAATAAGTGGATTTTCAAGGACCCTCAATGGATGGTGATACCTATGGAGGATACTGTAACGTACTTGCAACTTCTTGACATATTGCACAAGGACCTTAAAGTTGATAAACAGATGTATGGGTTGAAATTGGAGGTTCCTTACACATGCGGCGACCAACCGTTTACACCCGTTCATGTTGAAAGTGATCTTGGTGTCCGTGTATTCTTAGGAGTAACGTGTAAAGAAAGGTTGGCCTTGTGTGTCACTCGTGTTAAAAAGATTTTCATTGCAGACCCATATTCCACTCCCGGACCTGAGGGAGCAACCAGTACTTTAGGATGTCTTATTGGTGACCTGAGGGACAACCAGTATGAGTACAACCCCTATGTGAATGACGATCCAGTAGCTGAACATAATGAGGACTTAGGATACAATTCAGTGAATGACGATCCAGTAGTTGAACATTTGCAAGTAGAACAAGCACAAGAACAACCAATACGTTATATTGCACGGGCGAACCCACCAAGTCAAGGACGTCGAACACCTGGCACCAGCTCTAGTCGTCCTGGTGGAACAAAATATAACTATACAGGGAACATTCCAATATGTTCAACAAAAGATCATAGAAAATGGAGTGCTCCCATGTTTACAAAAGAAGATATCATGGCTTCTAGTCGTTTTGAATCACCCTCATCCGGTGTAGCGTTGGGGGAATTACATCTTGGGAAGACTTTTGAGAACAAGATGGAATTGAAAAGCAGAGCAGCTCTCTTTGCAATGAAGAATAATTTTGAGTTTATGGTTAAGAAGTCTGGTACTGATGTGTTGTATATCACCTGCAAGGATCCTGATTATGGTTGGAGAATAAGAGGGAAAAAAGTAGCGCGATCGAAGATGCTTGAGATCACTGTTTTATAATAGTGTACATACTTGCTCACTAGAATTGCGACAAAAAGACCACCGTCAAGCAACACCTTCTGTCATTGGGCATCTTATCAAGAACAAATATGTTACTGATGGCAGTAGCTACCCACCAAACAACATAAAGGAGGACATGAAGAATAATTTTGGGGTCGATATGAGTTATATGAAGGCTTGGAGATGCAGAGAGAAGGCACTCGGTTATGTCAGGGGGACACCTGAAGAATCATACTCCAAGTTACCTTCTTACTTGTATATGCTACAGCAAAAGAATCCAGGTACAATAACTGATTTTGTCACAGATGATGGTCGCTTTCTTTACTGTTTCTTCTCACTCGGAGTTTGTAAAAGGGGATTTACATCATGTCGTCCTGTTATATGTGTGGACAGTACTTTCTTGAAGTCAAGGTACGGTGGCCACATGCTGTGTGTTGCCGCATTGGATGCGAATAACCACATTTATCCAATTAAGTTCGCGATTGTTAACAGTGAGAATCATGCTTCTTGGAAGTATTTCACGATGAAATTGAAGGAAGCCATTGGAGTTGTTGATAATCTGTCTATTGTATCAGACAGGCATGCTAGCATTATTCATGCTCTTGAGTTGGTCTTCCCTGATGCCTACCACGGCGCATGATACCATCACATAATTATGAATGTAATCGCTAAGTTCAAGACCGATCACTGTCACAGGGAGATGTGGAATGCGACATATGCATTTCGAAAGTCAAAATTTCATAGGTTCTTCAACAATATAAAGCAAATGGATCCTGCCCTAGCTCAATATCTCGAGGGTATTGGCTTCAATAAGTGGACTTGTGCTTACTTTCCTGGGAATCGATACAATGTAATGACAAACAACTACGCTGAAAGTTTCAACAACAAAACCAGAGATGCAAGAACCTTCCTAGTCACTACTTTTGTGGAATTCATTCGTTTCACAATTCAATCATGGTTTGCCACACGTCGTGAGGAGGTAGAGAAGTGCACATCCAAATTAGCAACAATATATGAGAAAGATGTCTCAGGCATTGCGGAAGATGCAAGGTACTTGAAAGTCCATCCTCTTTGACAGTTTGAATTTCATGTGGTAGACCCAGAAGGTGATGGTGAGGTGAATTTGATGACCAAATCATGCTCCTGTGGCCAGTTTCAAATAATGGGTTACCCTTGTGTTCATGGTGTGGCTACGGCCATCTTGCGCGGTGTCAACATTTACTCACTGTTCACCATTTTACACTACTGAGATGTGGAGGGAGTCTTACAAAGAAACAATTTACCCAACTGGCAACGAGGATGATTGGGAAGTTCCCGAGAACATAGAGAAAATGCAAGTTGGGGTTCCCGTTGAAAAACAACCAGTTGGTCGACCGAAGAAGAATAAGGTGGGTAAAAGGAAGACAAACCGCTACCCATCGAGTGGCTAAATCATTCGCAAAGAGCGCAAGTGTAGCATGTGTGGTGGTCTTGGCCACAACAGGGCTACATGCAAAGCTAGGCTATAAACTCTTTTTTTCCCATTTGGACTTGTTGTATTAATAACCTAGCTTGTTTTCCCTTCTTTTTATTTGATTTTTCTTAAAAGTTATGTTAATCTTGAAGTAAACTCGATATGAACTCGATAATATGTATGTTAGCTTCTAAACTGACTTCAAATCGTAGCTCGATAATGGTTCGATAGTAGCTCGATATAACTCGATAGTAGTTTGATAGCGGTTCAATATGGCTCGATATTAGTTCGATAACAACTATATAATGGATATGAAAAAGATATTGCTCGATAGTAGTTCGATAACAGTTTGATATGGCTCGATATCAGTTCGATAACAGCTATATAATGGATATGAAAATGATATTGCTCGATTAAAGCTCGATATAACTCGATAGTAATTCGATAATGGTTCGATATGGCTTGATATTATTTCGATAACATCTACATAATGGATTTGAAAATGATATTGCTTAATAACGATTCGATAACAGTTCGATATAGCTTGATATTAGCTCGATAACAGCCCATGAAAGTTATAAAAAAAATGTGAGCAAAAAACTGTACATGTAAAGACCCTATATACATACAATCATCAAGGTAACAAATTTTGATACCACAAGTCTGTGGTCCACTTGTTCCTGAACACCTCCATATTTTCATCGCAGATAGTTTCCAATGGAAGGCTGACCATTAGATGCTCAATATGCTTGACATCATACACACCACAATCCTTACTATAAAAAAAAAAAGTAAACACTAAGTGTACATTACTATAATTTTAGTTAGAAACAAATTTAGTATGAAGATGATGTTTGTTACCTTCTCTTTGACTGAGTGAGCTCGTGTTTCTGTTTGCAACGCCATGTGAACTGATATGGCCTCTTTCCTGCTGATGGAATCTTCAACATCAAGCTATCAGTAAACAGTTTACTCTGCATTAACAGAGAAGGAAGCAAAAAGCACCATGGATTCATAATTTCCTCTAGCTCTGCGTCAGTAATCACTGAGTTGTCCGAATCGTAAACAGTGAGGGTCCAACTAAAAATGGAAGCCTCAATGGGAAACCAATGTTGTTGTCCATAGTTCTGGCACCAATATACATCCTCAACTCCTCCCCAAGATGCTAGAAACTGCTGTTCAATGTCGGTCAACATGGATATAACGTTAGAATCCCACGTATACTTTGTTTTGTCGATAATTTTCTTGTACTGATCATATCGAACAGGTATTACTTGTGAGAAATACATGTTCATCACAACTGCATTCTGTCAATATATATTGGGAAAATACTTGCGACGCATATGAAGCATGTGTTCTGCCGCATCAATATGCTACAAAGAGAGTACGATATAAAAAGTTAGCAAAGACCATCATAAATTGCTACTATCGAGCTCCATCAAGCTCACATCGAACTACTATCGAGCTAATATCAAACTGTAACGTCCTAAATTTCCTAATAAGGCTTAGTGTCTGGGTTAGGGGGGCGGGAGGCAATAATTGAATTATTATGTGAATTATATTATAATATAATCATGCTTGTATTTTAAGGATGCTAAATATGTGCATGTGGGCTCGTTTCTTATAAGAAGGGTATATTGGTAAATTGACCCGTTTGGGGGTATAAATGCAAATATGAGTTTGTGTGATTGAGATCACATTATTATGTGGATATACTTGGGTTACTCGACGAAAGGCGGTCCCGATGAGCAAGCTAGCGAAGAAGTCACAATGGGGTCTAAATACCCGATTCGGGGTATTTTAGTAATTTAGTACATTACCGGGAATTAGTGGGTAATGTGAATTTATTGGTAACCATGTGAGAATATTGGAAATAGCGGGTATTATAGGATGCAAATTGTGGATGGCGAGATTTAAAGCAAAGGACAAAATTTCCCTTGTGAACACTTGATGAATAAGATAAGGGCAAGGGGTAGAATGGTCATTTTGGGCTAAGTTTAGTGTTTGAGTGGGCTGGGATTGCTGAGAAGGTTAAGGAACAAAAGGGAAACAAAGAACTCAGCAGCTGTCCTTTCTCTCTCTCACGTTCTCTAGGTGCCATAGAAGCTTGAGGAGGCTTTTTTTTGGAAAATTGAGGAGTAAAGCTTGGGAAAGCAAGGTGTTAGGCTTGGGGGAAAATCAGAGGCTAGGTTCAAGGGTTTCATCACAGTTAAGGTAAGGGTTCTGAACTGAAGTTTCTTGGTTAGCTTTGCTGAATATTTAGACAAAATATGTTTATGCATGCTTGATAATTGAAGGGATAGGTTTGGGTAAATTTGATGTGTTTCACTATGATAATTGGTTGGGTTTGATTGGTGAGAATGATTATATGAGTTTGGGAATTGAATTGGAGGAGTGGGATGGAATTGGATAAGTTTTAGTTGGATTCGGTTGAAAAAAAACCCAGAAAATTCTGGGTTCGTGGTGATGAGCCACGGCCTGCGAAGAGGTTTTGAGCCCGCAGGGCTCGGATGCAGGGGTGGGCCGCGGCGCGTGTTGGTTCCCAGGGAGGCCGCCTCTGGATTTAGAGGCGGGCCGCGGCTCAGTTGGGAGGGGTCGTGGCTCTTAAGGGGAATTTTGGCTTAAGTGAGATTTTTAGAATGGGAACTTAACCGTTTGGGCTCGGGATCGATCCTACTTCCTTGTTAAGTGGAATTCGATGTCCCGGAGGCTAAGAGTTGGTCTGGAAGTTTTTATTTACCTGTTATTGATGGGAACTTCTTTATCGCGATTGTGACTAGGTTTTCGCTAAGGGCTTGAATCGAGGATCGTGCTCGAAGGGTTGTCGCTAGTAACCCGCATACGGACCAAAGGTAAGAAAACTACACCTATTATGTGAATGCATGATTAGAGCTTGGTTAAGGTGATGAACGTGATTATAATTATGTTGCAAATGTCTGACTAGGTATGTTGTAACGTGCATAATTATGATTATGCTTACGACTGTTGAGTGAATGTATTATAATGCATTGTGTGATTATCTGTTAAGTATGCTATATGAAGCATGTGGTTGACTGTTATGACTGTGAGGCTTAGTTTATAAACTAGGGTATCACTAGAGTGTTAAGAGGAGATCAACTTATTAGTTGAGAATATGATGGGTTCGGGGAGATTCTTAATAGTCAAGAATCTCAAGGCTTTAACTTATAAGTTGGAGGCATGTGGTGGCTTGGCTTATAAGTCAAGGGCATAAGGGACTTAGTTTATAAGCTAAGATTGGCATAATGCACGTGGAGTGCAGGCCACCATGGCTGGGCCACCCTGGGAGTGCAACATGCACTTGACTGGCTCGGATGCCAACAACATGAAAGGAAGTGCGACATGCACTTGTGTGACTCTATGGTCTCCAATTGGGTTTAATGAATGCACTGGATTCAATTATTACTGTTTGATGGTTGATTTATTTACTGAATTGTTGATTATGTTTTCTTGCTGAGTCTTCTGGCTCACAGGTGCTTTGTGGTGCAGGTAAAGGTAAAGAGAAGCTCAACCAGCCATGAGTCGGAGGGCATTAGCAGTGGTATGTACATATGCAGTCCGCTCGACCACCACGGCCGAGATGCTCAGAGGAACTAGGGTTAAACCCAGCTTTTGCCGCTTAGGACGACTTAATGTGTAACCTGAGTTTTGTAATAGGCTTTTAAACTAATGTTTTTGGGATCCCATGTAAAGAACTGGTTGTTAACTTTAATGGAAATGTTTATGAAATGATCAAAAGTTTTTAATATCCAAACCTTAGTGGCTTGAACACATGTTTAGTCCAAATGACTTGTTAGTAAGTCCAGCATTAGTTTCAAAACACACCTGGTAATGGACCTTAATTAGCAGGACGTTACACAAACAGTAAACAACAACCCTAATTTAACACCCATATCGAACTACTATCGAGCTCTATCGATCTCACATCGAGCTAATCTCAAAGAGTAAACAACAACCCTAATTTAACATCCGTATCGAACTACTATCGAGCTCCGTCGAGCTCACATCGAGCTAATCTCAAACAGTAAACAACAACCCTAATTTAACATCTGGATCAAACTACTATCGAGCTCACATCGAGCTAATCTCTAACAGTAAACAACAACCCTATTTTAACACTCATATCGAACTACTATCGAGTTCCATCGAGCTAATATCAAACAGTAAACAACAACCCTAATTTAACACCCATATCGAACTACTATCGAGCTCTATCGATCTCACATCGAGCTAATCTCAAACAGTAAACAACAACCCTAATTTAACACCTATATTGAACTACTATCGAGCTCCATCAAGTTCATATCGATCCTGGAAACCCCCATCAAGCTCCTACCGAGCTCATATCGAGCTATCATCGAGCTCATATCACGTCAATAAAAACAGAACTTGTAAAATTGAAAACAAAACATAATTTCTACCACTATCGAGTCATTAGGTATAAATGGCTTACCCTATCATTGAGCCACGCCTGGGATGTCTTCCACATTAGAAACCACGCTGGACAGTGATTCCCAATCTTTACATCCCTCGAGGTCTTGTTGGGGATGTCTCCAAGAAGCCACTTGCACATTGTCCTATACTGTTTGCGATCTAGCTTCTTGAGAGGGTCCAGCACCTGTGTAGCCTCCTCTTCTGGTGCAGCTGCATCAGTGAGAGGTCTTTTCCTCGTGGGATCAATGTAGTCCTAAAACCAATCTGGCTTGCATCTTTGGCGTCTAGTCCTCTGAAACCGAACCCCAGCAACATCCTCAGAGTTGACAATAACGACTCCCGAAGTCCCAGCATCATGTGTCACAATGATGGTAGGAGGCGTAGTTGGATCATCAACATAGTCCAGAGGAATATCCAATGACTCTGAGTTTAAATCTTCATTGGAGCCCCTCAGTTTCTCCTTAATAAATGTCAGGATCTGACTGACTACGTCCAAGATCACTGACTGATTCTTCAGGAGGGTCTCCTGTCGACCCTCGACTCTGTCCAACCGTTCAATCAAGTCGGTGAGCTTAGGGGCTGAGGCTGGTGTTGGGGTTAGTGTTGGGGCTGAGGCTGAGGCTGGGGCTGATGTTGGGGTGAAGGCTGAGGCTGGGGCTGGGGCTGAGGCTGGGGCAATAGGAGGGGTGGGACATGCAACCTCCTCGCCCGGGGCAGCATCATCAAATATCTTGGCTACCTCGGCTGCCTGAGAAACTATCTCCGCGATTTTCTCAAAAGTCTCATCCTCCTCCTCATTAGCCTCCGAGGGATCCTGGCCAAGCCCAGGATAAAGGGGAAGATCTTCCTCAGTCAAAGACAAATAATAGTCTTTTTCTGTTGGTCGAGGCTTCAACATCGGAAGGACAATCAACTGCAAACAACATAAAACATTTAGTTAACTCAAATAATGATAAAAGATAAGCATATAGATAAAAAAAAATTGTTTAATGTCAATCAAATATAACTTACATTCTTCTTCGATAACATCGGTGAGATGACGGACTTGGTGAAATCCTTGTTCCTCCGATGCGACCAACTAAGCATCCTTGGGACCATGTTTCCCGAGCTCACAACAAACTCTGTCGCAAGCTGCTGGATAGCCTCATATGCCCAATACTGTAAGGCTGGGGCATAACCATACATATTGTACTTGGACTCTTGCTGCACCTTGGCATCCTTCTTGGCATCATAGTTGGCTTTTTGCTTCACCATGTCCTTCTTACAAGACTGCAATAGCCTCCTATAAGAGTACTTCCCCCATGGATAGCTGAAGAAGTACTCTACGTCCTCAATAATTTTCAAAATATCTAGCCATATGTGCAACTTTCCCTTTATGGCATTCATAACTCCCTCAACCAACAAACATAGACCAAGCTTGTACACATCTTCCACAACAGTACAAGTCTTGAAAGCATGGTCCACCTGTGAGAGCTTTACTTTCTCAGTATCGTTGAAATACTCCTTTATCAACCGGTCGCTGAGATTATGCTCTTCCAAATCTTTTGGTGACGGGAAGGTACTAAAATTCAACCCCGTCACCAGGGAAAACTCTCCCATGCCGAATCTACAAGACTTCGACCCCAAGAAGAAATGCACCTCATCTTCATTGTTGCTGGCGATTTTCCTCAACAGCAGTTGATGCACCAAGACTCCGGAGAAATTAAATTCCGAAGCCAAAAAAAACTTCTTGAAAAGGGATTCCTTAGCCCTTTCAAGCAGTCTGAGCTCTACAAACCTAGTCTTAATGTGATTTAAAGTGCTACTACCCCGATATGTCACTCGACTAGGAAAGTGATCACTGAACGGAACAAGCAACTTAGGCATCTGCAACAACACATGAAAAAATATTGGTAAGAAAACAGAATGTTAAACAGAATCAGGAAAAAATTCAAAAAAATTTCATCAAAAAACTGAAATAAGTTGTCATCGAGCACTATCGAGCTATAATCGAGTTGCAACATACCCTATCGAGAAACTATCGAGCCTATCGAGCAATATCAACAACCTAAATCTATAGATACTATCGAGCCAGTGTCGAGCCTATCGAGCTAAGAAAAATCTGTCTACATAAATAACCATCGAGCCTAATATCGAACCTATCGAGCCATTTTAATCTAATACCACAGATCCATCGAGCCTACTGTCGAACCATTATCGAACCTATCGAGCCATTTTAATCTAATACCATAGATCCATCGAGCCTACTGTCGAACCATTATCGAACCTATCGAACCCTTTTAACCTAATACCACAGATCCATCGAGCTCTTATTGATCCACCATCGAACCATTCAAACTACCCTATCGAGCCTACTATCGAACCATAATCGAGCCTATCGAGCTAGTTTCATATATTACCATAGATAACATCGAGCTTCTATCGAACCTTCATCGAACCTATCGAGCTACTGGTTCAAACCTAGAAAAAACCACAGAAAAACCCAGACCTAAGAACTACCATTCCCATTCCATACCACCAGATTCAAAGGGATCAAAACAACAACAATAATCACGAGGGTTCAAGAATATACCTTAATGAGAATATGGGTTCAATTGATGGGTTCGACCGGTTCGACGACGTGTGGGTTTCGAGCTTTGTTGTCGTTGTTGGCTCGACAGCTTCGACGACAATTCTAGGTGGCCGACTTCGGAGAAGAGAAAGAGAGAGGGTGAGATCGACGGGCTCCCTTTGCATTTTGGGGTTTCCTTCGGTTTGGGTTTGGGTTTCGAGGATTGAGAGTCTGAATAGAGAGAGTGTGAGAGAGTTTGTGTGGGAAAAAATGAGACGGGTAATTTTGGTACTTGGTGAAAGTTTAGTACCAATTTAAAAAATTAATTAGTACTGATATTATTTAGTAATTATACACGCTATTATGCATAAATAGTGAAATTTCCCTTACAAAATATATCTCCGGAAGAAAAGGAATAGTCGGCTACAATAATATATTTAGAGTAATGATATCTACATACACAAATTACATATAAATACCACATATATTTATTTGCAAATCACTCTAATCAATCATATTTATTTCCGATAGTGTTATTATGTAAATCACATATGTGTAGTATTGATGTGTACACCTACCATTACTCGGAGCAATCAAATTAATGGTAACTTCAAGTATCTGAGACCAACAACGCGTAGAAAGACGCTTGCAAAGCAAACGCGGCGATGCATCATCATAGTTTTTTCAACTATTGAAAAATATTTGTTCTGTTTTTCTTGAAAAATTAAATACTTTTTCACCTAATTTGACTTAAATAATACGCGCAGGCGACCCAGGCACCTCTTATTATAACTTGATTTTATCTTAAATTATTTCTCATTTTAGCTTCTACGTAGGAACCATCCTCATCATATTCCATCTTCGTAATATATAAATAGGTATGCAACATCTTTATTTTTCGTATCAACAAATTAACTTCATTTTCCTCTACTCATCATTTACATATATATATCTTTGATTTTTCTTCTCATGATCATCTTCATCATCAATTCCAAATATGAGTTCTGCTCAGCGGTACTTAATAATATATATTTCTTCTTCATATTATCATCATTTATATTTATATATATACTAGTATTGCACGTGCTTCAATAATCTTTTTGAATGTATAATTAGACCAAATAATCTATCTTGCCTTTTTACTGTTAGTACAAAATATATAAATTCAAATATGAAATAGAGATATAACACAATTTTTTTATAGTATAATTAGTATCGTCAAAGTATCATGTTTTCTTATGACATTTTCTTAACTAGTTTCATAACTATATATATTTTAGATACTACAATCTGTTAAAAAGATTAACAGAACCATGAAGAAGCACCACAAGAATACTTAAACAATAGACCACGGCCAAATAACACCTGTTCTCAGTAAATTCTTCTATTGGATAGCCTCTATATCTAAGGATCCCTTCTATATAAGAAATCTATAAGCGAGTTGGGACTGTGTTTAGATAGTTAGGAAAAGGTCAAACAATTTATCAAAGCATGAAACTAAAGAAAAAAAATCTAAATAAATAATAAAGAAAACTACTTTCCAAGTAAAAAATTGCAGGTTCTTTAAAGTGATTTAGATAAAATATGTACACCAAAAAAGGATGTTACATTTGGAATGGCATATACATACATATTGTTTTATCTAGAGAAACAACCAAAAGTTAAGAGCAGGAGATAAAATATTTACACCAAAAAAATACTACTCCTGCATGGTTATGTACATACATAGGAATACAAGTTACAACCGAAAGTTATGAGCTACTTTTAACAAAATGAACGATCAAAAGTAAAGTAGCTCATGTACCTTACACTTTTATACATTATATTTACATATATATCACATCTGCAGTTCCTGCCCACATTTTAATTATCAGATATATCAAGTAGTTGCATGATGGCGAACTTGTACTCAACTTGGTCATGTTCCTTTATTGATCTTTATATGAGCAACATATGGTAGAATATATTATTATATTAATTATAATTATTAAAAATAATTAATTTTAATTGATTCTAAATAAATTTAATATTGAAATTAATTGACAGATATTTTCGATATAGTCAACATTTAAGGTAGTTATTCAATATTGAGTTACCAAATATTTCATATCCTAGTGAATGTCAAATATTCCGACATTAATTGTGGGAGAGACATTGATGAAATGTCTCCATATATAAATATAGGGTTCTGATCCCCAAACTTATTGTATATTCTACTCTATCTAAAGAGCTAGTGAGAGCTTGGAAGTACCCTCTCTAACTCTATTTTTCTTTTAGATTGAGGTTATCAAATCAATTGCTAGAGGTATAATTTATCGATCTCCTTTATTTTTTTGTAACAATCTTACATAGTTTATTCCGCATATTAGAATTGTTAATTCATCTAGATTAAATTAATCTTACATTTGGTATCAAGAGTCATGTTTGCCTCTGCCTTGATCTTCGTATATACACATATTCATTCATGTATATGATTTGTATATTTGTGTTTTTATTGCATTTTGTTGTTAGAAATGCTTCATTTATTAAATTTCTAACAGTTTTTGGCAATAAAACTAAAAAATAGGTTTCATCATATATGTGCAAATTTTGTTATTATTTCAAATTTATTTTTCCATAAAGAATAGCATTAGAATCCATTTAGTTCATGTTTCTAATGATTTTGTGAAAGAAACAAAAAATGAGTTTGAAACTTAAGAAAACAAAGGTTTTAAAAATTTGCATATTTTTCTTGATTTCTACATTAATTTAGGTAATAAATCAGAAAATTAAAGTTTTTAAAATATTTTTGGAATTAATATTTTTCTTGATTTCTACATTAATTTAGGTAATAAATTTAATTTTTTAATTTTGCTTATTTTAATTAAGCATATAATGTTAGTAATTTATATGTCATTTAGAAATTAATTAAAATATGCAAAAAAATTATTTGGTATATTTATTGCATGATTTATTTTTATTTATTGAATATGCAATAATGATAATTATACTAATTTGAGTATGTAATCACATTTAATGTTTTACAATTGAGTTTTAGTACAATTATTTATTAATTTACCAAATATTGAGTAATTGATTTATTACCTTGTTAAGCATTAATTTTTAAATTAATTCTGCCATTTAATTATTTATGGAATCATAGCATTTATTTTTATCATACATATAAATGTAGTGGATTGTACTAATTTTGTATGTTTATTTATGTTTTAATTCATGCAATATTTATTATTAGTACAATTAATTTTGAGATATTATATGTATGATTTTAGGGTTTAAATGCATTATATATATTCCATATTTGACTTTTATGCTTAAATACTATTGGCATAATGTTATTCATATTATGTAATTTATTACATTTAATGAGTATAATTAAAAAAATTACAATACTATACATTCAATTATAATTAATTTTTGTTATATAAAATATACTCATAAAATTTCGCAATTTTTTAAGCATAAATAAAATGTGTCTAAGTGATTCATATAATTTTATTTAATTATAGACTAGCCACAACATCTTTAGTTAAATAAAATTATATATTATGGCAATAAGGACCATGTAAATATTTTAGAAATTAATTAATTTAAGTATTAAATAAATTAGATTCATAAAATTTTAACATACATTTGAGTTAAAAATTAGCACTTTAAGATTCATAAGATATTTTCTAATTAATTAGAATAATTACTTAGCTAGAATATATAATTAAGTTATATATGATTAATACATAAACAATTTTGTGGTTAACATGGATAAACATGAAACTGAGACAATGCTCATTCTAGAACGATTTTTAATGATCTTCGGACGACCACACTAGAAGCACTCTTAGTGATTGCCTATTATGTTGCTGCATAGTTGTTCTTAGGATTTAAGTTGAGTCTAAAATATAGTGTCCAGTGAACCATATAATTTTAAATAACTAGGGAGTAGCCACAACATCTCTAATTATATAAAATTATATATTAAGCTGATTAGGATCACATAATGGACATAAATTGTGATTAATTATATAGATATAATAATTTTACCCCACATTATATTTATATAATTAATTAGGATATTATATTAAATTAATTTTTCTTAATCTACCCACAGGAGTTATGATAATTTATTTAATAGTTCTATCATATAGTTTATTTAGATAGAAATATCGAACCTTAAGTTTTTCAAATGTTTGATTAAACTATCATAATGTACATATAATCTTATTAAATTAGAAATCTAGCCCACATGTAATTTTTGTTTAATAAGATTTCATCTTCAGCATGTTTGTACATTGGTAAAACCATGAATTCATATAAACATCATAAACTTTATATTGATAAACTTGTAATCCTATTCATGCAACATCACAAACCAATTTATTCTAATGTCCCAAAAGAACTTCCCAAACTTTGGGGTGATAACTCCAAAGTGTAGGAGGAGAGTATTCTCCTCCATCCAAGTTGCACATACATTTACTGTGCAATTAAGATCAATAAAACACCCACCACCACTAGAACTCTAATTTCACATGTATGTTATGAATCTAATATGGTTAAGGTTAATATTAGCACATGGTGGATTGATTATGGATCAACAATCCATATTTCATTCAAGGTTTACAAAACCTAATGAAGCCAGTAGGATGTGAGCAGAAAATCTTATTCGGAAACAAGATGGACTCACATGTGGAAGCTATAAGAACATGCACTTTTGTAACTCCCCAACTCCAGGGACCGTTACGGTGTGCCTTGTAAACAGTGCTAAACCCGCTAATCGAGTCATTTGGCCAAAATCGTGAACTAAGTATGATTAGCGATTTAGGGATTAAAAACGTTGGTTAAGATGTAACGTTTCACTAAAACGTTTAATATATACATTGGGATCCCAAAAACATAATTTCAGAGTCTATTACAGAAAAATATTTACAACAGGCCGTTCTATGCGGCAAAACAGGGTTTAACCCTAGTTCCACTTTAAACCTCGGCCGTGGCGGACGAGCAGCTGCATATGTACACGTCATCACCTAAGCTCTCCAACTCAAGGATGGTTCAGCTTCCTTTTGCCTTTACCTGCACCACATAGCACCCGTGAGCCGAAGCCCAGCAAGAAAACACAATAAAGCATGATATAATATCAACAATGATCATAATAATCATTCAGGACTATCAGTCCAAAACAGGTAGGTGACAGTAACCAAAGTTACAAAAATGGGTGCAGCTCCTTTTTGCCATGTGACGATAGAATCACCAGGGCTTAACTGATATGAAAACCTTTCATAAGTTTTAACAGGATAGGTGTATGGTGAATAGTCACCAACATAACCTTTTCCCATGACCATAGAGTCACAACCTTGGAACAGCGTTCCCTAGCCATGTGACAAACAGTCACCGGGGCCATATGCCCTGGCTTTGATCATCTGGTCTTAGACCAGGCAAGCGCTTATAAGTTCATCGACTTTAGGGTCGGTCCAGCATTAATGCTGTACACAAGTAAGTCATACCACCAAACATATATCACATGTTCAACATCCATAAACAAGGTATTCAGCATGCTTACTAAACAAGTACCAATACAATTAGGATCATGCATAAACACAGAGACACAGGCTCTGAACAATATCATACTCAGTACTCAAATCATGTCCTAATCACATGTTTCTCATGCATCACATGCATTATACTTAACAATCCAACATGCACCAATAATATCCATGCATGTCACGTTTAATAATCAACCAACATGCATCAAGAGTAGCCATGCATGTCACATATCCACAGGGTACAGTTTTCTTACCTCAGATTCGAGCTATAATGATTTAAAGAACGACCCTTGAGAACGATCAACTTTTTGGTCCTTTAGCGGTTACCTGGTCATAACCAATTATGGGATTCCATCAATAAAATGAATAACAAAAGGTTCCCAAACCAAAACCTAGCCTCCGAGACATCAAACACTACTCAACCGGGTAATAGGTTCGACCCCGAGGCCTAAGGCTTGAATCCCCAAGCTAAAAACACATTTATGGCCAAAAAGCCACTAAGGGCCGCGGCCCTCCCCAGTTGTGCCGCGGCGCACCCCTCAAACAGAGGCGGCCCTCTCTATCAAACACCATGGGCCGCGGCGCACCACAGCCATGCTGCGGCTCAATACCCAGACCAGCCAAAAATCCAACACGCACCAGCTCGACCTCCCCTGTGTTTTCCCTTGGAAACAAGCCTTCAAACCAGATCCAAACCTCCTCCAAACACTCAATTCAACCTCTAAACATCACCTATAACTCACCCTCATCAAAACCCAAGCTAAACATCAATCAAAACCTCCATAAATCCAAACTATCATAAAGAAATCACAAACTGAAATCTTAAACTAAAACAGAGTATGTCATGAAACTAATGGCTGGAACTTACCTCAAACTTGATTTTGAATCCCCTTAAATGGCTGAATCAAGTTCCTAAGCTCCCACCTTTGATCTCCTAGCTTGATACCTTAAGATGGCTCTCAAAAATTGAAAGAAAGATGAAGGAGAAATGGTGTACGGGTGAGGGAGAAGGTTGAGGATAATGATGCTCTGTTTTTAACCATTCCACGGCCTTCTAAAACTCAAAGGCTGATACAAATCCTTAAGGTCAAAAGACCATAATTCCCTTATGCCAATTAAATCCCTCTAAAGACTTCCGAGGGTAAAACTGTCATTTCCCGCCTATCTCGTTAATTATAATTAACACTCTCCAATTCCCATTATTCACAACATTCTCAAATACCAATAAATCATATCCCATTACCCTTTTATTCCCGGTAATGCTCTAATCATCAAAATGACCCCGAGACTCACCCCGAGCCTCGAACCTTAACCCGTTATGACTAGACCGAACACTTACATTCCATGATCGTCTCATGTCGAATAGTTCAAACTAATCCACCTTATAATGTGGCTATATTAATTAATCACAACCATGTACCAACAATACACAATTACGCCCACAGCGGCCAAATTACCAAATTACCCTTATAATCATAAATACACCCATATGCATGCATTTACCATCATATAATAATATAATTCACATGAACATGCATATGATCAGTAAATAACATCATAATTCAATTATGGCCCTCCCGACCTCCTAATCAAGGTCCTAACCCTTATTAGGAAATTCGGGGCATTACAACTTTAGTTTTAAGTTGTAGTTTTGTTTTAAAGTTAGAAAAGACCCTTTATGTTCCCAGTTCTTCTAGAAACTTGATTTCAGTTTCAAGACTTGTACCTTTTGGATATTCTTTACATTTTCAGACAAATATTTTAACATATTGTATCAATTTGAATGTGTTGGGAATGGTACAAGGTCTGATGGTCTTTACTACATTAATCTGTAAAACAATACCACACATAATGTTATGCATGTTTAAATTGGCATTACAAAGATGTGCTATGAATGAGGATTCCTCTACATTGTGACACCGAAGATTGAGACATATCTCCATTGATAGGATTAAAAGGTTAGTAAAAGATGGGGAACTTAATACCTTAGATTTTACTAACTTTCAAACTTGTGTAGATTTCATTAAGGGAAAGCATACCAGCAAGTCTAAGAAAAATGGTTTTCATAAGAGTTCTGAACTATTAGAAGTCATACATACAGATATATGTAGTTCAGATATGGACTCATATGGTCAGAAATTCTTCATCTCCTTTATAGATGACTACTCACGTTACATGTATCTCTACTTACTTCATAACAAAAGCAAAGCATTGGATGTCTTTAAGACATTTAAAGCTGAAGTAGAGAAATGATGCAATAGGCAAATTAAGATAGTGAGATCAGATAGAGGTAGAGAATATTATGGTAGATACACTAAGGATGGATAAGCACTTGTTCTGTTTGTGAGGTTTCCTTAAGAAAAATGGGATCGTTGCCCAATACACCATGCCCGGTACACCCGAGCAAAATGGTGTTGCAAAAAGAAGAAACCGGACACTGTTGGACATGGTGTGGAGTATGCTTAGCAGAAACTCCAAACTTCCTAAATCCTTGTGGACTAAAAACGACTGTGTACATATTAAACCGTGTTCCAACCAAGGCTCTCTCAAAAATTCCTTTTGAATTATGGAAAGGTTGGAAACCGAGTTTGTAAGATGTACGTGTTTGGGGATGCCTGTCTGAAGTTAGAGTGTCTAATCTACACGAAAATGAATTGGACCCTAGGACCATTAGTAGGTATTTCATTAAAAATACTGAAAGGTCCAAATGTTATAGATTCTACTATCCATCTTATAACACTAGGATTGTGGAATCAAGAAGTGCAAAATTTCTTGAAAATGACTTGATTAGTGGGAGTGATCAATCAAAGGACTTAAATTCTTAGAAAGATCATTTAGAACCTTCCACCTTGGGATTAAGATTGATAGTGGTTCAAAATATCTCTCACGTTCAAACATATGTTGAACAACCACAACAAGTCATTGAAAATCCATATATCGATGATGAAGTTCCAATGGATTAAGTTGTTCACGAATTACCTACAGCTAATGTACAACTAGTTGAACCACCTACTCCCTAAGAGCTTACTGGTGTAGCCTTAAGAAAATCCACTAGATCGACAAAATCGACAATTCATAGTGACTACATTGTGTATTTATAAGAATCTGACTACAATATTGGAACCGAAAATGATTTAGAAACATTTCACAAACCATGGATAGTCAAGAATTGAAATTGTGGTACAATGTCGTGAATGAATAAATGATTTCTATAAAGACAATGAAGTATGGGATATTATTGAGTTGTCTAATGGGGCGATGATTATTGGGTTAGTGGGTCATCAAACAAAGAAAGACTCATTAGGCAACATTGAGAGACATAAAGCGAGACTTGTTGCTAAGGTATTCACTCAAAAAGAAGGAATTGATTACACGAAGATCTTTTCTCCTGTTTCTAAGATAGATTCCCTTAGAGTAATCATGACATTAGTTGCTCATTTCGATTTAGAGCTACGACAAAAGGATGTGAACACTACTTTCCTAAATGGTGACCTAGAGGAAGAAGTATACATGAAACAACCAGAAGGATTCTTCTCTAGTGATGGTGAGCACTTGGTATGCAAGCTTAAGAAGACTATCTATGGATTAAAACCAGCGTCCCGCCAATGGTATTTAAAATTCCATGATGTCATCTCTTCCTTTGGACTTGAAGAGAATGTCATGGATTAATGAATATACCAGAAGATCAGTGGGAGTAAGATTTGTTTTCTTGTTTTATATATGGACAATATTCTTCTTGCAAGCAATGATAGGGATTTCCTCCATGAGGCAAAACGGTTTTTCTCAAAGAACTTTGAGATGAAGGATATGTGTGATGCATCTTATGTCACTGGCATTAAGATCTATCGAGACAGATATCGAGGCATTTTAGGCCTATCTCAAGAAGCCTACATTAACAAAGTTTTAGAGAGATTTCAGATGAAAGATTGTTCACCAAGTGTTGCTCATATTATTACGGGTGATAAATCAAATTTGAGCCAGTATTCGAATAATGATCTTAAAAGGGAAGAAATGAAAAAACATTCCTTATGATTCTGTTGTAGGAAGCTAAGCTCAAAACTTGACATTGCATTTCCCGTCAGATTGATGGGATGATATTAGAATAACTTAAGTTTAGACCACCTAAGAGCTACATAGAAAGTGATGAGGTATCTTTATGATACCAAGGATTACATGCATTTTTAGACGAACTAACAATCTGGAAATAGTTAACATAATCAGATTCAGACCTCTTTAGTTATATTGATTCACATAATTCAACATTTGATTATGTTTTATATTTACTAGTAGAGTTGTGTCACGAAAAACCCTGATTGCTACTTCCACTTTAGAAGTCTACTTCATTTACTATTTTGAGGATACATCGTTGGTGTATAATTTTAGAGTTTCAGGTCTTAGAAATGTAGATTATATTTCTAAAGTCATTAAGAAAAACCTTGCAACAAATTTAGCTGCAGTATTTATGGCTTGAAAAATAACAATAATTGTAGTCGAAGCTAGCTTATCGATATTAAGTATTTAGCCATAAAAGAGAGTGTTAAAGAAAATGAAAGTGGTCATTAAGCACGCAAGCACTAAAATGAATGATCACAAATCCCTTGACTAAAGGCATGCCACTACATAAATTCAAGGATCATAAAGTGAATATATGAGATTCTGTATGTAATTTTTCATTAAAAGTTATTAATGAAACTCTTATTTAGATATTTTCTCATATTCATGTGCACCTTAATTTCATGTGAGAAAATTTATATTCATTGGACCTGAATAAACATAGGATTTGTTCATTAAGTTGCATCGCCACATAATGTTTATTCTTGATTAATAAATACATTGTAATACATGGAAGATAATACTCGTCATAAAAAGAGGACACTTCGCTATGGTTCATGTGTTTGTTGCTAGGCAAGGATAATCATTGTGCTTAAGTGGTGCTTTAGTTTAAATGTAGACCAAGTGAGAGAATGTTAAAAAATATTATTATATTAATTAGAATTACCAAAGACCATTAATTCTAATTGATTATGAATAAAGTCAATATTGAGATTAATTAACAGATATTCTCAATATTGTCAGCATTTAAAGTAGTTACTCAATATTGAGTTACCCAATATTTCATATCCTATTGAATGTCAAATATTCTGACATTAATTATGGCAGATACCTTGATGGAAAGTGTCACCTTTATAAATATAGGGTTCTGGTCCCCAAGCTCATTGCTCATTCTAATACTTTATCTAAAGAGCTAGTGAGAGCTTGGAAGTCCATTACCCTCTCTAACTCTCTTTTCTTTTTCTTTTTCAGATCTAAATGCTTTAGATTGAGGTTATCAAATCAATAGTTAGATGTATAATTTATCGATCTCCTTTATTTTTTTGTAACAATTTTATAGAATATATTCTACATGTTAAGATTGTTAATGCAACTAGATTAAATTAATCTTACAACATATTCTTTAAAGTTGGAGACATGACCAATTGTTTCAAGATTTTGTATTCCCTCCACACAATGATATATTTTTTTTCGGTAGAATTAAATAGAAATAATTGAATGATATGGTAATTTCATATTGTGTGCATTTCCTCATTGTTTCCTTGTTCTACAGACAATTTCCATTAAATCAAATTACATAAGATACTTGAATATAAACTATTCATGGAATCTAACAAAAGGGAAATTGCCATCAAACCACATGATTATATATGATATGTTCTCAATCTCAACCCCTTGTACCCAAAACCACAATATTGATCCCCATGTTGAACACCACAACATGTGAAAACGTAATTACTTTATTATTACAAAAGTAATTACACAAAGACTTTAATACAATATTTTATCACAACACACTCTAAACACTTATACACTTTGTTTTGGAGCACTCACTTAATAATTTCTCTCACACTCTTTTTAGACACACTTATTTAATATTTACTTAGACTCACACTTTTGGGACACTCACTTTGCTACTAACTTGGACACACATTACATTTGTATTTATAGGCTACAAAGGAAACATCCAAATCTTTCTAGAATTTTCTAACTTTATACTTTATTTAGCTAATTTTCTATCTTTTTCTAAATGATTCTAGAACTCTCTATATATTATCTAATTAGTTCTAAGTTTCTTCAAAAACTTTCTAGAATGTTCTATGTTCTTCCTAGTATATTCTAGAACATCCTAGAACATTCTAGAACTCTAGAGCATTCTAGATACGGTAATGACTTTTAACACCCCTCATTACTGAATCTCTAAGCTTCTTCTCGTTTGACGAGGTTTAGTTGAGTTCTGAATTTCGAAAACTTGATTGTGCTTAGTCCTATTGTGCTTAGTCCTTTGGTGAATATGTCAGTAACTTGATCATCTGTGTTGATTTGTCGCATCTCTATTTTTCCTTGAAGCACTTTTTCTATCAGAAAATGATAATGCACTTCCACGTGCTTTGTCCTTGCATGAAATACTGGATTTTCTGCTAAGCGGGTATCAGAATGATTATCACAATAAAGTATCATTGTATTGTCTGTAGATTGGTGTAGATCTTTCAATAGTTGCATCAACCACGTACTTTCTTGAGCTACCATTGATGTTGCTCTATATTCTGCTTCAGTGGTTGACAAGGACACCGTTGGTTGCCTTTTGCTACACCAAGATACAACTCTAGATCCAAGCTTGAATACATACCCAGTAGTTGATCGACGAGTATCATGATCTCCAACATAATCAACATCATAGTATCCAACTATCTTAACCTTGTCACCTTTCTTATATAAGAGGCAATAGTTAATGGTATCTTTGACATACCTCAACATTCGTCACACTGCTTCCAAATGAGGTTTCTTTGGGTGTTGCATATACCGACTTGCTACGCCAACTGCATACAAGATATCTGGTCGAGTCAATGTTAGATAAATTAGACTACCAACCAGCTATCGGTACATTGCTCCATCTTGCAAGTCCTTCCCTTCATGCGCTCATAACTTGGCATTAGCTTCCATAGGTGTTGAGATGGGCTTGCACTCGAGCATTCCAAACCTTTGCAATAAATCTCTTGCGTATTTTTGTTGACAAAGAAATAAACCTTCCTTAGTTCGGTCAACTTCTAATCCAAGGAAGTGTTTCAATTCTCCAAGTTCCTTCATTTGAAAGCGAACTGATAGGTTCTCCTTTGTTTGGAAAATTTCTGCTTCATCATTGCCAGTGATGATGAGGTCATCAACATTACCAAAACAACTACTATCTTTGCTTCCTTTACTTTAACAAATAAGCTTGAATTTGCTTGTGCCATGACATATCCACTCTCCACTAAGAACTTAGCAATCTTGCCATACCATGCTCTTAGAGCCTGCTTCAATCCATAGAGCGCCTTTTTCAGTTTACAAACATACTCAGGATGAACTTTATCCTCAAATCCTCTTGGTTGGAACATGTATATTTCTCGATCTAACTCTCCATGTAGAAAGATGTTCTTCACATCCATCTGCCATAGTCTCTAGTCTTTACATGCTGCAAGCGCCATCAGAATTCGTACGGTTGTAATCTTGGCAACTGGGCTGAACGTCTCATCATAGTCTAGCCCATACTGTTGAGAGAATCCACAAGCTACTAATCGGGCTTTATATCTCTCAATTGATCCATCAGGACGGGTTTTTACCTTGTATACCCATTTGCAAGAAATGGGTTTTACTTCCTTTGGATTTGGCACCAACTCCCAAGTTTGATTCTTCTCTAGTGCACCTATCTCTTCTTTCATAGCTTCTATCCACTTGATATTTTGGGACGCTTCTTCATATGTATCTGGTTCTCTAAACTTTTCTTCTTCGGCTACAGCAGCATTGGCATACTTAGGACTTGGCTTCCGTGCTCTTGTTGATCTCCGAGGTTGTGGACTTACTTCTTCAGGTTGAATATCACTTGCATCGTCTACTACTCTTTGATGCACTCCCTGTTTGCCAGGTACTTTGTGTTGCCTCTTCGTTGTCTTCCTCACTTTGTTTTTCTTTATCCATTTCTGGAGTCGAATGTAGCTCAACAGTTTGCTCCCCCATCTTCTTTTGCAAATTGTCTTCTATTTCTTTGACAACTCTTCCTTTTGTGGTGACCACCATGATGAGGCTTCATCAAATACCACATTCCTTGACGTATAACATTTTCCAGTATTAGGATCGTAGCACTTCCATCCTTTCCTTTGGCTATCGTATCCCACAAAGATACATCGAATTGCCTTCTTGTCAAATTTGCTACGTAGATGACTTGGCACGAACACGTAGCATACACAGCCAAACACTCGAAAGTGACTTACTGTAGGTTTATAACCCCACAGTTTCTCAAAGGGTGAAACGAACCCTCACTTTGCCTAGGGAAGTCTATTGATCACATGAGCTGCTGTCTTCATACCTTCTGCCCAAAATCTTCTTGGAACATTCTTCGCATGTAGCATACTTCAACATGTCTCTGCAAGGTGTTAATTCTTTCTCTTAGCTACTCCATTCTGTTGTGGTGTATTGGCACATGTGAATTGATGGTGTATACGGCACTCTCGTAGGTACTGAGAAAATTCATCTGATGTGTATTCACCGCCATTGTCTGTTCGCGGACATTGAATTTTCTTGCCAACTTCTCCTTCGACTATTTCTTTGAATTCTTTAAATTTTGAAAAAGTTTCAAACTTTTCTTTTATAAAGAACACCCATACGTACCGTGAGAAGTCATCAATGAATGTAACCATGTATCGCATGCCGCTGATCAATGGTTGCTTGACTCGCCCGAATAGGTCATAATGGACTAGCTCCAATGGTGCTTTGGCTTTGAACTTTGAGTCTTCATATGGTAATTGATGTGCCTTACCGTATTGACAGCCAGCACATGCAGTCTCTGTTCTAACTTCGAGTTGAGGAAGACCCTTCAGCATAGATTTCTTCATCATCACCTTGAGTTTATGAAACAGACATGTCCTAGCCTTGCATTCCACAAATCTGTTGTTTCGTTCTTTTGAGTCTTGTCTACATAAGCCGACTCTGCTAACATTACATAGACAGACTCTAAACGTCGCCCCTTCATCATTGGTGTTCCAAAGATCTTAAGGTCTTGATATATCTTGACATCATGAGGACCGAATACAATGTGGTGTCCTGATGTCGTAAGTTGCACTACTGATAGTAAGTTTTTCTTCATTCAGTTACATGGTAGACATCCTAGAGTGATACAGCCTTTGTAATGAATCGTGGCACTATTTTTGTTTCATCGATATGGGCAATCGGTAATCTTGAGTTGTTGGCTGTCACTACCATGCGACCACCTTTGTACTCGGTCATGCTTTGCAACTTCTCTTTGTCCCCTGTCATATGATTTGAGTAGCCAGAGTCGATTATCCAATCATTATTGTAGTCGATTGGTCCAAGAATAGTAACTGCCATAGCTAATTCTCCTTCCTCCACAACGAAAGATGCTTCAGCTTCCCATTCTTCATTGCTTGCTCGTCCTGTGTTTAACGTGACTACATTGCCCTATGCTGTTTTCTTCTTGGACCAACAATTTTTAGCAATGTGGCCCTTCTTCCCATAGTTGTAGCATTTACCATCAAATTTATTGTTACTCTTAAATTGGCCACCTCGGTTGTCTTTCTTTTGAGCTCCCCCTATTTAGGAGCTTCCATGATGACCATCTTTGTCATCATATCTTCTAGAACCTTTGCTAGAACTTGGCCAGGGTCAACCTTTCTTATTACTACTAAAGAGTGCTTCTTTGTCACTCTTTATTGAGACACCAGATAGTTGCTTAGCTAACGCTTCTTGGTAAGCTAGCAAGTTTTCTAATTTAGTAAGAGAAGGTTGACTTGGCCAACCTTGTATTGCGGCAATAAAACTTCTATATTAAGCTTTTAATCCATGAATAATAATTCTTCTAATTCTAGAGTCTGACATACCAGTAGTAGAGTCTAATGCAGAGATTTTGCGACATAGAGATTTTATCTTGGTAAAGTATTGGTTGATCGTCATGTCGCATTGTGTGATAGAGAGAAGATCGTTCTCTAGAAGTTGCAATCTCACATCATTCTTCTTTGCGAATAATGATGTGAAAGTATCCCATGCTTCCTTTAGTGTCTTCGATTCCCTGATGTGCTCCAACATTTCATCTTCGACTGTGGTCCAAATATCAAACAATGCTTTTCCAGCTTTAATCTTCTATTTCTTTAGAGTAGCTGCATCCTGGTTGTGTGACCTTGTTGCCTTTAACGATCTCTCCCAAGTATTGGCCTTGGAGATATGCCTCCATATGCAATGACCACGTGTTGTAATTTTGACAGTTAAGTTTCTTAATTCCACTGACCACTTGAATGTCACCCATCGTGGCTTGGCAAAAATTCTATCTTTTCCAAGCAAGCTTGATTTTGACAACAAACTTTGTAGTATTAAACCACACACGATCTCTCAAAGAAACTTAACAAACGACTCTAAGAAAGCTCTCTCAATGACAATCTCAAGAAATCTTTTCTGATGTGGAAGTTCAGTCAATGCTGCAACCACAAAGCATACTCAGAATTTCAAAAGATCTCACAACCTTAGCTCTGATACCAATTGTTGAACACCACAACACGTGAAATCGTAATTACTTTATTATTACAAAAGTAATTACACCAAGACCTGAATACAATATTTTATCACAACACACTCTAAACACTTATACTCTTTGTTTTGGAGCACTCACTTAATAATTTCTCTCACACTCTTTTTAGACACACTTATATAATACTTACTTAGGCTCACACTTTTGGGACACTCACTTTGCTACTAACTTGGACACATATTACATTAGTATTTATAGGCTACAAAGGAAACATCCAAATCTTTCTAGAATTTTATAACTTTATAATTTATTTAACCACTTTTCTACTTTTTTCTAAATGATTCTAGAACTATCTATGTATTGTCTAATTAGTTCTAAGTTTCTTCAAGAACTTTCTAGAATGTTCTATATTCTTCCTAGTATATTCTAGAGCATTCTAGATATGATAATGACTTTTAACACCCCATAGCTAAACAACACAACCATCTCCAAATACCACAAACCAATCCTCAATATGGCTCAGCTGATTCTCCTTTGTTTGATCTTATCAAATGCTTATCTGAGTCTAGCTCAAATTCACCAAAAAGTTCAGACCATAGTTTGCTCTAACTTAGAACCATTATCAAATCACTCACCAGCCCCAAGTCCATATAAAACTAAAATAGATATAATATGAAAGTTAGGAAAGCACCAACCTATGACCAAGTTGAGAAGGGTTACCCTAAGCAAACTGCAGTACGTGAAGGTGTTTTGTAAAATATGAAAAAGAGTGAGATATTTGGAATGAAGCAGGACCGTTTCTAGTAAGAATATAAAAAAAATGAAAATAAAAACTAAGATTGGAAATATATATATATATATAAATATATATATATAAACATCTCTACCAAACATATATAAATATACAGAGTAATAATAACATCTCTACAAAAGAACAAACATTTTATATGCATTAGTTTTTTCTTTTAAATTACAACACAACAAGAAGAAAGATAATAATGTATTGCATATGGTAGACTTAATAATTAAGCACATATATATATATATATATATTGTAAATCCTATAATTGGCATTTTTATAGAAACATTTTTTTTTTCTTAAAAGAGAAAATGGTTGATTTAATTGTTTCCTTTTATTATAATTTTCGGAAATATTTGTTTTCCTTTTATTATAATTTTCGAAAATAGTTGTTTTCCTTTCTTATATTTTTCGGATTTGATTGGAAAATATTTGGTTTCCTTTATTCCATTTTTCGGAATCTCTCTTTCCTTTTGTGTGATTTCTGGTCAATAAAATGCTTCCTTATTTAGCATATATTGCCTCTTTTTGTTTATAAAGGAAACAAAGGTTATTGAAAATATTCGGTACTTACCCAAAGTTATTTTGTGGATTATTTACTGACATATTTTCGTGCAGCTCAAGGATTGCAATCAGGAAACTGGTTTTTAATATCATTAATTATTGTTTCCTTTTTGAGCTTGTTTTGATCCGGCACAGGTCTGAGCTATCCCCACCGATATCGAATCTGTCGGATCAGCATCTTCTAAATAAGGCAACTCTTCATCAATCAAGATTAACTACTGTGATTCTTGCCTTTATTAGAAGAACTCTTTCTCTGCCTTTGTGAGCACGAAAAAGACTCTATAAATAGAGCTCTAAAGGCAGTGAGAAAAGTGAACTCTTTGGTGCATTATTCGTGAGCTTTATTGTAATATTTGAGAGTTCTCCTTTGTTTTCAAGATCATAAGTATTCATGTGATCTTGTTGAATTATGAGTGATTAGTGTTTAGTGGTGAGCTTATACCATGTTCATGAGTGAATACACATTGTAATTTGAACACAACGTTTGTAGTCTTCGGGAGAAGATCTTTTTCAAGCCTTGTGTCGGGAGGATGCAAGCACTCGCTGACCATTGAAGGGAGTTCAAGTGGTTGAGCATTTCAATCAAAATCAGATTAGTGAAGAGAAGTACAACAAGTTGCGGCAAATCTCAAGAGGGAGTCTTGTCTTGTTTAAGTCAATGTTTTTGTACTTGTGATTCTTTATTAATTGGTTTTATTCTCTGGGCGTGGCCCCAAGGATTAGGTTATCCGAAAGGATTTCTGAACCTTGTAAAAATTCGTTGTGTTCTTTATTGTTTTTGCACTGTCTTTTTATTGTGTTCAGTTTCTGTCGTGACAAGTTTGGCTTCTGTCCCGACAAAACTGTAATCTGTGTAAACAGTTAATTACCATTCCGCACTTTAATTAATTTACTTGGTTTAATTAATTTGGTAATTATTAAAAATGGAATTTCAATTGGTATCAGAGAGGGTCACTCATTTCTGAGTGTGATCTTGGTTTATTCCGTTTGTTGTTCGTGTTCTTGCAATGTCTTTTTTTCACAGAAGGAGGTTCCATAACTCGCCCCCCTTTACTCAACGATTCAAACTATCCATATTGGAAAGTTCAAATGAGAGCCTTTATCAAATCTCAAACTGAAAAGGCTTGGAGAGCTGTTTTAAGTGGTTGGACTCCTCCAGCAGAAAGTGATGATATAACTAAGGTAAAATCTGAACTTGAATGGACTGATGCTGAAGATAAACTGTCCAGTTACAACAATAAAGCATTACATGCCATTTTTAATGGTGTTGGTGAGGGTTACATTAAATTGATTTCTTCATGTGTTTCGGCCAAAGATGCTTGGCAAATTCTTCAAACTCAATTTGAAGGAACTGCTGATGTCAAGCGTTCTAGGCTTGTAATGCTCACAACAAAATTTGAAAATTTGAAAATGAATGAAAATGAAACCCTCACTGAATTTTATGAGAAATTGTCAGATATTGCTAACGAATTTTTTGCTCTTGGTAAAAAACTTGAAGAAAATGTTTTGGTTCGAAAAATTGTTAGAGTTCTCCCTGACAGGTTTCAGACAAAGCTAACTGCAATTGAAGAAGCAAAAGATCTGGACAAAATGAAAGTAGAGGAACTAATGGGTTCACTTCGAACTTTTGAGCTAAACCAAAAAATTAGACAAAAAGGTAAGGCAGAGGAAATCAAGGAAAAATCTATTGCCTTGAAATCCTCTAAAGAAAAGAAGGAAAGTTCGGATGATGAGGATGATGAGATGGCTCTATTGACAAAAAATTTCCAAAAATACATAAAGAAATTGGGAAATAAAAAGGCCTTATCCAAAAACCCAAAAGGTAATTTTTCTAAACCCTTTGAGACTAATAAAAAGGGTATTCAGTGCAGGGAATGTGAAGGATTTGACATATTCAATCTGAGTGTGCAAATACCTTAAAGAAAAAGAAAGTCATGACAGCCACATGGAGTGATCAAGACTCTGAACAGAGTGATGAGGAGGAAAATAGTGTTGCCTTAACCTCTGTTCACAAAGGTATTGTTTTCAATTACAAGGATGTATTATGCCTTAATAATTATGTTAAGAACAATGAGAATTCAGATAGTGATTCTGATGATTCTGATTTAGATGAGGAGTCATTACAAGAGTCTTATAAAATAATGTATGATCAATGGCTGAAAGTATGTTCTGAGAATCGTCTAATGGCTGGCAATAATAAAAATTTTGTTAAAAAAATTGAAAGTCTTGAGATGATTATTGCCTCCAAAAATGATGAAATTGTTTCTTTGAATAAAGAAATTGAGTTTTTGCAAAAAGGTGTCAAAATGCTTAATCCTAGATCTGGAATTTTGGATGATATTCTTTCGGTAGGAAAAAAGGTTGGTGACTACAGTGGATTAGGATCTAATGGATCTGAGTCCTCAAGAAAAACGGTTTTTGTAAAATCTATGAATTATCCGTCTGTTGTGTCAACTAACCGTGTTGCAGGAACAAGTCACGATGCTGAGAGGACAGAGTTGCCATCTGTTGCAACAGATCTACAACTGAAGAAAATTTCTCCAAAAAGAAACATTGAACATTTTGTACCAGTTTGTCATTTTTGTGGGATGAAAGGTCACATAAGACCTAAGTGTTTTTCTCTGTTAAAATTGTTCAAAAAGAATTATGATAAACACTTTGGTGGTATGAATCAATTCTTGACCGAAAGAAATTCAAAATCAAAAACAGTTTGGGTCAAGAAAGTTAACTCTGTTTGCTTGGCTACTTTTACCTGTCACAAAATGCATGCATCTAGTTCATGGTACTTTGATAGCGGTTGTTCGAGACATATGACAGGTAATACCAACATACTTACCAACTTCAAATCCTTGAAGTGTGGAGTAGTAACTTTTGGGGATGGAATGACAGGAAATATTCTGGGTAAAGGTACTCTAAACATTGAAGGGTTACCGAAACTGAAAAATGTGCTTCTTGTTGATGGGTTGAAAGCCAACTTAATTAGCATAAGTCAAATTTGTGACCAAGGTTTTTATGTTAATTTTTCACATGATGAGTGTAATGTTTTAAATCAAAATGGTGATATTATTCTCAAAGGCTCTCGTTCTTTGGATAATTGCTACACTCTCACACAAAAATTCACATGTCATGCATCTTCATCAAGCTTTAATACTACTGACTTGTGGCATGAAAAACTTGGTCATATAAATTTCAAAAACCTGAAAAAGATTGCTAATGCAGGTCTCATCCGTGGTATACCCAAGTTGGGTAAAGAATCGCTTGGTAAGTGTGAATCATGCCAATTGGGAAAACAGTTGAAAATTTCCCATAAAGCATTGTCTGATGTTAATACTTCAAATGTGTTGGAATTATTGTATATGGATCTCATGGGTCCTATTAAAGTTGAAAGTATTAATGGCAAGAGATACATTTTTGTTTGTGTGGATGATTTTTCTAGATTTACTTGGGTAGATTTTTTAAGAGAGAAATCAGATACTTTTGAAGCTTTTCAAACACTATGTACAAGATTGAGAGTTGAAAAAAATTGTAACATTGGAAAGATTGTACGAATAAGGAGCGATCATGGTAAGGAGTTTGAAAATTCTGTTTATGATGATTATTGTAAAACATTTGGAATTTTGCATGAATTTTCTACTCCCAAAACCCCTGAACAAAATGGGGTAGTGGAACGGAAAAATCGTACCTTGCAGGAAATGGCCAGAGTTATGCTTAACAGCAAAAAACTCACAAAGAAATTATGGGCAGAAGCTATTAATACAGCTTGTTATACAATTAATCGTGTTTTTCTGCGCCCAGGTACAAACAAAAGTCCTTATGAAATCTGGAAAGGTAGAAAACCCAATGTTAACTACTTTCATGTTTTTGGGTGTCTATGCTATATTCTTAGAGATCGTGAGAATCTAGGAAAATTTGATGCTAAGAGTGATATGGGAGTTTTTCTTGGTTATTCCACTAATAGTAGGGCTTATCGTGTCTATAATATGAGAACCCAAACTATTATGGAATCAGCTAATGTGGTTGTAGATGATTTTAAAGATTTTTCTGAGTACTCCCATGAGGAGGAAATTGACAGGCTCATAGATGTGGCGGATCCGACAACACAGCTGTCGGAGGGGACAACAGCCACTGCTGACGTATCAAATGACAAGTCTGTCGAAACAACAACAGGGCAAACAGAGAAGGAAAATCCAGTTATTTCCTCTGACTCCGTTCAAAAAGAACCATCAACCAGAGTAAAAAAGAATCACCCTTCTGACCTTATTCTGGGAAATCTTGAAGAGAGTATGGTCACTCGAAAGAGGTATGTAAATTTGGTTCAATTTGTTTGTTTTACCTCCTCTTTGGAACCTAAAAATGTGAAGGAGGCCTTAAATGATGAATCATGGATCAATGCTATGCAAGAAGAGTTAGATCAATTCGCAAGGAATGAGGTATGGATTCTTGTCCCTAGACCGAGTCATACCAATGTTATAGGTACAAAGTGGATATTTAAAAACAAAACTGATGAATTTGGGACCATAATAAGAAATAAAGCTAGATTAGTTGCTCAGGGGTACACTCAAGTTGAAGGAATTGATTTTGATGAGACATTTGCCCCTGTTGCAAGACTTGAATCCATAAGATTATTACTAGCTATTTCATGTGTTCTTGGTTTTAAATTGTTCCAAATGGATGTAAAATCTGCATTTCTAAATGGTTTTTTGAATGAGGAAGCTTATGTGGAATAGCCCAAAGGGTTTGAGGATCCTTACAATCCTAATCATGTTTTTAAATTGCAAAAAGCTTTGTATGGGCTAAAACAAGCCCCGCGGGCTTGGTATGAGAGACTAACTCAATTTTTGGTCTCAAAGGGATACAAGAGAGGGGGAGTAGACAAAACACTGTTTATCAAAAATGTTGATGAAAATATTATGATAGCACAAATTTATGTTGATGATATAGTGTTCGGTTCTACTAATGATTCTCTAGTGCAGGAATTTGTGAAACAAATGCAGGAAGAGTTTGAGATGAGCATGGTAGGAGAACTCAATTTCTTCCTAGGACTTCAAGTAAAGCAGTCTGATGAAGGAATTTTTATTTCACAAAGCAAGTATGCAAGAAATCTTGTGAAAAGATTTGGACTCGATGCATCTAAACCTGCTAAAACACCCATGGGTACCACGGTCAAATTGTCTAAAGATGAAAATGGGAAGAAAGTTGGTCCAACCCTTTACAGGAGTATGATTGGGAGTCTCCTTTACTTAACTGCAAGTCGCCCTGACATAAGTTACAGTGTTGGAGTGTGTGCTCGGTTCCAAGGGAACCCCATGGAGTCTCATGTGACTGCTGTAAAAAGAATTATTCGTTACATCAATAATACTCTTGACTTAGGCATTTGGTACTCCAAAGAAACAAATTCTAACCTTGTGTGTTATAGTGATGCAGATTGGGCAGGAAACACTGATGATCGAAAAAGCACAAGTGGTGGTTGTTTTTACTTAGGAAACAATTTGGTCTCCTGGCATAGTAAAAAACAAAACTCCATCTCCTTGTCAACAGCCGAAGCTGAGTACATTGCTGCTGGAAGCTGTTGTACTCAACTTTTGTGGATGAAACAAATGTTGGCAGACTATGGGTTTGATGTTAAAACCTTAACCATTTTTTGTGATAATACAAGTGCTATTAATATCTCCAAAAATCCTGTTCAGCACTCTCGCACCAAACATATTGACATTCGTCATCATTTTATTAGGGAACTTGTTGAAAACAAAACATTGATTTTAGAATATGTTGAGACTAACAAACAAATTGCAGATATCTTTACTAAAGCCTTAGACACGGTTAGATTTGATTCCCTCAGGAAATCCTTGGGGGTTTGTTTTATTTGAAATTGCCAATAAATTGATTGTCTTGCCTTGCATATGTGTTTTTGTAAATCTCTTGTCCTGATTGGAAGAAATTTGATGAGCATATTTTTTTTTATTAGAGAATGATCGTTATAAGTCCTATACTTTGTTGGAATGAAAAACCATATTTGAAAAATTATAGATCATCCAATTTATATTTGATCAAATCATTATCTTTGTATGAGCATTCCTAATCCAGTTTCTTTTTCAGGCTCCATTTTGGAAAAGAGCTACCTATACTGATGTGTGAAAGTCGATACTGAGTAAGTTGGTACCAGGTAATTAGCAATTATATTGGAGGATACTCTACCAGCGTAAATGGCTACCATCAGTATAAGAGTTATAGCCTCCATTATGGTTACAATTGGAAAAAGGCTAAAAATCGCCAAATATGGGCAATGACCCTAGCTTTAAAAGGCCAAAAAGAAACGCCAAATTGCTTACACTTGCACACACATATGCTTGTTCTAGACTGTGTAAGATGGTTGTAAGACTCATACATATAATGAATTGTCTCAAATATGTTTTGTGTGTGATATGTTTTTCGAATTATGGTCTCTTAGTATTTGAAGTATAACTCATTTCTCTAATTTGTGAAAAATATGGTTATCTTGTTTCTTCTGAACATGACTTGGGATTTACATGGACACATATGGTAAGGCATTTTACACTTTATTTTCGGCAATTTTGTAATAAAAAAAAAAAATAAAATTTTTGAAAAAGAAAATCTGTTATCTACCGTGTATTTTTAAAAAAAAAAAAGGGGTTGAAAATTTATTTTTGCAATTTATTTGTTTTATCTCAATATATTCTAAAAATATTCAAAAGTTTCCAATTTTGAGGTGTGACAGAATTTGTGTTAAAAAGGGAGATTTTTTGGCATTTATCACTAAAAATCCGGTTACCCGTTTTTGGTTACCCAATCTTGAACTTGCCTCATTTGTGTTCCGAATACTTTATATATTCGGAGTCCCTTGGTTGTTTTATGATCAGTGTTTTCTTGTTAAATCTCTCACATATAACCAAAGTGTTTATGGTTTCTTTCTTTGTGTGTTTCACTTGTTTTTCTCTTAGCAGCCATGAAGACTCGAGGCCGTGGTTCATCTTCCAAGTCCGTGAAGTCTCAGCAGGAGACACTTCCTGTATCTGTTCCCACTGCCTCTCCTTCGGTCCCAGCATCAATTCCTGTTGTCTCTCCTACTCCAGGCCGTCGTTCTAAAACCACAGCAAGAAAGAAGGTTCTTGCTCTTTCGGGTCCTATCAGTTCATCTGTTCTTGGTGCTTCTAGCAAAGGAGTTACGTTCCCGAATTTGGATGCTGAGCAAATTCCTGCCTCGGCGGTTTCACTCGCCTCTCCCAAAGATCAAATAAAAGTCAAACCGGCCTTGGCATCTAGTCAGTCCAAATCAATTTCTACTGAAGATGTGTCTGCTTCATCTGATCATGACTCTGAATCCTCACTATCTCCTGATGTGTTGACACCCAAGGCAAAGGGCAAACGTAAGTCCAAAGTTGTTGGGTCGAAGAAAGGGAAAAAGGCCAAAGTGACTAAATCTAAAGGTACCAGTTCCATCTCTGATTCATCTCCTTTATCTCGTTTTAAATTAAAGGCCAAAATCAATCCTCCCCCATGCACCTCATCGGAGGATGTCTCTCCCGAGACGGAAGACTCTCAGCCTGAGTTGGATCCTTCTTTGACCAAGCCCAATCCTGAAGTACCTCTTGATAATTTGGCTGAGGAGACTGACTCTGAAGAAGACCCATCTGAAGCCTCTCCAGTTGCATCGGACCCAAAAGGCACCACTCCTTTGGCTTTTCCTGAATTGTCGTCCAAACTTGATAAGCAAAAAGGTGCTCCTGCCCGTACCTCAGGTTCTTTCAAAGCTCACTCTATTACATTCTATTTTAATGATAATGAGAAGAACATGCAATTCTATTACCATCGCCATTTTATTAGTGAGCGAAATTTTCTTTTTGCTCCTCATCGTGTTTTTGGGGTATTGCTTACTTTAGAGGAAAGAGGTTGGTTGCGATCCTTGTCTGGGTTTGATGGGTTTGTGCCTCGGGTTGTTAAAGAATTCCATGCAAATTTGAATGATGAATTATTAGACCAATCTTCTTTCATGTTTCATAAAGTTTATGTTAGGGGTCATTGGTACAATTTTAGCCCGTCCGAAATTACTAAGGCTCTCAATCTCGTCCCAGTGGAGATTGATGATTCTTTTGAGTTTGCAAAGGATCAAGTTTTGTCTGAACTGGTTGGTCAGGCTATGGTGTGGGAACCAAGCACCTCTCTTCGTGTCATCGATCTCACTCATTTCTATGGTGCTCTTTTCAAGTTTGCTATGTTTAATTGGATGCCTACCACACATTCCTCCACCATCACTCAAGATATGGCCTTCCTGTTGTTCAAAATTGGTACTGGAGTCGCCATAGATCTTGGAGCTGTTATTTTTGACCAAATCATGTCTCTTAGTGGTGCCAAACGTAAGGGGCAACACTTGATGTTTCCTCAGGTCATTTACAAACTTTTGGACTCTCAACGTCCTTTGAAGAAGTCCCATGAGACCTTGACTTCTCCTTTGGTTGGTCCCACCTATACTGTCAAGGATGATCATGCTCCGTCTTCAGCTCGAAAAGTCAAAGGCATTAATCTGGCTAGTCCTGCTTCTGGCAATGTTGTGACTGACACTCCTGTTGTCCCGACTAATCTTGGTGCTGTCCAGTCAGGAATCACAAGTCTGTCTGTCCGGTTCTCACTCATGGAGGAAACTCAGCGCCAAATTCTTGCTTCATTGGCCACTCTCCATGCATCTAGCTCTCCTGCCCCATGATAATTTCGGTTCCCTTGATCTATTTTACTATTGTTAGTTGTAAAAGAACACTTCATGTGTCTTTCTTTTGGTTTCATTTCCTTTTGGTTTCTATGTTTCTTTGGCATTTTTTTCAGACAATGAGGGGGAGAGAGTGACTCTATTTTTGGTACTTTGATTATACTTTGATTTTGTTCACCTACTGGTTATTATTGGTTTCTTTCGTTAACTGTGCTTTGGTTAACTTTCGCAGGGGGAGTCATTTTGTGATCATTTTGTGACTCTTATGATTTTGAGCTCTTACGTGTGTTTTGCAGGGATCTTTTAAAAATAGATATTCCTTGTCTATAAAATTGCCAAAGGGGGAGATTGTAAATCCTATAATTGGCATTTTTATAGAAGCATTTTTTTTTCTTAAAAGAGAAAATGGTTGATTTAATTGTTTCCTTTTATTATAATTTTCGGAAATATTTGTTTTCCTTTTATTATAATTTTCGAAAATAGTTGTTTTCCTTTCTTATATTTTTCGGATTTGATTGGAAAATATTTGGTTTCCTTTATTCCATTTTTCGGAATCTCTCTTTCCTTTTGTGTGATTTCTGGTCAATAAAATGCTTCCTTATTTAGCATATATTGCCTCTTTTTGTTTATAAAGGAAACAAAGGTTATTGAAAATATTCGGTACTTACCCAAAGTTATTTTGTGGATTATTTACTGACATATTTTCGTGCAGCTCAAGGATTGCAATCAGGAAACTGGTTTTTAATATCATTAATTATTGTTTCCTTTTTGAGCTTGTTTTGATCCGGCACAGGTCTAAGCTGTCCCCACCGATATCGAATCTGTCGGATCAGCATCTTCTAAATAAGGCAACTCTTCATCAATCAAGATTAACTACTGTGATTCTTGCCTTTATTAGAAGAACTCTTTCTCTGCCTTTGTGAGCACGAAAAAGACTCTATAAATAGGGCTCTAAAGGCAGTGAGAAAAGTGAACTCTTTGGTGCATTATTCGTGAGCTTTATTGTAATATTTGAGAGTTCTCCTTTGTTTTCAAGATCATAAGTATTCATGTGATCTTGTTGAATTATGAGTGATTAGTGTTTAGTGGTGAGCTTATACCATGTTCATGAGTGAATACACATTGTAATTTGAACACAGCGTTTGTAGTCTTCGGGAGAAGATCTTTTTCAAGCCTTGCGTCGGGAGGATGCAAGCACTCGCTGACCATTGAAGGGAGTTCAAGTGGTTGAGCGTTTCAATCAAAATCAGATTAGTGAAGAGAAGTACAACAAGTTGCGGCAAATCTCAAGAGAGAGTCTTGTCTTGTTTAAGTCAATGTTTTTGTACTTGTGATTCTTTATTAATTGGTTTTATTCTCTGGGCGTGCCCCCAAGGATTAGGTTATCCGAAAGGATTTCTGAACCTTGTAAAAATTCGCTGTGTTCTTTATTGTTTTTGCACTGTCTTTTTATTGTGTTCAGTTTCTGTCGTGACAAGTTTGGCTTCTGTCCCGACAAAACTGTAATCTGTGTAAACAGTTAATTACCATTCCGCACTTTAATTAATTTACTTGGTTTAATTAATTTGGTAATTATTAAAAACGGAATTTCATATATATATATATATATATATACTACATACTTGATCAAGTGGCCACTAAATAAATAAAATATTCTATTTCTCAGTTCTTTCCTTCGTTGAAGCAAAAGAACAAACATTTTATATGCATTAGTTTTTTCTTTTAAATTACAACTAAACCTCCTACATTCCTTGAAGTTCATGAAAAGTACTAAGTTTAAAAGAAAAATAAATGGAAAATTAAGAAAGAATTCATCTACCGAGAAGCCTTTCAAGATAGAAAAAAGAAAAAGAAAGTTTAGATTTCAAACGTGCTGAATTTCTCTGAACTAACAAGCTATATATTTTTGTGCACAAATATTAAAAGACAACCATTTAGAATATATATAGACGAAGAAAAATTAGTGACGTTGATACTATCGACTTGAGATAGAAAACTCACCGACATTGCAACTACCGACTTGAGACAGAAAAATAAAAATAAAAATATAAAAAGTCACAAATATAAAGAGTCAGAGCACGACTACCTGAAAATTTCATTGGGAATATATCAAATTGATGCTTTACAAAAACAAAAAGAGGGAATGAGAGGGAATATTTGGAAATAAAATATATAATATTATAATATATATTTGGGCCAGTTCTTAAGTCCTTCACCGGACTTAGTCCAACGAGTGAGACCCAAAAAAAATTGCCAAGTATCAAGCTATTGAATTATTTGAGGTTTTTATTATTACATGATTTTACTTGATGAGCCGGTGACATAAACCGGTTGTAAAAAAAAATTGAATCATGGTCTGAAAAGTATGGGCAAAATAGTAATTTGCAGGTAAAAAAAGTCTACAGTGGAGGGCAATAAGGTAAAATTAGTATTGTGTTCAAATATATTTACGAAATTGGGAAAGTAATGTTTAAGAGTCACTTAGTAATTTTTAAAGGAGTAGTCAAGAATAGTGTTGCATGTAAAAGTAATGAATTTCCAGTAACTCATCTGCATATAAGTAACATTTTGATGTCAGTAAGTAATATTAAATAGAGTGGTTAGGAATAACATAATAGCTGAAAGTAAAAAAACCGAAAGTAATTATTGTTTGTTTTTTTGTGAGTAACAAATGAATTGTCTTAGTGAATATCTCAGTTTTGTTTGACTTGTTTAATGGTTAGAAGAATGAATTATCATTGATTATGTAGCTTTAGGTTGTATAGTTAATTTAGAATGAATTTTGGCCATTATATGGTATTTGGTATGTAAGACTTTCCCTTTGCATAAATTATTTTATAATCTCCTGATGTGTAACACAATTAGAGTATAATAATAATAATACCACTAAACGTACCATATTTAAGTTATAATATTTGTATGATTGCTCGATTAGGAGTCACTACTTTGTTAAAAAAAGTGTGATTAAAATATTTCTCTTATTACATCCATGAATCTAGCTAGTCATAAGCAAATTTACTAAAGATTTAATATAATGACCCAAGACCTCTAAGCGTAGAAAAAGAAGCTTCAAGGAGTTCTACACCTTTTGATATATATATATAAATATATATATATATTGTGAATTCGTACCCACTTTTTGATCTGCAAATGGTAAAATTTTAAACCGAAAATAGCAATAAATATAATAAGAGTTAGGGATACCTTCCTATATTCACAATAGCTAAATGAAAATGACATTTAAAATAAACCAAGCACAGTTGAAACACAATAGCCAAAATGAATGTCTGAACACAAGTAGAGTTGAGATAGATTAGTCAAAATTAGTGTCCCAACAAATACACTCACTTACAATATCAAAGTTCGGATTGAGCACAACTCATCCTTGGGCATTGTAGTAAAGGATGTTATCTGTAAATGATCTCTTTGCTGATAACTTCGAACAATGTCCAAGAATTGCGAATAGAGTGGCTCGTGCCCTTACAAAACTTCACTATGCAAGAGGATGATGTATGCCTTGTTATCCTTTTGTATTAAATCTCTTATTACGGTTCATGCTTGCCCTTTCTAATAGAAATATCAGTTTTGTTCAAAAAAGAAAAGGTAATTCTAGGCATTTGACCTTCATGTTAATGGATTATGAGAATATGCGACCTCATAAGATGGATGCCCCTTTATCTTTTCTCTAATAAACTGTCTATTGAAAACACAGTTGATAGTTAAGACCAGTATATTTAATCCAAATTACTCTTCATGCTTCTGTTAGACTTCTCTACGGTTTGCTTTTAATAAATCTGCAAGAGATTATATTGATTATAATTATATTATGCTCAATCATTGTTATTTGAGGGTCATGAGAATGATTCAGATTCTTCTACTAACCTTGTGATTAGTTGCTTTGTCCTAGCTGTAGGTTGTTATTCTGTTGAGCTATCTGTCACTAGCTCCTCCTTGTATTTTCATCACTTGCATCAACTCTATTAATAGTGGAATATAGCTCAGTTATGCTCACCATTACAGAGCATAATTTTCTCTCATTCAAACCCTTCTTTTCTGTGTTTTCTCTTCTCCCGTTAAAAAGTTTCTTTTTTATTAATTAAACAATTTAGTCAACCAAAGATTATTCTGAAACTGAAACTACTTGCTACTCAACAAAGATTTTATTATTATTATTATTATCATGGCGCCTGAGGAAGCACCAGAGAGCCCTCTCCTTGTGAACCCAACTGCGTAAAGACCAGCATTTCCCTTCCAAACTTGTGGAAATGGGGCTTTGGGGAATCCATTTTTGGAGAAAAATTCACCTTCCTGATTCATAGCAAAACCAGAATAAGATCAGTATAAATGAATAAAAATGACTCTGATCGAAGAAAGCTTTTTTGGGCTTTCCTCTGTTTTTGAAACTAAAAACAGAGTAACTTTTTTTTAGAACATTTTCTCACCTGAAGCCATGAAGGAACGTTGCTGCGATAACCAGTGGCGAGAATGACTGAGTCAATGTCGAGAGTTTCGCCATCGACGAGTTCGACTTGGTTACATGTGAATCTCTTGATTCCGGCAACGACTGTAATATCTTCAGATTTGATCTTCTCTAATGTTCCAATATCTAAAATTGGGGTCTTTCCTTCTGTATTTTTCAGCGTTAATGGTCATGTTGAAGGTCTTTTTAGGCCATATTTTTCAATGTTTCCGAGAACTAACCATGACAAGAACAACATGAGCTTGTCAACAAGCCAGAGTGGGAACCATGCCATTAATAATACAGCAAGTTCGAATGTTGATTTTCTGAAAATTTCTCTGGGTAATTGAAAATTTCTGTTGTTTGCTTAAATAAATTAAAAACAAACTAAATGACAATCGGTACCCGGTTGAAGGAGGTCCCTAAGGGTATATGTGTATTTTTGTATCATTAAATCAATACATTCAAATCCTACCATTCACTCTAAAAATTAATATATCCTATGGCTAATAATAATGTTGGACTAAGTCTTGAAAATGGAACTGACGGACTAAAGAAACCCCCATATATTTGATATATAAAGTAAGAGAAACATAAGATGAATGTGCATATGAGAAAAATTGGATGTAGTTTAATAATTTTTATAAAAATACTATCATGTCCCTAATGAAATTATAAATTACTAAATTATATAGTAAAAATATTATTTTGTCTTTTCTAAAATGAATTAATGACTTGATTTATTCAAATATAAAAAGGAAAAATTGAATGATAAAATTTGGAAAAGTAAAGTTGGCCGAAAGGTAAAAATGGACGACAGCTTAGTTATAGTAGATGATATATACAATATTGTATGGTGCTGATATTTTTGGTAAATTCTACCATGCATTGTGACACTTATTGATTGGCCTGCAAACTTATTATGCAGAAAAAGAAAAGGTTCGATGCGACATAAAGTTAAAATATATTCCATTACCATATAATGCTTACTTCTTATGTTTTAATATTCTCTTCACACAAATAAAATTTATGGTCGGTCATTCATCAATAATAAGCTTTCACATATAGAGCTGATTCTCTTGAGAAGTTACTAGGAAGAAATCACTCTGTTTTGCTGCTGCTTTAAATACCAGACTTCTTGGCATTATTGGCTACCTATTATTACTTCAACGCTCTCTAAGTTTCATTTCATCAAGCTTAATTCATAAACTAACCTCCAATAATAAATGGATTCCAACCAAACATCATCATCATCTTCTTCTTCTTCTTCTTCTTCTTCTTCTTCTTCTTCTTCTTCTTCAGCTCTTCCTATGGGGAAATTTGATGTGTTCCTTAGCTTTAGAGGTCAGGACACTCGCAGAGGCTTTACTGGTCATTTGTATGCTGCTTTGACTCAAAAACATATTCGCACATTTATGGATGATGAAGAACTTGAGAAGGGGAAAACTATTGCACCAGAACTTCTGAAAGCCATTGAACAATCAATGATTGCAGTTGTCATTATATCAACCAACTATGCCTCTTCAACATGGTGTCTAGATGAGCTATTGAAGATTTCTGAGTGCCATAATAAGAAAGTGAATAATGGACGGACTGTTATTCCTGTTTTCTATCAAGTGGATCCATCTGAGGTCAGAAAGCAAACAGGAGTTTTTGGAGAAGCCTTTGCCAAACATGACCAAGTTTTCAAAGACCATGTGGGGAAGGTGAACCTATGGAGAGAAGCCTTAACTGAAGTGGCCAATATATCTGGATGGGATTTGAGACTCAGGTAATAATATAAATTGCCTTAACTATTTGAATTATTTTGATCACATCACATGCATATGGTGCCTGGCTAATTCATTGCTTAGAGAGTCAAAAGTATGTGAAGAGAGGTTCCTCTCTAATACTTTTTAGAATATGCTAGTTTTTATCACTACATATTACACAAGAAAAATGACAGAGATATGCCTATTACTCTAGTTTAGAAAATATATAATGAAGTTTCATTGGATGCTTCAACAAGGGACTTGGTCCCTTGGTTACTAACAGTGTGAGCCAAGTGTTCAATTGAATGTTAATAAGTTATAAAGAAAAGTGAGTGCATGGAGCGTGGTGCTCAAGAGTGAAAGTGTTAGGAGTGTGTGTTGTGCAGTATTTAGTTTTCTGTAGTGATTTTTCATTTTCTATCATGTTTGTATCGTTTCAGGCTCATACAATATTGTTAACAATATATATACTTTTTTCCTCCGTTTTGCTTCTTTTCAGGCATGAGCATGAAGTTATTGGTGAGATAGTTGAAACGATTTTAAGTGTGTTAAATCGCACATCATCAACTATTATTAACAAGAATTTAATTGGAATGGATTCTCGAATTGACAAAATGATGTCATACTTAGATTTAGGAAGGTCAAATGATGTTCTTACCATAGGAATATGGGGGATGGGTGGTATAGGAAAGACTACTCTTGCACATGAAATACAGCAAAAGATCAAAAGCCAATTTGATACTAGCTACTTTGTTCGAAATGTTAGAGAGGAATTTGAAAAACATAATGGCCCACAACAATTACAAAAAGGTTTATACAATTGCTTGTTGGGGTATAATAGTGATGAATTTAGTAGTGTGGGAAATAATTACAATAGATTGTGCCATAAGAAGGTGCTCATCATTCTAGATGATGTTGATCAATTAAAACAGATAGAGACTTTGGTGGGAAACTGTGATGAGCAGCGTCAATGGTTTGGTTCAGGGAGTAGAATCATTGTAACAACTAGAAATGCACACTTGTTAAAGAGTTTTGGAGAGAATAACATCTATCAAGTTGATAAGTTAGATAAAGAAGAAGCTCTTCAACTCTTTTCTAGGAAAGCGTTTCATATGAACCATCCTCCAGATGGTTACAAAGACAAGACCAATGAGGTTATGAAATATGCCAATGGTCTTCCTTTGGCTCTTGAAGTTTTGGGTTCCTTCTTGTATGGGAGAAATATTGAAGCATGGTCAAGCACATTGGTAAGGCTGAAAGAGCATCCTAACGAAGACATTGTTGGTCCACTTCAGGTAAGTTTTGATGCATTAGAGCATACAGAGAAGACAATGTCTTTGGACATTGCGTGTTTCTTTAAAGGAGAGGAAAAAAGTCGTGTGATAAATATACTTGGAACTTGTGACTATTCTCCAATCATCGATATAGAGGTCTTGGCTGAAAAATCTTTGGTAACTTTAATAAAAGATAAACTCTGGATGCATGATTTATTACAAGAGTTAGGTTGGGATATTGTTCGTCGAGAATCTCCAAAACAGCTTGGAAATCGTAGCAGGTTGTGGCTTCAACAAGATATTCTTAATGTACTTGAAGAGAATAAGGTATGTAGATGAGTTTGGTTGTTTCTTTAGTATTTGTTCTTCCTCAATCATAACCAAATATTGTGCACTTTCCGTATTATAGGGAACACAAGCCGTTGAAGGCATATTCTTTTGCTTGCCTAAAATAGGTCAAGAGTTTCACTTGAAAGCTGATCCTTTCTCCAAGATGTGTTATATGAGACTGTTAAAGATATGTAATGTGAACTTTTCTGGATGTGTTATTGACTCTTTTTCTAAGGAGTTACGACTTTTGGAATGGCATGGATATCCTCTAAAATCTTTGCCCACAAATTTCCATCCTCATAAACTTGTTGAACTCAACTTGTCTAACAGTCGCATAGAAAAGATATTATGGAAGGAGAACATGGTAAGAATTATTTGTTGTTATAAGTAGGTAGTTTCTTGGTTATATTTGCTCAATTATGATTTTGCTTAAAAGAAGTTCCCTTTAATTAAACAGGTATCAGAGAAGTTAATGTTGATCAATCTTAGCAATTGCCAGTACTTGACCAAGATCCCAAACTTCAATACGACCCCAAATCTTGAAAAATTGATCCTTATAGACTGTAAAAGACTATCAGCAATTCACCAATCCATTGGAGTTCTCAAGAAACTTGTTTTGTTGAATCTGAAAGGTTGTCAATCTCTTAAGATACTTGTCAAGGAGATGAGATTGGAATCTCTTGAAACTTTAATTTTTTCAGGATGTTCAAGGCTTAGCAAGTTTCCAGAGATTGTGGGAAATATGAAAGAGTTGACTCAACTTTATTTGGATGGAACTGCTATAGTTGAGCTGCCAGAGTCCATCAAATGCTTGGATGGTCTTACTTTGTTGAATCTGAAAGATTGTAAAAACCTTCTGACTCTTCCAAACATCATTTATAGTTTGACTGCTCTTACAACTCTTAACATCTCAGGCTGCTCATGTCTTGATCACTTGCCAGAGAACCTTGGGAGTTTGGAACGTTTGGAAGAACTTGATGCAAGTGAAACTGCCATTAGAGAATTACCTTCCTCCATTTCACTCCTGAAGAGCCTCAAGCATTTATCTTTCCGCGGATGCAGTGGCATGCCTCATGAGTCATGGCTATTGTTCTTATGTAGTTGTTTGTTTGCTGCAGAAGGCTCTGAATCCATCGGCTTGATATTGCCTAATTCCTTCTCGGGCTTATTCTCTTTGAAGTCGTTAGATTTAAGTAAATGCAGCCTACAAGAAGGAGCTATCCCTGATGATATTTGGCATTTAAGCTCGCTGGAGCAACTTGATTTGAGTGAGAACAATTTTAGGAGCCTACCTGATAGCATTGGTCAACTTTCTGCACTGAGAGAACTTACCTTAAATTGTTGTAGCAAACTTGAGTCACTGCCAAAACTTCCCTTAAGTGTCAAATATGTGCTTGCCCGTTATTGTGCAGCACTAGAAACTTCAAATGAACATACTATATGGACTTCTTCTAAGGGGCTTTGTTTGATAGATTGCCAAAAATCAAAGGAGGATAAAGGCTGGAAAGGGTACAAGATTCCAGCATCTAGCGAACATGTTTTTCCCCTGCTTCAGGCATCCTTTGAGGTCTCTCTCTCTCTCTCTCTCTCTCTCTATATATATATATATATATATATATATATGAAACAAGCAAACATACATTTTACATTAATCTTAGTTATTCTTTCTATTTTATGTTATTGAAGAGTAATACAAGCTTAGAATACTTTGAACAAATGGACTCTCTTAGACACTCTTGTAATCACTCACACTTGGGACTATTTTCTCACTTCTTGCTTTTTAGGCACACATTACACTTATATATATATATATATATATATATAGAATTTTCTAACTTTATAAGTAATTAACTATTCTCTACTATTTTCTAAATAATTCTAGAACTATCTATACATTGTCTAATTAGTTCTAAGACTCTTCTAGAACTTTCTATAATGTTCTAGATTTCTCCTAGTACTTTCTAGAGCATTCTAGAATTTCCTAAAGCATTCTAAAGTTGCTAATGACTTTTAAGTTTCTTCCAGAACTTTCTAGAATGCTCTATGTTCTTCCTAGTACATTCTAGAATTCTAGAGCATTCTAGATACGGTAATGACTTCTAATACTCCCCCTCATTACCGAATCTCTTCAAGATTTTTCTTGTTAACAGTTCTCTCTTGTTTTTTTTTTTTTTAATTTCTTCATATGATAATAGTTCTTTTGCTTCCACCTTTGCCAATGCTCCATTTGCGTACTTAGGATTTGGCTTTGGTCGTCGGGTTGACCTCCTTAGATTGTTTTGTGAACTCCCATCTTGTGGTGATTCATCTTCATTTTGTGTGCTTTGATGTTCTCTTGTTTTCCAAGGATTCTGAATTGCCCTATGCTCTGACTCCTCACTGGAACTTAACTCCTCTAATCGTTCTTTGTCAGCAGGGCTTGCTCCTCCTGCTTGCTCTTCTTCTTCTTTCAAAAGAAGTTTGTCTTCAATTTCTTCTGAATCAGGTAGCATGACCATTTGAGGAGACCACCATGAAGATGCTTCATCAAACTCAACATTCCTTGATACATAGCATCGACCACTAGTAGGATCGCAACATTTCCACCCTTTTCTTTGACTATCATATCCCACAAAAATGCACCTGATAGCCTTTTTATCAAATTTGCTACGCAAGTGATCTGGTATGAAGACATAGCATACACAGCCAGAGACACGAAAATGACTAACTGTGGGTTTTATTTTCCACAGTTTCTCAAAGGGTGATACAAAGCCAAGCTTGGGTTGAGGAAGCCTGTTAATGATATGGGCTGCTGTTCTCATTCCTTCCGCCCAAAATCTGCTTGGCACATTCTTTGCATGTAACATACTTTGATAAGTCTCAGCAAGGTGTTGATTCTTTCTTTCTGTACACCATTTTGTTGTGGTGTATGCGGACACGTCAACTGATGATGTATCTTCTACTTTTGTAAGAATTGAGAGAACTCATCAGATGTATATTCTCCCCCATTATCAGTGCGCAAGAATCAAATTTTTCTTCCTACTTCTCCTTCTACTTGTTTTTTAAATTCCTTAAACTTTTCTAGAGTCTGAGATTTTTCTTTCATGAAGTAAACCCATACATACCTAGAGAAGTCGTCAATGGACGTCTCCATGTAACGCATTCCACTAATTGAAGATTGCTTGACTCATCCAAATACATCAGAGTGAACTAGCTCCAAGGGAGCTGCAGACTTGAAATTTGACTCCTTGTATGGCAACTGGTGTGCCTTCCCATATTGACATCCGACACAAACAGTGTCACTTTTGACATTAAGTTATGGAAGACCTTTGAGCACCATTTTCTCCATCATCGCCTTTAATTTGTGGTAACCAACATGTCCTAGTCTGGCGTGGTGTCTCATTTTTTCGAACCTTATCTACGTAAGCAGTCTCAGCTGTCATGACGTAGATAGATTCTAATCGTTGCCCTTCTATCAATGGTTTCCCAAAAATCTTAAGATTTTGATAAATCTTGACATCATTAGGACCAAATACGATATAATTTCCTGATGATGCCAATTGTGATACTAATAGTAGATTTTTCTTCATTCCAGGCACATGATAAACATTTTGTAATTGAACTTAATTAGAACTAGAGTGAGGTACTACATCTGCCTTACTAATGTGAGTGATTGGCAGCCTTGAATTATTTGCAGTTACCACTACACGTTCTCCTTTGTATTCTGTCACATCTCGTAGCTTCTCCTTATCTCCAGTCATATGATTTGAGCATCTGGAATCAATAATCCAATCGCTCTTGTAATTAATTTGTTCTGGGACAACTACTGCCAATGCCAATTCTTCAGAGCTTGCATCCTTCTTCTCAGACTCTGCTACTGCAAAAGATGCTTCGAAATCCCATTCTTCTTCGGTATTAATCGTCTTTTTGGAGGTAGCTGCATTGCCTTCGACAGGATTCTTGAATAACAATGCTTTGCAATGTGCCCCTTTCTTCCACAATTATAGCATTGGAAGTTCTTTTGTTTACTCGTCCAACTACTCTTATCATGATTCTTTTGAGCTCCCCCTAATTGAGAGCTTTGTTTTTGTTGTTTACGTGACTTTTCATTACTTCCGATGTTATTATGTTGCCTCGATCACCCTTCTCTTTTGTTGCTAAAGAGTGCTTGATCTTCTTCACTCTTTAGTGAAACTCTTGAAATTTGCTTAGCTAAAGATTCTTGATCGGCTAGCAAATTCTCAAACTCGACAAGAGAAGGTTGGGTTGGCCAACCTTGTATTGTGGCAATAAAACTTCTATATTCAAGCCTTAACCCATGAATAATTATTCTTTTCATTCATACTTCTGGAATTTTAGAACTAGGATCTAAATCCGAGATCTCACGACAAAGAGATTTTACCTTGTTAAAATACTGGTTGATTGTCATCTCTTGTTGTGAGACTGACAAGAGCTCATTCTCCAGTAGTTGTAGCCTTGCATCATTTTTCTTTGAGAAGGGTGCGACGAAAGTGTCCCAAGCCTCCTTTGGTGATTCAGCCTGCCTGATGTGTTCTAGCATTTCCTCTTCAATCGTAGTCTTGATTGCAAACATTGCCTTTCTAGCTTTGATCTTCCATTTCTTCAAAGCTCTGCATCTTCAGGTGGGTTTACTTTAGTGCCACCAACGACTTCTCACAAATCTTGGCCTTGGAGGTATGACTCCATCAATGTTGACAAAGTGTTGTAATTCTAGTTGTTGAGCTTCTTCACTCCGCCAATTACTTGAGTGTCACCCATCGTGATTTGGCAAACAAATTACCAAACAAGCTTAACCGAACTTGTAAGCTTCACAAACTTATTGTGCACAATAACAAGAAGCTCCACGAACTTGACAAACCTAGCTCTGATACCACTTGTAGAGTAGAAAAAAGTATGACACTATTATTATTATTGAAGAGTAATACAAGCTTAGAATACTTTGAACAAATGGACTCTCTTAGACACTCTTGTAATCACACACTCTTAGACACTCTTGTAATCACACACACTTGGGACTATTTTCTCACTTCTTGCTTTTTAGGCACACATTACACTTGTATTTATAGGCAACCAATGAGTCATCTAAAACTTTCTAGAATTTTATAACTTTATAAGTAATTAACTATTCTCTACTATTTTCTAAATAATTCTAGAGCTATTTATACATTGTCTAATTAGTTCTAAGACTCTTCTAGAACTTTCTATAATGTTCTAGATTTCTCCTTAACCTTTCTAGAACATTCTAGAATTTCCTAGAGCATTCTAGAGTTGCTAACAACTTTTAAGTTTCTTCTAGAACTTTCTAAAATGTTCTATGTTCTTCCTAGTACATTCTAATGACTTCTATCATTTTATTGTCATAGGATCATATTTATCGAGGAAATAAATTTGGATCGGTATCACCTCAGATTACAATTCCTGATTGGTTCAGCTACTCAAGTACTGGCTCTTCAGTTACAATCCAACTACCTCCAAATTTGGAAGCTAACAGTATGTGGTTGGGACTTGCTCTATGTATTATTTACGATGTGCAAACACAAGAAAATACAGATTCAACAATACCAGTTGTTTATGATGTTTACATATATGAAGATCGCATGGAGATGCCCCTTGATAATTTCAACGACAAAGAAGAATTCATCTCTAGTGCAGGGTCATTTGGAGTTTGCAAGTATATCCCAAGAGAAGTTTTTAATGGGCACTTAGATAAGGCAAGTAGAATTGAAGTTTCGATATCCTTGAATAGTCTTTGTGCATGTGTGAAAATGTGTGGGGCACATATAATTTATAAGGAAGATGTAGCAAAGTTTGTGAGAGAATTGCTTCCTGATAATGACTTCCAAGATTATGTCAGTCATTATCAAGACATAGTAGATCAAGTAACAAAAACCATCCCTGTTGGTGAGGTAGAATCTATTATAACGGAACGAAGAATAATTGACATGATGGAATCTGCTGAACAAGAACTTAAAGGCACTTCTAGTGAGCCATCGGATGAGGCAGAACAAGAATTCACTTCACCAAATAGGTTCTTGCTTCACGTAACTTCAATTGCAAAACAAGGGTGCAAAAGCTTCTCAACCATGCAGCTGAGGAGTAAGCTGCAATCATTGCTTTCGAGACTTTTTCAGGTAAATCACTATTTTAAGTTGCACTTATATCTTTCTCACCACTTACTTCTTTGTGTGTTGCATTATACAGGAAAGCTATGCAAGTCACTTTAATTTTGGTTGCATTTTTCCTCTCAAAGCTATTTTGCCTTGGTTCACCTATCAATGTGTGGGACGTCAAGCATTTTGTTGTCTTACTCCAAACATTTTGGAGGATAAGAAATGGCTAGGATTTGCTCTCTATGCTGTGTTTCGTAGTCGCCCGCCTTTCTCGCTTAACAATTTGGACTCAAAATCTTCGGCTTCCCTTGTTGCTCATCTGCATATCAAACCAAGTGGCATGCTACACTCAACACGATTTTCACTCAAAAGAGACTGTTTTGTAGGCTCAGATCATCGACTTGTTGTATTTTATGTACCGGGTGTGCATTTTCCACAAGAGCTGAATCAGTGTGGACAAATTAATGCATTGTTTGCAACTACCATCTCAGATCATTTGGAGATTGAAATATGTGGGATTCGTAAAGTATACGAGAATGATATGAAAGAGTTTATTCAAACAATAATTGAGTGCACAGTAGAGAGTCCAGCTGTACACCACGAGCATTATTGTAAAACTTTTGAAGACATGGAGAAGAAGATTTTTTATGAAGTTGATATTCCTAGTGAAGAAAAGGCATTTGATTTGGGTTATTTTTATTCCTCTTTACCAAGGTTAAGTCCTTATAGAAACATTATTTTATTCTTCTTAATATATATTTATTCTAAAGTAGATTTTCATGTGGCGTTTTGTAGGGAACATAAAGTTTTGCATCGACAAGTACAAGATGTGGATTATATTTCAACTATCGCTAGGAGTCAATCACAGTTGCCAACTGAGAACGAAAAAGACATTACTCAGCATTTTATTCAAAAATATTATCAGGTCTTTCACGCACTCTCTGTCTTTCTTGTGCCTGATTTCTTTCATTGTCTCTCTCTCTCTCTCACAGGATGTAGTATATATTATATATTGCAGAGATTTGATCAAATGTTGAAGTATAATTCTTGCTTTCCTCCAAGCGAAATTCCGAAGTTGTTCGACAGTCACAAAAATGATCATTCAATAGAAATCCATCTAACTAAAGAGAGCAATTGGGTTGGACTTGCATTATGGGCACATTTCTCAGTTGAAGAGCCCTTTACTAGCAACGTTGATGAGAATCAAGAGTCAGAAAATTCCCACTTCCTTAATTGTTTTTTGGAAACAAATGAAGGTAGTTTGGAACCTCTTCACTCATATCAAACCACAAATGAAGAAATAAAGTGGTTACCCCGTCTAGGAGGATTCATTTGGCTATCATACATACCATGTGGTTCATTCTCTGATCAGTTGATCAGTTTCATTGAAGCTTCATTTGGAAGCGAAAGGCCTGGTTTGTTGGTGCAAAAGTGTGGAATCCGTCTGATATATGATCAACAAGAATTTGAGCAAATGATACTTCATTGCATGAATGCCTTTTTTGAGGATTGGGATCTAATGCAAGAAAGCCTTGTAGAGAACAACTCAATTTTAGATGTAACATCTTCTTCAACAGACTCAGAGTCAGAGCCTACTTATATTGTCTTAGACATAACAGCTGAGACAGTACTCTTTGAAAGCCATTCAATTGTGGAGTGGATAAAAAACTTGGAGAAATTTCTTAGCAAGTACTTCAAGGTTTCTTTGGTAGTCATGCTCAGTCTTGCAGGGCATATAATTTCATTCCTACGGAGCTTTGATCCTAACTTCAGATTTAACTTTTGTTTCCCTCGAAAAAAAGTTCTGGAGTGGTTCAACCATCAGACTGATATGCCCAAGATGATATTCCAAATACCGCAAAATCTTTATGATGATGATAAATGGAGGGGTTTTGTGATATGCGCTGCCTTTACTGTTCATGAACACCCTGCTGCAATTCTTGACAACCTTTATTCTGAAATCGATGTCCATCTTATATGTGATTTCATCTTAGACCAAAACAGATGTCTAATGCCTGCTCCCATTCTCCGCATCAATAAAGAGAAATTCAAGTGGTTATATCTTCGTGGCTTCATTTGGTTAACTTATATCCCCCGTGATGCATTTACAGACTATTTGAATGAAGTAAGCTATGTAGAGGCTAAAATGCATAGCTTTGATTGCCCTGGCCTGGCAGTTGAGAGGTGTGGCATGCGTCTTCTGTACCAAGATGATGTGCTAGAATTTCAACAAACAATAGTCAAGTGTGTGACCTCCTTCTTTGATGATTTAGATCCCATATGCCTATTTTTGAAAGACAAAAATAAGGAAAAGTCCCCTGATTTTGACAACTCTTACATTGTTCCTCGAAACCAAAGAACGGATATTGAGCTACTAGTAATAGTAAGGCACTATAGTTTTTAGTATTTGAAGTTACCTCTTTTTTGCTTAGACCTTATAACTTATCATGCTTTTTTCTTTTAATACTTTTTTTACAGGAGTTTCATAGGAATTCCATATATAACTCATGTTTCACTTCAACTGAAATTCTTGAGTGGTTCGGGAGTTATAATATTGGTGGCCCTTCAGTCAAAATTGAGCTGCCTACTACTCTATTATTCGATGACAATTGGATAGGATTGGCATTATGTGCATATTTTTCTGATCTTGATCCCCAACATCCAAATGCCAGCATTGTCAATTTGGATAATACAGGAGAATGTTCTCACCATCTTATTTGTCACTTGCAAACTGAGAGAGGCAGCCTGGAACATCCCCATGTCCACCGAACAACCAATGAAGAATTCAGATATTTAGACCATGAAGGCCGATTCTTTTGGCTTTCCTACATACCAAGAGGGTGGTTTTTGGGTCAGCTAAATGATTGCAGTGTCATAGAGGCTTCATTTGTGAGTGACAGTGGAAGAAGATTGTGTGTGGAAAAGTGTGGCCTCCGCCTTTTGTTTCAGCATGATGAGGATGAGTTCAGGAAAACAATTGCTCACTGCATGAAGTCATCGTCACAAAGTGAGGATCTTGTTTGTCTTGGCAATGAAAGAAAAAACAAGCCATATTTCAATGACAACAGTGGTTGTGAGGCAGGCAGCAGCAAAGGTGGCCGCAGCACTACTAAGGTGGATCCTTACCAAGAAAGATCAAAAGGACCTAATCCTACAAGTGTTAAAGGTAAGGAGAAACTTGTTTTGGAATAATATAACCTCTCAAGCCAAATGTAGATAACTTCATCCTCAGCCTTCAAGGATCTAATTCTTGATCAACTTCTCTGGTTATCACATAAGGTTTGCTACTTTGTAATTCTTGATCAACGTCTGGTTGTCATTACAACTTACATTGTACTTGTATATAATATTATGTAGAAATTATTCACTGATAATTTTTCATTGAGAGCAAACGTACCTTAGGTACTGAACAAAATAAAGAAATATTTGGTAAATTATTACCAGAATATTCTAGTCAATTACAAATATTAAAGAAAGCCTATCAAATAATCTAAATATAGAAATATACAATCTGTACACAGTGGTTTCCTAATTAAGAGGATACCGAGTAATAAAGGCTAATAAACATCATTATTTCCTACCCCTCCGTCAAGCTGGTGCATAGAGATTATAAAAAATGAGGAAATAATTTCTGAATTCTTTTTCATTGTATATTTTACAACCTAAAGCAGGATATATATATATATATAGGGTTTTTCATTTCAATCCCCTTTAATGCAGAATAAATACAATAAATACAAAATAAATACAATAAATGGTATTCCTATAAAATAGGAAACTGAACAGGAAAAAAAAAATTAAGAGGATTTGATTTATTGGCTGTCAATACTCTCCTCAAACTAGACTGTAGATATTGATGAGTCCAAACTTGTTTATTAGGAAATCAAATACTCGCTTGGATAACCCTTTGTGAGAATGTCAGCTAGTTGTTGGTCCGTATGAAAATATCTAATGCTAGCAATTCCTCCATCAATCTTTTATTTGATAAAGTGACAATCCACTTCCACATGTTTAGTTCTGACATGATGTATAAGGTTATGTGCAATATTGATAGTAGATTGATTATCACAGTAAAGCTGAATGAGAACTTCATACTCAATCTTCAATTCCCCTAATAGGCGTTTGATCCATATTGCTTCGCACACTCCATGGGCCTTGACTCTATACTCTGCTTCTGTGCTGCTTCTTGCAACCACTGTTTGCTTTCTACTTCGCCATGTTACAACATTACCCCATACAATTGTACAATACCCAGATGTAAACTTTCTATTATCAGTTGACCCAGCCAGTCTACATCTATGAATACTTCAACCTTCCTCTCAGTTGTCTTTCTGAAGAAAATACCTTTTCCTGGTGTTTGCTTGAGATACCTTAGAATTTTGTATACTGCATTGAGATGTCCTTGACATGGATCATGCATATATTGACTGACCAGACTTACCGCAAACGCAATATTAGGTCTAGTATGTGAGAGGTAGATAAGTTTCCCTACTAGTTGCTGGTACATTCCTTTGTCAACTGGACTTCCTTCAAACATTTTCCTCTTGTCTCCAAACTCAATTGACGTTTTGCTGGGCTTACTGCCTAGCATTCCCGTCTCTTTTAAGAGATCAAGAGTGTTTTCTTTGAGATACAGAAACACCTCTTTTACTTATAGCAAATTCCATACCCAGAAAATACCTAAGTGCACCGAGATCCTTAACTTCGAATTCTTTTGCCAACATTTCTTTGATCAAAATCATCTCTTCAGAATGGTTGCCTGTGACTATGATGTCATCCACATACACGATCAATACTGACATTTTCCCTTTTTCTGAGTGTTTGATGAAGAAAGTATGGTTAGTCTGACCTTGTATGTATCCGAGTCCCTTGACTGCTTTCAAGAACCGATTGAACCATGCTCGAGGAGATTATTTCAAACCATAGAGAGATTTGTTTAGCTTACAAACTTTGGTTGTATTGGGAGATTCTTCAAAACTAGGAGGTTGACTCGTGCAGACTTCTTCTTCCAGCTCACCATTCAAGAACGCATTTTTTTCATCAAGTTGATGCAACTCCCAATCCAAGTTGACTGCTAATGAGAGTTAAACTTTGATAGTATTGAGTTTAGCAACTAGAGCGAATGTTTTAGTGTAGTCAATTCCATAAGTCAGAGTAAAACCCTTGGCAACTAAGCGAGCCTTGTACCCCTCAATAGATCCATTTGCATTATATTTTACTGTAAACACCCATTTTCACCCTATTACTTTCTTGTCTGGTGGTAACTCTACTAAGTTCCAAGTTTCATTTTGTTGGAATGCTTTTATCTCTTCAAGGACAATTGTCTTCCATTGGGGAGTACCAAGTGTTTCATTGATGTTCCTGGGAATCACAACAGCTGACAGACTAGAGGTGAAATCTTTAAATGGAGACGATAATTTATAATTAGAGATAAATTTTGAAATAGGGTGTTGAGTGCAAGATCTAGTTCCTTTTCTTAATGCAATAGGAATGTCTAGATCTGTCTGAGTTTTTGAGGGAAGTGTACGTGGATCATTTGAGGGAAGTGGTTCTATCACCGGATCAGGCTCTTGACTATGATGAAGATTCGTAACTTGTTTATTTCTTTCTCTTTTGGAATACACCTGAAGTTCTTTGTGGACGTTTTGATCTTAAGGAAGTATTTCTGGTTCCAAGATTTCTTTAGAGGATTGATCAATTTCTAACTTTGAAGGAAATGGAGAATCTAAGGGTAATTCTAAAACCCATGAACACTGAGCTTCTTACTCGTGGTGGCTATGCTCCCCCTGAAGCAAGGTGGGAGAAATATGGAGAATCTTTGAAGAAAGTTACATCATGAGAGATGTATGATTTTTTTGGTTAAGGGATAGTAGCAATGATAAACTTTTTTTTTGTAGGAGAATAACCCAAGAAAATTGTATTTATGGCTCTAGGATCAAGTTTACTCCTGTGTTGGGAGTGATTGTGTATGATGGAAGTGCAGCCAAAAACTTTGACTGGCAAAGTATTGGTAGAAATATGTGGATAGAAAGACCGAAGAACAGAATATGGTGCCCTGAACTGAAGAGGCCTACTGGGGAGGTGATTAATAAGATAGCCAATAGTAAGGATAGCATCACCCCAAAGATATTTTGGAATATGCATTCTGAACATAATGGCACGAGACTCTTCTAAGAGATGACAATTTTTCTTTCTGCTACCCTATTCTGTTGTGGAGTATCCACACACGAGATTTGACGAACAATCCCATTCTGGAGAAGATAGGGACCGAGGGTGGTATTGAAGTATTCAGTACCATTATCGGTACGAGAGTGCGAATAGATGTTTAGAACTGTGTTTGGATCATTTTTTGGAAATTTTAGAAGACTTGACAAGTTTCAGATTTATGACTAAGCAAATAGACTGTAACGCCCTGGATAGCCAAGACCGTTACACTGTGTATTTATGAAGGTGCATGACTTGCTAATCAAGTCATTTAGTTGAAAATGTGTCACTAAAACCATTAATGAACTAGGGTTAAAAATGTTTTGGTCATAAAAGATACATTTCATATAATTAAATGTTGAGTACATGGGATCCCAAAAAAAAAAAACATTTGAAAGTCGGTTTACAAAACTTCCAAAGTACAAACAACCACTAGCCATCCTATGGGCAAAACATATACTTATGGTTCTCCTGTTCCTGTCCCACCCTCAACCGTGGCGGCTGAGCAGCTAGTCATGTACATTCCACCTCTAGAGTTCTCCAAGTCAGGGCTGATCAAGCTTACCCTTACCTTTACCTACACCACGTAGCACCCGTGAGCCAAGGCCTAGCAAGAAAATATTACATTATAGCACAAACAATGATAATAATTGAATAACTCATTAAGCATGTTCATACACTAACATCCCACATTAATCACATAGTCCATAGACATAACCAAAGAATCTACATACCAATATTCAGCTATCCAGCATGACAAATTCATTAATCAACAATGATAACCAAATCACATGATAATCAGGGTCGACGCCCTTAGGTCGCACCCTCTGTTTACCCCACTGACTCCGGTCCGCTTAAACCGAGCTCAGTGAATATTAAGCTATCCTTAGCTACTAGTGGCTGAGTCACGCCCTGTGCGCCAATGTAACTCCGGCACTCTTAGGCCATTTTTTTATTATTCACATGGCATAATACCATCATTCATAATGCATACAAAATAGGGAACCCTTAGTCCCATTGTAAATTCACAACCGGGTGCAGTTTTCTTACCTTTAATTTCCAAGTACTCTGATTACGAGAGATGCCCCTTGAGCACGATCCATTTCCCGAGCCTTAGCTTACACCTAGTCACAACCAAGATAAGGGATTCCATTAATAATTGTATAAAGGTTTCCAGTTAAAGTTCTAGCCTTCGGAACATCGAATTCCACCAAACATGGTAGTGGAATCGATCCCAAGCACCCTAAGTTAGGTTCCTGAGCATAAAAACTCCAAAAGGCCACAAATGTCCTTAAGGGCCGCGGCTCAAGCTTCCCATGCTGCGGCATGCTCCCAACCAGAGGCCCAACCTCGCCCAAAAACAAACATGGGCCGCGAATCAGCCTTCCCCATGCCACGGCCCGCCCTTCCTCCCTAGTACCCATCTGCTTCAAAGGGCCGTGGCACACCAAGAACTAAGTCGCCGCCCAACCCCTTCGAACCCAGAAAAACCACCATTTTTAACACTCAAAATCACCCATAACCATCCTATTAATATAATCCAATTATCACAAACATTCTAACATGATTTCAGCAACATAATCCAGCAGAAACCTAGTCTAGAAACTCATCAAAACAACATTTCAATCTTTGAAACCCACAAGCTCAAGAGCACCAAGACCAGTTAGAAAAACCCAGAATTCAATCACTATATCATAAATTGAAGCTTACCTTCACTGAAGACTCAATCCTCCAAACAATTACTGAGCTATCTCCCAAGCCTTTTGCCTTAATTCAACCTTTAAATTCAGAACCCATAACCACTTAGAATCCAACCCCAAAGCTATATAATCAAATGATCAAAAGTATAATTCAATTGTTACCTCAGTTCCTGGTTAGTTTCCTTAGCTTCTATTGAGTTAATCTTCCAAATCCCCTACTCAATTCACTGAGTTCCAGCCAAGTTCCCTTAGTTTTTCTGTAGTTTCCCTTGAGAGAATGAGAAGAGAGAAAGAAGGGTCGGTTGGCCTTGTTCTACAACTTTCTGAGTTTTACTTAGTCTATCCTTAAGCAATTAAGTCAATCCCGAGGCTCGGGGTACCAAAAACGTCCCTGAGGGAAAAATGGTAAAATTCCCCAGTATTCCCACCTAAGCTTCCTAACCTCAAATATATCTCAAATTATTTATTTCCATAACTCGATAACCCAAATAACCATCCAATTCCCGAAATACCCCTTGACTTGCATCAAGTCAAGTATTAAGTCCTGTTGTGAGTTTCCCGCTAACTAGCTCCCTAGGATCGCCTCAAGTCGCATGCTGCAGAAATACCCACATAATAATGTGGTCCTCACAATTATATCATATAATCACATTTATGCCCTCAACGGGCTAAAATTACAAATATACCCCTTTAAGCTAAATGGGGCCTACATGCATACTAATACTTGTAGACATGCATTTCATATATGTTCATATAATCATACAAGCATGCTTATCACAAAATCATGCATTAAACTACTTAATTCACACATAAACCAATCGTGCCCTCCTGGCACACTAATCAAAGCCCTTAAGCCTTATTAGTGATTTTGGGTCGTTACATAGACCTAAGTGATTCGTGTGTGATCATCAATGAATGTAATAAATCAATGCTTACCATGAGAGGTAGTGACTTTTGAGGGTCCCCATAGGTCACTATGAATAATAGAGAACGGGCTGGATGGTGTATACATTTTTGAGGAAACAAAACACGAGTATGCTTAGCAAATTAACAAATATCACATTGAAAATCAGCAACCTTTTTATTGATAAATAAAGAAGGAAACACTTGTTTTAAATATAAAAAACTTGGGTGTCCAAGCCGACAATGCCATAACATAATTGTTCGAGAATTTGAATCAAACACAGAATTAAAAATAGAACCGAAAGTCAAACAATGCAAAGAAGGTTTCTCTTTTGTTGGATTTTGAAAGTAATAAAGGGCGTCACGAATCCTAGCACTGCCAATCATCCTCCCCGATGATAGTTCCTGAAATTGACGAGAATTTGACACAAATTTAGCAAGGTAGCAATCATCAAATGTTAATTTGTGAACATATTGCACTTTAATGAAGGAACATAGAGTAATCAGTAGACAATTTAATGGTGCCAATTCCTGCAATAGGTGAGTAAGTGCCATCTGCAATCTTGACACTTATTACACCCAAATTTCAAGAATAAAATAAATAGCCTCGAAATGTGTAAAGTCCCATAATGTTTACTTAGTTAGCTAGATAGTAGTAGTAGCAGTAGTTAGTATTAGTTAGTAGTATGTTAGTTACTGTGGATTTTTCTAACGCCCTGGATAGCCAAGACCGCTACACTGTGTACTTATGAAGGTGCAGGACTTGCTAATCAAGTCATTAATTTAAAAATGTGTCACTAAACATGCATGAGCTAGGGTTAAAAAGGTTTTGGTCTCAAAAGATACACTTTATATAATTAAGCAGTTTAATACATGGGATCCCAAAAAGAAACAGAGTTTAAAAGTTAGTTTACAGAATCTCCAAAATACAGACAACCATCAGCCATACTAAGGCAAAATAGACATTTCTGGTTCTCGCGTCCCTGCCTAAACCCCAATCATGGCGGCTGAGCAGCTGGTCATGTACATTCAGCTCACAGAGCTCTCCAAGTCAGGGATGATCAAGCTTACCCTTGCCTTTACCTGTACCACGTAGCACCCGTGAGCCAAGGCCCAGCAAGAAAACATAATATGCAACACAACCAACAATAATAGATAATCAACTCTTTAAGCATGATCAAACACTTAATACTCCACAGTAACCACTCAGCACATATATATAACCAATGAAGCAACTAATCACAATTAACTAAAGTCACATAATAATCAGGGCCGACAACTTAGGTCGCACCCTCTGTTTACCCCACTGACTCCGACCTGTTTAAACTGAGCTCAGTGCATAATAAGCTGCCATCGGCTACTAGTGGCCAAGCCGCGCCCTGTGCGCTAGTGTAACCCTTGGCACTCATAGGTCGTTGGTTCACTGTTTACATGGCATAATACCATCCTTTCAAGCATACATATTAGGGAACCCTTAGTCCCATTACAAGTACACAATCGGCTGCAGTTTTCTTACCTTTAGTTTTTACGTTCACTGATTACGAGCAACGCTCCTCGAGCACGATCCGTTCCTGAGCCCTAGCTTTAGCACCTAGTCACAACCAATGTATTGGATTCCATTAATATTCAAGTAAAGGTTTCCGGGTACAATACTAGCTTCCGGGACATTGAATTCCACCAAGCACGGTGGGGAAAACAATCCCGAGCACCCTAGGCTAGACTCCCGCACCTAAAATCCCCAAATGTTCAAGAATGCACCTAAGGGATGCGTCCCTTGAAGCCTAGCCATGGCCCACCTCTAAAATAGAGCCCAAGGCCCCCAGCAAGCAGACACACGCCGCGACCCTGCCCAAGGGCGCCGCGGCGCTCTCCCCTGGTTAAGCCTCCCTGACTCTCTTGCTTCGTAGGGCCGCAACGCTCTAGAATAGAGTCGCGGCCCTCCCCTTCGTGCCGAGAAAAACCACCATTTCTAGCATCCTAACCCATCCAAAACCATTCCAAAGCATCCTAAATCAAAACCCACTACTCACAAAAGTTTTATCCTGACTTTAACAACATAATCCAACAGAAATTCAACCTAGAAACCTACCAAAACTCCATTTTGATTCTCTGAAACCCAGCAACTCAAAACACCAAAACTAGTCATGCAAAACTCAAATTCTAACCTTTGAATTATGAATTGAAGCTTACCTCTTTTGCTGAACCACCTCCTTGACAATCTCTGAGCTAAAACCCCAGCACTTATCTTCAATTCAACCCTTAAACATCAAAATCATAAACACCTTAATATTCAGCCAAAAACTTAGAGTTCTAACACCCAAAAACACAATTCAACTCTCACCTTAATCTTGATTGAGTGACCCTTAGTCTAAACTAAGCTAAGCCTTCATGAATTCAGCTCAAACACAGAGTTTTTCTAGTTGATTCCCTTAGGTTTTCTGTAGTTTCTTGGGAGAGAAAAGAGGGGAGAAGAGGAGAGAGAGAGAGTATGAGTCGGTTTTAGTTTTGTTCCCCTATTTTTTTTCTTTAACTTAATCTAATCCTGGCCAGTTAAGTCAATCCCGAGGCTCGAGGTACCGGAAACGTCCCCAAGGGAAAAACGGTAATTTTCCCCAATATTCCCGCCTAAGCTTTCTATCCTCAAATATATCTCCATATATTTATTTCCATAACCTGATAGTCTAAATAACTACCCGATACCTAAAATACCCCTAACTTATCCAAAGTCAAATACTAAGCCCCGTTGTGACTTTTCCCACTATCTAGCTTCCTAGGATCGCCTCAAGTCGCTCACTGCAAATCTACCCACATGATAATGTGGTTCTCACAGATATAATATTTAACCACATTTATATTCATATAATCATACAAGCATGCCCATCATATAATCATGCATTAAATCAATAAATTCACTTATAAGTTAATTATGCCCTCCCGACACACTAATCAGGGCCCTTAAGCCATATTAGTGATTTTGGGTCGTTACAATTTTGGTTCAAGTCGGGATTTAGTTGGAAACTCATAGCAATAGTTGTGGATTTTATAAGTTTAACCTATAGTTTAAGAATATTAATTATAACATAAGGTTTGATTAATATTGCTGGTCATAGATATATATTTATTATAACCTATGGTTTAGATAGAGCTAATAAGAGTGTGACACTTGTCATAATTATGATTATTGAGGAATTAAGTATTTTTGATGGATAGTTTTAATAAAAGAAAGATCTAGAAGCTCTAGAACCTTCCAGCAGCTGTTAGGATCGTATTATGACTTAGTCAAAGCAGTTTATCCAATTCAAATTATGCTGAAAGAGTGCAAATATGTGTTTAATATATCAACGTATGCCGATATATCGCAGCATAGGGGGCGATATATGGCCTACTGAAGATACGGAAAACACGTCGGCTTTGCACGAATGATCGAACAAGCCTCGGGAATACAGGGGGAGGCGATATATCACCTATGGGGGGCGATATATCAGCTCCATATATTTATTTTCGAAAGTTTGATTTTTTAATTTTAAAAATACCCTTAACCACTTAGACCTGCCTTTGAACGATTTTGACCGAGTTTTGGGCGTCAGTTGAACAAAAATTCAAATCTTTTTCATTTTATAATCATTTATTTATTCAAATTAAAAGGGGTTAGTTTCACTCCTTGAAATCTATAAATAGGACCTAGTGCTCAGCCACTTTCTTCATTCTTCAAGCATTTGATCAGAGCCTCCAAGGTGCTACTATGATTAGTTCAGAGATACACTTGGGTTTTGGATTAAAGCTTTATCATTCTAAGCTTTTATAAACACTTGGGAAGTGAGATTTAGTGTGATTTCGATATTGAGGTTTAGACCAATCCATAAGGTCATTCAAGGTATTCCTATTCCTTAAGTCCAGTTCTTTATAATTCTATAGTTTTCTTTAGTTTCTTTTATTTAGATCCTAACTCTTGTTATTGATTCTTGATTAGGTATTTATGTTCTTGAAACTTAAGGTTCTTCTTGGTAAGTTTCTTCTTGATGGTTTAGTTCTCATTTCATCTTTATTCTTTAGAGAATCTCACCATTTTAATATTGGTTTATAGGAGTTTCATATCCCGTTCTTGTTCCCAAATATCCCGGCTTTTGGTAAGGAAAATAGGATAGATTTTATTAGCTTATAAGTTATGATGTGTTTATAATATGATATGTATATCTGTGCTATGTTTTTAGTCGCTTGGGCATATGACTTTCTTAGAGAGCAAGCCCCAAGATTATTTATCATTTCATGGGTTAGAGTTATGATTTACCTACCTCGACTAGTAGAGGACCTAGATGGGCTATCATATAATGCCATGTGATCTACCTACCTCGATTAGTAGAGGACTTAGATGGTTTATCACATGCCATGTTAATGAGTTAATGGCCATTAATATTGTAGTCCTATACGATATATGTTTTTATAGTCATATGTTTTCTAGTATATGTTTATGATATAGTTTTTTTCTTATATGTGTTAGTAGATTTTCCTTGCTAGGCATTAGACTCACTCCTTTATCTTTTAGTGTGATGCAGGAAAATGATTATGGAGGCGGGAGGATTCTTGATAGCTTGGCTTGTGTGTTAAGGATGAATGGGTTCAATGGACTGCGTGTCGATCGAGGATGATGTTTATTTTAGTCTTTTGAATTATGTTTCTTTTGTAATTCCGCATTTAGTTTTGAACAATTGATTTAAAAGTTATGTTTTATGTTTTATTAAGCTATGGGTACCCATACCATATTTTATATCTTATTTTGTAATTTGCACAATATTTATTTTGGAGTTTTAATAAAGTTATGATTATTTCTTATGTAATTTTTCTGCAAAAGTAGTAGCTATGTCTAGTAGTTTTAATGGTCCAAGGTCTTAGAAATAATTGGGTCATTACAAAATGTAGGTTCGAAAAGGTTAAGCTCGAGATCTACATATGTTAGTAGTACACTTAGATGAATTTTCAAGTGGTACTAGATCTGTTATTAGCACTCGGGCATGAGTCGTAACTTTTGAGCCTGAGTTGTAGGCTTAAAGGCACCAACCTTCTCCGATGAATGAGTTCGAACAAATTACTGGATGAGGAGGAGGTTATATGTAACACCCCAACTTGCTAATAAGGTTTAGGACCTTGATTAGCGTGCCTGGAGGGCAATAAGTGAATTAGCATGTTAATATATGAGTTTAAATGAATATGTAATTAGAATGCATGCTTAGGTGGAATAAATATGCATGTGGGCCCCGTTTGTTTGTTAGGGGTAAATTGGTAATTCTAGTCCGCTGAGGGCATAAATGTGATAATTGTATTATATGGTTAATACCACGTGTGAGTGGTGATATTATTGTGATGCACGTGCCGAGACGGTCCTAGGGAGCTAATTAGTTTAAAAGTCACAACGGGATTGAATACCCGGCTCGGGAGGAGCCTAGGGGTATTTTGGGGAATTTTATAATTTGAGTTTGCGAGTTAATGGTTAATTGTAGTTGAGTAACTTGAGTGACCATTAAGAGTAACCGATTTTGGATGAGAAATGGTAGAATTGTAGGAAAGGTGAAATGGCAAATATGCCCTTGAGGTTTAGTTAGGAAAGGATTTTGATGGAGGGGTAAACTAGTCTTTCGGCAGAGGTTTAAATAGCTTCAGCTGGGGGAAAAGGTGATTCACGTTCAAACACTTAGTCATATTATTGCTCTTGCTGGAAATTGGAAGAAGAAACTAGAAGGGAAGGAAAGGAAGAAGGGAGCTGAAATTTGAAAGACCTAGGAGGAGAATTAAGTGGTTTAAGGCAATTAAAGTTGATCATAACCAAGATTGTTCAGAGGTAAGAATTTATCCCCTGTTTTGCTAAGTTTCAAGCTTGATTTTAGAAAGTAAGAATGAAAATTGAAAGATAGTTATGGCTGGTTTTGCATGAGAATTCAACTTGATAATCAAGAGGAATTGGTTTAAAGTTGGGATTGGAGGGAGTTCAAGCTGAGTTATCGATTGAGGTAAGAGTTTTAAACATCCTTGAATTTTCGTGTCTGATGTGGTTTAAGAATTTGGAAGCATGGTTTAAGTTTTTCAAGCTTTGGTTTAAGTTTTTGTCCTACTAGTTTAAGTTTTTGAAGTTTGAAACCAAAGTATGGATTTTGGGTGTGATTGCGTGTTTGACCTTGTTGCTGGTGTTCATAGGTTGTTAGATGGTTTATTTGAGGTTTCAAATTGGTTTTGGGGTTTAGTTATGTGTTTGGGTTGGATTGGAGGTGTTTTGGCTCGGGAAAAATGCAGGGGAAAACCCAGAAATCTGGGTTCGCGAAGGGGCGCCGTGGCCCTGTTCTTTGGTGCCGCGGCGCAAGGCTGCATCAGGCAGCAGAGAAGTTTCTGGGTGTCGTGGCCCTCCTTGTTGGGCGCCGCGGCGCTAGGCTATTTCTGGGCAGGGAGATTTTTCATTTTTGATCATTTGCCCCAGGGGCTCGAGGGATGTTTCCGTCGCATTGTTTTAGGAGATTGGAGGTCCCGAGAGTACGGGATTAGTCCCGGGAAGTGATTTTGGATTGATTAGTATTAAAGAGTGTTTTATATGTGTTGTGCCTAGGTTTTCAGAGAAGCTCGGGTTAGAGGACCGTGCTCGTGACCTTGGTGCATTGAGAGGCTCCGGACACAGGTAAGAAAACTGTAGTACCCGTAGAGCAGGGCATGGGCCCATAGTGTTGTTGCAGGGCACGACCCTAGATTGTATTACATTTTAGGGTGTAGCCTTGATTGAATTGTTATATGCTTGAATGTTTTTTGAGTTATGCTATATGTGATTATAGTAGAATGAACGGCAAAGGAGTCGGGAACGGCAAGGAGCCGAGAACGGCGAAGGGCCGAGAACGGCAGTGGGGCCGGGAATAACACTTAGCACATGGAGTTCTTATTGTTAGGGTGAGACCCCAATGGATACATGGGATATCCTTATGGTGAGAACCGAGACCCTAGGCTTTGGTAACGCTTCTGGGATGGCATGGCCGTAATTGTTTAGTCTGATGGACTATCTGTTTATCTGTGGATTATCTAATATGTTGATTATGTAATATGCATATGTTATGTGATGTTTGAGTTTTCTTGCTGGGCTTTGGCTCACGGGTGCTTTGTGTTGCAGGTAAGGGCAAAGAAAAAGTCAACCAATCATGAGTACGGAGAGCATGAAGCGGCGCATACATGTTTGGCCTGCCCGACTGCTTTGGTTGGGGGCATTTTGAGAAATGGCTGTATTCAACTGTGATTTTGACGGTTAATTATCTGTAAATCTATTTTGAGTTGTAAATGTTTTATAAACCATATTCTGGGATCCCAAATGTAAGACACTTGGAATTTTCAATGAAATAGAGTATTTTCAAAGATTACAGCCTTAACTTTTGCTTAGTCACACTTTTGTTCTAAAAACCTTGTTTAGCGAGTTAATTGCACATTTTAAACTCACTCAGTAACGACTCTAAGGTAGTAGGGAGTTACATTATAACTGGAACAATGAACTCGAAGCTTGGCCAGTCTCGAAGGTGCGTTAGCACAACGATCGAGCTCAATGATGCATTTAGCATGTGGAAAAACTATTAGGAAATCCCTATTTCGTAGGGATTCGTTATTATCATTTATTAAATCCCTATTGTCACGAGATATTCTGTAATTAACGCATTTATTGTATTTATTTGATTAATTGTAATTTCCCTGAATTAGAGGAAGATATTCTTACGACTAGGTCTATAAATAGCCTGAAGTAATTCATTTGTAGATACACAAATTGTATTGGAGAATACTCTGCCAAATTGCTTTCATCCAAAGCTTTCTGAGAGTAGTGATAATAATAGTGACTCGTGTACTAGGTAGATTTTAACTGCCGAACCACGTAAAAAACCTCTGAATCCTTCTACTTTTTCTATATTCTTGTTTAGTGCTCTTCATATTTAAGTTGACGAAAAACAACATCAACAGTTTGGTACTTTCGTTGAGAGCATTAAGAAAATTGTTGTATTATTTAATCAAAAACCTCATGCATATCATCAATGGCTGCCACGAATAACCCTGAAATTGGTGGGCGACCATTACAAAAAATTCCTGAGGAGTGAACTCCTCAGACTGAGAACTATCCACGGAGGCTTGGGAAGCAACCCATGGTAGATTAGAGCCCCCGATGAGGGGAGTGCATCATCGACCTCCAGGAGGCAACCTACTCAAACCCCCAGACCCGATGAGGATCTGTATTATAATCCTAAAAGGTACATACCAATCGTAGAATTGGAGAATCGCAAATTGTGCGAATAGCTGGCCAAGGCTACCCGATGAAATGAGGAGATGGCTAGGCAAGCCGCTGAAGTACAGGCATCGCCTTGAAGGACCAGAGGATAGCCCCAAGGGAGTACGGCCGCCAAACTGGCTGAGCAAAGGGCCCAACAAGCCCAACCAAGGCCCATGACAAATATCGGTAGCAGTTGTTCTAGGGGAAACACTCAAAACATTGTTAGGGGCAATCCTACGGGAAATGTACCTGTTGGAACTGGGAATAACTGAGCTTCTTTGGTATCTCGGAATGATAACCCCGAACCTGTCAAGAACAACTCGGAGCCTGTCCGAGCCAATTCTGGACCTTCTAGACCCAATAATGGAAGGCCACCACCATCACCAATAAGGTATCTGCCCTCTCCGATAAGACACCCATCTCCAGCTCGAGAGGCACCCCAGCCAGCTCCCAATGGGAATTGAACAGGGGATCGAGCATCCAAAAGGCCTTCTCGAAGTGGGAGCCGAGATAGAAACCATAGGGCTTGACCTGGAGAAGGGATGAACATGAGGCCCTGTGAGAGGCTCACAAAGGACATAGGGCACCTCAGCCAATGGGAAGTCATATGTCGAGGTCACAAACGAATGGGGTGAGGGGACAAGCAAAAAATCCACCTCGTAACAGTTAAGCCACACAAAAACAACCAGACAGGAATGCCAACTTCCTTAGTGGAAGTCTAGACCTCAGTTGGTCAGTGAATGTGTAAAACACCAAGCCCAGGAATACTAGGAATTATGAGAATGATTACCCTAATCTTCGAGATCATGTGAATCAAAATCAAGGGCAGACTAACCCGTCAATCCCAAATTTAGGAACACATTTAAATAACCAAAAAGAGCCTTCGCAGCCAGTACAAGGGAATCAATATAACCCTATACTGGGATAAGGAGCTGGAGTTCTTGCAAACAATAACCAACTACCACAAATGCAAGTTCAACCTCTAGTGGACTTGGTCCAAGAAAGGATCAACCAGCTTGAAAGAGCATCCAGGCTCCTTCAAGAAGAAAGAAATAAGGACAAGGCTGACGACTCTGACGAGGAGCTCGAGCCTTTTGCTCCTCATATATCAAACACCCCATTTCCTTATGGATTTTTTGATACCCCATGTGGCGCCCTTCGATGGGACGTCCGACCCATATATCCACTTGAGTAAGTTTAACACAATAATGTGTGTTAACAACGTTGGATACGAGCTTAGGTGCATGCTCTTTCCAACCACACTCATAGGACCAATGAAAGATTGGTTCGACAAGTTTTGAAGGCACTCAATCTCGTCTTGGGAAGAACTGACTAAAGAGTTCAAGAAGCAATTCAAGGCCATGGTGGGTGTCAGGCCTGAGGCCTCGGCATTGACTAATATTAGACAACAACTGGGAGAGTCATTAAAAAGCTACCTGTTGAGATTCAACATAGAAGTGGCACGAGCTCGAAATGTCGATGATAGTGGTCATCTCATGGCAATACGAGCTGGAGTATTGCTAGGGAGTCCCATTTGGGACAACATGCAAAGGAAACCTGTGAGGACAATAACTGAGTTCAATAACCGCGCTTATAGGTTCGTCAAAGTAGAAGAAGCGAGGCCGGCATTAATACTAACTCCTCAGCCTATAATAACTACAACTATGAATGTTAACTCATCCTCGACCTCGGACACGCCCTCAATGTCGCGGCCCTAAGGAGATTACCCTTCAAAGAGAAAGAAAAATGAAGGGAATAACTCAGAGGCGAAAGGGGGTAAAAAGAAAAAGGGAGATAAATATTTCTCCATTTATGCAGTTTATACCAAGCTTACAGATACTCGAGAGAACATTTTTTCGCAAATGAGAACCAGGTCCTGCTTAGATGACTTGATCCGATGCAAAATCAGAAGTCTAAAAGGGATACCAATCAATCATGTAGATTCCATAGGGACATCGATCATACCACCGATGAATGCATATAGGTGGAGGACGAGATCGAAGGTCTGATCTCGAGAAGATACTTTGGGCAGTATGTTAGAAACAAGAATCTGGCCTAAGCTTCGACTGGATAGAGGGCAGCTCCTACACAGCCTGCCCAACAGAATATGGCCCCATGCACAAGGGAGGATGACCGACCTCCCCCGATCGATGGGGAGGATGTAGTAACCATTTCCGGAGGACCGTAGATTGCTGGGTTGTGCAGAAATGCCCAGAAAAGATATGTCAACGAGCTCAAGACGGAGAATGAATCTTCCTACGAACTTGAACCCCGAGCTCTGAAACAACAAAGGGTTGAAACCCAACCCATTACTTTCATTGAAGAAGATGCCTCGCATGTCCAGTTCCCCCACAATGACCCTTTGGTCACCTTCCAGCTTGCCAATAAAAAGGGTGTGCCGAGTCCTGATAGACAACGGGAGCTCAGTTAACAACCTTTATAAGCCCACCTTGGAAAATATGGGACTCTCAGTTTGAGACCTGAAAGCCTGTACGATGACGTTGTATGGATTTTAAGGAGAAGGAATAGCCAGCACAGGATCTATCGAGTTCCTGGTGACCTTGGGACACTATCCAGTCTCAGTAACCAAGATAATGGAGTTCATAGTGCTGGACACCCCCTCGGCCTACAATGTACTGCTCCAGAGACCAGCCCTGATTGGGCTGGGGGCAGTTTCATCTGTGAGGCACCTGGCCATCAAGTTCCCAAAACCTAGTGGCATTGGGACACTGAAGAGAGACCAGCTGGCTACCCAAGAATGCTATAGCATCTCTGTGATGGGGAAGGGCCAAACAAGTGCACAAGCACTTGTTGACATCCGAGAAATAAGCAGGATAGTCTACGAATTCGAAGAAGAGATCGACCCCATGATAGAAGAGGATAGGGCCAATCTCGGACCAATCAAGGAGCTTGAGGACGTAGAGCTCGATGAAAAGGATACCACTAGGGTGGTAAAGATAGGGAAGAACCTCCCAAAGGATGCGAGATAGCAATTAATCCACTTCCTGATGGAAAATCAAGATGTGTTCACATGGTCGTATTCAGAAATGATTTGGATTAACCCAAACATTATAAGCCATGCGCTCAACATAGACAAATGATTCCCTCCAAAGCAACAAAAAAGAAGACTCCTGGACGATGAAAGGAAGAAAGCCTTGAAAGAAGAGGTCGAAAGGCTGAAGGAAAATCAGTTTATTCGAGATGATTTCTATACCGATTGGATAGCCAATCTTGTATTAGTTCTGAAGCCCAACGGCAAGTGGTGAACTTGCATTGATTATTCAGACCTCAACAAAGCATGTCCAAAGGATTGCTTTCCCCTACCTCGAATTGATCAGCTCGTAGATGCTACCGCGGGTCACAACATCATGTCGCTCATGGATGCGTATTCTAGATATAACCAGATAGCCATGCATGCAACCGACCAGGAACATTCAAGCTTTATGATCGATAAGGGTTTGTAATGCTACAATGTGATGCCTTTTGAGCTCAAGAACGTTAGGGCCACATACCAAAGATTGGTGAATAGAATGTTTGCCGAGCAAATAGGGAACAACATGGAGGTTTATGTAGATGACATGCTGGTGATGTCCAAGCATAACTATAACCATGTTGATGATCTCGTAGAATGCTTTGTTATACTTCAAAAATACAACATGAGACTTAACTTGCAGAAATTCTCATTTGGAGTATCCTCGGGAAATTTTCTTGGATTCATAGTAAATTCTCAAGGCATAAAGGCAAACCCAAATAAGATCAAGGCATTAATCGATATGCCCTCACCTCAAAAACATAAAGATGTCTAGAGTTTAACTGGATGAATGGCAGCCTTAAGTAGGTTCATATCGAAATCTACAGATAGATGCCTTCCATTCTTTAATCTTTTGAGAGGGGGCAAGAAATTTGAATGGTTAGATGAATGTGAGCTCGATTTTCAAGCCCTTAAAAAGCACCTTGCCGAACCACCAATCTTATCCAAACCAATCACAGGGGAATTATTGTGCTTATATCTCGCCACAACCGAGCATGCAATCAGCGTAGTACTTGTTCGGGAGGATAAGAATGTACAAAAACTTGTTTACTATGTTAGTAAAAGGTTACTGGGGGTAGAGTTGAGAGATCCATTAATGGAAAAGTTGTCCTTGTGCTTGATACATGCATCTCAAAAGCTCTGACCATACTTCCAGGCACATCCTGTACACGTATTGAATGATCAACCATTAAGGCACGTGTTGTCAAAACCTAAGGCATCCAGAAGACTGTTAAAATGGGCGGTCAAACTTGAAGAATTCGAGATCACTTATCTCCTAAGAACAACAATAAAAAGACAAGCCTTAGTAGAATTCATAGTTGAATGTACGGGAATCACCAACGAGGAAGTCATAACCCTAGCCCGCGAGATGTGGAGACTTTACGTCGATGGGTCTTCAAATGAGAACGGATTGGGGACAAGAATTATTTTGATCACTCTGACTAGAAACCATTTTCATTCTGCCTTACGGTTTGGCTTCGAGGCATACACAAGCAAATGGTTAGGTCGAAGTAGTGAACAAAACTCTGAAGAGCTCTATTAAGAAGAGACTTGAAGAGGCTGAAAAAAATGGCCAGAGGAATTACCACAAGTCCTTTGGGCCTACAAAATGACAGCTTAGACTTCGACAGGGCATACCTCTTTCTCCCTGGCTTACAGTTGCGAAGCTATGCTACCTATTGAGGTTGAAATCAGACACAAGGCATACGACCAGACCTGAAACCAATCCCAGCTTGAAGAAACTCTAGATCTAATTGAAGAAAAATGAGACGTAGCCCAACTTTAGAACGTGCAGGATACTTCAACAAGAGGGTTCGAGACAGAAAATTTGGATTGGGAGATTTGGTGCTCAGACGGGTGTTTTTGGCCACACGAGACGCCTCGACAGGCGTGCTCGGGCCTAATTGTGAAGGACCATAACAAATCGAACCCGTCATTCGACTTGGTGTTTATAAACTAGCAATATTGAATGGAGAATTGGTACCACAAGCTTGGAATGGTGAACATCTATGACCATATTATCAGTAATGTGGGAATTATGTTTATTCATTTGTAACCCAACTTGTACTTATTTCTTACTTGTTATCAATAAAGCACTTATTTTTATTCAAATATTGTGTAGTTTTATTGTTGTACTTTTTGCAAGCTCTCATAATTCAATAACTTAAGATTGAAATCATAGGATATTAAGGGGGCATAATTGTTATGCAATAATACCATAAACTCGAAAGTATAACATAAATAAAAATGAAATAAAATTAGTCAAAGTGTATGGATTATTAACTAGACACGAATTAAAAAAAATGTATGGATTATTAACCAAACACAAACTATATAAGTCTGGAATGAACCAACAAATTCTAATCGACAATAATAAAATGTTGGAATTCTAGATTAACCAAAAAATGTTGTAAGTTGAGACAAAGCTGGAAATTTTTGCAAACAAGTTTCAACCTCGAGGTCATACTCGAGGATGAGGAAAATTTACTATAATTATGCAAAAAATAATTAGACTAACAAGGTTACATGCTGAAAAGTATTTTAAACAAAGATATGTGGTAAAAGTAATATTCTATTTTGAGGATAACAAAGTCGAAAAATGTGCAATTGAATGAACTATGTATGAATACATGAAAGTTCAAACTCATGCACGAGAAGTATTTGTGCAGATAAACAAATATAGAAGCAAGTACTTTATGGGCATGCTCAAAATATTTTAGGGCTAGAGATGTGAAATATGCGATAAAGGAAAAAGCGTTAAAGGTAGACATTATGCATAAAGATTTCGAGAAAGAAAGTTAAGCATAAAATATAAAGTACCATTAAAATATAAAAAAACTCAAACCTCGAGTTATAATTGTCTTTGCCCAAAGGGCATAAAAGAAAGTTAATTACAAAAAAGAGAAAAAAATAAGGGACGCAACCCTTGTAGAAACATGGTTCATTCTTGACCAGTAAAAGCGGAGTCAGCTTCTTTGCCTTTCTCCTCTTCATCTCCACCGTCCAAGGTGGTTCCAGTTACCTCCTCCTTGGTCAAACGAGCCTTCCACTTGGAGGGAAACTCCTCTTCCTTGTCCACAAGGAACGAGGTGCCCATCTCAGGGTTCAGCGACCACATCCCGTACATGGCCCGGTCGGTGGCTCAATCCTTCTTGTCCTTGAATTCCTCAAGCATGCACATTTTCTCATCCTCGAGGATCTCATAGGCGGCACTCTTCTCCTCCTTTAGGTGATAAATCTCAGCCTTTGTGGCATCGAAGTCAACCGTCCTAGTGTCGAGCTTGGCCTTCAAGTTATAAGCGTCCAACTCGGAAGAAGCGAGCTTAGCCTGGGTGACTTTGAGGGCATGCTCGACTTTGGCTTGGGCCTCCCTGACCTCTCGGAGCGAAGTTTCAGCTCAGACTTGGGCCTTCCTAGCTTCCTTGAGCAAACCCTCAAATTTATTTTGGGCTCCCTTGGCCTCCTTTAGCACGTCCTCGGCTCGAATCCAAGCCTGGTGGGCGTCGTTGACCATGGTCTCAACATAAACTATTTTTGAGGAGAGAAAGGAGCGCTGGCGTATGACACCAAGAAGAGTCTGAAAGATAAAACTATAATAGTTAGAGATATAACAAGTAACCAAGAAAATAAAATTCAAGTAAAGCAGACTTACGGAAACTCTGAGCTCCATAATTTGGTCAAAGAGAACCTTGGTGTTATCTCCCCTCAGGAACCACCACACGTTGGCATTGAGGTTACTGCATAATTGGCTTGTTTGGGATAGCAGGTCCGAGCATAGGTCGACCTCTAGGCTCCCAGCCACGTTTTCTAGGGGATACTCATGCATACGCAGGGTAGCACAGAACTTTCGGACTACGGTTGGAGTTGGGGCACCCATGGGTTTCGGGGCCAAGAGGTCCATGACCTTTTTGCCTTTGTCCCCAGCGATGACTAGGCGGGGATGAGGAGGAGGAGTCTTCTTTCCCTAAGAAGATGGCACGATAGTTGGAGGCTCGTTAGTGGTTGCCTTCGAGGTCACGCGAGTGATGTCCTCGACCACCTCCATAGTGTCAGGAGTCTGGGGCTTGGGATCGTTAGGGGTAGCCTTCGAGGTTGCCAGGAGAGGGTCCTCAGCAACCCTCATGGATTTTGAAGGAGGGGCGCCCTTCTTCGAGGCGATGCCTCCCCACTCCTACCTCGGGTCATAGGAGGCATTCCCAGGATGTTGTTCAGATCAAAATCCATCTCGCCTGAAAAAGAAACAAGAAGATTGATTATGTTGAGAATGGATAAACTACACAAGTGTAATATAAAAAATGACTAAGTATTAGGAACCTAACTGGAGGACTCCTTTGAGCTTGAGCTCAGGGACCAGGAAATTCCCCTATCTTCTAACGAGGCTAATGGAGTCCCCTCCCTAAAATCAGGGGACATCCTCGAAAGGTCCCTATAGTCGCTGGTCCCATATTGGATGGCTATCCCACCTCAAACTTTGTTAAGACTGTACATCTTTTGGTATTTCCCCAACCAGCTATCAAACCTATGTACCTTAAGGTCTACCACTGACCAGACCATAAAATTGTTTGGGGATCGTTAAATAAGACTATGATATTGGGTTCTTGTCTAAGAAAAGTGGGAGACCATTTGGATAGATCAAGCACAACTTTACCTCCTTTAGACGAGCTCATTGAGGCCTCGTCTTGTGCTTAATTACCTGAGCACGAGGGTTTGATTAGGCAGATTATAGGGCCACGTGAGCTCAAACCCACATGTTTACTTCTGGCGGGGAACTTGGTCATTGGCACTGGGACTTTCTCCCACCTCGTATACTTGCAGATTCCCAATCGTCTGTGGACTCGCCCTCACCAAGAAGACCACAAAGCTGGAGCTTGTCCTCATGAAGAAGGTAGTTGAGGGATTGTCGACCATAGGGGAGCTTGAGGATTTCTTCCCTGTGGTCCTTCATGGCCTCTGTAGGCTATGAGCGATGGTAGTTGGCTACAAGAAAAGGTTGAATGAGCATTTCGAGCTCGAAATAAAAGAAATAATAAAAGAACCGTGACAGGATACTTACGAATTTGCTGGAATTAGTAGAAATGGGAGGGAACGAGACATTCTGTCCAAAAGAAGATGGTCTTGAAGTTGGGAGGATGGTTGGGGATATCCTCGAACAACCGTCTCTCCTTTGGGTATCTCAACAGATAGCAAAACCCGTCTCCACCATGAGCGAGAGAGAGGTTGCTCTTGAGGCAAACGAGGTGTAGAATCTCTCGTGTCGAAGGCCCGTCCCACTTCATCTCGCGGTACAATGATCTTAGAGCAGCCAGGACTCTGTATGAATTGGTCTAGATGGAACAGGGTGATGCCAGCATAGTCCGTGAAGCTCTGGAAATAGTCCCTTAGGGGAAGTAAGGCCCCAGCTTGCATGAGCTCGCGACTCCAGGCAGCGAGCTTGGCCTTCCTCTCAGGATCTTCTTTTCCAGGAGTGAAGCAGCTCCTCTTGCCGGAGCTGGCAGGGTGACACATCAGCTAGCTGGATAGCTTTAACCCATGGCAAGATAATAGCTCTGAGATCTGTCTGATCAAGGTGATGGAACTTTGGTAATGTTCGGCCTCGAAGAAGGAGTTCTTTGAGGCTGGGATGGAAAGAGATTTTGGGGCTGTGTGTGTGGACGACTGATTTGATGAACCCTCCATGAGGCTGAATGAGAGTGTGCAGGCTACGATGACTTTAAGCTTAGGATCTAGTGGAATTGGTCGGATCTCGGGGTTCAGATTAGGATACACAACAACTCAAAGTTTCGCAATTTTTCCCTCTTCGACCTCGTCAATCTGACGTCGAAAAATGGGCTCGGATGTCCTCTCGTTCGAGCTATTCCTTGTGCTCGCAGATTAGTTGTTGGTTTCGTGTAAATGATGATTTAGGTCGAAGAGATGGTGGGTGGTAAGGGATAGCAGGCTCGGGCCCCCACCAATTCTTTGAAGATTGTGACATCTAACAAGAAAGAAAAAAGTGAGGGCCCATTATAAAAAAGAAACTAGAAAAGATGAAAATTTTGATAACTCGAGTTTGCAAGCTCGAGATAACGAGATCGCCTTAATCGAGCATGAAGGCTTGAAATGGAGAGATTAACTCAAATTCCAACACCAAACTATTATAAATTTTGGGGCATCGAGAGTGTACCCACGCGAGAGTGGGGCAGTTACTGTCAGTTTTAGAGTATCCCGAATTTCTAAGAAAAGGTGGGCAGTTACCCAAAAAAAAAGAGGTATTATTGGGATACGTGCATTAAAACCCTAATCCAGAATCATTTTTCTTAAGCTTCACGAAACCTATAACCTAATACCCCATAACATAAAAAGGCTCCATTTTTATCTGTTTTAACCAAAATTTTGTGCTTGAAATGTGTTTCTGATCAGTACAAGTCTATACAGACTAAAAGTTATCTTTTGCAATGAAGGTTTCAAAAGTGAGGCAATAACTAGAAAGGCTTTATTAAGTATAGAGGAAACTTATAATATATATATATATATACGATGATCATAAAACTTACACAAAGTTGTTTGCAAGAACGAGGAGATCGTTGACTGGAGAAGGGAAGCAGGAATGATCCCACAGATCCGAAGGTGGTGGTATTGCTTTGCTTCTTTGATTTGGAGAACATGCAAAGAGAAGGGCTTTGGTTTGTGTTTTCTTTTCTGAACGCTAAAATACAAAGGTGAAAAGTGGTAAGAAGAGAACACGTATATATATAGGCATGAAGAATTGTAAACATCAAATGAGTCTGAGCCCTTGATCTAAGTTAAAAGGTGATCTGAGGGACCACGTTTGATTTCAAAGAGATGGTGGAAAAAATAGAATGGGAAAGGACGTGCATAGGTAAGAGGGTACTCAAGTACTCTCTGTAAGCAATCCCCCAGTGACACATGTCCACACTCGAGTGTGGTAGATAGGCATGTTTTTCGAAAGTGAAGTTCAAAAGTTTCATTCTCAAAGGATTCGAACCAACACTTTTGAGGGAGAAAAATGTTACACTTAAATTTTGAGAATAAAACAAATTACCTCGAAATGAAGGTTCAAAAAGTTTAAGCTCGAGATCACATATGTTAGCAATACACTTATACGAATTTTCAAGTGGTGCTAGATCTGTTTTAGCACTTGGGCATGAGTTGCAACTTTTGAGCCTGAGTTGCAAGCTCGAAGGCACCAACCTTCTCCGAGGAACGAGTTCGACCAAATTATTAGATGAGGAGCACATTATAACTGGAACAATGAGCTCGAAGCTTGGCCAGTCTTGAAAGCACGTCAACACAACGATCGAGCTCAGTGACGCGTTTGGCACACGGAAAGACTATTAGGAAATCCCTCTTTCGTAGGGATTCATTATTATCATATATTAAATCCACATTGTCATGATATATTATGTAATTAACGCATTTATTGTATTTATTTCAAATTTATTTGATTGATTGTAACTTCCCTGAATTAGAGGAAGATATTCTTACGACCAGGTCTATAAATAGCCTAGAGTAATTCATTTGTAGACACACAAATTGTAATGGAGAATACTCTGCCAAATTACTTTCATCCAAAGCTTTGAGAGAGTAGTGATAATAACAGTGACTCGTGGACTAGGCAGGTTTAACTGCTAAACCACGTAAAAAATCTTTTAATCCTTCTACTTTTTCTATATTCTTGTTTAGTGCTCTTCATATTTAAGTTGACGGAAAACGGCGTCAACAACACTTGATGTATTAGAACATGCAGAAAGAGAATCAAATAAATGAGATAAAACCTGTCATGTGGTCAGTTGGCGCCTGAATTGATGATCCATGGTGTTTGGAAAGTGGAAGAGAAATTATCAGAGTGTGCAACTGAGGCACTATGAGATTAGGGACCAAACTTGGGTTTCATGGAGGATTGACTGAGGAGCATGTATAAATTTTCAAGTTGTTCCTTACTAAATGAAGGAGTAGCAGTGCTTATTTGATTAATGTTGCTCTCAATATGAATTTGGTAGGCCTTTTTATCATTCTGACAACGAGGAGTCCAATTTGGTGGTTTGCCATGAATTTCCCAAGTGGAGCGAGTGTGACCATGATGTTGACAATGATCACCCTTACAATTAGGTTGCGGGTCAGGATTGGATCTGGCAGGTGGTGGTCCTAACTTTGAGACAACTGCCAAGCTTTCTAGGGGCTACAATTCTGGAGTAGTAAGCATGATGCGACGACGTGCTTCTTCACATTTGGCCTCAGAGAAAGCTTCTTCACTATCAGGAAATGGAGAATGACTAATCAAACGACCCCTAACTTCATCAAGATTACTGTTCAACCCAGTGAGAAACTCAAAGACTCGTTCCTTTTCTAACTATTGCCGCTGGAGTGTGGTGCAGTTAGAGCACAATGGTGTGGTATCCAGATACAAATCTAGTTCCTGCCACATGTCTTGTGATTACCTTGTGTTGTGACTTTTCTTTTCTTTTAGGATATGCAAGTGTACATAATCGTCTGACAAGAAATAAAGTAGTAAGTGATTTTATATTCTCCTCAAAGATTGCTTTAAGCTAAAAATTATAAAAATCAACGCTAACAATTTGGGTTGCAAACACTTTGAATTGATGTGAGAAATTAAGAATTTGCAAACTACTTTTAAAAAAATAATAATAAAATGAGCCAATTAAACTAAAGCAATGAATAGTCACTTTGTCAAATGAATGATGAAATAGCTAGGAATATCAATTCCCCCTAATTTGTAGTTCACCCCTAATGCTACAGCAAAGTTGCTCTTGTAACTAAGATTCTATAACAATTGTACATGCCATCTTTCCAAATGATCATGCTATAGTTCTCACAATTAAATCCACATATTCCTATGCTAATCCAATTTCAAGAACACAATTCAAGCATTAATCTTATATGTTTGCAATGTGAATACAATATTTCTATAATATTCACTGATTAACTACATAGTTATTAACATACATCAATTAAGCATTTCCACTAATTTCAACCCTTCCAGAATTAATATTAGCTTGTATCTCACTAAAGATGATCAATCTCAAGCAAGAATTAGTAATAAATATAGCTTAATTGAACAGGAGCAACATAGCATAAATTTAAATTAACACATTGAGGGTTCACTACAAATTATTACTATCCCTAGCTTCAAAAGAGTTAGTTCATTATCAAAAATACTAAGATAACCACAAAATGAAAACACCATTGTTCTAGGAGTTCAAGATTTAGAGAAGGAATGCAAAAATTAAATAGAAAGAGAGAACAAGATTCTAGCCTCCAATGGTGGAAAATTGATTCTCTTCTTCCTCTTCTCTTGATTCTCTTATCTTCTCCCACGTTCTTCCTCTTCTCCTTGGTGTTTTAGCTAAAAAATTTACAGCAAACGAGATTTTCTCTGGTCTTGGGCGGCTACTCAAAGTTGAAGAAGATGAAGGGTCTCTTTTTTTAGGGCTAAAAAATGGGTATAAACCCTCTTCTTTCTCTCTCCACGTGGGGACCACAACTTTCCCTAAAAATATCAGCTCTTTTTCCACCTCATCATCCATCTCATCATGTCATTCCATCTCACATAATGACTTGCCAAGTATGCATGAATGACTTAAGTTGCTAACTGTGTACACTTTGCTGCAGCAAAGTTGAAATGATGCTACAACAAAGTATCAGGATTTCAGCTCCAAGATGTTTTCTTTGCACAATTTCCACCAAGCTTTCCAAGCATCCTTTCTTTTTGGCCTTCAAAATAGATATCACATTTTTTTTAGTTCATAATCCAATTATTTTCCAACAAGATTTATCATTGATTAAAACAAAATTCACAAACAAAATTAAAAGACAAAATGACTAAAACCACACATTAGTAACACAAACACTCTACTTTACTTAGACTTTTAAGTCCAAAAGCTCAATTCATAACTCTAAAATATAGAGTTATCACATCCCCAAACTTAAACCATTGCTCATCCTCGAGTGATGGCTTTACTGTCTAACAAACACACAACACCACAATTTATAAAGACACAAACACACCGCAAAGACACAAAACAAACAACTTGGAATCATTTTGAAAATTGTCATATCAAAGTGGGGATAAAGCTCTCAAATCAAAGATTCAATTGATAACTCAAGTGTATATACAAGCTAAATTCCTCAAGTATTAAGATGCTAACCCAACAAATTTTTCAATATAATCTAAATTAGTGCACAAATAGTTCTTCCCAATCAACCTCTCTTCCCTAGATTAAGCTAAGCAACAATCCTATGGTTTAATTCATGATTTCATATGTTGAACTCAATAACCCCTCTCCACTAATGTAGTTGGCAAAGTGATTTAGATCAATAGGTCTTTACATGGTTATAATGTAGGCTAGGCTAAAGGCATGGCTTTGGATGAATTTTGTAAGCTAAATCTTAAAACCTAGCTTGCCTTAGATCTAATGAATTCATTATCCTCTACCCCTTACAAGTGAACTCAATCCCCCCCAACTCACTCAATAGCACTAAATTCCCTTTTTTCTATGAATAATACACTTATATGCTCAACTATAGCTACAATGCAACCACATACAACTTATTTATTTACAATTAACTAAATATACATATCTCCCTTTTTTTTAATTTTCTTTTCTTTATCTCATTCTTTTTTTTTTCTTTTTGAATATTTTTTTTATAATTTTTTTAACAAAATGAAAACAAGGCAACTTAAAAAAAAATACAATTAATGATAACTCTACAAATTAGAGTTATTTTACCACTTTTTATATGCTAATTGTTGCTTAATTCTTGAGTTTTTAATTGATTTATCAAGTTTTAAAGTAATTTTGAATTTATTGGGTTTATTTTGATTTTATATATTTTTGTGTGTTTTTATAGTTATTTTGTTGTAAAATGTTGTAGTTAATTATTTGAATTATTGTTGTTTAGTTTGAGGTAAAAAGATGCAATTTTGAGCTTAAATATTTAAGTAAATTAAGTTTTAATTAATACTTTCATGGAACTTATATTGTATATTTTATTATTGAAAATATTTAGTTTTAATTTAATTTATGTTATTTTTGTAGAGAATTTGTTGCATTTTTGCTCTTGAAAAGCAAGAATAATGAAGGAAAAGAAATGGCATTTTCAAGGAAAGAAAGGAAAAAATGGCAAAGCCGAAATCAACCACCCAGCTGCCCCTTCAGTTCAGCCCGTCTGCCTCAGCTCATACAGGCCCACAGCCCAGCCCGTGCACCCCATCCGGCCCACCAAAGCTCCCAGACCCTCACCACCTCCCAGCCCCTTGCTCCTGCCTCCACGGCCCTCTTGCCCAATCCGCACCCCAGGCCTTCCTTCAGCACTAGCCAGCCATATGGGCCCGTCTCCTGGCCGAAGCCCACACGCCCAGCAGCTTGCCACCAGCCCATCTCCAGCTACCTTCGACCCAACCAGGCCCATCCGCCAGAGCACTTGCCCAGGCCAGCAGTAGCTCCTCCCTGCCTCCACCACGCCTGGCTTGCCTCCAGCCCAACACACCAACACACAAGCCACCAATGCCACTTTTTCTTGAGCCCAACATCCTTTTGTCCCCTTGTCCCCTTTTGTCCCTAAAATACCAATTTTTTTACCTAAACTTTTCTACACATTTTACCCAAAAATCATTATTACACATAAAATTTACCCCTACTTACCTTATTATTCTTCATTTCAAATTTAATTTAATCAATTTAAATTGATTATTTTAAGCACCTTTTTTGGCTATAAATAAGGGATTTGAGAGTACTTATATGAGGGGGAGGGGGTTACACTACAAAGTTTCTACACTTGGAAGACCATTCCATTCTCTTCATCTTTTTCTTCTTTTTGGTCATTTTTTCTATGAGTTTTTAGAGGAAAAATTTGGAGGTTCCTCCTCCAAATTTTTCTATTTATGTTTGTAATTTCTATTTTAGTTATGAGTTTCTAATATTTTTAAGATTATTAAGGTGATGATGAAACAATATGTAACTAGATAGTATTTGTGTTGTATTTTGATTTCCCATTTTGTGCAATAAAGTTTATGGATTTTCTTCTTCAAATATTTTCTTTCATCTTAAATATCGTGTATTTTTTATTGTTAGCACATATTTATACTTTGTTCTTCATTAGTGCAAAATCATAATATTCTTTGATTAAGGTGTGCCATTAAATTGTGCACATCAAATGCTTAGAACAAAAATATTATATTTTGCCTTATAAATAATATTCATTGATTTATTTGTTATTTCATTAGACTGATTTACATTAAATACTTTGAAATTATAATTTTAAAAGTGATGATAAATCCTATATTTTTTTATAAAAAAAAAACTTGTGCTTAAATAGAATATCTAATTTGAATAAGTGATGGTTTGATTAATTTCTATTATTAATAAAACTTGGAAATCAATGTACTTATAAATATTATTGAACTTATATTTTGTGGATTCTATTATCTTAATAATCTTTCTTCTACCATCTTGTTTACAATTATTAATTTAAGTATATATATTATCTTTAATATCTTTATTATTATCTTTTATTTTATTTTCTTGATACAAAAATCTCATCAATCTTTGGAGCTAGGTTAGAGTTTATTAATTTTGGTTTAAAATAGTTTTCTTTTTTATTTTAGACAACTCCTTTGAGTTCGATCTCGTGCTTACACGAACACTATATTTCATATACGATTTGTGCGCTTGCGAGTATACATTTTTAAAATATACCTGTTTTGGGTCCATCAAGTTTTTGGCGCCGTTGCCAGGGAGTTGCAAGAAAAGAAATGAAATTTATCTCAAGGTTAGTGAATTCTTCTACTAGTTATTTTAATTTTTGCACTTAAAAAAAACTATATACAAAAATATAACAACTAAAAAAAAGGATAAAAAGAAAATTTGGGACAGTTCTACCACCCATAAAAAAAAACTTACTTATTTAGTTATATTTAATTTTTTTTTTTGTTGACGGCACTTGTGCCTCCTATCTATCTTGTTAATTTTTATAGTTGACGACACTTGTGCCTCCTATCTATCTTTTTAATTTTTATAGTTGACGGCACTTGTGCCTCCTATCTATCTTTTTAATTTTTATAGTTAATGGAACTTGTGCCTCCTAATTTTGTTGTAACTTTGTTGTAATTTTATTTATTTTATATCGAAATATCACTCCATCTTACTTCCCAATACTAAAATAACACTCTATCTTACTTCCCAAGTGTTTAGAAAAACTTGGATTTGAAAGTTTTATCCCCAAAATCCTAGTGTTTCTCTCTAGAATGAACTTAGCAGCTTGGAGGCTCTGAAGAATACTTTAATGATGATGCAAATGACTGAGTGAAAGATCCTATTTATAGAGTTCAAGGAGTGAAACTAACTCCTTTTACAATGAATAAATAATTGAATAAAAAAATTGAATTTTCTGCTCAAAAGATGCCCAGAACTCGGTCAAAAACGTTCAAGAGCAAGTCCAAGTTGTTGAGGGCTGTTTCTAGCTCGAATTCCACGGATTTTTAAAACATACAAATGGAGCCGATATATCACCCCCTATAGGCGATATATCGCCTCCCCCTTTGTCCCGAGACTTTTTTTTTTGTTCGTGTGAAGTCGACGTGTTTTCCGTATCACCCATAGACGATATATTGGCTCCTATAGCTGCGATATATCGTCATACGCTGATATATCAAACACGTTTTTGCACACTTTCAGTACACTTGAAGTTTGTTTAAACAACTTTGACTGGGTAAAACGTAATCCTAATAGCTGAGGAAAGGTTCTAGACTTCCTAGGTTTATCTTTTATTAATTTATTCATCTAAAATCCTTAAATCATGAATAAACATGCATGTGACACAAGTGTCACGTTCATAATTATTCTATCTAAACTTTAGGTTATATTAAATATCATTTCTAGGACCAGCTATATTAATCAAACCTTATGTTGAAATTAATATTTCTAAACTGTAGGCTAAACTTATAAAATCCATAACTATCTCTATGAGTTTCCAACTAAATCCCGGCTTGAACCAATAACCACAAAAACCAAAATAGTAAGCTACTACAACTACTATCTAGCTAAGTAAAATTCGGAGACGCTACATTACTCAAGTAATATCTAAGAAAAACTAATCCTAACGTTTGATGAGAAATAAAAAAGGGATATTCAAAAAGGGATTGGCTATCAAGTTAGGGTTATATGAACAAAATAGGCCAATAAGCTCAAAGTTGGGTCACTAGGGATAATAATTACAAGGTAGGCATGAAAAGCTCAAACGATCCAAGAAAATTTGCCAAAATCTTCTCTAAATCACTAAGCCTCCTAGGGTTTCGCCTCAAGGGAATTATCAAGCCATTTCTAAAAACTTAAACCTTCATGAATACTTAGTTAAATCTAGGGTGAAGGATTTCATTGTCAAACTATGCACACTCAATTGGGACACATTCTCACTATGGTTGAATTAGCACCAAAAACTTTAAGTACTAAAGGCTCACTAATACACAAGAGTTAAAAAATATTGGCATTTAGTTTTTTTGACATTTTATCATCGAGCCACCCCACACTTAAACACAACCATTACAAGAATTGATTCCATTACAACCTAGACTCACAACTCAAAACTCAAACAAAACACACCTAGCAACACCTAAAACTTAAGAAAATAAAAGAAATTAAGACAACACAATAGCAATTATAAACAACACCCCCCAAACTTAAGGAAGAGCACTGCCCTCAGTGCAAAAAAAAAAAAAAAAACAGAACAACACAATACAAAACAAAGGAAGAAATAAAAAGTGTGCTGGAAAATAAAGAAACTCCCTCTACTTGACATCCTCCTCCTCTTCCGAAGAGGCATTTGTAGCGGAAGGTTCAGGTGCATGCCACCGCTCCATAATGGCCTCGGGGAACTCTGGGAAAGACTCAATGGGCTGGAAAGAGTGACGCAAGACATTGTCACGCTGGCGCACATATCCCCAATAGGCGTGCCCCTGGGCCTCCATGTGATGCATTAGACTGAGCATGCTTTGGTGAGTGGCATAAAGCTCAGCGATGGTGCAGTCCAGAGGGGCAGAAGATTCATGGTTAGACGATGGTGGTGGAGTAAAGGTAGAAGCTTGCTCTCTCAGAATGGAAGCAACTTTGGTAACCTTTTGATTTGTATGCTCATTAATATTATCTAGAGAGTGACATCTTTCATCATCTGGAGCTAGGGGCACACCCGATTTAGGGCACAACATAGTGATCAATGTGGGAAAAAAGGGGTCCCTTACTCTTTATAGAACCAAAAGCCATGTTCTCCTCTGAAATGAGCTACCCCACATTAATGGATAGCCAGTCAAAATGCTGAAAAAGTAGTATGACTCGATCTTTGCTAACTGAGGTGTCATGGGTGGTGGGCAACATGTTGGTTTTGATAAAATGGTTCCATATGCAAGCAGGAGTTGTTAAAGCAGTACAGGGGATAATGTGAGCTCCATATTTCTTCGAAATAGTCCATTGTGTTCCCTCCACAGTCACTTATGTTAACATATTGGCAAGTTGTTCATCACTTTGTCGACGGGCAATGTCTCCATACTCAGCCTCATCGATATCGGGCAACCCAAAAACAACATTGATGTCCTGAGGCGAAAAACTAACTTGCTTGCTTCGGACCGTGACTTGTCTTGATTTTGTTGAGACAAAGTTAACATTGAATTATTTCACCAAAGGAACAATAGCCTCACAAGATGTTGTACAAAACTTAAGCCACCCTTGATTTTCAATAGCAGTCGCTACATAATCAGGATTGCAAACATTTGGGAATGCTCTCTCAAACCAAATATCTCTCTGAACAGCTGTTTTGAATTTTTCGGCAGCCCTCGAGGACATGAATTTCTCAACAACGGGTTGTTCCTTGGCCACTGCCTTTTTATTTTTCTGTGCTACTTGCTTGGTTCTAGGCATAATGATCAATAAAAAATCCAACAACAAAAATGAATTTAAATGCCGAAGTTAACAAAACCAAATCAATGAAGTACCTTGAAAGAACTTGAGACACTTGAGGGTTACCTTTGTTGTAAAAATTTATGGAAAAAACCTAGGAAGAACAAAACAATGAGTTGCCGTGAGTAAGAGAGGAAACTTGTTGTGGGTATGGAGTCGTGGTTGTAATGTCCAAAATTATCTAATAATGTTTAGGACGTTGATTAGGGGGCCAGGATGGCAAATTAAGGAAAATTATGTGTTTACATGATATATATATATGTGTGTGTGTCCTTACATGATTATGTGAGTTATATTATAATATGAGTTGATATGCATGTTTAGGTGTATTAAATATGTATGTGGGCCCGTTTCTTATTAGAAGGAAAATTTTCATAATTTGGCCCGTTACGGGTATATTTGGCATACATGTGATATATGTGTGAGACCACATTATTATGTGGATACATTTGGGTTACTCGGCACGAGACGATCCTAGGAAGCAAGTGTTGGGAAAAATTATACAGGATCTTGTTTATTTTCATATAAATCTTATATCAAACAAATTAGTATGAGACAACCTAGAACATGTTTCTATAATTGAATTCAAATAGAAATAATGATAAGAACACTTACATTATACGCAGCGGAATGTATTAGTCCTTCTTTCAGATTCTCTAACCTTTGAATCCTTTCTGTTGCAGGATATCACCAAGAAACTGAATCGATCTTCAATTTTCTTCATAGTCTTCCAAAGTATCCTTAGAATCACCTAGAATAGAAAGGGCAATTCTCAACACATGTGATAGATACAAAGAGAAGAAGAATAGAAGAGAATATTGAGGCTTAGAAAAGGACTTATGCTGTAGAGAGAATCTAAAACACAGAGCATCAAGAATAGATCATCTGAACTTCTCAAAACAAGTCTTTCAAAAAAATAATTTCAACTCTCACTTATCATTCTTTTTATAGGCTCAATTAGGTCATTTATTTTAATTAAAATATCAATAAAATAATAGATAATATCAGCCAATAGGTCGAAATTATCATGGGCTCTAGGCCCGTGAAATTTCCTATTTAATTATAAGCCCGTTAGACTTAAAATCAAGGTCTATATTATTTTCTATTGATTAATTAATTAATTATTTAAACCATTTATCAACTTAATTATTTATAATTTGAACCTTGATTTAAACTTATTTATTAATTTAGACACCAATTTGTCTTCATTAATAAATCTGTCCTAAAATCTCTTTTCTTCTCTAAATTGCATAACTCTGTGAAACTATCCAAAATTGACATGGTCCGTAGGGTAAACTGGTAATGAACAAGTCAAAGAACTCAACTAATACAATCACTTAGAATACTAACCACTCAGAATTGAGATTGAATTGACCTATGGTCAACTATATGATGTGACTAGAATAGATAATAACGGTATGTTTACTTATCCTATCTACTGTCAATATCGGTACAGTCCGATGTAACAAATACACCCGATCTTATCTACTTTGCTAATGTTCTGGAAATAACATAACACTGCGATGTGTCAGTAGATCATATCGTAGATTGGGAAGTCAGTGTAAATCCTGTGCACTGAATAATCTTAGGACTAACTTATTTTGAACATATAATCATATTTATATTCCACTGTGATTACGTCACGATAAATACGATTATCTATATCCTCAGTATTTAATAGAAGTTTATATTAAACAAATAATCATGAAAATAAAACATGTGAGCAAAGTGATTGACCAAGTCAAAAAATAATTTCTATTCTTTTACTGATAATAAAATGAGATTACAAAGAAATTGAGTTTTAATTAAGGGATAAAACCCCAACAAACTCCCACTTGCACTAATTGAAACTAATGCCTTAATTCTACTAATCACATTTCCTTGATATGCTTATCAAATGTAGCTTAAGGTAGTGTCTTTGTAAACAGATCTGCAAGATTGTCTTCAGATGCAATCTTCATAACCTTCACATCTCCCCTGGCCACATATTCTCGAATTATGTGATACTTCCTTTCTATATGCTTACTCTGCTTGTGACTTCGAGGTTCTTTCAAGTTGGCTATCGCTCATGTATTGTCACAAAACAATACAAGCAGTTTATCGATATTTGGAATAACACCAAGATCTGAATAAAACTTCTTTGGCCAGATAATTTCCTTAGTTGCTTCAGACGCAGCTATCTACTTAGCATCCATGGTGGAATATGAGATTGCAGACTGCTTTATGCTTCTCCATATCACATCTCCACCCCCAAGAGTAAGCACCATTCCAGAAGTATACTTCCTGTCATCGACATCTGTCTGAAAATCTTAATCGGTGTAGCCTACAAGATTTAAAACACCACCCTTGTAGACTAACATATAATCTCCAGTCCACCTTAAATACTTCAGAATATGCTTAACTGCTATCCAATGTTCTGGTCTTGGGTTTGACTAATACCTGCTCACTACTCCCACTGCATAGCAAATATCTGGCCTAGTACACAACATAGCATACATTGTACTTCCAACTGTCGATACGTAAGGAAATTTTCTCATTGCATCTTCTTCTTCAAGAGTATGGGGAGATTACTTCTTTGAAAGATGAATTCCATGGTGAGATGGTAAGCGTCCTTTCTTGGAATTTGTCATTGAGAAACGTTCAAGCTCTTTATCAATGTAAACAGCTTGAGATAGAGCTAAGAGTTTGTTCTTTCTATCCCTAATGATCTGGATACCTAGAAATAACTTTCTTAACACAAATCATTCATCTGGAATTGAGTGCTCAGCCAATTCCTCACATCTGATATTTTATTAACATTGTTTCCAATGAGTAAGATATCATCTACATAAAGAACCAAGAATACCACTATTTGATTATTTCATCAAACTTAAGATTCCAGGAATGAGAAGCTTGCTTAAATCCATAAATGGACCTATTCAACTTGCAAACTTTTCCTTCTTGTCCAACTACTTTAAATCCTTTTGGCTGGTCCATATAAATGACTTCATCAAGCTTCCCATTAAGAAAAGTTGTCTTGACGTCCATTTGCCAGATCTCATAGTCGAGAGCAGCTGCTATGGATAGGAGGATGCAAATGGACTTGAGCATGGCTACCAGACTAAAATTTTCCTCATAGTCCACGCCTTCTCTTTGGGTATAATCCTTTGCCACTAATCAAGCTTTACAAGTTTCAATATATCCATCAACACCTCGTTTATTATTGTAGATCCACTTGCACCCAATGGCCCTAAAGTCACTAGGTGCTTCCACAAGATCCCAGACGGAATTTGAGTACATGGACTCAATTTTCTGTTTCATGGCTTCGAGCCATAGTTCCTTTTCAGGGATAGTCATTGCCTGTTTGAAAGACAACAAATCATCGTAACTAGTGTCACTAACAACCATATTGGTTTCACCATCCAAACCATAGCGAACTGGGTTCCTAAAAACCTTCCCACTATGATGAGGCTCCGTGACTGCTTGCTCAGGAATAGTGGTACTTTCTTCATTTAAATCGACTTGTGTTGGTTAGACATGAAGAGTGGGAATTTCATCATCAACCTGCATTGATGATGATGGAACATTGGTTGGAGTCAATTCTTTAACCATCTCCTCTAAAACTACTTTGTTGCGGGTTTGAAGTTTTGGACATAGTCATTTTCCAGAAAAGTAGCTGTAACACCCTACTTCCTTAGAGCCGTTACTATGTGAGTTAAAAAAATGTGTCACTAGCTCGCTAATCGAGGTTTTAGGTTAAAAGTGTGACTAAACTGAAATAAAACTCGTTTAACAACATTAATTATAATATTTGGACATTCATTGAAATTATAGAAAGTTATACAGTTGGGATCCCAAAAATACTGTTTAGAAAATTGTATTACAACTCAAAATATAAAAATGGTTGACCTAGGCAAAAAAACAACCATTACAGTACATTTTCCCAAAAATAACCCTGGTCGTGGCAGCCAGGCAGGCCGAACATGTACCCGTCACTCCACTCTCTCCATACTCATGGTTGGTCAACCTTCCCTTTACCCTTACCTGCACCATAGAGCACCCGTGAACCGAAGCCCAGCAAGACAACTCAACACAAAACATATAACATATACATATCAATCCACAATAGACAACAAAATAGCCAACAAGCTAAACACATAGCCGCCAACGTCGTCCCAGGCGCTTTACCAGGCCCTGGGTTTGCGGTGTTCACCGAGAGGGTGGATACAGCACCCTAGGAGGGTCTCTCCCTAACGGCCTGCACTCAATGTGCTTTACGCCGATCCCGACCCCTTGCCTACCCAGCTTCTTGTTGTTCCCGACCTTCGCTGTTCACTTACAAACACACATATCATAGCATAATAATCACATATATTCACAAATATATTAAGCATAAGCAATAAGGACGCGCCCTGAAATACAAACAATAGGGCCGTGCCCTGTTCTATGAGTACAACAGTTTTCTTACCTTTAGTCCAAGCACGAGTTAAATATAAACAACCCTCGAGCTCGATCTTGTCCCAAATCCTAGCGGTAACCTAGTCACAACCATAGATAATAACTTCATTAGGATTCAATCCTCAAAATCGAACTCTGGGTACAATTTCGTGCTCTTGGGACTTCCGATCCCACCCAACGGGATGGTGGAACCATCCCCCGAGCCTCCCAAGTCCTTTCCAAACTCTAAAAATGAAGCTTTCTGAGATTAACATAGCGTTGGGGCGCTAGAAACCAGTGATGGGGCGCTACAACAAGTCAGAGTGCCCCAAACCCTCCCCTGCATAGCACTGGGGCACCCAAACCAATGCTGGGGCGCTACTTTTAAACCCAGAAACCCACTAGTTTCTCTTTTCCACCATTTCTCCGAACCTAGGCTTGTCTAACCCATTCCCCAAGTGTACCCAAGTTCCAATTGGACCCAAAAATCCAAATAAACAACATAAACAACACATATGCATAAAAAACAAACCCAAACTCACATCCAAACTCCAAATCACTCAACGATCTAAAATTGCTCAAAGCTTAAACTAAACGAGAAACTTTTCAAAAGCTTAAAGGAATCCTTACCTTTAGAGAGGAATTCGGCCCTAGGTTGCCTTAAATGCCACTCCAAGCTTCCATTCTCAGATTTCCAAGCTATTGTTCCTCAAACTTCATCCCAAAAATCCAATTTTCAAAGATTATACTCAAAACTCACAAGAACAAGTGAAAGGCCTAAAACCAGAAAGTGAAATTCTTACCTCTTCTTAGATTTCGAAATTTCTAAGACTTGGTAGCTGTTAATCCACTCCGACAGCTTGAATCTACTCCCAATTTCTCAAACCACCAAAATCCTCAAGCTTGTTCTTGGATTTTCCTCTAGAGCTCTTGAGAAACTAAGTGAATATGGAGGAGAGTGATAAACGTGCAAGGATTTCCTTCAGCCATGGGTATTCTTGCTCTAAGCCCAAAAAAACCACTCTACCCCTCCCTCTATCTTAGTTCTAGGCTAACCCTTAAGGGTATCTAGGTTCTTTCACCCTTTTATCATAAATGCCACCTTTTTACTATTATTTCAGTAACAACAGTAACCTCAGGTTACTAATAGTTACCAAATACCAAATTTGTAACCCTTTGCTAACACTGCGGGACAGGATCTCCCAATGCCGAAAACACTGGACATAGCTCAAAATCATACCCTCCATGGGTTCAATTTACAGGAATGCCCATGGTTACCAAGCATGGGGCTTTAAACACAAATAAATTCACATACATATTATTTACATTTATGCCCTCACCGAGCCAAATTTACAAATATGCCCCTACTAACAAAAACAATGGGCCCACATGCATAATTAATTCACCTAAACATGCATTTCTAATCATATGGTCATTTAATCCACGCAGTAACATAATTAAATCAATTATTTCCTTCCTGGCACGCTAATCAAGGACCTAAGCCTTATTAGATTGGGACGCAACAGTAGCATTCGTAGAAGCACATACTTTCTTTTCTGAATGACTATAGAAAAGTCCACCCCGAGTGCCTTTGGATAGCCAACAAACATGAAAACTTCGGTTCGCGGTTCTAGATTTCCTTCCATTTTCCTCATGTCGTGGGCGGGACACCCCCAGATTCTAAAATGACGTAAGCTAGGTTCACGACCATTCCAGCGTTCGAAAGGTGTTTTGGGGATTGATTTTGATGGTACGAAATTTAGAATGTCGTTCGCAGTTTCAATTGCATGTCCCTAAAATGAACTTAGCAGAGTTGAGTAACTAAGCATGCATCTAACTATTTCCAATAAAGTTCTGTTCTGGTGTTCTGCTACACCATTTTGTTGCGGAGTACCCGGGGTAGTAAGTTGTGATAAAATCCCAAGTTCAAGTAAATGATCTTGGAACTGCATATCCAAATATTCTCCACCTCTATCAGATCGCAAGATCTTTAGCATTTTACCTAATTGGTTTTGAGCCAAAGCTAGGAATGCCTGAAACTTTGAAAATGTTTCTGATTTCCTATGCATTAAGTAAATACATGAGTATATAGAGTAATTGTCAATGAAAGTGACGAAATACTCAAAAACACCCCTAGCGTGTACATTCAAAGGTCCACAAATATCTGAATGAACAAGTCCAAGTGGTTCCTTGGCCCTGTCACACTTTGCAGAGAATGGACGCTTGGTCAATTTGCCTTCTAGATAAGATTCACAGACAGTAATTCATCTTAGGTGAGTTCCCTTAAAAGCCCATCCTTTGTAAATCTTTGAATTCTATCATAGCCAATGTGACCTAGTCTCAAATTCCTTAAATACGTCATGTTATCGTTATCAGTATTTTGACGTTTATTGGTCCTAGGTTTAGCTACTTTGAATAAATCATTGTTAAGAGCGAGGGGTTTGTTAGGTCGCAGAATATAAAGCACGTTTTCCAAACATGCAATACACAATTATGATCCATTGAAATAAATAGATATATTAAAACTTGTGAAAGTCATAGCAAATTGTTCTAATTGCAACATGGAAACTAAAATTATATTTATACTAAAATCTGGAATAAAAAAATACATCTTTCAAAATTAAATATTTATTTTTGAACTTCAGGCGAGCTCTTTGTCTAGCTTGGATCGTAACGAACTCTCTGTTCCCAACTCTAAGCTTTAAGTCATCTTCATCCACTTCCTCCCATGATTCAAGAAGCTGTAAAGAGTTACAAACATTGTTAGTAGATCCAGAATCAATAATCTAAACATATTTATCATTCTCTAAACACATGTTTCTAAGATATATGAACTATAATCATTACCTTTGTTTTTAGCTACTAGAAATTGGGGCAATCCTGTTTCCAATGTCCCTTCTCTTTGCAGTGAAAACACTTACCATTACCATTCTTGTTTTTCTTGTTCTTCCCCTTAGGCGTCTGTACACTCGTCTTTGTAGCCTTTGTAGGCTTGGGGTTGTTGTTTTGTCCACTTTCCTCTTTTTCCAGCTTTCGAAGACGAAGTTTGGTTAGCTTCAGCCTTAGCTGGATCAGTAGCAGCAACAATAGTCTTCTTTTCTCCTCCCTTACTTGTTCCACCCATGATAGACTTGAAAGTATAAAGCTCGTTCATGAGCTGTGTTAGACCATAGTTGAGTTTATTAATCACATAGTTTGTGGTAAACGACAGGAAAGCTAGAGAGAGATTTTTTAGGATTAATTGATCAGGTGATCACGAACGTGCTGAGACGGTGCCATCCAAGCATTGGCATATTTCTTGGTGGCCTCAAAACGAGTATGCACAGACTTTGCACCGAACATGTCTTGGAGCTGATCCTTGATTTCGTAGGTTGTCTCGACATTCGCCATCTTTGTCTTGAGAGTATTGACCATACTAGTAAACATGTAGTACAATGCCTTGTTATTAGCCGTCTGCCAACACTCATATTTATCTCATATAGACTTGGTAGCTCATTCAGCTGGAACTTTCTGGGATTCCCCGGTCATGAAGAACTTGGAGTTGTCACAAATCAACACTATGTTGATGTTCTGCTTCCACTTAAGGAAGTTTTCTCCAGTGAGTTTCTCCATCAAAAGTTGAGAAAGGATGGGAGTAGGCACAACCATACTTAAAACTACATATTATCAATAAAATAGAAATCAATCACTTTTGCTCAATAAAACTTCTATTCACTCTAATTTCAAGAAATAGCACAACATATATCAAAAATATCTAAGATATGGAAAAAATACCAAAATAATCATATATCTATTTCTTTAGGTTTTTAACTATTCTATGATATCGTTGTCCCAGTTGGTGAGAGTAAAAAAATATCATTAGTTAAATAGAATTGTAAAATCATTTTATAATGGACACCATTCTCAATAACCTACTATTTGATCAAAATAAGAAAACAAAATCTCTTATTTTATGAGCTAGACCCACGGTTTCGATAATTATAGATTTAGTCCTAGTAGTCACCGTAGGGGTGAGTTTAGTAGAATTTGACCTATAATTATCTATCTTTCAAAATCAAACATTGTCTAAATAACTAATGAACACCTTCCGTAGGGGGACGAATCAAAGCGTCTCGAGGCCCCATTAAGTTATTGACCTTGTTAAACCAACGGTGGAGATCGAATATAATTATTAAAATAAGCTCATTATTAAAATAATATTTTTTTAATTAATTTTCAAAATTAATGACTATGGTTCTCCAAAATTTATAAAAACAAAATTTTAAAATCAAGGTCCTATAATTTTCTATTAATTCTAAAGTGTCATATTGAAACAAATTCAATTAAATTATAATTAATTTGTTGCTAATCAATATTTAGGTTTAACAATTTTTTAATGAATCTATACAATTAAGTCCAACTCAGGCAAATGGGCCTTTAAAATTGGGCTTGTTATGAGGAGGGTTGGGTCCAGTATGTCGTTCCCACTACTAACATCATCATACTTCCATACAAAGTCCAAAAGATAGGAATTTAAACATTTGTTTTATTAGTTGTTATTAATTGATTAGGCCCACCATAGTCATGCAAAGCAAAAGGGCCTTCACAAGTGGAACCACCCACAAGAGAGGAATTTAAACTTTACATTTTTTAATGGGCCCAAATAAAACCTATCATTTTATAAATGTTTTATCAAGAAAAATCCACATATTAATCAAACATATGGGCCACTAGATGCATCTAAGCCCAATTTCAAAAATATCACATATAGTGCAAATATACATGTTATAATTTGATGAGCCTAATCATGTTACTATATAAGCAAGTCTATGAATTTATGCAAAAATACAAGAATTGATTTCATTTGCAAAAAAAAAAAACCACAAGTAATTTTCTAGAACTTATCCAAAATTTTGAATTAATTAAATTTTTCCAAAAATAAATAAGTCAATTTAAATTAAATTTCTCAATAATTAACAAAAGTTAATTTAAATTTCTTTTATCAACAATCAACTTAGTTTTGGTCATTTTAAAAAAATATTAATTTAATTTAAATATGATTTATCAACAATTAAACAAAGTTAATTTAAATCCCATTTATTAAAAAATATTTTATTAATTGGTTTGGAAAATGTGATATTTTTCAAAATTTAACCAGTTATAAATTTTTTAACAAATATCATTATTTGTTTTTGAAATAATATCTTAAATAATTAAATAAATTCAAGAATCCATAAAAATATATAGTCAACAAATTTTTAAATAGTATAAATATTAAAATCCATAGAATGATCAGATATTAATATCTTCAAATATCAGATTTAAAAATATATATATATAGTATTAAAAAATATATTTAATATCTGATAACTTAATTATAATATTTTAATATTTAAAATTAATTAGTTAACTTATTTTTTAATTTGAATTTGAATTTTTGTAGAAAATATCTATTTTTAAGAGATCAAACAACAAAAATATCGTATTTCAAAAAAGATATTTCTAAATAATAGAAAAAATATGATATTTTTGTATTAACCCATTAAAAAATACATTCAAAATTCGAATTTTAAGAAAAAAATTTATCGCAGGCCGCGACCAGCAAAAAAGTGGCGTGACTAGAGCCCAAAATTTAAGAAAATAATTATCATAGGCTGTGGACAACAAAAAAGTGACCGCGACTAGAGCCCGAAAAAAATCAATAAAATTTTGTGTAATTTTTTCAATCTAAAAAGGTTTTCTAAATAATTTTAACCATGCTTTATATCAAATAAAGCATTTATAAAAATTAATTGCATAAAAAACACAACAAAATAACCCAAATCTGCTAATAATCATATAAGAATCAATATGCTTCATAAAAAACATGAAATTCATCCAATTATTCAACACATCAAATAATTCAATTTATACCATGTTCATGCATGAAAATAAAGATTACCAAAGACTTTGAGGCCAGTTGTTGGAAAAACTTATACATGATCTTGTTTATTTTCATGTAAATCTTATATTAAACAAATTAATATGAGACAACCTAGAACATGTTTCTATAATTGAATTCAAACATAAATATGATAAGAGCACTTACATTATATGCAACAGAATGTATTACTCATTCTTTCAGTTTCTCTAACCCTTGGATCCTTTTGGTCGTAGGGTATCACCAATAAACTGAACCGATCTTCAATTTTCTTCACAGTCTTCCAAAGTATCCTTAGAATCACCTAGACAAGAGTGGGCAATTCTCAACACATGAGATAGACACAAAGAGAAGAAGAATAGAAGAGAATATTGAGGCTTAGAAAATGACTTATGATGTAAAGAGAATCTAAAACCTAGAGCATGAATAATAGATCATCTGATCTACTCAAAACAAGTCTTTCAAAAAATTGATTTCAACTCTCACTTAGCAGTCCTTTTATAGGCTCAATTAGGTCATTTATTTTAATTAAAAAATCAATAAAATAATAGATAATATCATCCAATAGGTCAAAATTATCATGGACTTTAGGCCCTTGAAATTTCTCATTTAATTATATGCTCGTTAGACTTAAAATCAAGGTCTATATTATTTTCTATTGATTGATTAATTAATTAAATAATTATTTAAATAAATTATCAAATGAATTATTTATAATTTGAACCTTGATTTAAACTTATTTATTAATTTAGACACCAATTTTCCTTCATTAATAAATCTGGCATAAAATCTCTTTGCTTCTCTAAATTGCATAACTCTATGAAACTATCCAAAATTGACCTAATCAACTTTGATATTTCTAATTGATAATTAAATCAATTAATTGAGACTATCTAGATAATTTTATCCAAGGTACAGTGGGGACCATGGGCCTATGAAATCAAGCTCCAATAAGTTATCATAAATTTAACAAATAAATTTACTAACTTATTAGTTCCTCGTGACTCCACCAAAGACTTGGAATTGCACTCTTGAATTCATAGAACGCTCTATAACAAATATAGATACATTAATAATTATCTATTGTTACAAACATAATTGTCACTAAATCCTCTATAGACTGTAACAACCCAAAATCACTAATATGGCTTAAGGACCTTGATTAGTGCGCTGGGAAGGCATAATTGGTTTATGTGTGAATTTATTGATTTAATGCATGATTATATGATAAGCATGCTTGTATGATTATATGAATGTAAATGTGGTAAAATGTTATATCTGTGAGAACCACATTATTATGTGGGTAGATTTGCAGCGTGCGAATTGAGACAATCCTAGGAAGCCAGTTAGCGGGAAGTCACAACGGGGCTTAATACTTGACTTGGGGCAAGTCAAGGGGTAATTCGGATATTAGATGATTATTTGGGTTATCAGATTATGGAAGTAAATATATTTAGATATATTTGAGGTTAGGAAGCTTAGGCGGGAATATTGGGGAATTTTACTGTTTTGCCCTCGGGGACGTTTTCGGCACCCTGAGCCTCGGGATTGACTTAATTAACCAAGGGTTAGACTAAACAAAAGAGAAACCAGTAGAATAAAACACAAACTGACCTATTTTTCTGTTCTCTTCCTTCTCTTCTCTCTCTCAAGAAAAACCACTGGAATTTAAGGGAAATCAGCTGGGAATTCAATGGTTTGGGCTGGAATCTTGAAGGTTTAATCTAGTGCTCAGCTAAGGAAACTCAACCAAGATTAAGGTAAGGGCTGAAGCATATTCTTGAGCATTAGAATTTTGAGTTTTGGCTGAGTATTAAGGGTGTTTATGGTTTTGATGTTTAAGGATTGAATTAAAGCTGAGAAGCTTGGATTTTAGCTTAGGAATCTATTAAGGAAGTGGTTCAACAAAGAAGGTAAGCTTCAATTCGTAATTTAGAGGTTAAAATCTTAGTTCACATGACTGGTTTTTGGTGTTTTGAGCTGCTGGGTTTCAGAAATCAAAAATGGGATTTTAGTAGGTTTTTAAGCTGGATTTCTGTTGGATTATGATGTTAGAATCATGTTAAAAGTTTTTTGATGAATGGGTTTTGAATTAGGGTGCTTTGGGGTGGTTTTGAATAAGGTTAGGATGTTAGATATGGTGGATTTTCTGGGCACGAAGGGTTGGGCCGCGGCTCTATTCTAGAGCGTCGCAGCCCTACGAAGCAAGTGAGCTAGGGAGGCTCTGCCGAAGGGGTGCCGCGGCGCGTGTCTGCCCTCTGAGGGGCTTGGTTTCTGTTTCAGGGGCGGGCCGCGGCTAGGTTTCAGGGGCCGCAGCCCTTAGGTGCATTTTTTATCTTTTGGGGATTTTAAGCACGGGAACCTAACCTACGGTGCTCGGGATCAATTTCACCACCGTGCTTGGTGGAATTCAATGTCCCGGAAGTTAGCATTGTAGCGAGAACCTAACCTAGGGTGCTCGGGATCAATTTCACCACCGTGCTTGGTGGAATACGATGTCCCGGAAGTTAGCATTGTACCCGGAAACCTTTATTTGAATATTAATGGAGTCCATTACCTTGGTTGTGACTAGGTGTTAAGCTAGGGCTCGGGAAGCGGATCGTGCTCGAGAGTCATCACTCGTAGTCAATGAACGTGGAAATTAAAGGTAAGAAAACTGCACCCGGTTGTGTAATTGTAATGGGACTAAGGGTTCCCTAATGTGTATGCTTTGAAAGGATGGTATTATGCCATGTAAACAGTAAGCCAACGGCCTAAGAGTTCCAAGGTTACACTAGCGCACAGGGCGCGGCTCGGACACTGGTAGCCGAGGATTGCTTATTATGCACTGAGCTTGGTTTAAGCGGGCCAGAGTTAGTGGGGTAATCAGTGGGTGCGGCCTAAGTTGTCGGCCCTGTTAATCATGTAACTTGATTGTTATTTATGCTTGGTTGCATCTTTGATTCTGAATATATGCTATGTGGTTAATATGAGTGCTAAGTCTTCGATCATGGTTATAAGACTATTCATCTGTTATTGTTGTTTGTGATGCATTTTATGTTTTCTTGCTGGGCCTTGGCTCACGGGTGCTACGTGGTGCATGTAAAGGCAAGAGAAAACTTGATCAGCCCTGACTTGGAGGGCTCTGTGAGCTTAATGTACATGACCAGCTGCTCAGCCGCCATGGTTGTGAGGATGACAGGAACAGCAGAGCTTTAAACATCTGTTTTGCCTTAGAATGGCTGATGGTTGTCTGTATTTTGGAGATTCTATAAACCAACTTTTAAACACTGTTTCTTTTTGGGATCCCATGTGTAAAACTGTTTAATTATATAAAGTGTATCTTTTGAGACCAAAACCCTTTTAAGCCCTAGCACATTTACGGTTAGTGACACGTTTTTAACTAAATGACTTGATTAGCAAGTCCCACACCTTTATAAGTACACAATGTAGCGGTCTTGGCTATCCAGGGTGTTACATAGACGGTCTACAATGAGATGGGACTAAAATACCATTTTACCCCGCGTTGTATTATATCCTTAAAACACTTAGTTCCTTGTAAATGATATTTTAGTAAACTAATATTAATTACTGAAATGAGATCTCTATCATTTAGCACCTTGAACCAATCTAAAAGGAAACCATCATTTTACTTCGTCATTAGAAGCTATAGATGTTCATATCTATGATTAACACTCCCACTCAATTATACTACCAAGTTCCCAAGATGTAAGTATGGGCTAGTCTGTAGGGTAAGCTGCTAACGAACAAGTCAAAGAACTCAAATAATACAATCAGTTAGAATACTAAGCACTCAAAATTGAGATTGAATTGACCGATGGTCAACTATATGATATGACTAGAATAGATAATAACTATACGTTTACTTATCCTATCTACTGTCAATATCGGTCCAACCGGATCTAACAAATACATCCGATCTTATCTACTTTGCTAATGTTCTGGAAGAACATAACACTGCGATGTGTATGTAGATCATGTCATAGATTGGCAAGTAAGTGTAAATCCTGTGCACTGACTAATCTTAGGACTAACTTATTTTGAATATATAATCATATTTATATTCCACTATTATTACATCACTATAAATATGATTAGTTATATATTCGAGATTTAATAGAAGTTTATATTAAACAAATAATCATGAAAATTAAACATGTGAGCAAAGTGATTGACCAAGTCCAAAAATGATTTCTATTATTTTATTGATAATAAAATGAGATTACAAAGAAATTGGGCTTTAATTAGGGCATAAAACCCCAACATCAAGTTAGCGAGAAGTCACAACGGGACCAATACTCGACTTGGGGTGAGTCAAGGGGTATTTTGGATATTTAGTACATTACTGGGATATTGGGTAATGGGAATGAATATTTGATGATATATTTGGAGTTAGTGAGATTAGGAGGGAGTTTTGGGGATTTTGACTATTTTACCCTCAGGGACGTTTTTGGGTACTCCGAGCCTTGGGAATTGATTAAGGTTACTTGAACTAGAAGTAACCTGACATAAATAGAAAAACACGTTCAACTCTCTCATTCTCTCTCCTGCTCTCTCACTTTCGGCTCGTTAGCATTTTCGAAGGAAACTCGAGTTTTAGAGCTCGGATTCAAGCGAAGTTAGAGTCATAATGATTCTAGGGAAGATTAGAAGCTTGATAGCCTGAGGATTTAGTTGGAAAACAATGTAATCAGAGGTAATCCAAGATTTAAGTTTATGAGCTTAAGTTTCTGAAGCTTTGATTGGATTTTATGGTTTTGATGAGTTTTTTATTTGTTTGTAACATGGTTTTTGATGGTTTTGGGCTGCTGAGTTGATTGGGAACTTTACTTTTGGGATTTGGATATGTTTGGATAGGTTTATGGAGGGATTTGGCTTGAGAAAATGGAGAAAAAAATAGACTTTTCATGTCGAGCCACGACCCTATTCTTGGGGCGCCGCAACTCTCTTGACCGCTAGGAAAAGCAGGTGCCTTCAGCCCATTTGAGTTGCAACGCCTGTTGTAGCGCGCCACGCCGCGGGTGGAAGCAGGGGAGAACCATAAGCCTTAAGAAATTTGTAAGATCACTCAGCTATCTTCACTCTCTCTCTCTCTCTATCTCTCTCTCTCTCGTTACTCTCCCTTTCCCTCTCCATTTGGTGAAGCTTGAATTTGGAGTAGAATTCTTGAGTTTAAAGACTTGGAGGTGATCATAGAGCTGAGAATTTAGGAAGTACAACTAGGGGTCAAATTAGCTAGCTGAGGTAATGTTTTTCTTCCTCTAAACTCACTAAATTTTTCACTGGTTTTGGTGTTCTTGAGCATTAAGGCTCGAGGTGATGATTTTGAGTTTTAAGAGGGATTTAGTTGGGGTTGTGGTGTTATTGTGTTGTTTGAGGTATGTTAAACTAGTTTGGAAGTCAATTTTGGCCTTGGTTCATATATAGGGTGAGTTTGGAGAGATTTGGCTCAAAGGAAAAGTGTTGAAAATTGGGTTGTGGGATTGCATAGGCTCTCTGACTTGGGGTGGGTCGCGATGATTAAGGGATTTTTGGGCCCTGGGATTTTTTGAGTGTGGGAACTTAACCCAAAAATCTAAGGGCTCGGGATCAATCCTACTACTCAGTTTAGTAGAATTCAACGTCCCAGAGGCTAGGACTCGGTCCGAAAGCCTTTATTTGCTAGTTATTGATGGGATTCTATACTTGGTTGTGACTAGGTTATCGCTAGGGGCTCGAAACCAGAATCATGCTCGAGGGTCGTTCTTAATTTACATTACACTCAAACCTGAGGTAAGAAAACTGCACCCAATACGTGCTGTACATGATTAGGGCTTGGCCTGAATGTTGAATATAAACTTGATTAGGGCTTTGGATATTTGTTATATGATATATGTTTGTCTACATTACCTGATTGAAAATACTTGACTTATAAGTAAAGAACAGCAATAGCGCGCTGAGCGCTGGTCGATATGGTTAGGCCTGATCAGGAGGGAATCATACGCTTGTCTGAACAAATGGTCATGGAAAATTAAGCCCCAGGTACATTGGGCTAGCTCCAAGGCTGGTTATACAGAGGATAGGGCAACAAGCGTCGAGGTGACTTATCAGTCCCATATTTTAGGGATGGGCCCCAGTGTGATTCATTAATTATGTATTTTGATCATCGGGCCCCGATATGATTCATTGATCATTTATCTAGGGCAACTGGCCCCATATGACGTTGTAGTCATTTATATGAATGGTATGCATGCATGAGTAGGGTTACTACTGCTAGGCATGCTTATTATGATTTGGTAACATGTTATTAGCTGCTTATGGGCATGTTTAAGTTTTCTTATTGAGCCTTGGCTCACAGGTACTATGTGGTGCAGGTAAGGGGAAAGGGGAGCTGGACTAACCGTGAGTTGGAGAGCTTCGGTGGCATTGTGTACATATGCAGCTGCTCGACCACCACGGTCGGGGTTTCTCAGAGGAAATAGGGTCAAACCTTAATTTTTCCACTTAGGTCGGCTGGTTGTAATTTTGAGTTGTAATTACCCTTTTGGAACTATAAAGAACTTTGTAAACATTTATTATGGGATCCCATGTACAACTTAACATTTTACGAAATATCTATTCCGTTGACCGAATTTTTAACCCTAAATCGTTAATCACGTTTAGTACCACGTTTATGGCCAAATTACTCGATTAGCAAGCCTACCACTATTGAAAATACACAGTGTAATAGTCTTGGCTATCTAGAGCATTACAGTGGTAGTAGTGGGTCAGAGTTTGATGAGCCTTGGCTGGGTTTAGGTCGTGGGGCGGGGGGAGGGGGGACTTTGGTCGTGGCTCTAGGAGGAAGCGGAGTTGGGGTTGGGAAGGAGGTGATGGTGTTGTTGGTTTGAGAGGTGGCTTTGAGCTGGGTGCGAGGTGGTTAGCTTGTTCGTGGGGTAGGCGGCTTGGTTTTGGGGCTGGGTTTGTGGTTGGGTGCAGGTGCAAGGGGGCTCGGTGGTTTTGTGTTTAGGGTCGCAGGTGGGTTCGTGGTAAGGAGGTGGAGGTGGGGTGCATCGAGTTCTGGTGGTTGTGCGCAGGGATGGGCGAAGGTGTGGGAGGCGTGGGGCTAAGTTCATGGTGAGGCGCGGCTGGTTCGTGGGTCTGGACGGAGATTAGGCACGCAGGTTGTGGTAGTGTTGTGGGGTTGGGTGGGAGGTGGAGATGGAGCTTCGGGTGGTGCAAGGTGGAGGTGAGATGGTGGGGTGGCTAGGGTGAGAAAAATGTGAGATGATGATGATAGGATTAGGGTTTCAAAAGAAGTTAGGGCTGAAATTGGAAGATTTAGGCCTAAATCAATCTTCTTTGAAATTTAGCAACTTTGCTGAAGCATTGTCAAAGAGTTGTCATTGTCCAATGAAACTTTGTTGTAGCATTACATGAACTTTGTTGCAACAAAAGTATGTTAGAGAGCTTGCTCAAAATTGATGTTGTAGCATCATATTGACGTTGCTACAACAAAAATGTCTTACTCCACCACCCATTTGATTCCATTTTCTCTGCAACCATAAGCACATTAAACCATCAAAAACCAAAATCTAAGAAAATATTTACTATATAGATTTATATTTTTTTTCTTTACTACTTTTTTTTTTATATATATTGTATTTATATATATATATATTGTTTGGGTTGCTTTACAATTTAAGCTCCAAACCCCACAGCAACCCAAGTTGTCACATCTTCTTCAAGGATCCTCCAAAGAGATTGAGCACTTGTTTGGCTCAACCACTCCACCCCAATAGGGCTTGAGTCTTTGGCCATTAACCTTGAATTCTCTTCCGGAGCCTTCTTCACGCAATTCCACCACTTCAAAGGGATACACCTTAACCACCAAGAATGGACTCGACCATCTTGACTTGAGCTTGCCTAGAAATAGCTTCAAACGCAAGTTAAAGAGCAAAACTCACTGGCCTTCTTCAAACACTCTTGGTTAAATATGCTTGTCATGCCATCTTTTTGTTTTCTCCTTGTAAAGTTTGGCATTTTCATAAGAGAATAAGCGCTTCTCTTCTAATTCATTCAGCTGCAACATTCTTTTTTCTCCTACAAGTTGCAAATCCATGTTGAGTGATTGAATAGCCCAATAAGCACGGTGCTCAAGCCCCACCAGTAAATGGCAAGCTTTGCCAATCACCAAATGATATGGTGACATCCCCAATGGTGTCTTGAAAGATGTTCTATAGGCCCATAATGCGTCATCTAATCTCTTGGAACAATCCTTGCAGTTGTGGTTCACCACTTTCTCAAGGACACATTTTATCTCTCTATTGGACAACTCAGCTTGCCCATTAGATTGGGGATGGTATGCAGTAGCTACTTTGTGCCTCACACATCATATTTATCCAACAAACTTGCTAGTAACTTATTCACAAAATGAGTGCCTTCATCGCTAATGATTGCCCTTGGGGTACCAAAACGAGTGAACACATTCTTTTGTAAGAACCTCATGACAACTTTAGAATAATTAGTGGGAGAAGCAATTGCATCCACCCATTTCGAAACATAATCCACAGCTACCAAGATGTACAAATTTCCATAAGATGGAGGAAATGGGCCCATGAAATCTATACCCCACACATCAAACAATTCAACTTCAAGAATATTAGTTAAGGGCATCTCATTCCTTCTAGAAATATTACCAACACTTTAGCATCGATCACATCTCAGCCCAAAAGAATGAGCATCTTTAAACACGGAAGGCCAAAAGAAACCACATTGAAGTACCTTAGATACAATGTGAGTTCCCCCAAAATGCCCTCCACAAGGTGAAGAGTGGCAATGGTGTAGGATATCTTCCACCTCCTGCTCGGGGACACATCTCCTAATCATTTGGTCAGCACACTATTTGAACGAGTATGGCTTCTCCCAAAAAGTAGTGCCTCGCATCACGCAAAAACTTCTTCTTTTGTTGGCTTGTAAAATTTGGAGGCAACAACCCACTAACCAAATAATTAGCAAAATCTGCAAACCAAGGAACAACTTGAGAGTGGTTTACCTCAAATAATTTCTCATCCGGGAATGTCTCCTTGACGGGAACTAAAAAACTTGATTCCTTATCACCTTCCATTCTTGAAAAATGATCCGTCATTTGGTTCTCCACTCATTTTCTATCTTGAATTTCCACATCAAACTCTTGGAGCAAAAACACCCATCTAATCAACCGAGGCTTAGCATCCTTATTTTCAATCAAGTACTTTATGGTTGAATGATCCATATAGACTATCACCTTGGTGCCGACCAAATAAGACCGAAACTTATCAAAAGTAAAGACAATGGCCAGAAGTTATTTTTCTGTCACTGTATAGTTGAGTTGAGCACCTATCAAAGAATGACTAGCATAGTAAATGGAGTGAAAGACCTTGTTTCTTTGCTTCCCTATCACTGCTCCCACAGCAAAATCACTTGCATCACACAGCAATTCAAAAGGCAAGTCCTAATATGGAGCCACAATAATTGGTGCTGAAATCATTCTGCTTTTCAAATCTTCAAAATCTTTCAAACATGCTCCATCAAAGTGGAACGGTGTATCCTTCTCCACTAAGTTTCAAAGAGGCATAGAAATCTTGGAGAAATCTTTTATGAACTGCCTATAGAACCCCACATGGCCTAGAAAAGTTCTAATGTTCTTCACTGAGGTAGGAGGTGGGAGCTTTTCAATAACCTCAATCTTAGCTCTATCAACTTCAATACCATGCGGCTGCTCGACCGCCACGGCTGAGGGTTGAAAGAGGAACTAGGGTTAAACCCTACATTGCCGCTTAGGTCTACTGGTTGTAAATATTTTCTTGTAATTAACCTTTAAATTATATTTTTGGGATCCTAATGTATACAGTAAACATTGTAGTAAAACGTTGTATCTTAACCAAATTTTTTAGTTTAGCACTGTTTAAAGTGCACACCGTAACGGTCCATGGAGTTTAGGGCGTTACAGTAACTGGTTCTATCTTTGTCTTTGAGTCTCGTTGTCTTACATTCTGAATAACTAACGATCTCCATGATAACTCATCTCGATGCTTTTGTAATGGAACATTGGTCTCCTATTTGGATGTTTGAACCGTGAAGGTCTCTCCCCCACTTCAACGGTTGGCGTCCTCAACAACTTGCCCACACGCAAGAATGTCTGGCCACCTCAACTGTTCATGCACACAACAAATCTAGAAGTGCACCCCACAGGATGTGACTCTCGAGTCAACTACTTCGTGTAGCACCACTGTCGATTCCCCTAAGCGTGCACTATCCACATAGTTATCCATCTGCTCTATACCAGCATCTGGCCCCTCCGAGCAACTTTTCTAGGCTTCTCTGGTCACTAAGTCCCAATAGCATGGCCCTCCGGCCCACATTTAAACTTAAGCACCATCTCGGCCTCCCTAAGCCTTCTTGTAGTACTAAGTTTCCTTGACGTAGCCCTCCAGCACTCTAGAAACTCTAGTACTATTCTGACCACTGCGCGCGATCTACTCGGTTGTGCTGGCCTTGGATGCATATATTCCACAACTCGGCATCTCCTACAATGCCTTAGTGTTGCTCACACAAGCTAACATCTCTGTGAACCAACACGTCCCACTCCATTGTCTCGGCGCCTCCCTTATTGGGCGAAACATGATAACATGTAAACACACCCAAGTACGACTGCCTTGTGACAATCGCGGCTACTGCCACCTTGGTCTCCATGTGATTCCATTTTTCCCACAAGTATAAATTGAAGCATTTCATGCTCATCTTAATCTGATCCCCCAAAGCTGTCCACTCTCGATCATTGTCGCGACCAATGTAAATCCCTGAAATCCCTAATGCGGTTTAATGGCTGGATTAGTAGGCCGGGAGGGTCATAGCTGTTTAATTATTCCATTAAATGAATATATGCATGTTTATGTGAATTATATTATAATATGATGTTATATGCATGCATGTGGGTCCACATTTGAATATTAGGGTGTTTTGATAATTTGGCCCGTCAAGGGTATACTTGTATATTTGGGTGCATATTGTGATTTGTGAATGAGATCCCATTATTATGGAGATATATTCGAGTTATTCAGCATGAGATAGTCCTATATAATGGATTAGCGGTTTTTTCATAATGGGGTCAATTATTGGGTAATAAGAATGTTTATTTGATGATAAATTGGGAGTATTTGAGATCAGGAGGAAATTCTGGAAGTTTTGACTATAATGTCCCCGGGGGTGTTTTTGGGACCCCGAGCACTAGGTTTATTTGAGGTTACTTAAGATTGAAGTAGCTTGTCAGATAGAACGTACGTTAGAAAACCTCTCGTTCTTTTCCGTTAGTTCATTTTTACTATTTGAAGCATTTTCAAGGAAATCTCGAGTTCTAGGAGTCAGAATCAAGTGTGGATCGAGGCATAGCGATCATAGGAAATATTAGAAGCTTCTTGACCAAAATATTTGACGAGAAACAACCCAATCAAAGGTAATCTAAGTTTTAAGTTTTGAGTTTTTAGAGTTTCTAAGCTTAGAATTGGATTTTGTGAATCGTTGAGTTTTTGGTTTGATTGAACCTCGGGATTTGATGGCTTTGGATCACTGGGAAGCTTGGGAACTTTGATTTAATGATTTGGAAGTGTTTAGGTATGTTTTTGGAGGGTTTGGGATGATGAAAAACGTGTTTGGAGATGGGTCTGGGTTGGGGGCCGCGGCCCTGTTCTTGGGCGCCGCGGCCCTAGCTCGAAGAAGCAGGTGAGGCAATTTTGCCTTTGCTGGGCGCTGCGGCCCTTGTTGTTGGGCGCCACGGCCCTTGCTCCTGGAGTGGCTGGGGGTCGCGGTCCAAGGTGTTAGGGTCGCAGCCCTTGAGCAGGGTTGAGCCCGTTTGAGTGTTTTGGCCCCGTGAACATGGTTTTAGGCCTCGGGATCGTTCCTACTACCCGGATTAGTGGGGATTGATGTCCCGGAGGCTAGATCTTGGTTTGGGAACCTTTGATTATCATTTTATTGATGGTGTCCCATATTTGGTTAAGACTACGTGACCGCTAAAGGGCTAAAAGTCAGATCGTTCTCAAGGGTCGTTCTTTTATTCATTCTCGCTCGAATCAGAGGTAAGAAAACTGCACCTTGTGTATGTGACATGCATGATTGTTATTGAGGCATGTTGATTGATAAATGTGGACATGGATTCAATATTAAATGCTAGTGAATATTGTTTACTTGTATATGGCACTGACTAGTCAGGGACACTGACCTAAGAGTCAGAAACGGCATAAGCGTCCTGAACGCAGGGCCGAATGAAGATTAGATCTAATCGATATCAGCATTGAATGACTCTAAGGCATTAACGCTGGACTGACCCTAAGGTCGATGAACGTATAAGCGCTTGGCTAGTCTAAGACTAGTTACTGAGAGCCAGGGCCAAAGGCCTAGGTGACCGTTCGCACATGGCTAGGGAACGATGTTCCAGGGTTATGACTCTATGGTCATGAAGAAGGTTATGTTGGTGACCAGTCACCATGCACCTATCCTATTTAAGCTAGTAAAAGGTTCACTTATCTGTTAAGCCCCAGTGACCCTAACGTCACAAGGCTAAAGGGAGCTATACCCAATTTAGTGACTTTTGTGATTGTCACTTATCTGTTTTGGACTGATAGTCCTAAATGATTATTATGATCATTGTTGATATTATATCATGCTATATTGTGTCTTCTTGCTGGGCTTTGGCTCATGGGTGCTATGTGGTGCAGGTAAAGGGAAAGAAAAGCTCACCCATCCTTGAGTGGAGAGCTTAGGTGGTGATGTGTACATATGCGGCTGCTTGACCACCACGGCCAAGGAGTTCTCAGAGAAACTAGGGGGTTTACCCTATTTTTGCTGCTTAGGTCGGCAGGGTTGTAAATTTGAAACAGTAGTGACCATTTTATGTTATAAATAACTTGTAAATGTTTTGATGAGCTCATGAACAGTTTATATACTAAATAAAATATATCCTTTCCTTTTTATTGGTTTTCCACCTTAGCCTGTTAATAACACTTAGAAGCACGTTTTTAACCAAAGGACTCGGGTAGCAAGTCAAATTTCTGATTCACCGTTCATCGTAATTGTTCTGGGGTAGCCAGGGCATTACAACCAACAAGCGTCTAACGACCACTATTATGCTTCCACACTCTTGCGTCCAAGTTCCCTTTTCAACAACAACGCTTCATGTGACTTACACTGTCAGTCAGGCGAACCTGAACTATTGAACCAAGCATACTACCTTGAACACTCAATCAAACCTTGTCTCATGTCAACGAGTTCCAACTCTTCATTAGCGCCCCTCCAAAATTGCACGTGGTTGTTGTATTTCTAGCATCACTAAACTTTGATTTGAAGCAACCATAACTTGCCCCCTCTCTAGGATGTCCAGTATTCCCACGAAGGAAAGCAACCAAGTCTCATCCCATCTCAGCTTACTGATCCTTTCTAGGTGACTACATGGCTCAACGACATCTGTTCAAGCATCGAGACCTTCTGATCCTTCTGTACACCTACATCCCCTCTAGGATGGGCCAACCAGGTTCATCCCCCACTTGTGATGAACCTGGCTCTGATACCAATTGTCCCGGGCTGACATTTTGACAGCGGAAATGCCCGTGCAATACCTTGAATCGTCTGAGCCAAGGTTAGCCTTCCAACCATTCGAATTACAATATGCACATTTTTCGCACAACCGTGTGCCTCTACACACTTCCCTCTCTCAAACAACTCTCGCTGAGTCATGCTCTCAAGCATCTATGAGTGCAATCATGCATCAAGGCTATCTAGCCAAGACACTCACAATGTCCATAGGTTCTCACTATGGCAAGGAAAATCCCAACACTGATGCTTACCCAGACATTCGCAAGCCAAGGTAGCATGTGTGGCCAAGAACCAACACCAAGTTGACGTGCCAACACCTATCATCATGCCCCATTCGATACTATCTGATTAGCTCATGTCACAGACCAAGGACTCTCATACGTCCATGGTCCAATCCTCAAGGCACCATGCCTTCACGCATGTATGCAGGCCCTCGAGACTAACTACCAGACTAGTTGCACACACTGGACCTCTGTCCTTCTCAAGCATTGCGCACTCTTCAATGCTTGTATGCTAGCAAGACCCAGGAATGACTTCCCATGCCATCTCATTTCGAGACTCATGGCCATGGTGCACCATGACATCTCTCAGAGTTTTGGGTACCATGTAAGCAGCATCCCGGCAAGCCAAGGGAACCGTACCCATAAACCTCTGGCAACACACTTCGACGCACTACCGGGGTGGCCCGGTAATGTCCATGAGTACTCCTACTCATGGAGACATATGAGTCCCCTCATGGTCCTCATATGTTCGCCCTACTAGTCCTCCCAACTAGTAATAGCTCACTTGATGCACCTGTGCCAGGGGGTGGTGGAGAGATGACACCAGGTGCTCCCCCTACGAAGAGTCTTCTGAGCTTTTAGCCTTCTACTATGAAAATATATGATTTTTGCTTGTGAGACATATTTCGCTCTCAGCTCGCCAATTCTCCCAATCTCCTGAATCTGATTGCACCATTGTGTTCATTGACCCTTCAATATGAAACCTACCAAGTCCCGTCAATTTATGGGCAATATTGAAGATATTTACGAAAATGTCACTGCCGTACAAACTAGGCATCAACATGCTCACCAGCCTGCACCCTCGTGCCCGCATCTGACCGAGCATCATCCTAGCTTGTAACATGCCCTCAAGGCCGGCATGTTACACCTAACAGCCCTGAAGACTTGATCAAACCTCCTAACAAATAGGACAATAACCACCTGCAAGAAGAAAGGGATATTTCCCCATCAGTTATGCTCAGGCACAACTAGTGGACGGAGGAAACAGTATAAATACAAACTCTCCACAACAGTGGAAGGGGTACAGAAAAATAGCCTACCGACCAACACTAGGAACATACCAAGCAGCTTGGCTTGGTACTTAGCAGTGATTCTGTCATACTGTATTGTCTTTGCGCGTGATTGAGCTCGATCGTTGTGCTGACACACTTTCGAGACTACCCAAGCTTCGAGCTCATCGTTCCAGTCGCAGCCTCCTCCCCATCCACTAATTTGGTCAAACTCATTCCTCGGAGAAGGTTGATGTGTTCGAGCATGCAGCTCAAGCTCGAACATTGCAACTCATGCTCGATCGCCAACAAGAACAAGTCAGGAATTATGCAAATTTGTACAAGTGTCCAGTCACTGCTTGTCATTTTCGAGCATACACTTTACGAGCCTACATTTCGTGGCTCATTTATGACTGTGTCAAAATTTGGATAGAACAGGGTGTAACACAAACATACATACTATGGTATAGATAATATAAAGTCGATTTAAAAAAATGTCAACAACATTATAAACTCAATTTTGTAACTATATGTAACAACATTAATGTCATATTATGTATTATAAAAAAAAATAGTTTAAAAAAAACATAAATTTTTATATTTTATTTAAGAAAGTTATTTTGATAAAATAATTATCACACACACTACAATATAGCTAATATAAAATAAAATTCACAACTATATGTAACAATATAAATGTCTTTTATCGCTAAAATGTCATTTATCAAATAACAAAAATATTTAATTTTTTAATTGTATATATGTCTAATGTTATTATGAAATTAATGTCATACATATTATGGTGTAGATAATATAAACTCATATGTAACAATTTTATGGAATATTTGTAAAAAAGAAAAAGAAGTATGAAATAACTTAAATTGTAATAACACATAGTACTTGATTAATTTGGAAAGTCACAATTTCATTAATTCAATATTATGTATTCATTTTTTTTACTAATTAAATTTTTTTATGCTATAAATACTCCCCAATCTCTCCTAAAAAACACACACACTCACACAAAACCAAGATTCTATATTATTTTACTAAAAAAAAAGTTTCATCCACAATCACCAACCATGTCTACGATCAACATTTCTGATACAACATATACCAAAAATAAAGAAACCTCTCCATCTTCTCATTCCAATGATCAAGACAAAGTTCGTGATGTTTACTCCGTGACATGTGTAATGACGATGAAGTAGAGTCCCCACTGAAGAAGATGAACATTGAACCAATTAGTGATGATGAGAAAGATGACAAACTGTTACACCTAGATTTCGAGACTTGAGGTTGTGACCTCGAAAGCTGGATTCGTCAGGTGTAAGCTCGCGATAGCTAAAATACATGTTCGTAATCTAGACGCCAAATCGTCAAAGCAGGTGGCAACCTCAAAGATGGGTAGCCTCGAAATCCTTATAAGCTCGAAAGACAGAACATCGGAGGACATCCATTGTCGGGTGGCCTCGGATCAAGAGGTCCGGGCTTGGCATAGGTGTGAGCTCGAAATAAGGTGGCTTCGATGATATTTACCCACTCCGAGCTGGTCTTGGGGAAAATAATGCAACTCGTAATTTATTCAGAGACCTAGACTGGCATGATGCTGATTGCTGATCTCGAACGACTTAATAGGTCACCTGAGGAGACGCAGTCTATGCATTCAAGAGATATTTATTGTTGTAACTTCCCTACAATAAAGGGATATTAACTAGTCGATTATACGCCCCTGGTCTTCAAGGGACGTTTCCTTGTATATAAGAGTTACAAACTTTAAAGTCATTAAATTTATTAATGTACAGAATAACTTCCTGAAACGTGTGGGATTGTATTTTGAGATCTCCTCTATAAATAGAGAGGTCGTGTACCTTTGTAAGGGACCGAAATTTTGTGATCTTGAGAGAATCTCTGGAGAATTCATCCCTGAAGAATTTCCAGAAATTTCCTAAGTCTTAATAAAAAGGACTCGTGGACTAGGCAGAGTTAACTGCTGAACCACGTAAAAAACTCTCATTGTTTTATTGTATTATCCTTTTTTGCCATAGTTTTTACTATTTACGTGCTCTACATTTTAAGTTGGCGAAAAACAGCGTCAACACAAACTGTGTGATGTTTCTCTTGGCGACGACCTAGAATTTAATCTCTTTTTTAAAGATTTTGATAATGGTATCGGTCCTATGATTGAAATGAATAAGTTCATGGATGGACTTTTTGAAGAGGTGCAAAGTTTTCCATTGCGCTGGAAAATCGTGTTAATCAATTCAAACTTTTTTTGAGGAAGAAGTGAAAATGAAAGTAAAGAAAGGAAAACAATTGAATGAGAAGAAGTAGATGAAGAAGAATGAATAAATTTTTTATGAAGATTCAATGTGTTTTTTTTAATATGTTTTTGTATGAGTTTAATTGTGTTTTTTAGCATATGTGTCATTATTGTTTGGTGTTATTTATAATATTTCATCATTTTATATTATGTTTTTGTTTAAATAATCTATATTAATGGAAGCTTAATTTTTTTTCCTATTTGGCCTTTTATTTTAATTTTTTTTTATGAAATAAATTATTTGGAGACTAACACTACAATGATCTTATAAAAAAAATTCGGTCATATGTTCTTTTCTTATTAAAAAAAAAAAATTAAGTTATGGTGTTATTAAAAATAATATATCCACTAAAAAAACGTAATTAATTAATTTTTTTTAAATAATGTAATTACTTTTCAATGAATAACCTCTAATAAATAAATATATTACAGATGTAAAAAAATTTACTGTGTTTATATATGGAAACAATAGAATTATAGTTTCTTATATTTATTATAGGCTATTAAAAAGACCCAAACAATCCATAACATTAGATCTGAATTAACGTAATGTTTAAAAATTTATGTAAAAAATGGGGGATAGGTTCTATGGACACCAATTTTCACATCAATTTTTACTTTCAATTTGAACCATTAGATTATTTTAGATTAGATGGTCTTGATTACTTGATTATTTAATATTCTTTGGTCATTAAACAAAAATTTAATAGTATTTATTACCAAAAATAACAAGTGAATCAATAAACATATTTTAAGTTATTGACTTTAAATATACAATAAAATTATAATTCAAGACGCTTCTTACAAAAAATTGAAAGTGCAAAATATATATCTTAAATAGAGGGATATAAGATTATAAAATAAATTCTAAAATATAAAATTAATTGATATTTCAAAATAAAAAATACTCACAATATATATAGAGATTATAATAGTTTTAGTTATTATAAAATATAAAATCTTCCTAATATTATTAATAAATAAAATGAAATTTTTTAAGTTTACGTAATTGTGAGAGATTTATGAATTATGAAAAGATATTTAAAAGTATTATGTTCTTTTTTACTAGTCTTTGATATATTTTCAATGATCATGTAAATAAATTGTATTTTTTATTGGTCACTATAAAAATAATTTTATTTGGATGGTAAAAATAAGGAATAGGTTCTATAAATATAAATATGTGACAATTTTTTTTATATATTTTTTATTGTTTTTGTTAAAAAAAAAATTAAGTGATAGTTTATTTCAAATGAACATTTATGTATATTTTATTATTTAATTTTTTTTATTATAGAAAAAACCTATTATTAAAAATATATTGATTTTTTTTTAATAAAAACTCGAAATAACGAAATTTTTTTTTAATAAATATTATATTATATACGATGCTAATGAATAAATTATTTTTTTATGTATATTACAGGCTATTAAATATATCAATTACTATTTTTATTTTTGGAAACAAATACAATTATAATTTTTCATTAACTACTTAATAGTATTGAATAAACCAATAAAATAATAAATATACGTACACACTAATGTTAAAATTATAAATTATATGTGAAAACTAAAACATGTTGCACGACTGTAATTGAGTTAATTATTAATAATTTTTTATTATAATTATCTTTTTTCCAAATATATTATCTTCTCCTTATTTGGATTGACTTTTGACATTAATATAGTCAATTTATCCTTTATACACATTCTACATCTACAAGAAAATTTGGCTTTGAGCAATGGCTAGTTACGAACATTATGTGCAAAATAAAAAAAAAGATACTGAAAATGCATCGTCTGAACATGAAGCGGAAGTCGATGCGGAGGGTTTGCATATAGCAGGAACCGAGGATGATGATGTTCATGTACATGAAGAATGGACCCAACTTGAAGTTGCACAATAGACAATCTTGCTTGAATTTTTGGAGATCTAAACTTGTTAAAATGGGAAAAACAACTTCTCAAGACAACTTACGAACAAGTTCTAACAAATTTTTAAAATGTGATCAAAATATTAAATTTATATATGAACTCCAAGTTGCGAAAAAAATAATAATACAAAAACCTTAAGCATATTCTTTTTTAATTCAAAATGATGAAAGCTTGGTGTATAACAAATAATGAGCTAGCATGCATGTGATTCTATCTCTCAATTGTTCTAACAACTCAATGATAATATATATTAACGTATTAACATGGTTAATCTATTTTATATTAATGTTATTTTTTTGTGATTTAAACAAGATCCTTCCCCCTTTTTTTTTTGTCACATTAACTTAAAGTAATGAGTTACTTATATAATGCTTATTTATAATGCAATTTTCCTATATAATGTTCAGATAAGATTTTTTTTAATTCTTTAATTTAATAATTATGTGATCGACATGTCATCATGTCACTCTTCTAAAAATTTGAAAAAATCACAACTTATCTTAGAAATTTTGATTAAAAACTATAAATATGGATTGATCTTAATTCAATGGTTAATATCAAAGTAACCATCTATGGGTAATAACCATTAAGAGTGCACCCATAAATATATATATCTTCTATATAATAAATGTGTAGATAACGAAAATTCTTGGTTTTAACAGTTTTTTATTTTTTTAATGTTAACTTTAATGGAATATTATTATATTTAACAAAATATTTTTATATTTAAGTTTGTAAACATTTAAACTTAAATAAAATAAAATAAATAATTAAAAAAATTAAAATAGGATATTTTTTATATATTTTACAATAATGATTATTTAAAAATAATAAATAACTAAATAAATTAAAATAGGATATTTTTTAGATATTTTACAATGATAATTATTTAAAAATAATAAAATCGTATGTTTTATAATTTAAATAAAATTTAATTAAACTTAAACTCACTTATTATAATAATATCTTATTAAACATATAATATAATCTATTGTTAATTAGCAACAAATTATTTTTTAAAAAAAACTAGCAAGAAACTTAAATTTAAAATTCACGTATAATATTTAATATTACATTAAACATATAATATATAATCTCTTGTTGTCACCCCCAAATTTAAAAACTAGAACAAGCATAAACTTAAACAAAAATAAATAAATTATTTAATTAAAATAAGACATTTATTTAAAATTTATATATGTATTAATATAAATTTAATAAGAATAATTAATAAATTTTATAAATAAAACTAAACAAACGCTGAAATATGCATGTTGTTTGTGTCTAGTATATATACATATATATATATATATATGTATATATATATATGAAGTTCTTCACAATTATTTCCGTTTTCTATATTTTTTTTAGTGTGTATATTACTAGTTTTTTTTCTTTTCAAAATATAAGAATTATCTTATTTGGATCATTTTAGGGAAAAAAATTGCATAACTGAATCCTATAGAATCATGAAATAATAATATTATTGATGTATGTGAATATTTTTGTGGACAAAAAAAAAACCTGAAGAATAGGTTTTGCCTACTATTTTTAGAATATTTCTATCTTTAGTATAATCTATATATGGTGTCTTTTGATTACTATATATTTAACCTCCAAGATCCAACCACAAAGCAATAATATAATCTTTTCTCTCTGTAGATTCATCTATAATGGAAAGTAGTAAGGATTTGAGTTTGAAAATGATGGGATTATCATTGATGTTGATGATGACGACGACAATGATGATTACAACAAGTGAAGCTGGAAAAGTTGATATTATTGTAATTTCAATGGATCCATGTGAGCTTTCGGGATGTACTGAACAATGTAAAGGGATTGCTGGCATAACCATGATAAAGGCTATCTGCAACACTAATACTATTTGTTGGTGCTATCGTCAAGAACCAAGTTATCCGGCTCCAACCCCACCATCTTCTTAATAATTTTCTGAAATTGTTTTCTCTCTTAAATTTTTGTTTTAATAAATTGAGAGAACATTTTAATTTTATTTGCTTGTAATATATATCATTCATTCCATGTACGCTTTCTTACACATTTTTCACATACCTTCATGAATAAGAAGCAGTAATATAATGCATTATCTTATAAATTTTCATTAATTTTGTTTGTTTAATTACTTTAGTACGTATGGCTTACTGTGTTTATATATATATATATATATATATAAGTCAGTATTTAATGGTTTGTTTATATCTCTTTATATAAAAAGTGCATGGACAACTTTAACAGAATATACGTTTAAGACTAATTGAAAATAAATATTTATTAATTATATTAATATAAATTCAAATATTATTATTATAATTAATACTAGATATTTAATAATTATAATATAAATTTAAATGTTATAAAATATCATTATGATAATAATATATAATCCTAATTTTTAACTAATTATATTAATATGAATTTTAAATATTATAATAATATTTAATAAAAACTAAGTATTTAATACTTATATTAATATAACTTTAAATATTATAAAATATCATTATAACAATAATATATAATAAATAATCTTATTTTTTTATTAAAAATTTATTATTTATATTTAAAATGAAAACATGTTATGTTTGTAATTTGATCTAACTTTTATATATATATATTCACATTGAATAACAATAAATATTATATATTATATATAAGTATCGTGTGTGTATATAAATAGTATGACTATGTAACTACATAAGAAATTAGAATAACAGTTATATTCTATCAAGAATAAACAAGTTTATTCTCTAATCATTTAGGAGTAATTTGAAAAATATCATAAAAATTTTGTACCTTAAATATGATAGTTTGTGGTGGCATAACCCTCCAATCTTTTAGGTTTGTTGCACATATACTCCCAATCAAAATTTTTGGTGGCAAAACCCCCGAACGTTACATTTTCATTGCAACCGAACACTTTTGGTTGTTAAGTGCGACATAGATCTGTTAAGTTCCAGCGAAGACACACGTGGCAATACTCTATTGGCCCACATGCTAAATGCTTAATATTTATTATAAAATTATTATTAAAATAAATTTAATTTTAATTAATTAAAAACAAAAAGTGAAAAAAAGTAAGTTTTGAAATTAAAAAATAATTACAATTTATTTTAAAATAAAAAAAATAAAATGTAAATATATAATTATTTTTAAAAAAACATGATGAAAAATCCAAGTATAAACAAAAGGTTATTTAGGTTTTTTGCTCCCAAACTATGACCAATACATTATTGTGTCTCCTCATTTTTTCGAGTCATTAAAAATTACATTCAAACTATTCACAGTGTTGTAAAGTGAGACTTCTGTTAAGGTTTATCCTATGTGGCTAATAGAATGATGACCTGACTGTTTGGTCACTCACTTGCATTGCCACATTAGTGCCATGTGTATAATTTAAAATAAAAAATCAAGGGGCACAATAATATACTAGTTGTAGTTCGGAAATAAAAAATAAAAATAAAAATAAAACTGGATTTGTAACCTTCATCTTCAACCCAAGCCCTACCCTTCATCTTCAACCCACAGATGGTCATCGCAGGTGGTCGTCATAGTTGTTCTTCGTCATTCGCAGGTGGCTGTTGGAGGTGGCAGAGGTAGTTGGGAAAAGGCGAGACTATCGTAGATGTTCTTCGCCCAACATCCATGGAGTTTGTTTCGTTCCTTGCAGCCATGGGTTTCGAAGTTGGGCACCAAGAATAGCCCGACTATTGGAAACCTAAAAAAGATTGATGACCATGGGTTTCAAAGTTGTCTTGAAATGGGAGAGAGCTCACGACAATGAAGAACAAATTTGCATGTTCGACGAGCTTCATTTGTTATTTGCATTTTTTGGGTTTAATGGGTTTGATGGTTCTTGGCCAGATCTGAGATGTGCATTTTTTAGATATAATGAGTCTGATGGTTCTTGATCAGATTTGAGTTTTCCTAATCAATGGTTTGAGATGTAAATTTTTGTTGAGTTGCTTATTGTTCATTGCAGGGGTGGTTGGCGGGGCAATGACATTGGGCAGTTCGACGACACTGTCATAGTTTGTGGCGGTAGTGTTGTTAATGGATCAAATTTGTGGGGTACTGATGTCTCAGGTGGGGAACTTTTGAAATAGGGAAATGAATCTAAAGTGGGTTCATAGAGTTTGTTTGGATTAATTGTTAGATTCAGTTCATCCTTAGACTTCTATGATGTTGATTTTCTTTCAAGATTTCTGATACTAGTTATTGCGCTATCATTCATAGATTTTGGATTTGATTTTTTTCCCTTAGATTCAGGTTAGATTTTTTTTCCTTAGTCTGATTCCTATATTAATTATGGATTTGAGTTTTATTCTTGAACATTTTGGACATTTTAATTAATTTTAGTTTTCTTTTAAAAAAAATATTAATTTAGGGATTTTTTAAATACAAATTAATTATAATTGATTTATGAATATTTTTTATAATAAATATTAAGTATTTAATATGTGGGCCAATGGAGTATTGCCACGCGTTTCTTCGCTGGCACATAACGGATATATGTGGCACTTAACAGCCAAAAGTGCTCGACTACAATGAAAAGGTAACGTTTGGGGGTTTTGCAACCAAAATTTTTGATTGGGAGTATATGTGCAACATACCTAAAAGATCGGGGGTTACGCCACCAATAACCCTATATTTTATAAAATAACCATAAACAATGTTTTGGTGTAATTTTTCTTTTAATATGTTTATGTCATTCTTTTATATGTATAATATTGTTCATTTATTTGAAATTTATATGACAATCATACAAATTTAATGAAAATAATTCATGAATTTTATAAATAAAATTAAGTTTGCACGATTGTTTGTATCTAATATATATATATATATATATGAGTCAGTATTTAATTGTTATATCAAATATATACCTATCGATGCATAAATTAATTTTAGCTATTGAAGAGTAATGATATGTGTACCAAAACATTACACCAACTGACGTGATATTATTTTTTAAAACAGAGGGTCCCGCTTGAAATAAATTTGATTAGTTAAATGAAATTGTCGCATCAATTGGTGTAATGTTTTGATGCATAACTTTAGTGCACATATCATTATTCTTTCAAGAATCACTCGACCTCCTATTACTAAACTAGTAGATTCTTCTCCAAAATTTCTAACTTCCGAGATGCAAGACATCGTATGATTCAATGCCTTTCAAAATCATGATGATCAATTTAGAAAAATTGTTACCCATTCAACAAAAAATCAAATACCCATAAAAGATAATCCAAAAATCAAGCATTTATTAACTTATGCTCTCAGATTCTAACTACATCCAAAGGTAGAGTTAGAGGCAATTCCATTCCATTATTACTTCTTCCACATGACATTTCCAACACTTCATTTCTTTCTTGCCCACTTAGCCGCATATATTAGTACTAGTTAAAAGATACGTGCCTAAGGGATGTACCTGTTGATTTAAAAATAATTAGTAATATATTTATAAATTGATAAATATGTGTTTAACTTTTTTGTTTCGTTTTGTAGAGATAGATTTGTCATTTGAGCTTATTAGAAGCTGTTGTAAGAAATCTTTGTTCTTAATAAATGAATGAAAACTATGAGTTTTTACTGTCAAAAAAATAAAATTAGTTAAATTGGAAAGGAAAGGCCTAATTGTTGAGTTTTTTTAAATTATTCGAAGGTGCACAATAATTTAATTGTTTTTTTCCTTTTATTTTTTACACTTTGCATGTTTTTGGATTTTGATGCTACCCCATGTAATTATATCTATTGTATATTTATGCCACCTTATGGCCCTATCATATCACGAAATAATGCTAAATTTTATGATATTATATAATTAATATGGTGTTTCTGACAACAATAGTGATAAGATGTATTTAACCAAACATAAATAATAAAAAAATAGGTAGAATGAAATGAGGAGTAAAATGAAGAAATAACACAAAAAAAGGCAAAAAATAAAGAATACAGGATAAAATAATATTGAATGACTAATGAAAAAGTAACAAATTATATATAATAATTATATATTTTTTTAAAATAAATACAGAAAATATTCTTTCGTTAAGGAATTTCGAATATTCTAAGCTATATTGAATATCACGGCATCTATATATTCCTATTGATATAAATATATACATGTAGTCATGCATATGGCAATTTGCGTGACCTGTCACGCAAACAAAATTAATATAAAAATAAGTGATTTAGGTCATGTTTAATAAAATAATGATATTGGTTGCTGACCAATACTGACAAATGCTGACTTATAGTACTAATTGCTTTTGACACTGATACAATTTACTTGTTGTAGTCGGTTTGGGTTACCGGATGGCTTGGCAGCAAACTAAAAAATAGTTAACACTTGGGCATTTTAGTAATATCACATGCTTTATGTAGGGAGAAACGTGTAATCTTACACCTGTGTGAATAAATAGGTGATATACCAGTGTTGCTGGGTGAATTTAAACTATCTGAAAGTAAATTACGTAGATTTATACGGAACATGTATTTACACGCAATATTATTTGTTACTGGGTAAATTTAAACCATCTCAAAGTAATGTACATTCATACCAAACGTAATACACGCGATATAGGTTGAGCATTGTGTAGCTTATTCCATTTAAAAAATGCATAATTGGTCTTGTTTCGGAACAAACAACAATAACAATATTTTTAAATTAATGAGGACTCATTAAATTAATATAGAAACAAAAATCTGAATCAAATCATGTATTTTGTATAAGTTCTTCACATTTAAATGCACTTTGGAAATACTTATATGTAGAAAACACATTTAAAAATACTTAATAAATGTGTAATTTAGTAAAAAACTCCAAAATCTGAGATTATAAAAAACAAGTGGAATGTTTTGGAGGGTTCATGTTAAGTCTTGCACTTTTTAAAAATACATAATAAATGTATAATTTAGTAACAAACTACAGACCTGAGATAGCAAAAGACAAGTGCATGTTTTGAAGGGCGGATTTCAAGTCTTCTTACTAATTGGATTGGAAGGAATCCTGTGTGAAATTTTCATTGAAGTGGAATTGAGCAGTGTCGTTGTAGTTTGATTTTGATGGGGTTGGAATATATGTGTCATCATCTGTTGAGGGTGATAGTCCTACATGAGATGTAGATGACATTGATGACCTTCTCAGACATGTTTGCCTATTATGATCCCAACCTCCATAGAGTGCACATTGCCTACCAGTTGGTACACAATCATTTGAAACATTTGTTTTTGTTTCTTTCTTAGAATTGATCAGGGTACCCATGCCCTTCGTCCTCACCACTACTAGATCTTTTATAATATTGGGATTTTCTTGATGTGGTCTTGATGTTTTTGACGAAGCTATATGGTTAGTTTGTCCTTGCTCGTAAGCTTCTTTAAATATCAATGTTAGCCTTGCCATCTCCGTCTTTTCCATTTGAAATGTGGCATCATTGTGTGATGCATAAAAGTTCATTAAGTTTGAATACGAATTAAGTGAGCCATGCCTACGGTCAAGGGGATGCATTATTAGAATAACAAAATAAGAAAGTAGATCTCAATTATGAATTTATATGTACCTTGACATTTGAATCATCTTTTAACATTCAGCTAATTGCTCGTGAAGTTGTGTTTGGAAAGAAGTCTTCACATCCTTTCGCCAACAAGGTAAAATTAGAGATTTAGGTATATTTCGTACGTCAAGACTTTTCATTGCACACCATATATGCTTGCATGGATTACCATCCATCTCAAACAACAAATACAAATACTTGAACTCAGTGGTCCCTTTGACATGATGCACTCTCTGCCTTATTTCACCATATTCGAATCTTATGAATGAAAAAATATAGTAGTCACCATGATCCTCGCTATTAGAAATTTAATATGGATGCTCCTCTTCAATCAGTTTTTTTCACTTTGTAATATGTGTTTCTTGTGAATATTTCGAAGGGCTGCTTATAATACGGTAATGATAACTCTAGAATATACAGTTATCTTTAAGACTTTTATCTTATAATTTAATTTAAAAGAAGAGTGATTTGTGTCATTGCCTATATAATTGAGTCATTTTCTTCTTATTTGTGTTTAGGAGTTAGTTTTGATTTTATGAGGGAAAATAAGTAAGAAAATGATAAATTTGATAGAGTTGAGTGAATTGGAAAAGAGTTAATGTTATTTAAAATGATAACATTTTGTGCAGGAATTCTCATAATGCTGCAACATTTAGTATCATAGCATTTGTAGCAGCTGGAAGGAATATTGATGATGACGTGACATAGGATTTAAAGCGGTTGAATGGAATTTTGAGAGAGAATTTGGGCTATTTTATAACATATAAATTGGTCAAAAAGAGGAGGAAGCTAGCTCTACACGTGAGAATCTTTTGGGGACAAAACGTGTAGTTTTCTTTTGAGGAAAAAGCCCTAGCCTTGGTTGAAAAGGAACCAGCCACCATTTGAAAAAGGATGGCCATTGTTGACGCCGTTTTTCATCAACTTAAAACATAGAGCAATTAAACAACAAGAACTATGGCGCAGATAAATAATACAGAATAACAACGAGAATTTTACGTGGTTCAGCAGTTAACTCTGCCTAGTCCACGAGTCAATTTTATTAAGACTTTAGATATTTCAGGAAATTCTTCAGGGATGAATTCTCCAGAAATTCTCTCAAGATATCAAAAATCTGTCCCCTCTAAGTGTCCATGATCTATCTATTTATAGAGGGTTCTCAGAGTTCGTTCCCACATATTTCGAGAAGTACTCCTCTTCATTAATGGGAATAATGACATAAATTCTGTAACTCATATATACAAGGAAACGTCCTCTGAAGACCAGGAGGCATATAACAGACTAGTTAATATCCATTTAATGTAGGGAAGTTACAACAATAAATATCTTTAAACGCATGGAACGCGTCTCATCATATGACCCATTACATCGTTCGAGATCAGTAATCAGTATCATGTCAGACCAGGTCTTTAGATAAATTATGAACTAGCCACCTTACCCCAAGACTAGCTCGGAGCGGGCAAATACCACCGAGGCTGTTACATTCTGAGCTTATACCCATGCCAAGCTCGAGCTACTTGACCCGACAATGGATATACTCCGATGCTATGTCTTTCGAGCTTAGAAAGAACTTCGAGGTTACATATCTTCGAGGTTGCCACCTTGCTTCGAGGGTTTGGCACCTGGACCACGAACATGCACTTTATATATTACGAGTTCACATCTGACGAATCTAGCTTTCGAGGTCACAATCTCAGGTTTTGATATCTGGGTGTAACATTTTGCCCCCTCAAAAGTATTAGTTCGAATCCTATGAGAAGGAAAATTTTGAACTACTTCCTTCGGGAACCGTTGCATCACACACTCGAGTATGGACACGCGTCAGTTGGGTATTGCTTATTCAAGGTACTTGAGTGCCTTGAAACTCTGCCCATGTCCATCCGCTTGCCCTCCTTTTGGGTACCATCACTTCACTGTTCCCTGACCGTCAGATTTGATATAGAATCTGGCTAATGGCCCAGATTAGTTCTCTTTTCGTCCCCATGGGCCTATAAAAAAGTTTCCGGTTGTCTTCTCCATTTTTCCTTTACATTCAAACTTTTAGAGAGAAAAAATCAGAATCATTCTTGTCCGATTCTTGCATGTTCTCCAAGCCGAGAAGACAAAACACGGTTGGACTTTTTGAATCAGTGAGATCGTACTTGCAACCGCTCGTTCAATCATCCATTTCTCTGTTTCCACTGATTACATTGTGTAAGTTTTCGATTTATGGTTTCTTTGCGTTATATATATACACATTTTTTTTATGCATGCTTATGCTTCTGTTACACCGTAGGAATTAGGATTTACTCTCGTCCCATTTATCCATTCACTAGTTTAACGCACTAGGATTAGGGTGCTTCGACTGATGGACATTAGGTTTAAACCCAGTTTTTGCGAAAAAGGGTCCAAAAATGGTTCCTTTTTTTAGTTTTCAAAATTCAGGAACTATATCTTGCACACCAAAATATCGGGTACAAAATTAGGGTGTGTCTTTAAGGAATGCACGATTCCCAAAAATATCACCTTTTTAATAACCGCCAACTTTCTTCCCTAATATTTCGGGATTTCCCGTGACATATCCAATTTCCTTCTCTTCGGTGGAACACACACTCTGGGACTGGTCTCGTCCTTTGGATCGAGCTTGCCTTGTAGCCTCGATGATTCGAGCTTAGGTATTATTTATCTCTATACTTCTTGTTCGCTTGGCCCTCACCCTTTTACTTTCTTGTTAGACGCTGCAGAATTTGGGAAAGTGGTGGGGGTCAAAGCTCGCAATTCCCTACTCACCAGTAACTCTGAGCCTGGAATCTCCTTTCACCCAGAATCAACGTTTAATTCGGGAACACGAACTGAGGCGTGAGCAAGAGGATACTCGAGATCACTTCTGACGTTAGGTAAACGAGGTCGAAGAAGGGAAAAGGAAAAGACTAAGGGTCGCTTAAAGTGGCGATTGCCTTCAAGTCAAGTGATCTTCAGTTTTCACTGATGGGGGAACCCTCTACCTCGCAGCCGAGGAGGGAATTTTTCGAGGCCGAGCATTATTGGAGCTCGGTTACGTCACTAGGCCTGATAACTGATATCCTGGCCTTTCACGGTATAGGATTATTAGGCTCGCTAAGGTGTCGAGCCCCGACCTCCCACGAGCGAAGCTACCGCACTCCAGGAGATGGAAATCCTGACAACAAGCTGAGATACGTAGCTTGGAGCCAGGAGCACATGAAGGCAGGGGCAGTACTGCCCTTGAAGTATTTTTTCAAGGACTTCACAGATTTTGTTGAGCTGGCCCCTTTCCAGCTCAACACCAATTCTTACAGGGTTCTGTCGGCCCTAAGGTCGCTTTACCACGAGCTGAAGTGGGAAGGGCCATCACCTGTAGAGATCTTATATCTCTTTTGTTTGAAAAGTAACCCTCCCGAGCTCGGGGAGGAGATGGCTTTTACTATCTATCGAGCTATCCCAAGGAGAAGAAGATGTTCGAGGATCTTCCTAATCATCCTCCTGACTTTAAGAAGGCCTTCTTCTGGACAGATGGCCTAGCCCCGTCTCGATACTACTCGTTCAGACGGATTCGTAAGTACCTCAACCTCCTTCTATTCTGTGCTCGAACTTTATTCTTAGGCCCGTACTTATTTGAAATGCGTTTGATTTTCTAGCCAACCATCATCGCCCTACCCCTACCAAGGAGATGAGGGAGCACAAAAAGACTCTGCTCCAACTTCCTTATGGCAGGAGATCCCTTTCATATCTCCTGCATGAAGACAAGCTCCAGGCGTGTGGGCTCTTAGGGGAGGATTAGTCTACATCGGACTGGTCCAATAAGAAATACAACTGGTGGGACCTCGTGCCTTGCCAACCGGCAACCTCCCCCCGAGGAGAGATGCGAGGCCTCCATCTCCAGCTCGTCATAGGAGTCCACAATCGGGGAATGAGGCCAACCATGAGGCCTCAAGCTTGGGCTCGGATGAGCAAGGTACAGTCATCCTTAGCTCGAATATGTGGTCTCCCTCACTGCTAAAACATAGACCTGATAGGTTAGTATTATGTAAGGATGATAGGGACCATTTCTATGTATTGTATTGGGTAGATGATAGGGTACATATGTTTGATAGCTGGCTCGACAAATATGACACCGCGTATAGCCTGAACGAGGTATAGAATGGAATAGTCATCCAATACGGGACTAAAAATTATAGGGACCTTTCGAGGTTGACATCCACCTATAGGGAAGGTACTCCCCCCGCCTCTTCTGAAGATGGGGGAATTTCATGGTCGTCGAGCACAAGCTCGGGGAAGAGTTCCAGTTAGGTTTTTCTCCTCTTGTCTTTTTATCCTTCGAATGTCTGTACTATGTTGAGTTATTTTATTTCACGACAACTCATAATGTGGTGTAACTGTGCAGGCGAGATGGACTCCGACCTTGACAACATCCTAATCAGTGGCGGAGCCAAGAGGAGTAAGCGTCCCAGGGGGTCGCGAAAGACCGACCGGCCCGCCAAGGTCCTTAAGAGGACCAAGAAAACACCACCTCCCATGGCTCTGGTTGCTCCGAGCTTGGCTCTAAGTCCACCTGCCCAGGTCAAGACTTCCTCGTCGACCCTACCTTCCTCGTCGACCCTACCTCCGGCTTCTCCTGCATCCCAAGTCAATCCCCCAGTTGGCCTGCCTCCGAAGAAACCCTCGTCCTCGAAGACACCACTGCTCTTGATCTCTACTCATGTTGATGAGTATGTGATCAACAATGCTGTTGGATCCCACTGGGAAACACTAGGCTCGGACATCCTGTCTCGGGTGGGCCAAAGCTTTGGGAGCTTTGACGCTCCTCACTGGCAGTTTCTAAACAATGCCAAATACTGCAACACTCTTTACGAGAAGAGTGTTAAGCTCCACGCCGTGGTAATCTTTCTTCTCCCACTAGTTAGTTGCATTTACACTTAATCCATATACTAATTTTGTGTGTGTGTTTTTTTTTTGCATGTCAGGCTCTTGCTGTCGATGCTCAGCTTAGTTATAGGTTAAACAACGAAGTCCACTCGAGCATGACTCTTGCTCAGGAGGCAAAGGACCTTCAGCTTAAATTAAGTGACGAGCTTAAGTCCACAAAAGCAAAGGTAGAGGCAGGAGCCGAGGAGCTTAAAGTCAAGATATCTGAGCTTGAAAAGCAGAATGCCACGCTCGCAGAGCTTGAGAAGGAGATTGCTCAGGTCAAGAAGGTCAATGCCAAGCTTGAAGAAGAGAAGGTCATCACTTTTGAGATCATGGAGAGTGAAAAGGCTCGTCTTCTTGAAGAGTTTAAGGAGAAAAAGGATCGGGCGGTTGACCTGGCCATGTACAGAATCTGGGCCAACAATGTCGACCTCGATACCAGTTTCTTAGGCCATCTTGAAGCGAAACTCAAGGCCAAATGGCAGGCTCGGCTTAATGAGGAGGAGGCTGCTCGGGATGACGCAGAGGGAGCCGGGGAGGACGCTAATGTTGAGAAGACCAAGGAGGATGCTGAGAAGGCCAAGGAGATTGGTTCTTCTCTTTAGATGATACCTCAGGGTTGTGTCCCTTTATTTTTTGTAATTGTTTTCTTTTAATTTATGCCCATGGGGCTGATACAATTTTTTTTTTACTTCATTTCAATATATATGCTTTACATTTCTTGGGTTGAAATATCTTGCACTTTTTATATTAAAGTGTCATATATGCCTGTTTAATCACACAAGCATATTTTGGATTTAAGCTCGAGGTTCAATGCATTCATGCACAGTTTGCTCGAATTATCCGCTTCCGATCTCGTTATTTCTCAAGGTCGGATATTACTTTTACCATGCACCCGAAAGTACTTGTATGGTGTGTAATGCAAATGGTTTAGTTATATCTTACTTTTTATTTACTTTTTCTCGTCCTCGGTTAGCTCTCCGAGGTTATGAGGTCGAAACTATTGTTTTGCAAGATACTCCAGCCTCGATCTCGGCTTAACACGAAGTGGGTTATGCTCCACCTTACTGCCGATTAGTTTTAGCTGGTTTGTTCCAAACCTATTAAGGTTGTGTTAGGTTTGTAATCCATACACTTATATTTTTAATCTAATTTGCATATTTGGTTACATCTAAACATTTTTATCTTTTTGCCAGTTTGGTTATATCAAAACTTATCTCATTTCGCGCATTTGGTTATTTCCAAATACTTGTGTACTTTTGACAGTTTAGTTATATCCAAACTGTCTTAGCTCGCGTATTTGGTTACGTCCAAACACTTATATGTGTTTCGTATATGCTATTTTATTTTTTCAAGCTGATGGTATATGTGCCACTGATGCTCCCTTAATATCCTATGAGTGGGACCATAGGTTATTAAATTAAGAGAGATTGCAAAAAATACAGCATATTAAACGAAATCAAACTTTATTTGAAAAAAATCCAAAAATAGAAAAACAGTACAAATAAGCAAGCATGGCTATAGGCAACATGCTTCCTATACTATTGATAGTAAGGTTGTAGGTGTTCGCCATTCCATGCATGTGGTACTAGACTTCCATCTAATCTCGCCAACTTGTAAACACCGGGTCGGATGACTGACTCTATCTGGTAGGGTCCTTCCCAATTTGGCCCGAGCACACCAGCTGCTGGATCCCGTGTTGCCAAGAATACACGCCTTAGCACCAAATCTCCCATGCCGAATCTTCGATCCCGAACTCTTTTGTTGAAGTACTGGGTAGCTCGCTGTTGGTATGCATCATTTTTTAATTGATCTTCGTTCCTTCTTTCTTCGATCAGGTCAAGAGTTTCTTCGAGCTGAGAGTGGTTCGAGGCTTGATCATAAGCGAGGGATCGAATTGTGGGAATTTCGACCTCGACTGGCAACATAGCCTCGCAACCGTACGCCAAAGAGAATGGGGTATGTCCTGTCGATGTACGAGTCGTGGTCCTATATCCCCATAGGACATGGGGCAATTCTTCGGGCCATCTTCCTTTAACTTCTTCCAACTTTTTCTTAAGTGAACTTTTTAGAGTCTTGTTTACAGCTGCGACCTGGACATTCGCCTGGGGATGGGCCACTGACGAGAAGCTCTTTATTATTCCACTTTTTTCGCAAAAGTTGGTAAACAGATCGCTGTCGAACTGGGTTCCGTTATCGGACACAATCTTCCTCGGCATCCCATATCGACATATGATGTTTTTCACCACAAAGTCAAGGACTTTTTTGGAGGTTATTGTCGCCAAAGGTTCAGCTTCTGTCCACTCTTTGAAGTAATCTACGGTGACTACCACGTACTTTACTCCGCCCTTGCCAGTCGGAAGGGAGCCTATGAGGTCAATTCCCCATACCGCAAATGGCCATGGGGAGGTCATCATAGTTAGCTCGGATGGTGGAGCTCAAGGAATTGTGGCGAATCGTTGGCACTTATCACACCTTTTTACGTAGTCAAACGAGTCTGATTTGATGGTAGGCTAGAAGTATCCTTGGCGTATGATTTTCTTGGATAGGCTATGCCCCCCAATATGATCTCCAAAGAACCCTTCGTGAATTTCTTCTAAGATTATTTTAGCTTCAAGAGGAGTCACACACCGTAGTAGTGGCATGGAATATTCTCTTCTATACATCCTTCCATCTAAAATGGTATAACGAGGGATTTGATACATCAACTTTCGAGCCTTGGTCCGTTCTTCCGGAAGGATGCCGATCTCGAGATATTCAACTATCGAAGTCATCCAAGTAGGCTCGGAATTGACCATACACACGTCCTCCTGCTCTGGCTCGTCAATACTAGGTGCTGAGAGATGTTCAATTGGCACAACATTCAGTTTGTCATTCTCAGTAGAGGTAGCGAGCCTGGCTAAGGCATCCGCATTCGAGTTCTGTTCTCGAGGGACCTGTTCTATCGCATAGAACTCGAAATGTTCTAATGCTGATTTTGCCTTTTCTAAGTATGCTTCCATTCTCGTACCACGAGCCTGGTACTCTCCCAAAATTTGGTTAACCACTAGCTGGGAGTCGCTGTAGCAATGTATTGCTTTAGCTTTGAGCTCCTTGGCTATACGAAGTCCTGCCAGTAAAGCCTCGTACTCGGCCTCGCTATTTGATGCGTTGAAGTCAAATCTCAAGGCAGAGTGAAATCTGCTTCCAGCAGGAGTGATCAAAATTACTCCTGCCCCTGATCCGTTTTCATTAGATGACCCATCAACGTAAAGTTTCCACAGCTCGTGGGCCAAGGTTATAACTTCATCATTGGTCATGCCAGTACACTCCACTATGAAGTCTGCCAAGGCTTGTCCCCTTATGGTTGTCCTTGGGTGATAAGTGATCTCGAATTGTCCGAGTTCAACGGCCCATTTAAGCAGTCAACCTGAAGCTTCTGGCTTGGACAAGACTTGTCTTAGTAGTTGATCAGTTAGTACATGGATGGGGTGCGCTTGAAAATAGGGTCGAAGTTTTCGAGATAATTGAATTAGGCTGAGAGCTAGCTTCTCCATCAAGGGATATCTTGATTCTGCCCCCAGTAACCTTTTACTGACGTAATACACGGGCCTTTGCACTTTTTCTTCCACTCGTACGAGTACTGCACTTATGGCGTGCTCGGTCGTAGCAAGATACAAGTACAGAACTTCTCCCGTAATAGGTTTTGACAAGATACAAGTACTTGAGTTCCTGAAAAGCCAACTCGCATTCCTCTGTCCATTCAAATTTCTTGCCTCCCCTCAACAGGTTGAAAAATGGAAGACAACGGTCTGTGGATTTTGATATAAACCTACTTAGTGCCGCCATCCTGCCCGTCAGACTCTTGACATCTTTGTGTTTTTGAGGTGAAGGCATATCGATCAGGGCCTGGATCTTGTTTGGATTAGCTTCTATTCCTCGAGCATTTACAATAAAACCCAGGAATTTTCCTGAAGATACTCCGAAAGAGCACTTCTGAGCACTATTGTCTACATCCCGAGCTCAGGCAACCTCCAAATTAAACCTTGTAAGGTAGCTCTTCAACGTTTCACTTGGCTGTTGCCGAATGTTGGTCAGGGTCGATGCCTCGGGTCTTACCCTGATCATGGCTCTAAACTGCTTTTTGAAATCTTTTGATAGCTGATCCCAAGAAGTGATTGAATGCCTCTTATATTTTTCGAATCAGTTTTTTGCTGGTCCTATAAGTGATGCTGGAAATAACATGCATCTGAGCTCGTAACCCACATTACTTGCTCTCATTATGGTGTTAAATGTACTCAAATGACTGTACGGGTCGGATTTCCCTTCAAAAGGCGAGACATGAGGAATCTGAAACCCTTGAGGAAATAGTGTGTTGGAAATATGAGGAGCGAATGGTTCGAACTCCTCATCAGAATCCTCATCCCGACTCTGACCTCGCTCATTCTGCAAGAGCCTAAATGCCTTTTCCAGCTGATCAATTCTTTCTTGAACCGAGTCTGCAGGGGGTCTTGCCTGAAATTGGCTACCATTGATCACAATTCCAGGCTCGCGCCTTCGCAGGGGATCTTTGTGCCCATTTAGGCGGTCTCTCAGGTCCGAGTTTGATGGATTACCACTACCCCGATTCTGATTCAGGTGCTCCCGCAGGTCGGAGTGGTTCCTATGGTTTTCAGTATTTCTTTGTCCTTGATCATACATGCTGACTGATCTGGCGTCCCCTGAGTCATCACTGGAGAGGCTTGTCGCATGATTGTTTCGAGACGGATTTCTTTCATGCTGCCTCATCTCTGCAGTGCGAGATCGAGACATTTGGCTTCTTGCAGGCTGGTCGCCTCTCCATTCTCTAGTAGCTCTCTATTCCCCTATTTCTGTCCTGCCCACCTTGCCTCATCACCCCGAGTTGGTAGTGAGTTCCTCCGAGGTGGTGAGGGGTATCTTATTGGTGACTGCAGGAACCGTATGGCTGACGTTGGCTGCCAACCATTTCGGGGCCTGGATGGCCCCGAGTTCGCCCGTGCTAACTCGGTAACATTCTATGTATTACCAGGAACCTGAGTCCGAGCCTCTGCAGGGGCTCGGTTATTCCCAGTTTCTGCTGGTAACTCCGCAGTCGAGTTAGCCGGAGCCCTAGCCCGAGTGTTTCTTCGAGGGCTTGAGGGAGCAGGTTGCTTTGCTGGTGGTGGAGGTTGCTCCGTTCCTCTTGTGGCAGCGTTTTTCCGAGGTCGCCCACGAGGCCTGCGGGGAGGAACATGAACGTCCCGCGGAGGTGGATCTTGGTTCTCTTGTGGAGGTTGAGGTTGAGCCGCCTGCGCATCTGCGGCTAACCTAGCCAACTCTTCTTTCTGCTTCTTGGCTTTAGCCAGCTATTTTCTTAACTATCGGTTTTCAAGTTCCACAATGGGGACGTACCATTCAGGATTATAGTACATGTCCTCATTGTCCCTTAGAGCCAGAGGTGCTAGAGGTCCTCGAGAATCGGAGGACTCACTTCTCTCATCAGGTTCAGGATTCGTCATCGGCTGCTTCCCAGGGCGCCGTGGATAGTTTTCTTCAAGAATATTCTGATCATTCGCGACCATAGCTAATCAGGGATTGTATTGCTTAAGGCTCTCAATGAAAGCACCAAACTGTTGACGTCATTTTTCATCAACTTAAAACATAGAGCAATTAAACAACAAGAACTATGGCGCAGATAAATAATACAAAATAACAATGAGAATTTTACGTGGTTCAGCAGTTAACTCTGCCTAGTCCATGAGTCAATTTTATTAAGACTTTGGATATTTCAGGAAATTCTTCAGGGATGAATTCTCCAGAAATTCTCTCAAGATATAAAAAATATGTCCCCTCTAAGTGTCCATGATCTTTCTATTTATGGAGGGTACTCAAAGTTCGATCCCACATATTTCGGGAAGATACTCCTCTTCATTAATGGGAATAATGACATTAAATTATGTAACTCCTATATAAAAGGAAACGTCCCCTGAAGACCAGGAGGCATATAATAGACTAGTTAATATCCCTTTAATGTAGGGAAGTTACAACAATAAATATCTTTAAACGCATGGAACGCGTTTCATCAGATGACCCATTACGTTGTTCGAGATCGGTAATCAATATCATGTCGGACCAGGTCTTTAGATAAATTATGAGCTAGCCACCTTACCCCAAGACCAGCTCGGAGCGGGCAAATACCACCGAGGCTGTTACATTCTGAGCTTATACCCATGCCAAGCTCAGGCTACTTGACTCGACAACAAATATACTCTGATGCTACGTCTTTTGAGCTTAGAAAGAACTTCGAGGTTACATATCTTCGAGGTTGCCACCTTGCTTCGAGGGTTTGGCACATGGACCACGAACATGCACTTTAGATATAACGAGCTCACATTTGACGAATCTAGCTTTCGAGGTCACAATCTCAGGTTTAGAAATCTGGGTGTAACAGCCATATTTTTGTGAAGGTTTTTGAACAGCAAAAAGTGGAGAATTAAGAAGAAAAAAGGAAAAAGAAAGAGGAGGAAGAAGATTCAAAAAGGAGGAAAAGATAAGAAAACCACTTGGGGACACCTATTGGGGCTTGATTTTCTCATTCTATTCTTAGTATTTAATTTCTTCTCTTGTATTTTTCCTTGAAAATATTTGAATTTATTATTACTATTTTTCAGATTTTATTATGAGTTAATTTTATTTTAGGTAGAATTATTGTTGACTTGAAATTGTAGTTTTTGGTACCTTGTTACATGCATGTTTTGGTAAATTAGTTTTGTTCATTCAAGTGTTTATATTGTTTGATGCTTACTTTTGTTTGATCACCAATTGTGGATTGAGGAATTAATATTAATTATGGAAAGATTAATTTTAATTGGACACAAACTGAATGATGCAAGTTCTTAATCTCTTAGATTTTGATTTGTGATGGTATAGGAATATATTATCACCTTGTATGACTTAGAGGAAGTATGCCTAAATTGGTGTTTTTGAAATTAATTAGGAATATGAATATGTTAATTAATTAGGGAACTAAATCATAAAAACTTTGGAAAAATTATTATGGAATATTTAAATTTCTAGTCAACTTTGCCCAGTTTGCTGCAACATTTCTATGCAGCATTGTTACGAGAATTGCCTTTCTAGGACAATTTAATAATTCTAGCCTGTTTCTTCTCCTAGTTTTTGTTTGTTCATTTTATTTGCTTGTTATTATTTTCATTTTATCTACTTGTTTGTTTTATTATCTCCTTGTTCTATGACCAACCATGTATGGGAGAGCAATTGTGTAACATTTTACTAATCCAGGACCGTTACACTGTGTATTTAAAAATAGTGCTTAACTCATTAAGCGAGTCATTTGGACTTAAACACGTAATTAGAGGATTATGTATTATAAATTTTTGCCAAAGAAATAATATTGTTCATTAAAAGTTTCAATATATACATGGGATCCCAAAAAAGAGTTTATAATCAGTTACAATTGTAAATAAGGTACAAAATGGCCGACCTAAGTGGCAAAATCAACCAAAACCCTAGATCCCCAAAAGAAGTTTGCACCGTGGAAATCGAGCAGGTCGCATGTGTACACGTCACCCCTGATGCTCTCCAATTCATGGTTGGTCCAACTTTCCTTTGCACTTGCCTGCACCACGAAGTACCCGTGAGCCCAGGCTCAACAAGAAAAACTAAACAAATAAAACAGATATCCAGATAAATATTAACATGTACTGCAAACTTTATAACCACAACAAGTTCACATAGATTTTCCAATCAGTATACGACTCATGCCGAGTAGATGGATATTACACCCCCACAATGGCCCTACCACTACGACGGATATCGCATCCCGGTAATGGCCTCGCCACAACGACCAACATTACGCGTGTAATGCCAATAATGGTCTCACGTCCGAGTGATCGTGATCACAATCAATCAATTTAGCAGTTATAACCACAGAGGTTTATGCAAAGCAAGTATTTAACTTTAAAAAAATTTATGACACGGTCATCCCCATGGCCTATAATCGGGGCCCATGGACTACACTCGATCCAAGTGTCCATTTTCTTACCTCAAGTCCCGAGCAGATAGCGTATGGCGACCCCGAGTGCGACCCTTTCTTTCTGAGCCTAATGATATACCCTAGTCACAACATAACGAAGAATAGCTATCAAGAAACAAACCAACAAAGGCTTTCCCCAAGTCCTAGCCTCCGAGACCTTGAATTCAACAAAACTAGTAGTAGAACTATTCCCGAGCCCTCAGGATTGGGTTGTTGTGGTGCACCCCTAAACGGGTCGTGACGCCCAACTAGGTAGAGAGCCCCACGCCCAAAATGCATGCATACACACTGCAGTGCAACCCGTCAAGTGTTGTGGCGCTAAGTCGGTTCGAGGCACCTCCAGCCTCGCTGAGTTCATGCAGGTCGCAGCGCCCCAAGAATAGTACTGCGGTGCGACCTCGTGAACCTAGAATTTTTGGGTTTTTCTTGTGTTTTTATTTTTTTTCTGAACCACATTGATCCAACCTTGTTCCAATCCCAAAAACATCCATTTATACATATTTTATACCTCAAATACAATCCTAAAACAACTTAATAATACCCAAGAACTCAAAAATCATCACTTGAGCTTCAAAGCTTAAGAACACACCCAAAAAGAAAAAGAACACAAACAACTTGGGGAATTCCTTACTTCAACTGGATGAATTCCAAATCCTAGCTGCACCCCATCACTTCCAGTCCTATAATTTCTCCTCCAATCTTCTTATCCTTAAGTGCAAAGCTCCAATTTGCTCCTAGCTCTAAACCCTTCTAAGAAGGTAACCACAAGAGAGAGAGAGAGAGAAAGAGAGAAAGGGATGAAGAGGTATGTCACGTAGGTCCTATATGATTTAGTTAATCATTTATTTTGGGCATTTGGTCCTATATGACACTGTAGTCAATTATATGAAGGGTATGCATGAATGAGTAAGGTTATCACTGATGGGCATTTTTATTATGGTTTAATAATGTATTAATAACTGATTATGAGCATGTTTAAGTTTTCTTGTTGGGCCTTGGCTCACGGGTGCTATGTGGTGCAGGTAAGGGGAAATGAAACTTGGACCAGCCATGAGTTGGAGAGCTAAGGTTGCGACATGTACATATGCCGCCGCTTGACCACAATGGCCAAGGTTTCTCAGAGGAACTAGGGTTAAACCCTATTTTTTCCGCTTAGGTCCGCGGGCTGTAACTTTTGAGTTGTAATGACCATTTTGGAATTGTAAATAACTTTGTAAACGTTTATAACTTAACGTTTTAATGAAATGTCCATTCCTTTTGACTGAAATTTTTAACCCTGGATCGTTAATCACATTTAGATGCATGTTTATGGCCTAATAACTCGTTTAGCGAGTTATGCACTGTTTAAAATACACAATGTAACGATCTTGGCTAACCAGGGCGTTTCAACTCAGTATCAGAGCGTGCCAAGGTTAAGGGTTCCTGAAGACAAGCTGGGCATGTACATTAACCACTAAAGACAAGCTTGACTCAGGGTTCGGTAACTATTTATATGGTTAGGTGCTTAACTACTTAAATAGGATATAAATGCCTTATCTGTATGCCTTATTAGATAGCATGAGATATTCTGAATTGTTTATGAATGTAAAAGAACGGGTTATTATCACTGTTATATGGACATGCAGGTCAGGATACACTCATTAGCACTGTCATAGATACATGTATGCCAGAAATTTTTTATTAACATTGTTATATCGTTATAGATGTCAGAACATTCTTATTAGCATTGTTAATTGTTATGAATATCAGGTAGTGCTTATTAGCACAAGACTTGAATATGAATATGAATTGACAAGCTTATTAGCATGACTGTTGAATGTGAATGATTATATGCTTGGTCTTGGACCGTGAGTTGGCAAGAGGTTTAGTTACCACTACCTAACTACCCAAATTCATTATTGCAGCAAGGTATAAGCTTGGAAATATGCTTCCAAGGCAAATAGAGTTATCAACTGCCCAGGAAGATTAGGGTCAGACCCATCCGCCAGATCCTGAGAACTGGCAGTGGGTGCTTGCTGATTTGCAAGCTAGGGTATTGAGGCAAGAAGAAAAGATCTGCCTCCTGATACAGCAACAAGTTCCTGCAGGGAACGTTTTGCCAGAGGCACCACCTATGATGGTGCCAACAGTTGAGCAGCTGCTAGAGGCTGGGAACAAATGGGAACCTCTTTATGAAAGGTTCAGCAAACATCACCCTCCAGCCTTTGAGGGTAGCCGGCTAAGGCCGAACAGTGGATGAGTATGGTTACTACCATCCTAGATTTTATAAGGGTAATTAGTAATGAGAGGGTGGCATGTGCCACATATATGTTTCGGAAGGATGCCAGAATTTGGTGGGAAGTGATATCCCAGACCAAAAATGTTAATGCCCTGAATTGGAAAGAGTTTAGGACTCTGTTTGATGAAAAATATTATAATGATGCAATTAGGGCTGCAAAAGCTGAAGAGTACAGCAGGTTACTTTAGGGCAACTCATCAGTGACTAAATATGCCTTGAAATTTGATAGATTGGAAAAGTTTTCTGAGGAACTCGTACCCACTGATGGGAACAGAAGGGAGAGGTTTCTCCAGGGGCTACAACCTATGATAGCCCAAGATGTTCGTATTACCATTATGCCAGGAGTGACTACCTATGCACAGGTGGTTGAGAAGGCGCTCACAGTTGAGAGTAGAGAGAACAAAATCTGGCGCAAGAACGCGGCCAGGAGAGATACTAGGAGGGTGGGACCTCCATTTATGAGCTCAGGTAGGGGCGAGGGCCCCAGTGATCAAAAAAGAAAGGCTCTTGATGCCTTTACAGCTCCAGGCCCTAACGTGAGACCACATGGTATTCTGATAGGCTGCCACGGCGATAATGAGGGCTGGAGGACTTTTCCAAAGTGCGACAGATGCAAGAGGCGCCATATAGAAGAGTGTTGGGAAAAGGTCTGCCTTTTATGCAGGATAGTGGAACACTTAAAGAAACACTACCCAAAGGCAAGAAAGGAAGAACCAAGAAAGGCGGACAGCTCGACCCTGGCTCGAGAGTTCGCATTGACACAGGTAGAAATTGAGGATTGTCCCTTAGTAGTCACAGGTCAGCTTTTTAGTGCTGGAACCCCTTATATTGTTTTGGTTTATTCTGGTGCTACACATTCTTTTATTGCTAGTAGAATTATTAATAGATTGTGTAGACCATGTGATTATTATGCTGTGGGGTTCGAGACCTTATTGCCCACTGAGGAGTTAGTAGTATCCAAGAGATGGGTTAGATCATTGCCAGTGACAATGGAGGGAAAAAAGTTTTCAGTTGATTTGATAGAGTTGGTTATGAACGACTTTGACATGATTTTGGGTATGGACTAGTCATTGAAGTATGGGGCAACCATAGATTGTAGAAGGAAAATGGTAACCTTTGAGCCTGAAAGTGGGGATCCATTTGTGTTTGTTGGCATTATGCATGGACCCCGTGTACCGATGATATTTGTATTGAGGGCTAGAGATCTATTGCAAGGTGGTTGCATAGGATTCTTATCTAATGTGGATGATACCACTCAGGTTGTGCTAGTGGGACCAGAGGAGACTATATTAGTCTGTGATTTTCTGGATGTGTTCCCAGAGGATTTACTAGGGTTTCCACCACACATAGAGATTAAATTGGCACCAGGGACAGAGCCAATGTCTAGGGAACCTTACAAAAGCAGAGTTAAAAGAACTAAAGACACAGCTACATGAGATGTTGGACTTGGGTTTTATCAAACCCAATTTCTCACCATGGGGTGCACCAGTCCTGTTTGTTAAGAAGAAAGATTATTCTCTGAGGATGTGTATTGACCACAGGGAACTGAACAAGTTAACAATTAAGAACAAGTATCATCTACCAAGGATAGATGACCTATTTGATAAGTTGTAGGGTAAGATGGTATTCTCAAAGATAGATCTTCAATCTGGTTATCACCAGCTGAGGATCAAGGAGGGAGATATACCGAAGACTGCCTTTCGTACCAGGTAAGGGCATTATGAGTTCTTAGTCATGTCCTTTGGGTTGACTAATTCCCCAGCTGCTTTTATGGATCTGATGAACAGGGTGTTCAAAGATTATCTAGATTGGTTTTTGATTGTCTTCATCGATGATATTCTGGTTTATTCTCAGTCAGAGTCAGAACATGCGCATCATTTGAAGTTGGTTCTACAGAGAGTGAGGGAACATAGATTGTTTGCAAAGTTTAAGAAATGTGAGTTCTGGTTACCTCAGGTGACTTTCCTTGGTCATATTTTTTGTGGGGGTGGGATTAAGGTAGACCCAACCAACATTGAGGCAGTCAGAGATTGGCCAAGGCCAAGGAACACCTCAGAGATTAGGAGCTTCCTTGGATTGGCAGGGTATTACAGGAGTTTTGTGGAAGAGTTCTTAAGGATTGCTACTTCATTGAGTGAACAAACATGCAAGAATCAAAGGTTTGCGTCATTAGATAATTATGAGAACAGCTTCCAGGAGTTAAAACAATGATTGATTACAGCTCCAGTTCTGAGTCTTCTGACAGATCAGGAGAATTTTGTGATATACGGTGATGCCTCACATCAAGGTTTGGGTTGTGTTCTTATGCAGTCGCAGAAGGTGATTGCCTATGCATCACGTCAGTTGAAAGAGTATGAAAAGAGGTACCCCACTAATGATCTAGATTTGGCAGTAGTAGTCTTTGCATTAAAGGTATGGAGACATTACCTTTATGGGGAGAAGTGTGAGAAATACACTAACCACAAGAGCATGAAGTAATTTTTCACACAGAAAGATCTGAACATGAGACAGAGGTGTTGGCTGGAGTTGGTGAAGGACCATGATTGTGAAACCCTGTACCACCCAGAAAAGGCAAACGTGGTGGCAGATGCCTTAAGCTGGAAGGGTCCGGGACAGATATGCAGTGCGAGACTAATATCCAGAGAGTTGGCAAAGGATATGACTAGAGCTGGTATAGAGTTACTGGTGGGCCAGTTGGCCAATATCATGCTACAGTCTACGATGTTACAAAAGGATAAAGGAAGGTCAGTTGGGTGATTCGCAACTGCCAAATATCAGAGGGGACGTCCTAGCTGGACTGTCTAAGGATTATACAGTGTCAGACATGGGCTTGCTAAGATATATGGGTTGGATTTGCGTTCTGATGGACACTATTATCAGATGGAAGATTCTTGATGAATCTCATACTACTCCTTACTCTCTACATCCAGGCACCACGAAGATGTATCAGGATGTGAGATCGCTATATTGGTGGCCTGGGATGAAGAGGGATGTGACAGAATATGTGGCTAAGTGCTTGATATGTCAGCAGGTCAAGGTTGATCATTAGAGGTCATCACGGCTATTACAACCTCTAGACATCCCAGAGTGGAAATGGGAGGACATCACGATGGATTTCATGGTGGGGTACTCGGGACTATGGGTCAACATGATTCAATGTAGGTTATCGTGGATCGCTACACCAAATTAGCTTACTTCTTACCTGTGAGGACAACTTATACAGTTGACCAGTATGTAGATCTTTATGTGAAAGAGACAGTGCGTCTTCATGGGGCTCCGAGGTCGATTGTGTCAGATCGGGACCCCACATTTACTTCCAATTTTTGGGGAAGTTTGTAGAAGGCTATGGGTACGTAACTAAAGTTCAGTACTGCTTATCATCCTCAGACAGTTATCAGTCGACCATTGGGGTGGCTCTTTATGAGATGTTGTATGGTAGGAAATGCATGTCTCCCATTCATTGGGATGAGACAGGAGAAAAGAAACACTTGAGTCCTTAGGCAGTTCAAAGGCCCAATGAGGCTATTGAGAAGATCAGAGTTTGGATGCTCGCTTCTCAAAGCAGGTAGAAAAGTTATGCTGATCCCAAACGCAGGAACATGGAGTTCCAAGTGGGAGACTATGTCTTCCTTAGGTTCTCACCATGGAAAGGGGTGAAGAGATTTGGGAAGAAGGGCAAGCTGAGCCCTAGATTTGTGGGACCATTTGAGATCCTAGAAAGGATTGGTCAGGTGGCCTACAGGTTGGCCTTACCTCCGGCACTGTCGACCATACACAATGTATTTCATATTTCGGCCCTTCGGAAATATGTGTCAGACGTGACTCTTGTGTTGAGTTACGAGGATCTTGAGCTTGAGGTAGATCTCTCCTACGAGGAATACCTAGTCCAGATACTAGACAAGAAGGACAAGGTCCCAAGAAACAAGACTATACCTTTAGTTAATGTATTATAGAGGAACAGTACCGTCGAGGAAGCGACTTGGGAGCTGGAGTCAAATATGCAGAATCAGTATCCCGAGCTATTCAGGTAAAATTTTGAGGAAGAAATTCCTATAAGGGGGGGATAGTTGTAACGTCCCAAATTACCTAATAAGGCTTAGGGCCTTGATTACGGGGCCAGGATGACATATTATGGAAATTATGTGCATATGTGATATTTATGTCTGTCATTGTATGATTATGTGAGTTATATTATGATATGACATGATATGCATGTTAAGGTATTAAATATGCATGTGGGCCCGTATCTTATCAGAAGGGCAATTTTTGTAATTTGGCCTATTATGGGTATATTTGCCATATATGTGATATATGTGTGAGACCACATTACTATGTGGATATATTTCTGTTACTCGACACGAGGCGATCCTAGAGAGCAAAGCGGGAAAGTCACAACAAGACCCATACTTGACTCGGGGTGAGTCAATCATAATATTGGGTATTTAGTACATTACCGGGTTATGGAGTAATGAGAATGAATATTCAATGATATATCGGGAGTTATTGAGATCAGGAGGAAATTCTGGGAATTTCGACTATTTTATCCTCAGGGGCGTTTTTAGGACCCCAAGCCTTGGGTTTTACTTAAGGTTACTTGAGTTTGAAGTAACCTGGCAGAAACAGAAAGTACGTTCAAACACCTTTTCTCTCTCTCTCTCGTTCTCTTTTTGATGTTTGTTAGTATTTTCGAAGGAACTCAAGTTTTAGGGCTCAGATTCAAGCAAGGTTAGAGTCATAACGATTCTAGGAAAGATTAGAAGCTTAATAGCTGGAGGATTTTAGCGGAAAAATGACTTAATCAGAGGTAATTAAGATTTGAATTTATGAGTTTCCATTTCTTTAAGTTTCTTGAGTTTTGAATTGGATTTTATGGTTTGGTAAGTTTTTGATCTATCGAAAGTGCGGGATTCGATGCTTGAGAGGTTCTAGAGATGTTGTGAGATTGAATGGGAGGTTTGGTACGAATTTGGGGTGAGATTTTAGAGGATTTGAGGCTGAGAATTCTGGGTTCGCAGGTTGCATCACGGACCTGTTCTTGGGGTGCCGCAGCCCTCATGAACCCAGAGGTGAGTGAGCAGTTACCTGATGCGAGGTCGCGCCGCGACGCATGTTCAGAGAGAAAAGAGGCTAGGGCCTATAACTTGGGCGGGCCGCAGCTTAGAATCTTGGGGTCGCAGCGCTTAAGGGATTTTTAGCCTTGGGGAGGTTTTGAGCGTGGGAACTCAAACCTAAGGGCTCGGGATATGTCCTACTACCCGGTTTGGTAGGATTCGATGTCTCGGGGGCTAGGACTCAGTCTGAAAGCCTTTATTTACTCGTTTTGACGAGATTCAATACTTGGTTGTGACTAGGTTATCACTAGGGGCTCGAGATCAGGAGCAGGATTGTGCTCGAGGGTCGTTCTTATTTTACATTACACTCGGACCTGAGGTAAGAAAAATGCACCCAATATGTGATGTACATGATTATGGCTTGGCCCGAATGTTGAATACAGATTTGATTAGGGCTTGGACCCTTGTAAATGCGCATGATTATGATTATGCCTGTGAATTATTGATTGAGCATGTTAAGTGCTCTGTATGTGGATATTTATTATGTCATGAATGTTGTTAGCATTGTATAATTGGAAAAACATTGACTTATCAGTCAAGGATGGCAATATCGCTTAGCGCTGGTCGAAAAGCATTGACTTATCAGTCAAGGACAGCAATAGCGCTGAGCACTAGTTGAAAAGCATTGACTTATCAATCAAGGGAAGCAATAGTGCACTAAGCATTGGTAGATATGGTTAGACCTAATCAGGAGTGTATTATATGCTTGTCTGACCCAATGGTCGTGGAAAACTAAAGCGCCAGGTACGCTGGGCCAGCTCCAGGTTGGTTATACAGGGGATAGGGCAAAGGGCCCTAGGGTGACTTATTAGTCCCAGATCCTATGTCGCTGAGCCCCAGTGTGATTTATTAGTCATGTACTTGGGCAACAGGCCCTGATATAATTCAGTTAATCATTTATTTAGGGCATTTGGACCCATATGACACTGTAGTCAATTATATGAATGGCATGCATCCATGAGTAGGGTTATTACTGATGGGCATGTTGATTATAGTTTGATAATGTATTAATAATTGCTTATAAGCATGTTTAAGTTTTCTTGTTGAGCCTTGGCTCACAGATGCTATGTGGTGCATGTAAGGGGAAAGGAAAGCTGGACCAGCCATGAGTTGGAGAGCTTAGGTGGCGACGTGTACATATGCGGCCGCTTGACCACCATGGCCAAGGTTTCTCAGAGGAACTAGGGTTAAACCCTATTTTTGCCGCTAAAGTCAGCAAGTTGTAACTTTTGAGTTGTAATGCCCATTTTTGAACTGTAAATAACTTTGTAAATATTTATTATGGGATCTCATGTATAGTTTAACGTTTTAATGAAATGTTCATTCCTTTTGACGGAAATTTTTAACCCTGGACTATTAATCACATTTAGATTCTCCTTTATGGCCTAACGAGTTAAGCATGTTTTAAAATACACAGTGTAACGGTCTTTTCTAACCAGGGAATTACAGTCATCTTGTTCAAAACCCTGTAATCAATACACATCCACAATGTCCCATCTTTCTTCTTAACAAACAACACTTGCGCACCCTAAGGTGAGAAGTCGGGTCTAATGAATCCCAAATCCAATATCTCTTGTAATTGTACCTACAATTCCTTCAATTATGCCAGAGCCATTCTTTAGGGTGCCCTGGATACTAGTTCTGTGTCTGGCTCCAACTCTATGACAAACTCAAAATCCCGCTGTGGCGATAACCTTGGTAGGTCCTCTAGGAACACATCTAAAAACTCATAGACCAATCTGGTCTCTGCCGGCCAACTGACACATCCTTAGTGGTATCCACAACGCTTGCTAGGAATCCTATGCAACCTCCTTGCAATAGGTCTCTAGCCTTTAGTGTCGAGATAGTATGAATGCAAGGCCCATTCACAGCGCCCACAAACACAAATGGGTCCTCTCCCACGGGCTTAAAGGTCCCCATCCTTCTTTTATAATCTATGGTTGCCCCATACTTGGCTAACCAACCCATGGCCGGAATCATATCAAAATCCTCCATAGCTAGCTCAATCAGGTCTACTGACAACTCTCTACTATCCACTTATACTAGCAAGGATCTTATCCATCTCCTAGAAACTACTAATTCCCCATTAGGCAATAAGGTCCCAAACTAATAGCACAAAAATCACAAGGCCTACACAGTCTATCAATCACTCTACTAAAACACAACCAAATGTGTAGCACCAGATTCAATCAATACAATGTAAGTAGAGCTAGCGCTGGAAATCTGACCTGTCACTACTGAGGGACTAGCCTCAGCCTCTGACTGGGTCAGTGTAAACACTCAGGCTAGAGTCAAACTATCACATTTATTTTGTTCCTCTTTCTTCAGTTGCAGGCAATCTCTCTGGAAACGCCTCACTACCCCGCAAAGGAAGCATGCCTTAGCACGACATTCTCCCACATGGTGTTGGTATTAAATGATCAAATCAAAGGTGCGCAACGGAATATACATTTTAATAAATATTAATACCAGCCAAGATCATATACATATATAAACATTAAATCACATACAAAACAGATCAGGGATTACCTCCTGTATCCTATCAAGTGTCCTTGAATCTTTTTGTATAAAATCAACAATCTTCCTATCCAGTAATCTAAAAACTCACACCTCGATCTTCCAGAACAATCCGTAAACACACAAGGACGTGTGTGGGCACGTAGGATTCAAAAGGTTGATTTGTGTAACTCTCTAGATGTACTCAACACATGAGATATAGAGAGGTTTAGAATAGTTTTCAAGTTTAGAGAAAACTATCGTTTTTTTTAGAGAGAGAATCTATATTTTTAATCTCATAAAAATAATTAATTAGCTTGTTTTGAAAGTCACGTACTATCTGACTTATATAAAAATTATTTAATCTAATTAAATAATTTTATTTTATTCAAAATAAAATTCAAATTATAACTAATCTGATATTTAAATTTAAATATTTATTGAAATCATATTTCAAAAGAATAATTAAATAACTGATTAAACAAATTTATTTGAAATCCAAATTCAAATCCCAGGGATAAAAATCCCTGAGTTAGGTGCCACACACTGTGTTGTACAGTGTGTGTCACTCAACCCTATTAGGGTTTTCCTAATTTTCTCACTTGTTTGTTTAATCAACTTTTAAGACAATATATTTATCCCAGCATAAATATCAATTAATTCAAAATTAACTTTATCTTAAAATATCAGTTTTAAATTAAATAAATAAATATCATATTCTAAATAAGATATTTATTATTCTCTCTCTTTACATTAATGCAAACAAGATTAATATTAATTTTAACCTATAGTTTTTCGAAATAAAAACTATATAGTTAAATAATTAATTAATTAACAATTGCCCATAATTATCTCATAATTATTTCTTTGCCCTGGAAAATTAAATATTTTGCAATTTAGAACTTTTCTCTACAAATCTTTCTTTTGACATCGTTGCCTTTGACAATGTATGACATCGATGATCTGGGGACCATGAACTTATAATACAAAACTCCAACAAACTAGATTATTAATCAAACTCATTAATCTAATAATCGTATTTATTAATTCCATGATTACTCCACTATAAATATGGAATTGCACTCTAAGTATTTATAGAATTATATTTACAGAGTTTTCTCTTGTAGTCCATTGATATAATCAATATATGTAGTTTTATCCTCCATTATTGGTTCATTAATTAGAGCTGGTCAAAATTTCCATTTTACCCTTCTAATTACCTCTTGATTCTTAAGTACCATTAATTCACTAGCGAGTAATTAATCTATAATCTAATTATAGATTTGAGCTCAATAACTATTCAGTTCAAGAATTAACCCTTAAGTGAACCAATATTCGATCCGTTAGGAAAACATGGATTTCAATATTGTAATTCATGTTCCCAGCCATCCATGATATTGGATCTTCAAAACAAAAGTCATTAGCCTCATTATTCTAAGAGACCTTAACGAGTGAATCAAAAGATCCAATAAACACAAACAGGAGTTCAAGAATACTCAGGATTTCGACTGATCTACAAATGATCATCTATTATGATAAAACTTAAATCTTTATGTCAAACAACAAGCTTATAAAGATAATTAATTATCATCGGTTATGTCATATATAATCTCTATTATATACAACATATTTACTAAGATGTCTATCTACATCAATAATCTGAATCTGGATTACTCGCATCTTGTATGCTTAGCAAACCGTACTAGTAACCATTCATTAAGATAGCCATTCTTTATGAACCCTTCTGGTTGTACCATATAGATACTTTCATCAAGATAGCCATTCAGAAAAGTTGTCTTGACGTCCATTTGCCATATCTCATAATCTTTGGTAGCCGGATTTGAGCATGGCCACATTAGAAAATGTTTCTTCATAATCAATACCTTCTTTCTGAGTGTAACCTTTAGCTACTAGCCTCGCTTTGAAAGTCTCTACTTTCCCATCTACACCTCTTTTCTTCTTATATATCCACTACACCCTATGGGCCTGACATCTTCAGGTGGATCCACAAGTTCCTAGACAGAATTGGAATACATCGATTCCATTTCTTGGTTCATGGCTTCTTGCCATTTCTCCTTTTCAAGATCATCCATTGTTTCTTTAAAGGTTAATGGATCGCCCTTGTCTGTATCACAAATGATTTCATGTGCCTCATGTTCGTAGCGAACATGTTGTCTCACAATCCTCCCACTACGATGTTGCACGGGGTTTCTCTTTTAGGAATCATGGTTTCCTCGGTTTGTCATTTATCATTTAATGATGAAGATGAATGTGATGGGATCTTATCAACTGTGAGTTCCTCCAATACTACCTTGCTCCGAGGTTTATAGTTATTCATGAAGCCAATGTCAAGGAAGGTCACATTTGTGGAGAAAAATACCTTTTGACCCTTGGGACTGTAGAAATAACCACCTATTCACCCTCAGGCTCAAAGGTCACCATCTTCTTCCTGCAATCTATAGTAGCCCCATATCTGACCAGCCAATCCATCCCTAGAATCATATCAAAATCATCCATACTCAACTCAATCAAATCTACTGACAGTTCCCTACTATCTACCATCACTGGCAATGCTCTAATCCAGCTCCTAGAAACTACCAGTTCCTCTGTAGGCAGTATAGTCCCAAACCCTGCAGTATAATACTCACTAGGTCTAAAAAATCTATCAACTATCTTACTAGAGACAGACGAATGTGTAGCACCAGAGTTAATCAATACAGTATAAGAAGAGCCAGCGTTAGAAAGCTGACATGTCACTACCGAGGGACTAGCCTCGGCCTCTACCTGCGTCAAGGTGAACACTCGAGCTGGAGTCAAGTTGTCCACCTTCCTTGGTTCCTCCTTCTTTGATGTTGGGTAGTCCTTCTTGAGGTGTCCCACCATACCGCATAGATAACACGCCTTTGCCCTACATTCACCCAGATGGTGCTTCTTGCATCTCGTGCATTCTGCATCTCGGGCCACCTTGAGCACCTGACCCCTCCTATCAGGACCAGCAGTGGTCGAAGTGTCAGGGGTCTTCCTCTTCAGATCACTAGGGCCTCCGCCCCTACCAGTCCCTGTATATGGAGGCACTGTCCTGCGAACATCCCGTCTCGCAGCGCTCTCCTTCTAGATCTTATTCTCTGCCTCTTCCGCAGTAAGAGCCTTCTCAACAGCCTGGGCATAAGTCATCTGCCCAGGTATCGATGTAATCCTCACATCCCAAGCTATCATAGCATTGAGCTCTCGAATGAACCTATTCTGCCTGGTCGCATCTGTAGGCACTAGGTCCGATGCAAACTTCACCAGCCTATCGAACTTTAGGGCATACTCAGTAACCGTCATGCTGCCCTATACAAGCCCCATGAATCCATTAACCTTTGCTACCTGATGGAAACATTGTAATACTTATGGTTGAATAGATCTCTGAAGCCATCCCAACTCAAGGTAGAAATATCCATGGTCTGTGATGCCACCTCCCACCAAATATGAGCATCCTCTCTTAGCATATAGGTGGCACAAGCCACGCTGTCATTACCTTCCACCCTCATGAAATCTAGGATGGAGGTAATCATACTCATCCACTGTTCAGCCTTCGGTGGATCTAGTCCTCCCTCAAAGGTTGGAGGATGCTGTCTCCTAAATTGCTCAAAAAGTGGCTCCCACTTGTTCCCAACCTCAGGTGGCTATACAACGGGTGCCACAGCTGGTGGCATAATAGGTGTAGCACTCCTTGATGGAGCCTACTATCTTAAGAGACAGATCTGCTCTTCTTGACTTTGCAATCGGGCTTGCATATCAGCAAGTATCTGCGGCCAGTTCTCAGGGACTAGCGGAGGGTTCTGGCCCTGTTCATCATCTCTAGCCTCGGACCCCGTGCTGGCTAGTCGTATTGATCACCTTGGACGCATAGCTATCCAAGTTTATCTACAATCAACGAATCAACAGTCAGGCAATGATGACAGGTTAACAGTCTTTTCATAGTCCACCATTGAAACTCAACCAGCCATATGCAATCAAGATGCAAACAAGCATTTAAACATTCATTCACATGCAACAGCAATGCTCATAAGCATGCCTCATTATAGTCACACAATAGTCCAGGGCCAGGCCCTATCAGTATCTCATGCTTTCTATTAATCATACATATTAAAACATTTACATTTCATTTAAACATTTAAGCATGTAATCTCATATATAAAAGTACCAAATCCTGAGTCGAGCTTGTCTTTAGCGACGAGTGTACATGCCCAGCCAATCTTCCAGAACCCTTAAACCTAGACCGCTCTGATAACAAGTTGTAATGCCCTGGATAACCAGGATCGTTGCATTGTGTATTTGAAATAGTGCAAAACTTGCTAATCAAGTCATTTGAACAAAAATGTGATCCTAAGGTTAATCATC